>NC_070590.1:16035235-17235235 GCF_027409825.1 Scomber japonicus | reverse complement strand
AAGTGTGCATCTTTCCTTCTAATAATGTGGAGGGTTTTTTTCCTCTTGACTGTCTCACAGCTGAGGAAGCACTTTGACACACCAATGGTGCACGTGTCTCCTGTGGGTGTATGGAGCGCCGATCACGATGCACTTCTGACCTACACCGTCCAGGAGGACTTCATGTCCTCTACATGGGACTGGATTGGCCTGTACAAGGTACTGCAACCGACGTAAATAAAAACACAATAGTAAAATAATAAAATACAACACAGAATTTAACTCATGGCATTGTTGTCCTGCAGGTGGGATTCAAGAGTGCGTCTGACTATCAAACCTTTGTTTGGGTTAGAGAGAACGAGCTGCCAGAGATCAATGAAGTCATACAGGTAAAGTGCAAGTTAGGTATTTGTTTCAAGTTTGAAAACCACTTTAAACTACAGACACTACAGTATATGAACGCACGCTTCATTTATATGCATGTGTTTGCAGCTATCTGTGGATAAGGATGAGATCCCTCTGCTAGGTGGACAGTATGTTTTGGGTTACTACAGCACAAACATGCAAAGCATCATTGGCCTCAGTGCTAACTTCCAGGTGAGTGTACCTCCACTACTCCAGTAGTTTACATATTATACTATATTTAACATCATTTTGTGGCGATATGGTGCCTGCTGAATCAGTGATAACTACTACATAGGACATGACATAAATAATTAAATTATTATATTATAACCTTACATTTGCCATTGCATTTGTCTGTCATGATCACACATTTACTGAACTGTCATGAGCACCAAATATAGATGTATGGATTGTTCTGCTAAAACTCTTCATGCAAAGCAACATGGCACCTTATTTCAATCTTGCAGATCCTGGAGTCAAAGCGTGCCGTCATGGAAGGCCTCGTTCCTGACAACGTAAACGGGCTCAACAATTAAGAACACATACACTCCGGTGACACATCTAATTCCCCTCCTTGTAAATTCTCATAGAAGTCATTCAGATTTTAAAATGACCCAACATCTGATCCATCATCTACTCGTCTACTGCTGACTCAGTTGAGAAAATGGTAGCATCACGTGGCCTGGAAACACCAATGTGTTGTTTCCAACTTTGCTTTCATGTTCACCTCAAGTCAGATCCACTCTTTCTAGAGCACTTTCTCTACTCTGTAACGAGGAGCCAACAAGCTTAGAGGAAATACAGGAATAAAAATGCCAAACTGTGCAGTGGCTTTAACACAAAAAATATGTTTTTGAAAAGAGTGGCCATGACAACTGCACGTCAATATGCTCCTAGTTTCAGTAGTTTTTGATTTGGCCTACATTAGTGCCAGTGCAGAAGTTTGTACAAGTAGAAAAAATCTGACAAACATCAGGAACTGTTGTAAAGAAAACACAGTATGTTGATGAAGCTATTTTACTTCATCTGTACCATATTAAGACAGAGAGATGCACCTAGTAAAGTTATGAACCTTCTTCCTGGATTATTTGCACCAATTATTGTACCCAAGACTCTGAGAGTGTAATGATAAAGATATGACAACAATTTTAAATATAATTTACACATTAATTATTCTCAGAGCGTTTAATGTTAGGTATAGATGTTGATGTGGACCTTTACACTGAAGTGTTTTCTTTATAAAAAGGTATGTGATTTATATGTGATGATAAGTCTAATGTGTATCACAACAGACTCTAAGACATTAAACAGAATCATGATCATCATGATTATCAAGATTATATTTTGAATATATATGGATGATATAAAGATTTAAAGTAATTATTTATCTATCTCTTAAAGGTGCACTCTGTAGAATTTAGTGGCATCTAGCAGAACGGATTGGCAGAAAATGAGAATTGTTGTCTTTGCCTTTTATAACCTATCTACAGACTGAGCAGGTCTCCTTCTACACTGCCATGTTTTTACAGTCGCCCAGAACAGACAAACCAAACACTGGCTTTAGAGAGCGCATTTTGTATTTTTCCTACACACTTGGAAGGGGGGGGGGGGGGGTCAGTTGGTTGCAAACTGCAGCCTCACTGATACCACTAAATCCTACACACTGGTCCTTTAACTTATTAGCTGTAGTTTCTTGCATTAGTGCAATATGTAATGTCTTCTCTACTCCAATGTAAACCTGATGATTGTTATTAAAAAAAAATTGTTGTTTGTTTTTGTGTGTGCATGTGTGTATGTCGTAGTTAAAATGTGAACATTTGGTTGAACACTTCAATAGAATCCAATCAGCAGAATGTGTTTTGGGATCTGTGTGTTTCTTTGTAGTAATTCAATACTTACAGGAACATGAGAAGTGTTGGAAATGCCTTTCAGGTTCATATGTGATTACAGTGACTTCTTTTATTCAAGCAGGACTTGTGTCTGATTAAAATGTGTCAAAACACAAACATGTTTGAAACCAAATTAAATCAGAGAAGGAGCGGCTGACTGTCAAGTTTGTTAACATATATACGATATTACTTTGTTATTGTACTCATGGAATAATCCAACATGTTTTCACCTCTAAACTACATGAAAAGTCATAATTTTATTTGCTAACAAACAATACAAGCAACTGAACTAATGACAGAGGTTACACTTATGTCAGCTGTGATTGAAGGTTAGTAGTTATATGGTTTTAAGAGTAACATCTATGAGAAACAAGTTTAAACAACTAGTCATCCACTCACCAGCAGGTGGTATTTTTTCTGTTTTCGTGGGTTTTATGAGCTGGAAGCCCAAATTATGTAAAAATAAACAAATACTTGAAATCGTTTAAATTGTGGGCCCTGAATCTAATCTATGAAAGTTTAACTTTTTGAATGGAATTATGGAAATTAAACAACTTTTCCATGATATTCTAATTTTTTGGAAAGGGTCTGTATATGACGGCATTTGTGTTGAAAAGAAAAAAAAGAAAAACAGATGTAAAAGCTGAGTCACAAACAGCAGTGCAGAAAATACATGAGTGCTTAGGTAAGTTAGAGATAAGTTACAAGACAAAACTTAAGACAGCAAACAATGAATATTAGTCTTACCTGTTCATCAGGTACCACAGCAGAGAAACAGCTGAATACATGTCAAGAATGAAATTACTGAATGCTACAAGATGAATTTCAGCTCAAAGAAAGAGAAATCTTGCGAGTTTCATTCACCACAAACATAAAAACACAAGAATAATTCATATTTTGTTATAGGTTGATAGCAAAGTTTGAAACGTTGAATCACTTCTTCTGCATTATTCACTTACTGCGGATTCAACCTGCAAATATACGGACCGCGCCACACTGTGGTCCAAGCGAGTTTTGCTGCAGGTTAGTACTTGGTCCAAGCGGGGGGATTTCATGCTGCCTTCAGCGGCTCCTCGTAAACTCCAGATTTCCTCGGGGTCTATTTTTGACGGAATACCGTAAACCTATACAGTCTATGATCTAAACATCCTGGTGTCCCGTAATACCGTGATACCGCCCGAACCTATTATGTTACTACTTCATATAGGTAGTGATAGAACTAGGCAGGTATGGATTTTGTCCAAAGACTAAATGATTGCGATGATGATGATGGTGGTAGGAAATAATAATCATCATCATCATCATCACAACACTTGGTCTTCTTCAATTTAAGATTTTAAATTAGGCTACTAAAGTAACCACCTCAGATACAGTGCTGTGATTTAAATACCCGGCTTTGTTATGAGAGGCATTACATTTGATAGGATTGTCATGAATTTGAGCCTGTCTGATTTCTCTTGCCATACCTGAAAGTTGACGTGGAAAGTAAGAAAGTAACGCAGAAATAATCATCCACACGGAAATGCTACACAACGGAAGATGGGCATGTTTCAACGGTTCCTTTACGCACTTGACTCTCCCATGATCCTTTGCGCCAGCAGCAACTACAGCCCGTTGGAGCATCTTTTCTTTAAAGGGTCTTGGGTGTTACACACGTGGGGAGTTTTAAAACATCGCCTCCTCGCTTAAGGTAAAGTTTTAACATATTTATGTGCTAATATTATGCCGTTGATAACGGGAGAGAAGCATGTATACAAGTGAAGGTTGTCTCACAGTTTTGTGAAAGCTACGTAAAGAAATCTGAAAAGATCCGCAGGCTAACAGCAGGCGAGCTGAGCTAGCTTGAGAGGTTGGCACAGGCTAGCTAACAGTACAGGGATAAACACTTACTTTGACTACTTCGAAATATTTTGAACAACATCGTTGAACATGGCTTCACTGTGGTGCTCTGTGTTGTTTTACAAGTTTAAATTATGTGCTATTGATAGAGTCTGTCAGGTAGTTAGCTAGCTAGTTAGCTATGAATGTAGCTTTGAAGAATAGAAAACGGAGAAATGACAACATCTGATAGTGAACTATGTTCACTTAATGGCATAGCCTCCAAAAATCATTGGATATATTATCTATCAACTTGTCGCTTTGATATTATGGACTGAATTGTTTTATCAGCAAAAATGAGCCTCGTGTTTTGACAAATCTTTTTCCAGTCACAAACAGGAAACCTTCGTTATTAACTTGTTTAATTGTATAAATAAGTTTCATATGTGTTTTCACTTCCATATAAAGATATTGTGTAGTCTTGGGTCTGAAGCAAACGGAGGAAGATGAGTGAAGACGTGGAGCGGCTCCTGATCCAGTTCCAGGACGAGCAGGGGGAAGTTCTGGGTTCACCTTTTGATGTGCCTCTTGACATCACCCCAGAAAAACTCCAGCTGGTCTGCAATGCACTGCTGCAGAAGGTAATTAGCAGGCTTTATGCAACATAAAAAAATTAAAATTGTGCTAAAGCTGTGCTCGAAGGCGTTTGAGCCTTATTTGTTTAATCAGCCTTTGCTGACATGTATAGTGTATAGATTAAAAATGAAAACGTGTGTCTCAAAGTTTCATATTGTTGCACTGTACCAATGTTAAGATTATTACTGTGTGTGTTGAATCTAAATGTGGTTGTGCACACATTTTTCCCTATTATGTAACAGTATCATAATAATCAAATGCAGGTTTATGTTTCTCCTAATGTATAAATATTGGTCGTAATCAAGTCAAAGGCTGTGTATTGGTTTCTGCTTAACCTGTCTTTGGTACGTTCATTAAGTTGTATTCAGCTTAAATTTTATAATACAGTGAATACATCTTGTTCTGTCTTTTATCCACTGTAGGAGGAACCAGTGCCACTGGCGTTTTTTGTGCGTGGAGAGGCAGAGGTGGTGTCCTGTCTGGGCTCTTGTGTGAAGGCTCTTGGGGTTGAAACAGAGCAAGTCCTGCCAGTGGTGTACCAGCCACAGGCTGTGTTCAGGGTCCGGGCTGTGGCTCGCTGTACCAGCACATTACAGGGACACACAGAAGCTGTCATCTCAACTTCATTCAGTCCTACTGGCAAGTGAGTAACTCTGATAAAGAACATTTCTTTGCCTGTTCATCATGGGGCTTTCTTGTATTCAGTTTTATCCAAGAGTCCTTATGATATAATTACAATTAGAGAAATGCTGTATTCAGGGTTATTTCATTCACTAGGTGTCAGTGTCAGGATGCTTAAGCAGTGGTGGAATTAGCAGTTGTGTGTTAATTAATATTTTTTGTGAATTTGGTGGTCTTTGTTCATTTCAGATATTTAGCCAGTGGTTCAGGTGATACCACAGTACGTTTTTGGGACTTGACGACTGAGACGCCTCACCACACTGCCAAAGGTATAAAATCCCTTGCGGGTCAGCATTACTCTTGTATACGTCAAGATACAAATGATGGAGTAATGGAGCTGAGCTGTGCTTTATTTAAGGACACACACATTGGGTTCTGAGCATCGCCTGGTCACCTGATGGCAAGAAGCTGGCGTCGGGGTGCAAAAACAGTCAGGTGTGCCTCCAAATTCACACATCTGATCACTGCTGTATTTTTAGAACACATCTCGTGTATTTGATGTATTTTTTTCTTGTGGTGTTTCTGCAGATCTGTCTGTGGGATCCAGTGACAGGCACACAGATAGGGAAGACTTTGACAGGACACACTAAGTGGATCACTTGGCTCTGCTGGGAACCTCTGCATCTGTAAATGAGATTTCATCACTCTCTATGAATTGCTTCCCATTATTTTACTTCTGTAATGAAATAACAGGAATGAAAGATTGAATTGAGTTACAGAAGCTAGTGGAGCAGAGGCTGTGTCTTTGGCTTTCTGTAAATTTATACTTAATTTTTCAATTGGGACACAGTTTTGTACATCCTGTTCTGATTGTAGTTTGTCTGATCTTTCTACCTTTCAGCAACCCAGAGTGTCGGTATTTAGCCAGCAGCTCAAAAGATGGCTCAATACGAATTTGGGACACCGTGTTGGGACGTTGTGAGAAGATCCTGACTGGACACACTCAGTCTGTCACCTGTGTGAAGTGGGGAGGAGATGGACTTCTCTACACTTCCTCTCAGGACAGGACGGTCAAAGTTTGGAGAGCCAAAGATGTATGTGTCTATGTGTCTATGTGTCTGTGTCTGTGTCTGTGTCTGTGTGTGTGTGTGTGGCAGAGACACTGACAGAATGAGGTGAGTGAGTGGAAGGGGACATCATCACTGTGTTTTTTCTATCTTTGGATGTAGGGTGTCCAATGCAGGACTCTGCAGGGTCACGCCCACTGGGTGAACACCCTGGCTCTCAGCACAGACTACGTCTTGCGAACTGGAGCTTTTGAGCCTGCAACTGCCACTGTCAACCCCCAGGACCTCACTGGATCATGTAAGGATAATGTAACTCTCTTTTGGGTTGAAATGCTATTCACACAAATACATTTTCTGTTCTATGGAAAAAGGCTTGCTGGTATAGGTGTTCTGTAAGAGGAGGATTTCATGTAACAAGCATTTCTTTCTGTCATCCAGTGGAAGAGTTGAAGGAGAATGCTTTGCAGAGATACAATAAAGTTAGGGTAAGTTCTGTTTATTGTGATCTGTTTAGGTCTGTAACTCTCTTGGACACTCCCATGCATCAGTGCTCTTGTGTTCATCTGTTCTCGTTCTGCAGGGTTCAGCCCCAGAGCGTCTGGTGTCTGGCTCAGATGACTTCACCTTGTTCTTATGGAAACCTGCAGAAGACAAGAAGCCTTTGGCAAGGATGACAGGTCACAGTGCCCTGGTCAATGAAGTGCTCTTCTCCCCAGACACCAGGCTCCTTGCCTCTGCCTCATTCGACAAGTCCATTAAAATCTGGGATGGGTGCACTGGAAAGTAAGAAAGGCTAGCAACATTGAGAGTCTGTACTTGTGTGTAATACTGCTGTTTTCCACATGGTGGTAGTGTAAGCCAAAGTTTGTGTCTCCCTGTGTAATTATGTCTCTACCTGCTTGTCTCCACGTGCCTATAGGTACTTAATATCCCTACGTGGCCATGTGGCATCTGTGTATCAAGTGGCATGGTCAGCAGACAGCCGGCTGCTTGTCAGTGGCAGCAGCGACAGCACACTGAAAGTCTGGGACGTCAAGACTGGAAAGCTTAATATGGATCTACCTGGCCATGCTGATGAGGTAAAGGGTCAAAGGATTCATGACAAGTGCTGCTTCCTGGTTGTTCTTTACTTATTCTGTTTTTTTCCTAATTGCCTTGTTTCTGATCTCTGCAGGTTTATGCAGTGGACTGGAGTCCTGATGGACAAAGAGTAGCTAGTGGCGGGAAAGACAAATGTCTTAGAATGTGAGTGAGATGGCAAACAGCCATTTTGATCTTTTGCTGGTTTTTCTGAAAATGTAATGGAACAGTGTGTAAGATTTAGTGGAACAGACTTGGCGGAAATGGAATATAATTTCTGTAAGTATGAATGATAAGGGAAGGACGAGGGGAGGAGTATTCAGTTGGTTGCAATCTGCAACCTCACCACTAGATGCCACTAAGTCTTACACACTATTCCTTTTAAAATACCGATCTTTCTTCACACCTAACCCTTTGGCACTTTGTATTGTATATTTCCAGATGGAGACGATAGTCACACCTTTGTTGCTGTTCCTAACTTTGGATGTCACATGTACCGTCCCACCCATTCCTCTACTGTCAAGCAGCCTGATGGCTGAAGAAGGATGGCTAGAATCTACATAATGCCACAATTGGCTGTATCACACTGTCTGTCAACAATGGCATTGTGTCAAGGAACTCTAATATCATCATGATGCAGATGACCTGTGCGGGTTTGAAACCCATGTGGGAATTTTACAGATATAACACTGTAAAGGTGTTTAGCCGAATGGGATTGGGAATTGGCAGTTTATAATCATCAGGATATTAAACTGTAAAATATAATTCAGTATCTGCAACTCAAATTCCAATACTGAAAGTTGTTAATGTAGGCATTGATTTGCCCACTTCAGAGGCTCTGACATGCTTCTGAAATCATATTAAAGCCTTCTTATAGTTCCACACCCATTTGCCGAGGCCACAAACAAGGTTATGTACTTTTAAATGTATTCATAGCCAAATGTAGATTTTAAAGAGGATGAATTCATTCAAGTGTTAAGAGTAAAACAGGATCTAATTAGCATATCAGGAAACCAAATGTTCTTTTCAACAGTATGTGTGTCCCTCTCCTTTTCCTTAAGCCTTACATCATGAACTAAACAAGTTGACAGGTGGAGCAGTAAGACAACAGGTGGGAGAGCTAATAACCTTCCTCTGTGATGTTAATGCTGATGGTGCTCGCCCTGCTCCTTTAGCCTTTAATCTCCTCTGTCCTGCCGTCAGCAAAGCCTCAACCTGCTGATTTTTCTGGCGCTGTGGTGAAGCCAAGTGTCACCAACTCTGATTCTCATCCCACTGTGGGAAAAATCAGGTGCACAACTCCAGCTATAATAACCTGTTTTATATTTGGTTTTCTTTCAGATTTGTGAATATTTAAAATAAATATTTACTATATTACATCATGGCTAGATTTACTGTTCAGTTTCTTTTATATGATGTTTTGACACAGATTTCCAGAGTCACTCAGATCAAAATTTGTTAATCACAAGTTTATTGAAACCATGTTGTGTACCATGTAAGAGGTTTCTATATCTGATCATGTAAATAATACTTGCAGCACAATATTTTTTTCTTACATCATACCAACATACTTCAGTTTTTCTTCTAACACAAATTAATCTGTGAGTCTATCCAACAAGATCTTCTGAAATGTGAGTATTGACATCAGTATGATGTCTGATCCATTGTTAATGAAAAGCAGCAAAGCTAAAACACAAATATTCTAGACAGTGAAAATGTGCTTTAGGTAATGGAAACACAATGGTTGACATAAAGATTAAACAATATTCTGTTGCTTTTTTAAATAAAGTTGTGCTATCATCGGGGACATTAGCTTTAAGATTCTACTAATTTGGCATAGTGGAGTTAAAGGCTTCTGTGGAGCAACTAAGTCAATCAAAACCAAACTTTTCTTAGTAGTCATTTGTTCTGTTAGTGAGCTTCTTACACTATCTACTTCCCCTGTTAGTTCAACATCTGCATATGTAAACAATATTCAATAAGAATGAGTGCATTTGAACATGACTAAAAACTAGCTTACTTTCTCGTAAAAATTACACTCTTTACATCCTGTGTTTAAGACTGCACATGAAGATTTAGCTACATATGAAACTCTTTCCTTCAGTTTGTGCTTTAAGGTTTTTTGTATCAGATTAACACTCAGACACAATCTGCAGGAGAGGTGTTGACTCTAGACCAGTTTTTGTGGCCTCAGCAAGCCTGCAAGCCGCTGTCGGTGTGTAACGGGAAAGATGCCCCATCAAGATTCATGCAGCCATGCTCTTGTTGACCGCTGCGGCCATAAAATACACAATGAACAGCGATCTAAAGTTCATCACCAAGACTAGGCAAGAACATACTGCGGGTGTTTTAGCACGATGACACCACGAGCACAGTCAAGTAAGCGATTACAACACCTAGATGTGTTTAAGCACTGCACTGATCATTTAAAGTACTGCAGCGAATGCCGTTGCGTCCAATAGCATCTCTATTCTTCGCTCAGTATATTAAGTACTCAGTGAATCAAAAGACACATTTATGGTTTCAGTACAAAGTGATCACTCTACTACATGTACAGTAGCAACTGTCATAGAAAGCTGAAACATTATGTAATATTCCTTTTTGAAACATCAATTATTTTTTGTTTGTTTTTTGCTTTTCTTCCACCTCTTATTCTAGCCTTCGGTTAATCATACTGATTTTCGTTTCTTCTCTAAATAAACTCATATTTCTTGTTATAGACTCACGAGAACAAAACTAGTTTGGTCAGAATAACACATTATATACTTAATTTTCCTTTTCTTTAAAATAGAATGATCCATCTTTATTCCTAAATCTAGACAGGAGAAATGTAAAACTGGGCTGTTTTGTGCAACAAGCTGCTCTCCATCCTGTATTATCAGTTTTCAGGGAAAGTCCTGCAAATCATTTGTGTAGCAGAGTGGAAACTGGTCAACATCAAGAGTTGTCAGCTCAAGGCGATGCAGAGAGCTATGAACGAGAGTAGAGGTGTTCAGTTGTGCGTAGCATGAGGCACTGGTCTGTACTTCCCTCTGGACCGCTTTCACCGTCTGTCTCTACTGAGTCTTCCATACACCGTTGAGTAGTTTGACCACCTCCTCATAAATGACGAATACGATGGCCACGTCCAAGCACACACGGCCAAGCCTGGGAACGGTACCTTTGTAGAACCTGCAGGCAGGAAGGGGGGAGGTAAGTCTGCAGGAATGTCACAAATGACCACACAACAAGTATCAGAAGCAGTATAGGGTTACTCACGCCTGTGGTCCTTCGTGCTTCAAGATCTGGAAGGCACAGTCCACTGTGTTTTTGTAGCGGTGAGCCTCCAAACCCTATGAAAAGCAGTGTGTGTTTAGAAATGGCACACCTGATGACAGTAATGAAATCATCAGAGGGCGTGTCTCCTACCTGCATCCTGGTCTTCACCACATCCAGAGGAGTATTTCCAAAAACACTTGCTGCTCCTGCTGTAGCTCCAAACATCGCAGTGACGATCGGATGCATTTCTTTTCGGGGATCATCACCTTAGCAGGCCAAATCAAAAAAATTTGCATTCATGTTTAATGCGTGAGACAATGGAAGGACAACACATCAGTGTTCAAAAACAGCTGCATAAGAAGCAGATATAAACTTGGGGAAAAATTTCCCAAAAAACAAAAAGGGCTTTCTTTCTCACCTTTGTACCAGTTGCGCAGCGCATTCATCACATAGAACCGGATGGCCTGATTGGTTCCTTGTTTAAGCACAGTTGCTGTCAGACCTTGATATGTCCCTCTGACACCTAAATGAGTCAGATAATGTGTCATCATGGAGCACAACCATTGACAAAACATTTCTATTATATGCATTCAACCGACACCAGTACAACCGACTGTATTGTCTATGTGTAATAATTAAGGTGAGGGGAAGTTAATTAAATATGTTGATCATGTTGATGCTGCTTTCTTACCCTGTTCTCTGATGATCTCACTGACTCCATGAAAGAAGCCTCTGTAACGAGGTCTGAGGGAACACTGGTCATGGATCATCTTCACCTGGAGGACGAGGTAAGAACCATTTAATTGAATCACAACAGGAAAAATCTTCCTTCAGTTAAAGAAATGTGTTAAAGCATCCAGCTCAACCAACCTTTAGCGTTTCCATAGGGCAGACAACCACGATGGCCTCTGCTATACCCGCTCCTAAACCACACAAGAGGCTCCGCGTGTTGTCAAGCCGACCCGTGGCATCCCGCATGGGGTTGCTGAGCATTTCAAATGTGCCAAATCTGTAAGAAACGATGCCAATAACAATAAGAACCAAACCCGAAGCGACACAAAGGAAACATCTGTTGTACTGATTCTTCTGGAGTCCAACAGAAACAGCTTACTGCCAATATGTCACTTTTCAGAAACTCTTTCTTGCTTGCACTACAGTACTCTGAAATGCTGTGACATTGTGAAATCAGTTGGCTGTAAAAGTGAGTTCATGTTTAAAATCCTGCTGATCTGTTTGCCTCTGAACCAAAAGGATGAGAGAGGCAAGTGTTTTTTTTATTATTATATAAACTCATAATGTGTGTATTTTCATGAAAGCTACAATATGTCATGTATGCATCTTCACCTTACTGCAGACTTGGGTATTGATCCGTAAAGCAGGGAGCTGAGACCTCGATACAACCCTCTGAGCCCATGATCCTGCACGGTCAGTTTCACACAGTCACCTGCACATAGACACAGGCACAGCATCCAAGAGTGAGTAATCTGGCAGCAGATTGGTGCACACACCTGCAGTCAGACAGCAGTCACACATGTCCCAGTGACCTACCAATCCCTCTGTATCGTGGTGGATTGGCTCTCTCGTCTAGCTGCAGCTGAGTCTTGACATACTCTGTGGGGAAGGTGATACAGATCTCTATTCCTCCTGCAATGCCACCTAAGTGAGAAAGAGGAAAGGAGAGATTTGGTGACTCCTATGCAGAATTGTTCCTGAATGTTCTGAGAAAAGGAAGAACATGCTAGCATTTCCTTTTTAGCATAAATAAAATTAGATGGATGTGCTGCAAAGTGATGCTGATGCCAGATCTTTCCTATAGTGTGTCTGAATGAAATGCTAATGTGAAGTGATTACACAGCAAAGCAGAGCCTGGACTGAGTTGGAAAGAATAGCTTAATTAGCATCTGTCTAATGCGCAGCAGCATACTTCAACATCTTTATTTTTAAATGAAGCTAAAGATAAGATGTGTGAACGAACATACAGGCAATGTTAAATACATGCAACTGCTGTAAGCATCACTGCTGGCTGAATGCGTTTTGACCCAGTTCTGCATGGTCAGCGTCAATGGGCGACAGACTGAGATTAGGATGTGCACAAAGCAATAGGCGGCTATGTGCGGGAAAATATACTGGATGAGTATCTGTTGCAAAAATGAACCTGCAAGGATGGCCTTTCCAGGATGCGTGATTTTCCTTCCTCCGACTGCGGCAGCCGCCAGGTTCCTTCTGGCCGCGTATAGCCGCTGGTGAGCCGGTAGAGAGCCCAGCCCCGCCGCGACGGCAGCGGCGGTCAGACGCTGCGATGGAGGCTGCGGATGGAGGTCTGAGCTCGGGCATCCTCGCCGGACACCGCCACTCTCGCACGGCCTTTCACACACCGAAAACGGCTTCAGCAACGAGGACATGTTAGTCGTCGGGGCTGGTTACAGTGAAATCTGTCGATGTGGTAATGGTCCCACTCAGACAATGTCACACAACAACAACACAGGCAGGACAGCGCACCAATGTGGAAGCAGGGAGTGGAGCATCAATATTCAAATAGCGGTCAGGTGATGGGGACGACCATTGGCTAACCGTGCTGCTTAATGAAATTATTCAGTCACGTGAGTTTGCATGACTTTTGGCGACCAATAACGTGGAGGATGCTGTTTTATTGATGTGTCAGGCTAATTTCTAGCCTGTCAACTACTGTGATAATCCTCAACAGGGACCACAAATATTACTGTTACCAAGAATCAGGATTTATCTTTATGTTCTCTTTAAGAAAATATTCATACATTTATGATGTTCATTGTTTAGTGAAGGTAACCTTTAAAGGCTAAATTATGTCACTACATTCATTGTATAAGATAGCCAAGTCATACATTATACAAAACAAAATGGAACTGAGTGATATAGATAAGTTATTTTTTTTAATTAAAGAAGTTTAGAAAATAAATGCTCAGTATACACTGTGCAATGATAATATAACACTGTTGTGCAAGTCGAAGAGACAATGTCATGTACTGGTATGGTAAGACATACACTCAATACAGTAGGCTATGTACACACACCTACAAGTATGCAGACGTATGTATTGTGTGTGCAGATGCTATATTAGCAGGATACTGGGATGTCATATTATTACATAATAATATTGTAATAATAATACAATAAGGGTAATTTAAAAGGATTAAAACATACAATAGACTGCACCCCCGCTGTTGTGTCGTTAGTTTGGTATACTGCTGTTGCCTCTTAATCCTTGTTCCTTTAAATAGTGCTCCCCTCATGCCTGAGCACACATACACATGCACGCACACACAGCCTCCCCCCTGATCACCCTTCACAATGAAACTAGGTCAGAGTTTCCACACACAACCCCCACCTCCCTGAAAAAAGCATAGACACTTGGAGATACAGTCAGTCAGAGCCACAACTCCAAACTGGATTGACCAAATGTTGATCATTTGGTTAGTTGGTTTGTAAAAACAGAATAATTTCATGCTGTGTTCATTTTATTTGTTTTTTGGTGCCAACTCCTCTACAAGCACCTATAGTGATTAAACATAGGGGTAGATTATGGCAAAGAATTCCAGTTCAGGAGGGAGCCGCACGTAGGACGACAGTAATTGCTCCAGCTGGTCCTCTTGCTCTACGGTGCTGTCACTGTTCGAGTAGATTCTCACCTGGAAGACATGATGACCAACAAGAAAATCGTCATGCCATGTGTATTTTTACACATCTCAGATTCAGGCGATATTGATCTTTTTTCTCACTCTGATTTTATTGAGTAATTTCCTTTGGGTCAGTCGGATGTGCAGCAGCTTCTCTACGGTGGTGACCTCCAAGAAAGCCCAGATTCCCAACTGCTCCAGGCGTTCGCACATCTTCACCAGCTCCACAAGTTCCACATCCAAATGCTCGGTGCAGTTGCTCAGGTCCAGAGTTAAATACTACAGACAGACAAAATAAAGGTTACCTTAATTGAACTAAATGGAATGAAATCCATTTTATTTACCACATGACTCTTTCCTGCCATGCCCCTTGCTCAAAATTTAAATAGTTATTAAATGTATCTACTTCTAAATATCTCAAAATAAAAAGTGCCTGATCTGATATATTTCACATAATGTGTTTTTGATCGAACACTGCAGCATCACTCTGTAATGCTGCCCTGCTCACCACCCTGACCTGCAGGCTGCGGCGGTAGTGAGGCAGCATGTCATAGAGGATTGGCCTGGCTGTCCAGCCTTCATCAGGGGCGTAAAAGGCTATCATGGTGAATTCTGATACAGGAATCTCAGGCAGAAGTATCCTCGCGAGCCGGTCAGTGTTGATGATTTGATGCACTGTAATTTTGACTTGCAGGTCGGGGGAGCATGATGCCAAAGTTGCCCATGAGCTACCACACACCAGCTTGACAGAAGAGATGAAGCAGAGAAAGAAATGAAGAAAGGAAACATGAGACGGGTTAAGGTTAGTGCATGTGTCCATCTCAGAGCTAACAAATATCAATTATGGCCTTCAGTGCCATCACACTTTTGCCAACTACATAAGCAGTTAAGCAGTTTTCACTGAGGACTATCAGCCACACCAATAACTACAGTATCCCATTTGATGATTCAGCAGGCAGTGTTGTTATACTGTTGAAACCAAGACCTCTCAATCAATATGTTCCTTGCTTACTTGTCGATGGGGCTCATTTATAGAGCAGTTCAGTGAAAACGTTTGCAAGGTGATCCTGTCTCTACTGCGGTTTTGCCTCCCTCCTCGGTTTCTGTGCTGGAGGGCCAGAAGCAGCTCATCTGACATACTGGAGTAACTCAGGCTCAGGTCAGTGAGGCCTCGCAGGTGGTGCATCATGCTGGGGACGTTGGAGTTGAGGTGGACATGTACTGAACTAGAGAAGAATCCCTCCAAGTGCAAAGATGAGATATAGCACCGGGGGGGAGGAAAGCGGCTCTGAGATTGTGACAGGGCAGAAAGCAGCTCGATTCCCTACAGTTTAAAGGGTTCAAAAAACAGATAAAGAAATTTTAGAATTACATATTTTATTTATCTTTTTTTATTATTGTTTTTCAGAAGACAAGGAGTTAACATTTTGACAATGGTATCGATTTTGTACAGTGGCCCTAGAGTGCAGAACACAGCAACATTGGACAAAAAAGAAAACTGAAAACATAACACAACAAATTAGAAATTAGAAAACACAACAACACTTCTAAAATGTTGTTGTGTTGTGTTGTTCTGTTCTGTCCAGTGTTGTGTTTTGCACCTCAGGGCCACCATACATTTGTCCTTCCTTTTTTAAAAGAAACAACACGAATTTTAATTAATTGTAGAAAATTATCACAGTGGTGTATCCAGCATTTGCATGTATTATAAATATAGGCAAACATAAAGCAGTACTTAAGAAGAGATGGAATTACAAATCACCTTCCTGATTCAAATCTTAGTTATAGTAATCTAGTAATCTTAGTATCTGTAGTTAAGTCTTGGATTCAAATACATCCCATCTGTCCATTCTATTAAGGTTATTACAAATCTGTGAACATGAGTGTGCATGGTTGTCTGTCTATATACTATATGTTAACCCTGTTCTTGGTCTTTCACAGATGAACTGTAAAAAGCTACAAGCTACTGACTGAGTCAGTGACACTGAGCATTCAGGTTTGTCAGTTCTACTTGAGTAGTCATTAATTCAAATAAAAAACACTCAAGTCTTAACTGATGACATTTGACTTAGTGTCTGGTTACCACCGTCACTTTGAACTAAAGCACCTGAACAGTGACGTGTCTGCTGAGAGATTATCTTCTACTCACCTGTTGCATGGAGTTTCGCATCCAGTTCAGATTAATAGTTGTGAGCCTCAAGGCTCTTCGGAGGACTTGAATCAAGCAGTTTACCAAAGAGTTCCTGAGTGCTAAAGTCCAGCAAGTTCGGTCCAACTCCAACCTTGTGATGGAGAGGGATTTCAATGGGGCCTTCAACCTGTGGAAGCAAAATAATCAGAAGATTGATTGGGTGACTGAACTGTGTCATGGTTAAATAACATCATAGGATACTGACACACTCTTTTACCTAGTAAGTTCAGAAAACAGCCCACAGATGGCCTGCTCCACTCGCTGGGCAGCCAGAGACCTGCGTGGAGGACACACACACACCTCCAGCCTCTCCAGGTAAACTCCAAAGGAGCGGGCATAAGCCACAGCAGAGCAATATTCAGACAGCCTCAATTTGGACAAGCGACCACTGAAGTGGAAGTAGCGGAAGCGCCAGAGAGAAGGAGAGCGCATGACTTTGTGCCAGTGATGACAGACCACGTGTGCTCTCATGCGGTCACGGTCAGAAAGGAAGTTGAACACATGTCGCAAGCAAACATGAGGGAGTAACCCCCAACCACTTGTCTCCTTCTCTGAGCTACTCTCACCACCTTCATCAGTAAGATCTGAGTCATCATCTCCTGTCTCTTCCTCACTGTCCTTATCCTCTCCAACAAAACTTTCCTCCAATATGCTTTTACCTCGCAGTGCATTGTTGTTATCCATTTTTGTTTGGATTTTACCTGAAGAGAGGATGGCAAAGTATTGGATTTAAAGAGGAATTTATATTAGTTGCTGCAGATGTATTATCACAGTGGATGTCAGTAAATGCAGTTTTCTGTTGAGAGGCTAATCCTCCTTGTAGATTTAGAAAAAAGTCACAAAAATCTGGAAAATATCAATAAATTACCTAGAAAGAGATGAGATCACCTGAAGCTACAAGCAGTCCAACAGTTAAAGTGGTCCACTGTGGAAGAACCTCAGCATTCACTGTTGAGTTCTACTGTGACATCACAAGGACTCAATTCTCAGTGAAATTCCCCATTCAATTCAGTTCAGTTAAATTCAGTTAAATTCAACTCAATTCAGTTCAATTCAATTCAATTCAGTTCAATTCAATTCAATTCAGTTCAGTTCAATTCAATTCAATTCAATTCAGTTCAATTCAATTCAATTCAATTCAGGGGCGATTCTAGGATCAGACTTTTAGGGGGGCTCAGCACCTAATGAGAATTTGACATACAATGCCCTGCAAGTGTTCAAACCTCCTGCTAAATTACTCATTTCACTGGATAACAGAAATTACAACAAGAAATATTAATACATAGTAGAGTGGTCTACTAGAATGTATAATAATGGTTCAGAATAAACAATCACAGATTTCTACAGAGAGGACCTTGAGATAGTTAATGAACCCTGACAGAAAGGCAATATTAATGACAGAACTATAAGTACATTAAACCTGTTAAAATAAAACTATTTGAACCTGTAGCATAATTGTTTGTCCCATCTCTAACAGACAGGCTTGCAAAATAATTAAAGTTGTAGAAAATAATTTTTTAGAAAAAAATACAAGCATTTATTTAACAAAAAGAACACTTACCTGGTAAACCCAAATGAATGCATCATAAAACTATCTATAAAACATTAGTAAATTAATTAACAAAACCCTCATGTTATTAAGCCCTTATAGCCCCAACAACATGTGGCCTATTATAAAATAATGCCAAATAGTCTAAAATACAAATCTAAAAGCATATATATTCAAAGAAATGTAAAAGGTTAAAAGAGACAAAAGCAGGAGTGGAAGAAATACTTTATTTACTTAATTTACTTAGGTAAAACTACCAATACTGAAATTTAAAAAATACTCCATCACAAGTAAAAGTCCTGCATGAAGTATTCTTCTTAAGTAAATGCACTTAAGTATTATCAGCAAAATGTACTTAAGTATTACAGTAAAAGTAGTGGTTTGGTCCCTCTGACTGATCTATTATTATATATGAGATTAGATTATTTATACTGAAGCATCAGTGTGTAAGAAGCATGTTACTGGTCTAGCTGCTGGAGGTGGAGCTAGTTTCAACTCCTTTGCCAGCTATTTTAAACCAGTGGTACCCAACCCAGGGTTCAGGCCCTGAATAGGGTCACCAGATAAATCTGAGATGATGAACAGGAGAGGAAAGAAGAAAAGGTCAGAGACACTTTTTTTCTTTTAAGTTTTTAGGGAACATTTGGATCATTTGAACATTTATTGAAATGAAACCATGTGAGAAGTTTAGAGAGGAAATCACTATTTGGAGGAGCTTTTAACAACTCATAGTTAACTGAAATGTGACCGCCAACTACACACTGCTTTTTGTATGATGTCAAAAGCAATAGAGGTTGGAAACCAGCAATGTGTAGTATCTTAAATGTTTGTTACATTATATTGTGTCACTGTCAACTTTTCATCTGGAAAGTAAATGTGGTGAGTTACAATATTTCCCTCTGAAATGTAGTGGAGTGGAAGTATAACGTAGCATCAAATGGAAATAGTCAAGTAAAGTACCAGTATCTGAAAAAATAATAAATGTTACTTTCCACTACTGCACAATGGTTATTGGCAGTGGCCAGTTGGCTGATCTTTTCCCTGAACCCAAGCAGGTTTCTTCCTCTGTAGATAATACTAGTGTTTCCATTCTTCTTTCTCAACTCTGTGCACAGAAAGGTGTCCATCCCACAGTTCCAAAAGAGAGACATCCTATTTAATGTAATATTTAAGAGGTTAGACTGGTTTTGTACACATGCAGTTTATTTGTATTAACGTGTCATTAAAAAGTCACAGAAATTAAACATAAATTCAAAATGATATAAGGAAAGAACATGGCTAAGCTTATGTGTGAACAGATATTGATAATCCGAAACAGATATTATGCTACATGTAACTTTTAGGTGCAAAGTATTTCCCGAGAGCATTAATATATAGCCTAGAAACATATTTTTCTTTTTTTAAATTAAAGTAGAAGCAACATTTTCTCTGATGAGGATTCAGTTCATTTATTTGAGTTCCTCGGCCCTTCAAACAGTAGACACTTTGCCTGCACAGAGAGAAAAACAACAGTCAGAGCCTCTCCAGTAAACATAATGACATACACTGGTATCTTTAGTGGAAAGCATGTGTTTGAGGCTATATTTATGTCTCCATGTGTTTACAAGTGCCTGTGCCAACCTCGTGCCAGCGGAGGGTGTCAGCAGGCAGCCCCAGATGGCAGTGAGGGCAGGTGTGTGTCTGATCGGGCGCTTCCAGGTTCCTTTGCTCCCAGCAGGGCCCCTCGCTCCCCCACAGAGGGCGACATGTGGAGTGGGAGGACCATGCAACGCCAAAGTGAGGTCGAGGGTCTGTCTGGTAGTTGACTTTCTGGCCACCAGAGGGCAGTGGTGACAAATGATCCGAGTCTTCCTGCAACACAGCAACAACGGAGTGTTGTGTTTCCGTAAAGGGAAGATCCACTCCTAAACAGGGCTGCACAGGACATTCACTGCTCATGTTTTAGTTGTAATCTTTAATCTTGAACAGCAGATAGACAGAGTGTATGGATGACATCATTTAAAGCTGCTCCACAGACAACGCATGAACAGTGCTGATTTTGCTGAGATTGGCTATACTCACTTTGAATAGTTTGAATATTGGACAGAATATGTCAAGCATAGTTCTATGAAAAAGAAACTCATTAATATAATTCTCAATGGACGACTTAAAAAAAATCTATTGTCAGTATGAATCTAGACTTGATACTGCAAGGGTTAGGGTTAGGGTTAGGGTTAACATCATGTTCTAATGAGACAATTCAGAAGAGAAGATTATCATACTGAAATTACGTCCAGCCCTCTGTGTAGTAATTTCTTTCATGGCAGGGCTTTAAAAAGTTAAATGTGTTTGTGCACCAACTGACAGATTTATGAATATGTAGTATCTCTAAAATATGTATCATTTATCCCATCCCAGTGTTCAGTACTTTGTATTTTTTACTTTGCTCTGTTCTTTTCAGCAGATTTAAGAACCATCAGTTCTGGATGATACGCATCTTGTAAAACTTCTACAAGTAACAAACCTATTTTTATTATAATGATTACTATGACTGAATTAATTATCATTGGAAGTAAATTCAATAAATACATTTTTTTTGAAATGTTAATGTAATAAAGAAAATCAGCTGACACAGATATTCCGTGTATTCTCAGTGTAAACATCCAAGCATCTCTAATGTTTTTAGTCAGAAATGTTGCAACCTGTTCAGGAGTTTTCGGACGATATTCAGAGTCAAGAGACCTCAGGCAATACCAGCAGGGTTCAGATGGGCGATCTGTGAACACACAAATACAAAAGCAATATTAACAGAAACACAAATTTACAGTAAATAGCCTAATTTAGTGTGTGTGAGAGAGAGGCTTACTGTGTATGTTGGAGGGATGAGGTGACACAGAAAGGGAGATCACCTCTTCCTCTGTTGTTGGCAGGTGGCATGTTGAGAGGCAGTCAGCATCATCCTGTGTGTTTGTGGCTATCAGAGTTTCCTGTGGTGAGGTCTCTGCATCACTGATCCATACATCCTTCCAAACCTTCATCAGTTACATCCCCCAAAGGGACACAAAAACATTTAGAACAGAAATCTATTATATTTTCTTTGTGTTAAATTAACTCTGGTTGATGTAGTTGTACGATATATATATATTATAAAAGCTGATGTAGTTTGAATTTTTCTTCCCAGGTCTGACCTGACTGGCCTCTACCTCTCCATCACAAACTCCATTGTCAGCCTGCTCATCCTTCTGTGATTCCTGGAGGTTTTGGGGCTCCTCACCACAGTTCTGAGTCAGTGTGTCAACCTGGGTAAAAGTCGTCCCACTGAGGTTTGAGAGAAGAGGCAGAATTAAAAAACATGCCCTCTTAACCTCCTGCCAAGAGGGTTATCAATCAATCCATCTTTAGCTGATCTCACCAACTGAGGATCAATTGTTACACTCGAGACGAGCGCCTGATTAGGTACCTTGCCTTACCTTTGGGTGCACTCTCGCTGTTCCTCCCTCTCTCCCTCCATCGCTGCTCATGTGTCTCCCTCCCAGGGTGCCTGATGCCTTATTTCCTCTTAATCCCACCGTTCTTTGACTTTTCCCTCTCTCTTTCTATGTCTCTTGCCTGCTCTTCCTTCTGTGTAACTCTCTGCGCTCTCTGCCCTCCCTCGCTGTGTGTGAAACGGAAACTCCAGGCTTTCAATATTTAATGTGTGTGAATAGCTCACAAGCAGGTTTCTGTAAAGAGTAATAAGCTGAGCGCTCTGGTTTCTCTGCAGTGGAGTCTGCTTTGACATGACTGAAATTCCACAGAACAACAACAAAGAAATACAAATTCTCCAAAGTTGGCTGTTCCATACAGCATTCCTACAACCTAATTACTACCTTCAGTAATGTTGTTATTAGAAACACAATCACTTTATTCAGCAAAATGTATTGTGTTATTACAGTGAAATACATTTCTTTTGGCTTTCAAAAGTGTCACTTCTAATGCAGGACAGTTGTCATCGTTTTACTGCTTTAGACCTGAAACCATAATTTGATTCATTAATCAGTCGATTGACACAAAGACAAAAAAATGTATTTGTGATCTATTTGGAGTTGTTTGAGTCATTTTTCAAGCAATTATTGTAACTATCCTCTCGTTCCAGCTTCTTATCTGTAACAATTTTCTGCTTTTCTTATTATTAACAGAAAAATGCTTGAGTTTTTGACCGTTGGTTGAACAAAAGAAACATAATGATGACATCAGCTGAGGCTTAAGTAAAATCTGATGGGCATTTCACACCAATTTTCTAACATTTTCAATTCCTCCATTAATTTAGAAAATAAACATCAGATGAATTAATAATAGAATAAGCATTAGTTGCAGTCTTGGACTGATTCATTGAAAAACAAAGTAAAATCTTAATAGACTGACAATAAGATATTCAAACAGCCAAAGACAACCTTAATGTGTCAAAATGTGTCACCTCTGTTTTCACTGGTGACAGAAGGACTGCCATCTTGTGCACACAGAGGCATCACGCCTACACTGCAAGTGACTCATTCTTCCAGCAGATGGAGGGAGAGCATTTCCCTTATGGCTCGTAAATTCATAGGTGGACAAGTCAGATGTGCAAAACTACATCAGTAACCCAGGAATGTTTATCTTACTCTCATCTCTCCCCTGTCTCTTTGTCGCTATTTGTTCATTTTGTCCACCTGCCATTGGATTTCTTTCTCATTCCTATAGTCCAAGAGCATCTCTTGCTTTCTATTTACCTCTATCTTCTTGTACGCTAATGTCACCACTGATGTGAATTTGCCTTTACAAACTCCAAATAATCCTGTAAGATATGATAGGCAGCACACACAAAAATGCATCAATGAGCAGTATTTTCAACCACAATTATCAACTAAATTACAGTATGTGACTGGGGTTTTAATGTCAGGGTCGTTTTGAAGAGCTGTGGAATGTGTGTGTGTGTGTGCGTGCTTGTGTGTCTCTAAATGGTGCCAGCGCACTCGCTAATGTGTGTGTCATTACGTGTCTTCCTGTAAGTGCACGGCAGGTAGGGAGTAATTTGAGTGTTTTTCCTGTATATGTGTGTTTTTTTGTGGGAGGAGGGAGACAGGAACATAAGTGGCGATGACTCACCAGTCTTTTGTGACAGTGGTGCAGAGAGAGTGCTTTTCACCCATTTCTCTCCCTTGGGGCTTGCATACAAAACAAGAAATGGAGAGAGGATAAAAAAGAAAAGGAGAGGAAGATTGTGTTTTGGGGAGCATTAAGGAGGAGTGGGGGGCATGGATAATTGAAGGAAAAATGGGAGGAGGTGGCAATGGGGATATAAAATGGGATGAAGAAAAGGGAGAGGACATGAAAGTAAAGAGAGCAAAAAGACAAGGGTTGCAGCGATCATAAACAAAGGATGCAGTCCTAACGGCTGGTGAAAGCATGCTTGATGAGGCATATCATGTGACAAAGATTATGTTCATCAATGGTGGTTTAATAGACAAAAAAATGAACAAACATGGGGAGGAGTGGGATGCAGTCACGAGGTTAAGTTTGAATTTGAAAAAGGCTTCAAAGTTAGGAGCTGCATCTTGTGGGAAAGTTCAATCAATTTTGAGGAGCTTCACAGTGATCAAAATATTGAAGGAAAATACATAATAATCGACAAGAAAAACCTAGTGTTGTACTGGTAGATGTATGTGCATGCTTCAAGTTGACATTCTAAAACATTTTGTAATGCTGTAACTTACTCTTGACTTTGAAGCACAGGTATGAATGTGTAGCTGTTTGCCATGCCTCAACTTTTTCTTAAAAATGTTCAAATTTTAGGTCTGAATTCTCATAGCGTTTACACCCTCAAGCCTCAGACAGCTGTCCAACATATGAATAGCTTTAAAACACTTGTGAGATTTTCATTTAGTCCTTTTGTGTACAAATCACTGTGACTTAAGTTAATGTTGGATCGCAACAGCATTTCTTGTCAAATTTCACTGATGTCTCATTGCATTTAGTACTTGAAAGCACTGTGCAGATTTTCACTAATAATTTGTCCAATATAGAGGATCAGAAAAGGTATCCTTTCATGCTGTGGTAGCCCTAAACTCTGAGGCGACTTAATCACAATTACAAACACTGCAACAAAGATGGGTGATGTCACAAGTTACATACCAATTAGCAGCATTTGTCAGTTTGAAAGAGGTTTGGAAATCAATACTTTGACATGCCAGTTCTTAAAAGCAACATGAGACAGCCAACAGAGCTCCAACAAAGCCAAAATGTTTGTGCCTGAACAGGAACATCAGGAAAAAAATTGCAGAATAGGTTATAAAAATGTGGCCTTTGAAAAAGAACAAAGATGTGCAATGACCAAAAACGGAATGATGTCTGTGTACAGCATAAGCATCTTTAGCAGACAAAAAAATGTTAATTCAGCCTGAATCATATCAAAATGTCTTTGTAAAAAAATACTGGCCCACATAGCAGCAGAATGATGCTAAACAACTCGACACAGAGCCAAGCGCACAGAAAGAATGTGAATAAAGAAAGAGGAAAACCCATAAAATAGGGGATAAAAATATCACTTGCAGACAAAAAAACATAAACAAGATACAACTAGTTGCCATGCAACCTAATATGATATTTTTATATCAGTGTTCACATTTGGGATTTGATGGGGTCATGTTTAACTTTCAGTGTGTAAACATCTGTATTACTGCAAATGTAAACTCTGTACTTTATATGCATGTACTGTATATCTATGTAGATTCTATTTATCATGCTGACATTTAAAGTTGAAGGTTGAGACAAAGTTCAGCAGCTGTAGAAATGTTTGATCATTATTTAATCCAGTTTTGAAGGTCTTATGGCTGTATTAATTCAATATTCATACTACTAATGGCTGACATTTTCCCTAGCTTTTCTGCCTCTGTAAATGCATGGGCTTCTTGGGGCCATTACTGATGAATTGCTGTGCTGTCAGACTCTTCTGTGCCAGGAGCTGGATGTATACCAAATTTTGTGCCTGTTAGAGTTGGAGCCCTTTGAAAAATTCAAATTGCATTTTAATTATAGCACACCCACCAGGCAAAATATAAATGATTACTACAAGGACGTAATGTGATCTAAAGCCTGACACACAATTATCCATTGTGCTGGAAATTTTTAAATCTCAATTGTGTAGTATGTTGTCGAAATATGAATGTGGGGATGTAAGTAGCAACATCTCAACAATGCTCTTTTTGTCCACGGCTTGGCAACAAGGTGTGAAAGAGGTGTTGTCTATGAAAAGACCCCTTTAAATAGACTACAGCGTGCAAGCATCGTTGACCTCAGGTGTTATCAGAGCAGACCTTCTTATCTTCAGCCTCAGGTGTTAAACTTGTGAAATCCACTTTATGTATGAAGAAGAAATCCATGAAGTAGAAATAAAATGAGCTTGATGCAATTCTTCATCTTTATTAGTCAATAAAATCTGATAGTTCGCTCGTCTTATGTGTCATTTACTCAGCAAAAAACTTTTATAGGATGAGAAGTGAATTCACTCAGACATTTCATATTACAACCACACAGACATTATGCAGGTTGTTTATGCATCATGTATCAGCCATTATTGTAATGCAGGCTAAGGGCAGTCATTAAAAGTCCTACACATAGCACATTACCATCAACAAATCATCAACCCATCAATTGTGAGACATTAGTTTAAAACAACTGTGCACACATGGAACAATCGCTGAGACAATTAGCTGCTTTTATCAGCTTCTGCCACACAGTTTCCATTGTACGTTAGATTTTTATTGGAATATCCTTCTAAATAAATCAATAACTCAAACCAATGGCAAAAAATGAAAGATTAGAAGATTTAATTAAATAAATAAACTGAGTATGAATTCAATTTATTTGATGAATGTAGTTAAACTGAAATTAAATCACACTAGATCAAATCAAATGAATTGTTAAAAGTAAAAATGTATTCAATTTAGATCAAAACCACAAACAACAGACTGAAAAAGTTAGCAAGTAGCTGGTGAACATAATGGTGTATTTAGCAGCTACAGAGCTAGATATATCTCTCAGGAGACCAAAAACAGCTCATATGTTTGTCATATGGCCAAAAATATGTCAATGTATTTTTAAATAAAGAGTAGGAAGATGATGATACTGTCAGATAGTGTGGAATAAGACTTCTTAAGACAAAAAAAAGGAGAAACTAGATGCTAAGCTAAACTAAACTAGGCTAATTGTCTACAGATGAGGGTGGTACCGTGGTGGGGATCATCTCATCAAACTATTCCTTTAACCTTTTCTGTCAAAAGCACAACAACAGCACATGTCACATTATGACATTGCCTGACATAGATGAATGTTACAGATGGAGTTGCTTAGTCAGTCATCAGCTGTTCTCATATTCTGTTGACAGGGGTTGTCTCTCTCCCATCAGCATAGCTGTCTGAAGCCAGTGTGTTGTTTTTAATGAACTGAATGAATACCCAGTGAGGATATCTACAGAGGGTACAAACTGTGTCTAGATATGTGAACTCATAACACAAGAATCAAGTCTAGATAAAGGTACTATTCCAATCAATTGGTGAGCAAGCTGGAAAGAGAACATGTGATCAGACCATATTGGCAGGCTGCTAATCACTGTCAGTGTTTGTACCAGCGGCAACATGCATGAGGTTTATTTTGATGCCAAACAAACGACAGCCAGAAGCACTTCAAGGAATTATAGCAGAAGGGCATATTGCCCGTGTGAACTGAGTGTGAGGAGGCGGTGTGGAAACAAGATATGGCAAAACCTATCTACCAAACACCTTTCCACTGGCCGATTGGCTGGCTCGAAGCAGGAGCGAACATGACTCAATCTTTATCTTGAATGCCAGCAGCTAAATTACTATACAGCTCAAAGAAAGTGTGTGTGTGTGTGTGTGTGTGTGTGTGTGTGTGTGTGAGAGTGTGTATGTGTGGGTGTATGTGAGTGTGTAGGTGTGTGTGTGTGTGTGTGTGTGTGTGTGTGTGTGTGTGTGTGTGTGTGTGTGTGTGTGAGTGAGTGTGTGTGGGTGGGTGTATGTGTATGTGTGTGTGTGTGTGTGTGTGTGTGTGTGTGAGTGTGAGTGTGAGTGTGTGTGTGTGTGTCAGTGTGAGTGTGTGTGGGTGTGTGTGAGTGTGTGGTCCTGCGCAGTAAAGTGTACAGATGGATGACTCATCCACCAATCATGTGACTCATCAATCACTGCAGTTACCATTTCCCTCCCTCCTTCTGGATGATTTTTTCTGTTCTTCAGTTATTCCTCCCCTTTTGTTCCCATTCTTGCTGTTTCCCTCATGTTTTGATTGTCTCTGAATATAATCAACACCCACTATAGATTTTCTTATTCATTCATGTCCATATTCATGCTGTGACATATGTGAGTCGTGCTGTCGCTGAAGTTCAATCCTCTATTGTGCATTTAGTTTGTTTCATAACTTATGAATCAAGTGTTCTTACCAAATTGGCAACATAGCACCCTCCAAAAAGCCATTAAAAAAACTGAACTTTAATAAAATAATTGCTTTTATTTTTTATCATATAGCAAAACTAGTAATCATCATGCTGTTATTTACACATTGCACGGGCATATTTATTTCACACTGTACATCTTACAATGCTAAAGGTGACATCAACAACAACACTCTCCTTTTACAAGACAGATGGCTTCACTGTGGACACAGTGGCCCTCTTCCTTTTGAGATTTATTTTTATTTTTATGTTCACAGTTTATTCAGAGAAGACAACCATCTTGAATTCTCCAGACTGTTTTATTTTTTCTCTTTTTTTTGTTCTTTTTTTTTGTTCATTTTTTAAGATGCAAGTAGAAAGACGTGCATTTAACGGTTTAAGCACAATCCCTGACTCCCCGGCCTGAAACTTTTCAATGAATTTCTTCTGGAAATGAACAAAATGTTTGTAGCCTCTTGGTGAATATCTGTTTTTAAAAGGCTGCAGAATTGTGTGACTTCAAGTATTTTTTTGAAAATAAAAGGAAAACTAAAGATAATGGATATGATACAAGAAAATCTGCAAAGGAAGCATGTGAAAACACAAAATAGGTAAGTAATGTGAACTGGAGATGTATGATGAGAGAAAATGAGACTCCCTAAGAGCTCAAGGAGTACTGTATGGTGGTGATTTTGATTTTGGTGGATCTGCCATAAATATGTTGACACAATAACTTCTGGATCCCAAAATGATTGAAAACCCTTAGACCACCAGGTTGGAAGTGTTTAGTGTTTAAGTTTGTGCTTTTGGAGTCCACAGGGTTTCTACATTGGGACTGGTTATGATGATAATATTATGCAATATGATATTTCCCTTATAGAACCATGATGTTTGTAAGGCAAAATCTCTGAATCTTGAGTTTGAAAAAACTGAAATGTGTGTATTTGGCACCTTTGCAAATTGCAGCTGTTTAACTTGATCCAATCGGGAATAAGAAAGGCAAAGTACACACATCAAATACAACAAAAATATACTTTCAACATTTTGACAATAGCAGTGTTCAATTTTTATATTTGTGTAGCTAAGAAGTCATCGAACTACTTTAGTTTTGTAATATGACATACAGAATATAAACAGAAGATACAAAGTGATGTTGTAAACGTGGTTCTCTTACAATGGGCACATCTGCTTGTGAATGTGTCAAAAATGTGATTATATGTGTGATGGCATTGTAACTACACAGCTGTGGGCTGTGATTGCAAAGCCTGTCTCTTTTGGGTTTGTGCATTTATGTGTGTGTGTGTGTGTGTGTGTGTGTGTGTGTGTGTGTGTGTGTGTGTATGTGTGTGTGTGTGTGTGTGTGTGTGTGTATGTGTGTATGTGTGTGTGTGTGTGTGTGTGTGTGTGTGTGTGTGTGTGTGTGTCCTCTAGAAAACTCTGAAATATGCAAGAGCATCAGAGATTGACCTGAATGGAGGCAGACATACACCATGGTATGTTCTGTTTCAAAATGTAAACTGAGCAAGAGGCTGAACATGGTTACAGGGAGCTTAAACTTCATCCTCTCCCTGACCGAGGAAATCAACAAAAACACAGTGAGTAAAACAACATAAATCTAACTTTTCATTTCTTCTCCCTTAAATTCCCATCAGGCTCAAAACAACATGTCTCCTCTCAGTCTTTTTTTTCACTCCTCTTTTAGCTTTTCTCCAGCTACTGTATATCTATCCCACCTCTGTCAGTCTCTGTGATCTGACAAAATGTTCAAAAAGTCTCTCAATACATTCTGCGTTTCATATAGATCCTCTCAATAAAGTTCTCCAGTTCCTCCTCACTGTCCAGCTGAGGCACCAGCCCATCTTCCTCATAGTCATCTCCTGGTGTGACTTGTTGGTAGTAGTATGGGGGTCGCCTGCCTCTCCTGGGTGTGGTTATTGGTTTGGGGGGAGGTAAGGGTTGGTAGGTCCGTGGGTGAGGAAGGATATAGTTAGAGATATAAGGGGTGAGAGGCAGGCGTGGAGCTGGCTGCTGCCTCCAGGCCTGTCCACGGTTCTTACCCCCAGCCCTGTGCCTGCGCCTTGGGGCCTGGAGGTCAAGCTCCTGAGGGCCAAATGGCTGGTCTCTGGAAGGGGGGGGCTTGCCATAATATTGTGCTTTGGGATATGGGAAATAAACGGGGTAGTATGCTCGATATGGCTTCTGGTAGTAAGGATAGGAGGGGAAGGCTAAAAATTGTTTCTGGGGTTTATACCAGTAGTCAAGCTGCTTCTGAGGCTTATACCAATAGTCCTGCTTGTATGACTTGACTTTGTCCTTCTGCCATTTTTTGATGGATTTATTGTACTTATAAGGGGCTTTCTTGGGGTTTTTTGAAGCTGTGTAGTGGTAGATAGGTGGAGCAGCCAGAGGAGGAGGTACCAGAGGCCTGAAGCGTGGCACGATTGGGTTGCTGTTAATTGGCTGCTGCTGTAACTCTTTTCTCTTCTTCTTCTTCTCCTCCACATCACTAATAATCTCAATCACGTCATCGGCAGGCAGATGCAGCTTGCTGCTGATCTCAATCAGCCTGTCAATCATCTGCTGGTCCAGGTCATCTTCATCGGGGAGGACTTCCTCTGAGCGCTTGTCCTCTGCAGTGTTGCTGACAGCCCCCATGCTGCTTTTCTGCCGGGGCTTCATGTAAGACTGTTGCTTCCTCCCCATGTACTGCAGCAGCATGTCAGAGGCAATGTCTGCCAGCCTCTGCTCCTCCTCTCTGGCTCGCTCCGCCTCCTCCTGCTGCCGGAGCACCTCCTGTTTCTCTGCTCGTGCTCTCGCCTCCTCTTCCATGTGGGAGAGGCTCTCCTCTTCTTCCTCAACCTCCTCCTCCAGCTCCTCTCCTTCATCGTCAAAGTCATCCATGAAATTCCCTCCCTTGATGGGTCTGTTGCGCCCCTCGTTCTCCTGCCAGTGCTGCTTCTTTCCGGCCCGCGCTAGCTGAGTGTTGTATTCTTTGTAGCCCTTCAGAGGAGGCAGGATCTCATTATCTTGGAGACCCAAGTCAATGTTTTGAAAGTAGCCTCTTATTTTGCGCTGCAAAGAGAGATCATCCACCTGTGACGTGGAACTTGATCTGGCCTTGTCTAAGAAACTGTCTAAATCATATCCCTCCTCCCGCCCCTCATCTTCTTCTTTCCCTCCCTCTTCACTTACATCATCAGGTCCGCCCACATCCTCCACAGACCACCCCTGATCATTCTCTGACCTTTTGTTTTCAACCTCCACCTCCCTTTCCTTTAAGTCATTACCCTGAGCCGCTGTCAAATGGCCTACAATTAGCTGTTCAATAGTCTTATCGGCCCTTTGCCCCTCCTTCTCCTCCTCAGCGCCCCTCTCTGCTTCTGTCTGCCATGTTCTCCTTATCTCACCACCCTCCAAGCCTTCAGTGGAGGGCAACTCCCAATCCCAGTCTCTGTTTCTGCCCGCCTGGATTTCACTCTCCCCCGGGTGGTCTAGAGCCTCCAGAAGAACAGCGAGCACCTGAGCAGGGTCCGTCACTTTATCTGATTGCTTATCTTGACCCTGGCCCCGGCTCCGGTCTAGCGATGCGTTGTCAGGGTTGGAGAGACTCTGGGGTGGGAGTGAGAGAGAGGGGGTGAGGCTGTCCTCTTTAGTGTCTGTCCGGGTGCGCCCCTCCATCCCTCCCTCCCCTCCCTCACCCCACGCAGGGGCGGTGCCAGCCAGCTGTGGAGTGACAATGAGCAAGACCAATAGGATGAGGTGGGCTGTGGAAGGGGCGTGATGACAGGTCATGACCATGCAGAACTGGCAGGAGGGAGGTTAAGCACCTGAAGAAGAAAGGGAGAAGGCAGAGGGGGGAGGACAAAAGGCAAAAATGAGAGTCAATGTTATTGTTTTCTTTTCATGATTATGTGCAATTCCAGTGGCCACATCAGTATATCTTAATCCTCTAATTATCAATGTACAGACATTCAGTGAAAAGGCCGGTCTAAAATATACAGAGGATGAATGGTAAATGAAAAAAGTGACTGGATTTAGGATTAGAGCATATTAAAATATCATCAAGAATACCAGTGTCAAATTCACAAATAATAAACCTTTCCATCATCAAGCCACTACATCAAAGTAGTTGTACAGTTTTTGTTCAATTCATCAAACGTTTGAGAACAAAGCACGCAGCCAAATACAGTCTAATGAGCAATGCCAAATCCAACAAAGAAAGTTGTACGATTTCCTTTCTCTTTTTTTGGCTGGGAAAAAGGCTTTTGTTTAAAATACTTCTTATTAGGTCTATTTTGCCTTTACTTTGCAGCCTCAGTGTATCTACAAAACATGAAGATGAGTATCTTCTCTGACCATATAAACCAGCCAGTCGTGCATCTTACCGCGTAAAGTGCCCATGTCTTTCAAGAGGAAGGTAATTATTTGCACACAGGATTTGCGCTACGAAGCCCAACACTGGCCATTTTTAGTCTGTAGTCGTGCGTTAACCCAATTATCATCTTTCTACCGCTTTGCTGAACAATACGTGATCTGCCTTTTTTTGTTTTGTCGTCAGATTCAACCGAGTAAACAATTTCAAACGGAAAGAAATGCACGTTGACTAACTGATTTTTCCGTCTCGTTTTTTTTTTTTTTTTTTTTTTTTTGTAAATGTCTCACCTTTTCCTCCAAGCCAACCCAACCGGAGCGCGCGCACCTGCCATTTTAAGCATTTATTTCGTAATAGAAAACGTAGAAAATACAAATTGATCCGAGGTCTTTCTCTGTATTAGCTGTGGTATTCCATGCGTCAAAGCGATGTGACCAGGACCCTGTTGTACAGACGGCAAGCACGGACAAGTCATGCGTAAAGCTGGTTGCTACGGTTGTGTTATTTAACCCTACGGTCCCTGAGTGGTCCATCCAAATTGTAGATTAACTGGATGTTATTTTTTTAGTGGATAGAGCCCTATTGCACAAGGAACTGAGGGGAGCAGTCAGAAACGCGGCTTGTCCTTGTGTGGTGTGGGCATGTGGCAGTGGTGGAATGCAGACAAGCGCAAATTTGGACTGCACAGCACCGCATGCAGCCCAAATTTTTTAACAATTTCCGTTTTTAGAAACTGGATCAGAAAGGTGGGAAACGAAATAAATCTACTTTATAAGATAGCTGGCCTGCCGTGCGTGGTTTAGATTCTAATTTAATTAGGAATTAATAACTGCAAATTGATTTTTAAAATCCGACTTTTGATATATTCAGGTTTGAAAAATCTCAACCGAAATTTTACAGGGGCGCCTGAGTTACACCTGCACAGAAATGTTCATTTAACATTATTTTTTGCGCATTTTAGTGCATCGAATCTTCAGTTAACCTATCAAATTAATACAGAATAACAGATTCCAAGGTTTTTGGCTATTGATATTATTATTAAACATATTAATACATACATAAAAACTAGTTTGGTCCCAAATGTACTAATTTCTCAATTTAATAAAAAAAAATATTAAAACCAAAAAATATGGAAAATAGTTGTAAGACTATTGTTGGATTATCTAAAGTTACAAAATGTATTCCTTTGTACTTGGTATAAAAAATGATGACAGGGAAACAGTCACAATGTAATGTTCACATGCACTTAATAATTACACGACCAAACAGTCGTCCAGTTGCAGCAAACATATTATTTCCTCTGATAAAGTCGAGTTTTTAAAATCATTTCTTTTACACCCCACAGACATAACACACACTTCACTCCTGTTTTTTTACAAACAAAAAACACAAATTAAAAACAATGGAATTGATAACAATCAGAAAATGTCCTGATGGTTTATGAATGAAACGGGATGAGATTTCGTTCCACTTACCTGGAGTCCCACTGGGGGGTGGGGAAGTGGTGAAACTCACAACGCGGGTAAAGCCAAGATTATTTCATGAATAGTGGATCACCTGAGAGAATTTCTGTCTTTTTCCCCCCTCTCTCTTCAGCCTGTGACCAACATCAAGGAAAAAACAAACAAACCTGCGGCTTCTTTATTTAGTTGTGTGGTGTGTTTGTTAGCAGCTGCACTGGTACTAATGTACAATTGAGTGAATGTTTTCAGCACCACGGCCAGCGCAACTTTATTGTATATACCCTCACCGGACCACGTGATCCCCCACCACCACCCCCCAGCTGCAGGCAGTGCTGACGTCACCTCCATTGATAAGAATGTTGGTGTGGAGATGGCACTGTGAGTCTAGGCTGGCCCCAGCTGATGAATGAACGGAAATGGCATGAATGAAATAGTACTTTTCCTCAATGAAAGGAGAAAATTGTAGAGATAGAGCTGGTGCGCAGCCATTTTCCTTGTCACATATTCAATGTTAGTGTGCTGCTTTTTCCTCCCTTGTTCCTTCCTTCCTCTGCCCGTTTCTGATTCAGGAAAAAAAAAAAAACGTGACCTCCTTCACAGATTATCTGTTTGGGGTCATTTGGTGACGTGCTCCACAGAATCAATGAGTTGCATCTGCAGCTTCAGACAGAAAAGTGGCACACACTCCAAATGGCTTTCTCTCGCAGTCTGCTTATTAGGCTTTTGTTTGAGGGGGCCCTGATCCTCTGTGGCTGCATGGCTCACGGGCCATGGGAGCAGCCGTGCTTTGCTGCTCAATTTCTGCTCAATTTCCAGGGATTGCACAATTTTCCACACACTGTCTCCCATTATTTCTTGATGCTCTCCATCTGTCAGCAGCACATTGTGCTCTTAACATGGCCTCTCATCACCTTTCCTTTTCACATCACACAGACACAAGTGAATGACCATTTGCGCCCAAATCAACAAGGGTATGTGTCATGTATGATGATTTAATGAATTCATGCAGGATATTTTATGAATACCTGTTGCTCATCATTAAGAAATGATCACAGTAAGTTTATGTGATTAGAAAAAGAAGATTCCTCTTATATTAGACAACATTTCAGATCCATGAATTTGATCACCTTCCTTAAAAGCAGCATAGGAGCTATTCTCAGAAATTTAAAGCTGTTTTTAAAACACACACAAACACAAAAACACACATACACACACACATATATACACATACACAATTCACACTGCAACTAAATGAGAAAGAAAATTCTCCTGATCATGACTTGTCAACATTTCTGTGGATTGTTTCTGTTGACCATTGAGTCATGCAGGAAGACATAACTATTTGCCAGATCATAAAATGCTCCAAATTTTATATGAGAATAACACTTGATCATTGCATGGATCTAAAATGCTAGCTATTTTGATTACAGTACATATAAAATAATCTATAAGTTAACAATCATTCATCCAAGAGGTGTTAACTATTCATATAAACTCAAAGTAACTTCATTCATGATACATCCTGCATTAAATTATCATTATAAAATCAATGCTTCTGCACTCACATACCACATATTGTATGGTGCTGCAATGAAGAAAGTTTTATTTCATTAGTTTCACTTTAATTCTGATCTTTATCAACACCGACTTGAGGAGAAATTTAGCATCTTTGCTGGAAAGTAACAATGTGGAACTGAAGCCTGAAGGTTTTAAACCTCAGCAGTTAAAACACCATGATAAGAATCAACATTTTTCTGAGGTAAACAGCTCTGTGGGTTGTAGAGAGATGCTTTGATTACATGGCCCACTCATGTGAATTCGCCTGTGTTCTCTTCTCACCAACTGTCAAGCAGTCATTCCCAAGGTCTCCTGTAATGGAACATTTTGTACATTACAGTGCAAGGGCAAATAAATACACAGTTATGTCTGACATTCACGTTTTGGTGTTGTGCTGAAGTTAAAGGAAGACCTGCACTGTCATTACTGGCACTCATGTGTTTGGATAATGTAGAAACAAGTTGATTCACAATGTTAAGCTCATTTCCATACACTTCATTTGTCAGAGTCAAGCCTCCGCTCTGGCCTTGTGTGCCACTAAATTCAGCTGTCAGTCTTCATACAGGTTTCTCCTTCACTAGACAGAGGTTTTTATTTCCAGATGTGTGTGCACATGTTTATGGACTGTATGTCCAATTAATCACAGAGTGGGATTCTTCATTAGTGATGTTTGAAGGTTAATTGCATATTAGCTGCCAACATCATCAAAGTCACATGAGGCCAACTTTATTAAGCAATTATTGTATGACTTGATTCAAAATATCATGCCCCACTTATGTGAATACTAGATTTTTGATACTTCTTATCTAATCAGAGAAATGTAACATGCAGATTAAAACAAAAATATCATATTAAGTTTGTGAGCATATCAAATACACCCAAAAATAAACATACAAAAAGTCGCAGTGGCGCTGCAGCGATGATACAGTCTTGTGTTTGGGAGAAGTCATAGTCTAGCAAAGAAACATGCTCAGTATAAACTAAAATGGCGCTTTGTTTGTCTTTTGAGGTAGGGATGGTCTGTGTGTGCAAATTATGTGTTTTGCGTTAGCAGCTGAGATATGCACACATCAAATGAAGTTGTAATTTGTTACGATAGCTCCAGGCACCACATAACCTCTGTGTGATTAGATTTTGTGCAAGGGACTGTTTGCTGCAGAGAGCAAAGTGTTTGCAAGGCAGTCGTGTTACTGTGCGTGTGTATGTGTGTGTGTGTGTGTGTGTCTGTGTGTGTGTGTGTGTGTGTGTGTGTGTGTGTGTGTGTGTGTGTGTGTGTGTGTGTGTGTATGTGTGTGTGTGTGTGTGTGTGCGTTTCTTTGTTGAAATGCTTGATGGCAGCAGCAGGCTCGGAGAGGTAAGCATGGAGCCGGAGGGCAGATGCTGATATAACGGTCTGGCATTATCAACTGCCACTCAGCATTAGTTGGCCCCTTACCCTCACTCCATGTCCGCACCCCCGCACTGACTCACACTCTGCCGCCTGCTTGGCCACTCACATAGATTAACACTGGTACACCGTGCTTGCATTTAATGGAATACACACACTGGAGAACAGACACACACCTCACAGTAATAGTTCAATTTCTCCCTCAGTTATGCGCTCTTGTCTCTCTCTCTCTCTCTCTCTCTCTCTCTCTCTCTCTCTCTCTCTCTCTCTCTCTCTCTCTCTCTCTCTCTCTCTCTCTCTCTCTCTCTCTCTCTCTCTCTCTCACACACACACACACACACACATACATACACACAAGCATGGAGACACTGTAATGTACATTACAGATAAATGAACCTTTGGAAGTTGTTGGGGCATGCTGTCACTGATGGTTCATTGTACAAACTGCGAAGACAAGAGGCGATGACTATATGTGGATGGCGTTTTGTTCCATTTAATTAACTTTATCTTTTTCACTGTTGGTATGGGACTGAAGAGAGTCGCAGGGTTATTAAGCGAAGCTGAAAAATCAACATGTCTCAAACAAGTAGAGATAGGGAATGGTGAATGCCCTGTTGTTGTTTTTTAATTTTTAATTTTTTGCTGACATTTTGGCCACAATTATGGTAATGTGGGCTAGGGATCTTTCGGCAAGTGTGCTAATGCAGCTCCCTCACACAGCAAAAAAGGGTCTCTACCTGGAAGTGATAAAATAGAGCTCATGATTAACAGAAGCTTTTCCGCCCACGCCACTTTGTCAGAGGAGGGAGAGACAAGTAATTGCACCGTAAGGTTCCTACAACACAATGCAAAGCTAAGACTTGATGATGTGTGCAAGACCCTGGCGCCCACACTATAATCTACAGTTTCATCTTTCCTTCTTGTTTCCTTTAATCATACATGCTTTTTAAAAGTTAAGAATTTGCTGCAAGCTACATTATACAAATTTCTGATACAGTATGCATGTTGTGTTTGTAATGCAGGAGACAAGAATCTATGCTTTGCTGGAGTACAAAGGAATACACTGTTAAAACAACTGATTTAATATGTTTATAATTACACTGATACAGTAAGTCATCAGTGTCTGACCCAGTGTTGAGGAAAAGGCCATTCAAGCTCAATCCCCCCTTTCTCACTTTCACGTTACGCCTTGTAAATGTCTGTTCATGTCAGAAAGTGTAACCCGGTGTTACACAACATCTGCTCTACATGGTGAGACTCAAGTCCTGTTCTGCTGCAGTGTTACTGTCGGTTTTCACACTTAAGCACCAGTGTTTATATCTGTAAGTGGTGCAGTAAGACAAAGTGTAGTGAGAATGAGAAAGGGATCCACACAGTAGCTGATGTTTAAATGCTTGTCTTTATTATGGTGGCTAAAGTGGCAATAAAAACACATCTCTATGTTAAAGCAAGAGATAAGAGACAGAGAAGGGCACTGTAATACCTAACAAAGATACAGTTTGACTGTTATAACTGAAAAAACAATGCAATGAGTAGCAGAAAGTTGCAACTACAATATTATGTGATAAATATAAAATAGAATAGAAACTAAGCAGAAAACTGAATAAACCAATTTTTTAAAAAACATATTTTTAGCATACAGCAAACGATGTCTCCAAGTGCTCCATCCACCCAGCTCACTTCAATCCTTTACCATCACTGAAAAGACCGATGTCTCGCTGTTCATGTTGTACAGTACTGTGAATGAACAACATCCACTAATAAATAATCCATGGTGGGTGAACACCTCCACCTTGATGAATATGGTGTTTAAAATTAATATTTGAATCTATAAGCCAATATAAATAATGTGATAGAATAAGCGCTGAACAGCCGCTGAATGCCAAATGTCTAACGCATAAATTAGGCCTATGAGAGGAGCTATGCTGGGAACTGATGGAGCCCTCGGGAAATGGATTCTGTGTGAGTAATGTGTGCGCATTGTGGTGATTGTTGTCCTACTCTCGCATTGTCTGCTACTCAGAAATTATTTACCCCCTTGAATATTAGCTGTAAAATGCACATTGCAACCTTTGAGAAACTGGTGGCGTCAGTGACGGATGGTGTTGCTGGCCAGAAGCAGGCAATGAATTTGAGGTTGATGAGGCGACTCATATCAGAGCGTGCGACATCAGCGCTCACCATCAATCTCTTCCCCTCTCCCCTGTAGACATCTGGCACATGCATCAGCAAACACACTACTGAAAGTGAATTGAACCCAACCCTGACAAACACACACATACAGACAGCTTCAGAGGCAATGCTGCACAGTCAAGGCCTTATGACAAGACACTAGGCCTGCAGCCAGCTGCCTCTAATGTACTACAGTAGAACCTAGCTGGCGACTTTATTAGAATAATAAAGCCTGCACCCACATTATTTGTAATGACTGCACCACTGAGCACAGATGGCAAAGCCACAGACTGCAGACTTGCAGACCATCACTATAACGTGCCAAATTTCATTTCATTTTCTAACCCTAACCCTAACTTCATGTACAACTACATATTGTTGTGATGTGAGCCATGTTCACTATATCATAAAAACACTACTTATGATAATTCTGTTGTAATGGCAACTTTATTTGGATGTAAAGCAGCCAAGTTTGACATTATCATTTCATTCTTTTGCAAAACTGATTTTCCCCATTTTGAAAGTCGGGGATCTATTTATCAGATTTCTTTCTGTGTGTGTGTATTTCTTTGTTCTCAAGATGTATTTTTATCAAAACTGTATAACCTTCACCAAATGTATGGAAAAGATTAGATAAATGTGATGAATTTTAGAAAAGAATACACCGGTTGTTATGAAGTGTAAGGATGTGTTGTTTACAGGAAGGGCCAGCATTCATAACAAAGAGGCAGTTACACCATTGTTGTCTGATATATTGCTGGAGGTCAGTGAGAAAATAAAGTTTCCTTGAGCTATCCAGTCCTTCAAATAGATACAACATGATTTGCATCCCAGTTGCACAGCACCCAAGAGAGCTCAATGCCCTGCAACTTAAGATAAATAATAAACATTTGATTCACTTTTCAAATAGTCACTCGTTTTTGGAACATTGAATGGGGCATTCTGTATCTTCAATAATCATTTGTCAGCTCAAATAAGCCTTTTTATGAACAAAGATTTAACAGACTTTCCCTGAAATGTTTTTTCCTTTTGTCTCTTTAGAAAAGGGTTCAGGATTAGATCTGGTTTCAATGGCCCCATGGTCAACAGGATTGAAGTTTTAAAATGAAGCAAACAATTGTGTTGTTTATGAAAACAGGCTTTCTGTCAGAATCTGTGTGTGTATTGCTGGCCTCCTCATTGCATGTACTGTAAGCCTCATGTGCACACATAGGCCTACACACAGGCTATACCTTGAGGCAGACAAACAGAGGGAAAGATGAGTCCTCCAAAACTCCTTGTTGAAATGAAAACTGTTATCGGTTATCAGCGCACCACCCGACTGGAAGGGAAGTAATTTGAAAGCCGTTTGAAACGCGGTAATTTGCCGGTGTGACTCATCGCCAACACCTACAGCGACAAAACCTCTGATCCTGCAAAGGAAGAATAGGGTAGCACAACTTCTCTCTCTCTCTCTCTCTCCCTCTCTCCCTCTCTCTCTCTCTCTCTGTGTGTGTGTGTGTGTGTGTGTGTGTGTGTGTGTGTGTGTGTGTGTTTGTGTGTCAGGCCAACAAGCTGGCATTTGATGTTTATAGATAGAAAGCTATAGGAAGATGTGGAGCTTCAATCATATAACTATGGATCATAAATAGAAAATAGGTTAAACATATAGGTGTAATTTACTAACTGTTAAGTGGTATAATTAAAACATTTTCATCTACACACACACGAGCTACAGTGTCTGTAAATGTAAAGTAGGACACAGCCTGTTTTATTGTTGAGCCAGTCATCAGATGTTTCCATTGATAGACGTCCAGTGCAGATTTATTAACACTCCATAAAATGAGAAAAAACAGGTTTGTTCTGTGTTTAAAAAGATATCAAAAGGCTGAGATACAAAACACACTGCCTACATTTTGATATCAGGCAGGAAGCTGGGGTCCAGTTAATACAATTTAGATGACAAGCTGATGGTATCTCAGGAAAATAGGGCACACTTACTTGAGGTGTCAGGGTGAGGGAAATTATCATGATTAATGCAGGGTTATGACTAGGCAGCAGTGTAATCAGTCTCTCACTTGTTAATCATTATCTCTTCCTGATTAATTTTGGCTCAAGATTTGAAATAAGATATTAAGCTTCAATGTGCCGGCAAAGACCTTAAACAAGACTTTCCATCATGGATCCTGTTTAAAAAGCAATCCATTAGAAAATGATAAGCTGTTATTCAATGAGGCAGTTAGCTCAAAGTAAATTACACATTAATAACAGTAAGAACACCAGATTTTGAACTAAAGAGAAGGACTAATAATTAACTTGTAACGAATCTTCACTCAAAGAATGTAATCAATTACTCATTATTTCTCACATTATTTACTCAACAGCATAAGTAATTACATTACTTATTACTCCTTCTGTTACGAGCTTCGTCAAAATTGCCCGTCAACAACTCCTCCTCCTCACCCACACATCACATCTTCAGTATTTAACAGGTGTTGAAACAAAAGAAACATGACATTGTGGATCCACAACCAGCTAACCCACAGTCTGCAAGCCAGCAACAAGATGGTTGAGCCCCACAGACAAGTCCTCAATGTGAACCAGCCACCAGCGAGCTAGCTAAGAAGACAAGTCTGGCATTACAGGAAAGCATATTACTCCTCTTTTATTGAAGTCTAGCTTCCTGCTTATTTGGTGATGCAAAACAGTTTTTACTTTTACAACCCTCCCTTATTTTTAAATGTGTTTTAATGTGTGTCTTAGTATGGCGTCAACAGGATCTTTGCAGTCATCCACACTGTAGACTTTGGCTTCAGAGACTTGAGCTCTACAGAACGTGTCACATACAGAGTGAACATCCAACGTTTTGGGTCTGCTGAAAATATGTCGGCACAGGTCAGTGCTTTTTCCTGTTACACCCTCCCTATCCCTAATTAGAAAGTTTTTGATAACTTTTCATCTCCAATGTCTTAAGATGTTTCTGAGTGAATTTGAAGTCAGTTGGATTAAATCCCTAGGACAAGTTTGTTAAAGTACGAGGCGTGGAAATCGCCAAAATCGCGTATATTTATCAAAATGGCCGACTTCCTGTTGGAGTGACATCATGGGTCCCACTGACTTTTTTGTGTGTCTGGACATGATACATATATATACAAAATTTCGTTCATGTACGTCAATCTTTCACATTTTTAAATTCGTTAGGGGGCGCTATTGAGCCATTTTGCAACAGCCATTTTGGCGAACCTTAAAATATCAAATTTTTCACCGGGTCTGATGTGCGTGCAAATGTTGGTGAGTTTTGGGGCACGTTTAGGCTGTCAAAAAGGTGTTTGTTTTGTATAATAATAATAATCTCTACAGATACAATAGGGCCTTTGCACTGCTTGGGCCTAATAACTGTCACCTGTGAGCTGATTAGAGTTTAAGATGTGATGAACTGTGTATCATTTTCATCAACATTCAGTGACTAACATTAAATTCAAGAGTTACATTTTAATATAGACCATACAGTCTCACAACAAATGTGTCTTTTATACACCACAGGTTTGAATGAAGTTATAGTATCTTAGAAGAGTTTCAAGGGCTCTTAAGTTTTCAAGCATTTGATAGAGCATGCCATCTGCAAAGAATTGTTTTTTAAAATGTGCATATCATTTACGGTTCATGAATATGTGGGAGTACAACAAATAAATAAATAAAAACAGAAAAACTAATCATTACAAGCTCACGAAATCCCAGATTTAGCATGAAGAGCCAACAAATGAGAGAATATATATGTAAGTGTATACTGTTTTTATTTGATGTCTTCCCTGACACTCTTATAATCACATTGAAGTGTGTAGACTAATCCTCACATCCCACACCTTTGTTTGTTTTTAAATGACACAATTAGGCAGCAAAATTAATGAATTCAACAGAGTTGGACCCCTTCAAACGCTCTGATGGGAAAATATGTCACCAACTTCCTTTTGTTCAGCGTCTTACTTTTGCAGAGTTAAATTTATTTGCACAGCTTTGTCATGTTAACAGTCTCAAAAGGCGTTGCAGGTGCAAATTCACAAATATTATCAACAATAATCAAGAATATTATCAGCAGCATTGAAAGAAAAAAGAAAAATTGGAAGACCACAAATGATGAAACCTCCTTTTTCAGCATCAATACAGGCCATTAGTAGAAGGTCAATACCACTCTAACATTTGCAGCTGGTTAGCTTTGCTTAGCACAAAATGAGTTCAGGTTTTGCAGGGGGCTATATGCCGGACTATGTCTTGGCTCAGCATCATATGAAGAACATACTTGTAAAGCTACATTTAAAAAGTATCTTCTCAGTTGTTTTTTGCTGGGTAATTCATAGTTCCTTGCAAAGTGGTAGATCTCCTCTTGGCAACTATGACCAAAAAAAAGAGGAAATGGTAGACACTGGGTAAAACCTGAGCATGTAAATGTAAAAGGATTTAGGCAGTAAAATACTATATAAGAGCTTATATCCTAGAAGCTCAGTATTCACAAAATCCATTTTCTAGATAGCAGCATATAATGAAATTTCCCATTTCTTTATCTGTCACTCCTGTTAATCCAGACACTGGTCCTCCTCAAACATAGCTGTGTTTTCGATATGTAACTGAATGTCTTAAACATTTCCCTTGTCTCCTCTTTCATTTCAACACATCACCTTCTCTATTATGGCTGCATGTATTCTTTATAACCTTCTTTCCTCTATATGTTCTACTCCCAGACGTGAGCCATGCTTATCTCAGCGTCTGCCAGTGTGCTTGAGAAAGAACAAGAGACAGCATTTAGAGCAGAGAAAAAGCAAACAAGACAAGGAGGACAGCCTAAGCACTAATATATGGGAGAATTGTCAAGGTATTTATATCAATTATAATATATTTCTATTTTTATCTTGTTGTTGTTGAATGAAATCAGTGTCCTATAACACCCACAAAAGAAGTTTTTTTCAATCTGTTAATTTACATTGGAACACTTACTCTTAATTGTAGTCTCAGTGTGTTATTCAACACGGAAACTTGGGAACCTCCATCAGTTATAAATAAACCAAGGAGTCTCATCACCTGTTACTATGGAGAAGACACCGGCCAAAACCTCGCTTAATTTAAATGCTTCATTGTTTTAATGAGGAACAAAACCATTGTTTCAAAACTGTGCGTCTACATTGTATACACATATATTACCAAACCTTTGTTTTTCTAATAGACTGTGGAGAGAGAAAGAGAGCTGCATAATACTAAAAATAGGCAGAAAGGAAAGAAAAATAGATATGAGAAAACCGTGACGATTGAGGAATTTCTGGCTACAATCAGGGAGATAAAGAAGAAGTTTTGTTACATTCATCACTCAGAAGTTCAACTTCTTCTGCTGCAAATCTTTTCTTAGATGAAAAAAAAAACAAAAACAGGCAGGACGAGGTGTGAAAGGTTGATGAGTGTCACCGGCCCTAAATTTGAGTTGGACTTGGACGTGAAAAGGCCTTTAGTCAGCTGCTTCAGTCACAGACTAGATGCGTACAAGCTCCTCAGTGACATGTTTAATGTTCTGCTCATACAGATAGAGAATCGGGTAGTGTTTTAATTGAAACATTTTATCTTGTGCCTGTCCTTCTGATCTGGACAGATACCTTGCTGATAAACTGCTACACTTCTGATTTTTTATTGACCCTGATGGACAGAAATAGTTTCTTTCAAAGCAAAAAAACACTGTATTTTGCCATCGGAGCGTATCACCATGCCTCCAGAAAGCAATTCTGTGCATTTCTATTTCCAAATGTCAAGATTTCTTTTGTAAAATTTTCTTCTGAGAAAAAAATATCCATTAATAGTCTATTGTTGCCCACATTTCTCAATCTCACCCCACATATCATCCAAATGTTGATTCAGTGATGCTTTTCACCTCTAATCATTTTTTAGTGATGTTTTATATGTTTTCCTATAGAAAAGATGATTTGGTAACAGCTAAATTATGAAGTTAGTTCAGTTTTTGTTAAACAACTAAATGTTCACTTATCCTTAATTTATTATGTAAAACTGTATTACATGTACATTTTTGTATGTTCAGCTAAACTGCTGTGCACTAATCAATATACTGAAGGTTGCGTTAGCTTAGCATTTTAATTTAATTTGCAGTGTGTCAACTGATTACTTTATGCTTCCCTATTATCAGTGCCAAATGACAGTTCTTCCTAAGAAACATCCTAGAAATTTTTTTGGAAATTTATGGAAATTTACCGAACTATCAAATCAATAATACTGTTGATTTTTAACTGTAAATTGTATTTAAACAATAATCTGATTTTTCTTTATTATTATCAATTTCTGTTGTATACTTACCAGCATATTACCGGTACATACGGGTATGTGACCTGTATATACATCATAACCACCATTGCTGTCACTACAGTCAGCTTCTCAAGAGGTTTTTATCAGGAGTCGAATTATCCACAGAAGTCTCCTCGTCCCTAAGACAAAGGGGCACAGTGATTAAAACCAGGAAACATGTAGAATGAAGCAGTTTGAAGTTAAAAATCAGTCTTTCTTCTAATGCTGTTCAGCAGAGACTGGACATCTGGAGGAGCTACAAGCTGGGTTTCTAAACATTAACGTTTGCTAAGCTGGTTTCTCTGAACTTAAGATCCAGACATCTGAGAGTTTGTTTTTTGTTTTTTTACCAAGGGAAGAATTATCTGCAGAAGTTTCCTCCTCTTCAAAACAAACAGACATGGTGAAAACCGGTATAAACACTGCATAAAGCAGTCCATCTTTCATCCAGTTAAAAGATATAGTTAAAAATGACCAAGATCTAACAAGTGTATTGTAAAAACGTGGCTTAAAACTGGATAAAAAGTCAAATTATGATAGCTTCTGGCAGACAAAATGTTCATGAAAAGGACCATTACCTTGATTAAAATGACAGATTTCTCTCGGTTTAAACATAGTTTGTTTTTTTTAAAGAGTTTTTTCAACATAGACGCCTTTATTCAGAAGTTGACAGACAGGATTTATTTACATAGTGCATTTCATACACAATGACAACTCAATGTGCTTTACATAAAACAGAGAAACATGTAATTTGAGAGACACCAATCAGAAAGATGGAGAAAGTAGTATGTTATATAAATGAAACTACAGGTGTTAATGAGGGAGCAAATTTGAATGAATGAAAATTGAAACTGAATTTTTGGATACATCTAACACCATTCATGTCAACATTGTGTAAGCTGCTTTTTAACAGCTTATGTGCAATTTATGTGCTTGTGTAAATGATCTCTTTTTTGATGTTTATGCTGTATTTTTGTAGATTTCCATAATCAGCATGGTTTGATATTGGTTGCTTGTCACACAAGCTGCCTGTGATGTGGTCAAGCTACTTTATGGATATGGGTCAACATTGACAAAATTGTCACCACGATGCTCACTTGATGTCATGATAAGTGCATTTGTCACTTCATGTATTAGTTAGTTTTATTTTAGTTTGAGTTTGGCAGATTTGTTATTTTTTATTACAGACACAATAAGCCTAATGTGTTCTATGACACGGAAGTGAGTGAAAATCAGGAAAATTGTATGGGAACCACATTACATACATACAGATACAAACAAATCATTCTTCATTAAACTTTGGTGTTGTATCAAAATGTTTTCCATGAAAAAGGAAGATGGAAGGTTAAGTTATCTTGGGAGAGATTTGCATGAATGAGGCTCATCGCTTGTCTCGCTAAAATGTATCTGCATTGTTTGCAAAGAGGCTCACCACTGCCGGTTGTTAGTTTAGATGTGTCGTTTGTTGTCACCAAGGTCAACAGAGGATTGTAAAGCCTGTGGGGGCATCAGCAGTCACCACGAACAACAGTTACCACCAGAGGCGAGGAGGCAGGAAGAGTCAAGGACCACAAAGGGCACAGATCACTGCCCAGCAGCAGCCATGATCTGGAAAAAAAGGAGAGCAAAGCAACCCTTGATTCAGCAGACAAACTCACACACAAACAGACTGTGTTTCCATTAGAGGGAACCTGAAGGGGTCAAGTTGTAAGCTTGAATCTCAAAACATAAACAATAGATTTTAATAATCCTGGCATGGAGACAAAAACATTTACAAAAACAATAATAAATTGTTCTGCATCATTCAGTTTCCATTTAGAATAAATAAGTAGCCATCGTCATGGGTTCCAGTGGTACCCAGCAGCAGGTCAATGAGGTCTGCTAAATAGCTTGAGAGCCCATGTAATACACTGGATGTAATTTTTTAAAAGGGTTTAGTGCAGTGTTCCTCAAATACAAATCTTAAAGGTCCACAAAAAATGTTTTATGAGTCAAAGGTCCGTTTATTAGTCGGTCAAGCCACAACAAATCAATGTATCCACCACCAACCAACTTAACAATACAGTGGTGTCTAGTAGTTTTTCATAAAAACAAATATACCAGAAAATGTCCTTTTCATAAAAACAACAAAAATAATATACTAAAAAAAAGAGTCCTTTTCATAAAAACAAAAAAATCTAATAAATACTCAAAAACAAAACTTATTTTTCATTTTAACATAAATTTAAATAAATACTTATATAGGCCTAAAACGAAACAAAACAAAATTCACAACCCCTGCAAATAATACAAAACAAATCTCAACAAATACAGAATACAGACACAAAGAACACAAGAAAGGAGGAAAGAACTGTAGTGCTGTTCTTAGTGCTGTGCATCAAAAGTGACTCAAGCATAAAGTCAAAATGTGGAAGAAACGTGAAAAGTTTCACGTTATAACATGATACTGTCACATTATAACATGAAACGTTTTATGTTATAACATGATACTGTCACATTATAACATGAAACGTTTTATGTTATAACATGATACTGTCACATTATAACATGAAACGTTTTATGTTATAACATGATACTGTCACATTATAACATAAACGTTTTATGTTATAACATGATACTGTCACATTATAACATGAAACGTTTTATGTTATAACATGATACTGATTTGTTTTGTTTTTTCCTGGCGTGGCAGCAATATGCTGCCATACACAAACACTTTTTTATTAATTATATATATTATATATAATAATAATAACATTTCATGCAAGATTTTTCTTTTTTTAAGATTAGACCAGGGTCCGCAGACAGTTGTCCCGTGGTCCGGATGCGGACCGGAGTCCACCTTTTGAGGATCCCTGGTTTAGTGGGAGTTGACCTTAGGCTGGAAAGAATATAAAAACATAATATCATACTCAGAAGGGGATTAAAGTTGCAATGACTCAGATCCACAGGGATCCTTTAACAAAGCTTCAGAAGAAGAAGAATCTTAAACGGAAGAAATAAAAAGCAAAATTATTACAAAATTCAAAGCTGTTCATGAGACATTTCAGATCTGCAAATATTAAAACTTTTTGCAACACACATATTTGAAGCATATCACTGTGTTTGTGTAGCAACGAGCTTAGAGAAGAGAGATATATTCAGAAATTAGGCTATGTAGGCTAGAAGCAATCATTTAAATCCCACGCACACTGATGTTATCACCAACCGACAGTGTTTCCTATGCATAATATTTTTTTGTGAGCTCAACTATCGTGGGCTATTAAAAAGTCTGAATTCTTCAAAGTCTGCTTCAGGCAACATTGAAGTTCAGTGCATAAATATTTTGAATGTTTGAAATAAATGTGGGGTACTCCAGTGGAGTAGTATTTAGTGCCATCACGTTGAGTCATTCGCCCACTGCAAGGCTTAGATTTTGAGCTATCAGGGCTGTGTTGTGTGCTCTCTGCATACATATGCAACCAGTGTCCCTATTGTTAATCACAAACTTCAAAACTGACGTGTAAAATGTTGCCCACTGCTTACTTTGTACAAAGGCATTGCTGTATTGAAGTAAAGTGCTCCATATTTATTCATTATTCCATATTGGGTTTCATTATTTTTACCAATCAAGGCTCCTGCCTATTCTAAATAATGATTTATATGTATTTTTAGGTTCATTCACATGGTCTAAAAGAAGGTGTCTTTATCAGGAACGTCCAGGAGGTTCACGCGATTAATGTGCATATGTTGGAACAAGATAATAAATAATACTTACACTTTGGGAAATCCTTGTACAATCAAGCCGCGTGGCTTTGTTAATGAACACACAGCTTACAGCAACTGTGAGCAGAATACCTTGAATTATCACTGTCAGCTCAGAGGATAATAGTGCATGATCCTCTCTGTCAAACTGAAACAACTAATACCAAATACAAAAACTATTGCACTCAAAATGTAATATTTCATCAGACAGCTTTGCTATATATTCGTGAAGGCTCTCCCAGGGATAAAACATCTATCAGGAACAGAAGCATATTGGCATACATCCGCTTAGCCACATGTTTTGTGTAACTAATTGGATAACCACACCAAGTAAAGCACGAAATTGCCTTTTTTTTTTTCTTTTTTTTTTTTATCCCTCCTGCAGCAGTGGATGCTCTCTGCAGGGCGTTGGTGGGGCACAGAGGCACACACATTTATGAGTCATACACTTAATATGCTCTCCCTTCCTACTCATATCATAAACACTCAGAGAGATGAAAATGAAACATCCCCTTTTTCTCTCTTTAAACGCGTCGGAGACTTCGTCAGACAGTCGAGAGAGATTCTCTCTTCTCTGTCCTTTTGAGTTTTTCTCATCCTTACTCTCCGGTGCCTCCTGACTCTGTCTGGCACTCAAAGCTGCTGCTTTGACACCCCTTGTGCTAGGTTTTCTTAGTCATGTGTGCTGTGTGTGCGTGTATGTACATGCACGTGTGTTTGGCTGAGAAGATAAGAGATTAGCATGAGTCAGATAATGATTCAGGACGCCAGGTGGCAAATGCCTCAAATCACGCTCTCTCCCTCTCTCTCTTATTTCCTCTCTCTTGTTCACAGCGTTCTGTACTCCGCGCACACACTGTCACTGCTGCTCTTTTGCTTGCCGTCTCTGTCACCATTCCCAGTCTTTTCTCCGCACAATTTGAAACCATCTCTCACTGTATGTCTCCCATAACTCCCTCACTCTTCTCACCTTCTGTTCCCCGCCAGCCTGCAACTGTGGCAAACTTAATAACCCACCGGTTCATGGGTGAGTGTGGAGAGGTTAACAGGGGAGATAAAGAGGGTAAAGACAGATCGAATGAAGAGGGAAGGCGGTGGGGGCGTAGCGGAGAGAGCGACAGCCAGATGTTGAGAGATAAACGGGAGCATGTTGGATTGAGGTGGAAATTGAGCACGAATTTCAAGGAGTGTATAGGGAAAAGCGGCGGCTCGTGTCGTGTGCGTGCCGGTGGGGGTGGGGGTGGCGGTGGTGGGTGATTTAGAAAGAGTGGGACATAGGAATGTGTAGTGAGAGGCAGAGAGGGTTATAGAGAGCTGTGTAGAGGTGGATGGAGGCAGGGATAGAGAGATAGAAGGAGGGGTGGTGATCCTGGGGGCCTGATGACTCATGGCTGTGCTGCGGTTTGTGCGTCACTGGCGCTGGCTGGAGGAGGAGATAGTGGAGAGGTCTACGCATTTAATTACAGCCTTCCAATTTAGACACACTGTACACACACGCACCTACACACACACACACACACACACACACACACACACACACTCGTACAAAAAATATCACAAATAATAGTCTTACAAGTACACTCATTTGTAACACACACGCACGCAAGTATGTAGACACACACTTTGAGCACTCAGAGATGTTCGCAGCTTCTTCGGCGTACTTGCAAACTGAATGTAAATGTTTCAATCTTCTGCTCTTTTTTTTTTCTTTTTCTCCCTTGTTCCTTTTCCATCACGGATATCGAGCTAAAATGATTGTGGTCACAAGCATGTTGAGCGTGCACGTTCTCGGTGTGCAGCCATCCCATCCCAGACAGACCTTGAGGCACAAAACTTATCAAGCCTCAAAAAATTCCAAAATACCAAATCGTTCCCTTGCACCACACGGCTTGTGACTGGAATATGAAATAGAGACACAGACATACAGAGAGACGTGCAGGACTCGCTTTGATGACGCAGTAAAGCAAACTCTTCTCTCAAATAACACTACACGCTTGATTGTTTTTACAATACATCTGTGCCACATGATGTTGCCGTCATCCTGCTGGTTAAAGGTCATCCTTTGTAAGAGCAGGATTTCTGCATCACCTGCTATGTATTTTACTGATTATTTATGCTTGTACGGTTTTGAAAAAGACAAACGAGGTATCTGAATTTCAAAAAATACCACATCTGAGTGATTTTGAAAGGCTTAGACTGTGCAAATTGTTGCCAAAATATCAGCATATTATATTCTTTACATCAAACTTCATGTTTCTCTGCTGCTTTCGAAATTACTAACCCTCCTGTTTATTTAAAAAGCACTTTTAACACCTGCTTCCCGTTAAGCACTTTAGAAGAAAGTACTTGACGGGAAACAAAGGACACATGCAGATAGAAATGGGAGTAAGAAATAGAATAAGAACATCATGAATACCAGGAAATGGTGGCAGAGCCTGCTCTTAAAAACAAGCTCAAAAGAAAGTATGACTGCTGTATTATACAGTTTTGCCTGGGTATATTTTTAGCTATGTACATTTCCTGTGAAGAAAATGAACAGATAATGTGATCCTTAGCCATATGTCAATAAAAATGTGTTAACTGTACAGACAGTCAATATACTGGACTGTTTTGATTTTTATTCTAACGCAGATTAGCTAAACTTGCAATGTGCATTTTCAGTATTTAAAACTGCATTTATTATATAATCTTTTAATCCAACAGGGCTCACAAATACATCTGCTGATCACTAGTTGGAAGTTTTATACACAATTGTTTTGCTGCCTGTGCTTTTTTTAAATTCACATAACAAATATCCCTCTGCACATGATTAAAAGATTTTTTTAACATTTTCAAACTAGACGTCTACGCAGATCACAAAATACAACACTATTTTATTTTATTTTTCTTTTCAGTTTCCTGCTATCATTATGTTCAGGTTTCTATTTAACTGTAGTAGAATCACATTTGTCTGTTAAAACTTGCTACAAGTAAATAATATTTATATGTATTTTATTCCGCTGAAGTTTTGGAAAATGCACTTCAATTTGATTTCAAAGGCCTTTTTGTCTTTAAACTGACTAAAACATTGAAAATAAAAAACCTCCGAAACACATGACATGCTAAGAACATGTTGTGTATATCAAATCAATAAATTACCTACATTTTGATTTCACTCACGTTGTTTTCATACATTCATATTGATTTTAAATGTTTAAATCTGACTGATCTAAATCTAAATGTGATCTCTTTTTTTCCCTCTTTCTTTGACTTCCCTTCCCAGTCCAAACACATTACCCTCTTGTGTGACAATTATCCCCTAAGAGGCTGCAAGCCTCACTCTTAAACAATAGGAAAATCAGTTGCCCTCGCTCCCTCTCCCCCTCTGTGCGCCCCTTTACTCCACTCTTCACTTCCAGCAGAGAGTGCAAAGGGAGGATAATTTTTCCAAACAACAGCGAAAATGGCAGAGGGGAGGAGAGAGGAGAGGGAGAAAGAGATGGAGAAAGAGAGGGACTGCTGATTAGTTAGGTCACATTGGTTCAAAGAGTCTAGAGGCACATTTAACGCCACATGCAGATGTTTGTTGTCTTTAACCGAGACAGGCAAATGCTCAGCTGCTCTATAACCCTTGACACAGATCCACTCACACTAAAATACACAAAACCCAGCCACACTGCCTCAGACACTCACATCCACTAAACTGAACATGAACAAAGAAACTGCAATTTTAAAAATGATACATTAAAGAATACATTACATTTAGACACTGAGATGCAATCAAACATGCAGGTGTATTTCTCAGATAGAGACAGTAGCAGTTTCATTATTGTTTAATGTCTAAAATTTCTGAACTAATGCGTTTCCCACTTATTTATAAATGCTTAGTTATTTTTGTTGACACTCAAATAAGACATTATTTGTTTGTTAATAAAATCTGTTTATAAAAATACATTTTTTTTTTTAGCAAAGTCATTTCGTGGCCCTGTAAAATAAATATTTTTTTTATTTAAAGTTAATAAAATTACACTAAAATACATCCATCACTTTTTGTAGAAAATAGAAAATATAGAAGCATTAAGAATATATAACATATATAATTTTAGCAAGTTTTCTTCTATGTATTTTTTTTAAATTAATTCAAGGTTTTTCCCCTGGTAGCTTTCCAGGCCTTTCAATTTAACGCCTATTTCCTCGTTCATTCATGTCTGCTATCATGAGTTGTCAGAGGCTTCGTCCCTGGGGAGGGAAATCCCAGCTGTCACTAAATAACTTTTCAGATCACACCAATAAAGCTAATGTCCACGGACACTAGAGGCCGTGGAGTCCATTTAACAGCCGCTTAACGCTTGAGCACACACACACACACACACACACACGGATTGTGGTTTACTCTAACCAGGCTAATGATCTCCTCAATGGGACAACTGGGACTCTTCTGAGACCGTCTTCAGCCTGAGGCCCCACAGGGACCTGGAGAGAGGCTCATGGGGTAATTACAATGTAAATGCTGTGTGTGTGTGTGTGTGTGTGTGTGTGTGTGTGTGTGTGTGTGTGTGTTTGGACGCCCTGCCTGCCTGCATGTGCACGATTAGGTTAATCTACAATCTTATGTTTAAATCAAGCGAGTTCTGTTTCTAAAGGCTTTAAAAATCAATGAATATACACCTAAAAGTTATTTATACAGAAAAAGAAATGATTAGATGTATGTTACATTCACTTTATGAAGGTTTTTCTCACATGAATCTTTCCCAAACACATTGTGTTGACATTGTAATCTGTTTATGTGAATAATAAGGAACCTGAGAGTCATGTAAAGTACATGCTCTGCTATCAGTAACATTGCAACAAACTAACATACATTAAAAGAACTTAATTTAATGCAATCGTCTTGCATCCAAACAGTTTTGAATCAAATAATCAGCTAGTTGATGCCAAATTCTGCATTTTCTTAGCACAGTGTGTTTATTTTAGCAGGTTTGAAGTTTCCAACAAAATTTAGCAAAGCTCACAGCATAAACATTCAGATGTTGTCAGCAAGGCACCTGCTCAGTGAGAGAACACACATGTGAAAGGATATTAAACATAGAAAATCAGCAGCACTGAATGTGACACAGGATGCAGATGACAGGAAAACAGAGGACAAGAAATGGAGGAGAAGCTGTAATTGAGAGGGAGAGAGAGATGGGGTAAATGGATGTATGATTGATGTGAGTTTGACGCTGGGAGAGGGGGGAGGGGGCAGAAAATGATGTGGCAGGCACAAATTGATCCTCACCTTCTTTTTTTTTAATTGTTCCTTTGTTTGGGCTCACAGCTCCTCATCATCACCCTCATCATCATCATCATCATAATTATTTCTCTCTTTTTTTCTCTCTCCCGCTCTCTTTCTGTTTCACCAGCCCACTTCCCACCCCTCTCTGTGATGCTCGCCATGCCAATCAGATCGTAACATGACATTATGGCTCATTATACCTGGGCTGGATGAACAGTCTGCTGCTGGTGTCCAGCCTTTTCAGGCACAATGTAGCACACAAAACACAGAGACATGTGTGAAATGTTCCCCAAAATGTAAACCTTCTGTTTCTTTGTCTCTTTTTCTTTTTTGTGTTGCATCTCATTTCCACGGTGCCCAGGCAAAACGATCTTAGCTAGCTGAGTTTATTTAATCTGGGGATACAGTTTTGTTATGCCTAAAGAAATCAGTGAAGGAAAAGAGATAGCAATCAGGTGTAAGGAGAAAAATACACAATCAAAGAAAGAAAGTGAGAAAATGAGAATTATAGGAAAGAGAAAAGTAGAAAGAGAGCTATGAATGCTCAAGCAGCATAAAAACATTGTGGTCATCTGCAGTGCGATGAGTCACCTGTAGGCAATACACACACACACACACACACACACACACACACACACACACACACACACACACAAACACACAGACCCAAAAGAGACAGGCTTTGCAATCACAGCCCACAGCTGTGTAGTTACAATGCCATATTGTCTCATATACTGCCTTCACTGAAAGCGTCGCATTGTCAAATCTGAAACACAATCTTCTGCTGAATGCACTAGTGAAAAACATAAAATGATGGAATTCAAAAAGAAACTGCAAAATGATTCAACCTTTTACAGCCCTCCTGCTGGATTCAGGATATCAACCTGATGGTAAAAAAATAAACTCTGTCATATAAAATGTTAATGACAGAGAGAAATTAGCCTTTAGTGGTTTAGTGCCAACATGATGTCGCTGCTCTTGTAATGAGTTAAAATAAAATCTGGATTGAATCGTCCCTCTGTGTCACGTATGCATATTTCCTTCTGCTGCCGTTCTACTTTTCCTCTGTTTGGCCAAACGCTGAATGTTACACAGACACATATATAGGTATATACATATAAACCAAAGCAATGTAATACCAGTAAAATGGGTCACTATTTTATTATTACCAATCCAAATATCTCAAGTGAACCCATTTGAAGGTTTTATTGATGGTATCAAACAGGAAAAGGTCACATTTGATGTAAATCACATTAGCGTCACCACAATGTCAGAAACCAGTAAAAGTGGGCAAATACAAAAGAGTACATTTTTAAAAACTAATCAAATACACATACGCTTCTGTAGGACAAAAATTTGATAAAATTGCCATTAAAATATGTATTATTCATCATACCACTACTACTTACACTAATTTTATTGTCTTGCATATTGTTTTAAATACAAAATATATATGTTCAAGCTTTGGTTTTTTGAAGCCAGTGAGAAATCTTAATTATGAGAGAAACCAAAGAGGAACTTGTAAATTAATGTTAATTAATGTTAATTAATGTTTAATGTCCTGATTTCCCTTAAGTGGCAAAAAAGGGACTTTGTAGCAAAGCTGTATGTTAAACTGATCCACTATTCACTGGCTGTCATGAAACATATGAGTATTTACAACAACACATGAGCATTTACACTGCAGCCTGACAGAAAATCGAGTGAGCTTTCAACAGCAACGTTAAATCATTTCCAAATTGTCAGCCCCATCACTCGATGGTAATATTATGTTCTTATTTGACTGTGAAATATCTGACTGCAGTAAAGTGTATCTGATGGCTGCATGGGTTATGTACAGAGACAAATATTAGCTTGCTTTTCCCTTCTGTCTTACCTAAAACCCACAGCGAGCAGGAAAAGAGGGAAATAAGAAGTAGATCTTGTCATCATTCATTTGAATTCTCCCTGCGTTTACCTCACACTCTCCAGCCCTCCCCCTGCCTTCCTCTGCTCCGCCCCACCACCTCACTCCTCTCCCCAATTTCCTCCATCCACTTTCATGTCCCTGAACAAGAATGAGATTAATTCAGTCCATTTGTATTAGTAGTAGCTGGTTGTGCTGTGTTAGCCTGTTAGCAGTTGGCAACAGTAAAAAAAGAAAAAAAATAGTCTGCTGTGTGTGTGTGTGTGTTTGTGTGTGTGTGTGTGTGTGTGTGTGTGTGTGTGTGTGTGTGTGTGTGTGTGTGTGTGTGTGTGTGTGTGTGTGTGTCAGTGTGTGCCGTTTAAGCGTGCATGCTGCTGTACGCTCATTCACACATTTACACAAATGATTGGATTCATGGACACAAGCATCTTTTAAAGAACAGGGACATTTTAGTTAAGTGGTTCATGCAAGTTTTTGGAGACTTAACACACATTCAATGTGTGAAATACTACAGGGTGACTATTTGTTTTTTTTAATGGTGTTGCCAACGCTGTCAATGAGAGACAATATTGATAAATAATATTTCCCTACCTTTTAAAGAGTTGGACACTTAACTTGGTTAAGAGGAACTAGTGGACATAGTTTGTTTCAGGATCTGTTAGTGATCAATATATAACTGGATGAGATGTTTCTTTATACAAGCTGTGGTTGCGACCTTTAGCTGGAGAACCTGACCACATATTTGGCCAAACCTTATTCAAACACAATGTGCTACACATGGACAAACATCCACAGTGGACTACATCCTGCTTTGGCCTAAGTGCAACTTTGTAAATCCTGAAAAGATGAATCAAATCAAGAGACGAATCAAAAGAAAAACATCATCTGTAGTGCACCTTCAAATGAACAAAGAGATTATCAGGTGGTTTCTTAGAGCATTTGAGCGTTTCTCTAAATAATCAGATTGCATCTTTGCCTGTCTTAGCTTTTAAATTTGATGTAATGAATGAAATGTGACATAAATGAATCAGAAGTGGCTGTCAGTATTATAGAAGATGAACTCATGGAGCATGAAGACAGAAACACAAGCACATATCCAAAAAAGCAAGAAGACTGATTCACCCTTTTGAATGATTTGAACTGTGTGTCTGTGTGTGTGTGTGTGTGTGTGTGTGTGTGTGTGTGTGTGTGTGTGTGTGTGTGTGTGTGTGTGTGTGTGTGTGTGTGTGTGTGTGTGTAACTCTCTAAAAATTGCTGTTTGCTGGAAAAGCAGAAAAGTTGTGGCACGTACTCTAATAAAAGTGCTCTAGTAAAAGAGTTGTTTTTAAATATACATATAGCTGGGGTTTTTTAAACCATGTTTTTAGAAGTTCTGAATCTGTAGTCACTGAAAACTGGGAGTAAAGTCTCATTAAAAAAAACAATGAAGTACTGGTTACACTAATTTGAAGTGACAAAATATCAATTTAAAGTTTAAATTGTGTAGTTAAGATGGAGTTTCCTTGGGCACTGCACACTTATAGCTAAAATCGGCTATATATTTATTTCAGAAATGGATACACCCTTTCAACTTTTTCATTGGAAGCAAATTAGAGCCCAAATTTCAAAAGGCAGTGCACCTACTAGGATGAATCATCTCTCTGGTGTGTGTGCACAAAGCTTTTAGACCAACAAACACAATATCTAAAACAAGACGCTGCATAGTTATTTTCCGCTCCTTGTCATGGCATGTAAGGATCAATTTAAAGAGCAGAGAGACTTGAGAGACATTACTAGAGTGTGTTTTAGACATGTTGTGCTTTAGGTGAGGCCAGATGCCACTCTCCTCCTGTGACTCTCATGACGGATTGTACATCTCCCGCTTCACTTCCTGAGACAAGGGGGGAGTGAGAGAAACAGGTTGCCTTCTCTCCAAGGTCAACCAGCTGCCACAGACAATGAGCCTCTTCAGTCTATGAGTCAACAAAGCACAGAATCACTTCCAAGCGTGAATTTGTCCAATACAGCCCACCGACCCCTTCACATGCCCGACAGAAACACACAGTCATACATAATAACCCCTGTGAGCTTAATGGGAGGTTTTTGACTGAGTCATACAAGACTACCTGTACTTCTGATCTTTTCAGGTTGTTTCTGCACCTGTCTTAGCCCCCTGTGAGCGGTCCCCAAGACACCCTTTGGTGCTGTCTGTTTGTGTTTACCCCTGCGGACAATCCCATAGCTTCATCAAGGGTGCTATGGAAAGGACAGTGTGTCATGTGGGACTGAGCACCACAGTGCCGCATTGTTTTAGAGGCTGGATGAGTCATGGAAGACAAATCAGGGATGGTGGCATTTGGGAAGGCTCGTCCATTGCATTAGGAAAGCACTGTCAGATCAACAGCGGTATTATAATGTTTTCCCATGAGCAGGTCATACAAAGAATTCATTAAAACATAATTGTACCTAATTACTTTAGAGACTTGACAGTTCATGCACATTTTTGGATTTGTTTTTGATGCTTTAGGATACCTTTTAGTCTGCCGTCTCCATCTGTCAACCTTCGTCACGAAAACGGTGAAGTTAAAATTCTCAAAACATTGTCGTCTAGAGAAAAAAACGAATATAAACGATATTTATAGTACACAATGTGAGTGCAGCATCATCATGACTATTTCAAGTCATTTCTATATGACTCACCAAAGAAATTCAAAAGCTCATACATCATCTCAAAAGAGCAGACGGCAAATTTGCTTCTGCTTTAGTCATGGCTGAACGACTTTTCATCTATATCGTCATTATTCTGTGTGATGAGTCCACGCTTCAATTATTTGTGTCTTTGACGAGGTTTGAAATTCAAATGAGGTGCTTGATATTGTGTAGATTTAAGCTGAAAATGTGGTCAAAAAATATGTGATCATTTAAGTCAGGTTTTACCACATTTGAAAACAATACTTCTCAGTAAGGTTCAGCTTCCTCTGAGTGGCTGCCTTTGATTTTTTATTTCTGTCTGTACTGATAAAAGCAAAATTACACAAGATTGCTCACATAAAATAGGGGCAGCTTCGAGCGCATTCATTTTGTTTTTTGACGTACATCTCGTATGCTCGTCCTGTATGTGAATGTCAAGTGTGTGCAGGTGACAGACTGTGAGCATAATCCGCTCTCTTCCCCGCTCCCCTTTTTCTCCTTGTTTCCACCACTGTCTCTCTTTGTGTCTCGCTTGCTCCCTCTGACCACCCTCACACACACTGCCAACGTGAGATAGCCATGTCTGTGTGTCCAGTGCAGTGTGTCATGCGTGATAATCTGTGACGTACGCGTCACGTGCCAGTGGTTTTTAGGGTTCCACGAGAAGCTACTTATTATTATTGGTATAATTTTAGGCATCATCATTATCAGCTAGAGCAGACGTGACGGGCCCCTCTGCGTCATTGGTCCCTCAAAAAACCCTAAAGCTCTCGACGCCAAACCTACACACAACGTAACCAACAAAGAAGAGAAGGGAACACGTCAAAAAATCACTCTGGCACTCTCTCAACATCTCTCCCTTCATCCAGCCTCTCATCCATGGCCTGCACACCCCCATTCTGTGTCCCCTCTGTACTCAGTCTGCCTTTTTTCCCCTCCTCTCTATCAAATGCTCACTTCTTTTGTCTCATCCACTCTTTCTTGTTCCATCGCACTGTATCTTTCTGCATGTCACCCCCTGCCCTCTTCCACTCTCTGGCCGCCATTATCTAAAGCACCTATCTCCTCATCTTTCCCTCAATTCCCCACTTCCACAGTCAGGAAAATTTACACACACAGATAAACGCACACCCTAACACAAATACGGTGACACAGTGTGTGCAAATACTCTCACCCCTCCCAAAACCTTCTTCCATGCACAGACTCAACCCCCCCCCCACACACACACACACACTTTCTACTCTCTCCAAACCCTACCCCCCCACTCTAATCCTAATCACACCACCACCACCGTCATCAGCCCTTATCTCACTCCACCAAATCTGCTGTGACTCAAAACAATTTCCTCTCATTTGCGATTTTACTGCCCACCCCCACCTCCTACACCTCCATCAACCCACCTACCCCCTCCAATAAAACCCTCTCCACCCCCTCAATACCCCATTGCTACCCAACCGGTGCAAACCCCACCCAAAATGCACACAAACACATATACAAATGCACTCACGTACACACACTGTGAACGGTCGCCATTAAGAATGACGGCTCATCATGTGTAAGCGGTGACTTGCCACTGTCATCCAGTGGAGCCCGAGAAGAACTGCAGTGTGACGTCACGGCGGACGCCGGCCCTGCTGGTTGGTGGAACATATTTACGTGTGTGTGTGATTCTGCGCGTGTGGTTGGGATGGGGGAGCCGGAGGATTACAATTTGGTGGGTGGGTGGACCCGGTGAGCCTTGCTGCATCACTGAACCAGACAAATGAATGAGAGCCTACACAAGGTGTCACCCCCTTCCTCTGCCATTGGCCTCCGCTACTTTCCCTTCCTCCTTTCTGTTCTTCTGTGTTATTCTCTCTTTTTTGGCCCCCGAGGCAAAGAAAACAGATAAAATTGCAAAAAATCAGCTCAATGTTTGACAATATGTCGGACAGTATGTTGCAAGTTCGCTCGACTGTGTTTAATGACTTGAATCAGCAGAAGGAGAAGCAAACGTTTAAAACATCTGATTAATTGATTAGAAATCCATTCAAAGTTCAGTGAAGCAGCCTCATGTGCCAGAAATTTGGAGCGTTTGAATTTCAGCAAGAGCAAAACAGCACCACCCAATGGGAGGTTCTCACAGCCACAACCAGACAGAGGAACTCTTCAGTGAGGGCTCTCACTGGGGTAGGTGTCAATAAATGTAACATACTACAACATGAAGTGACAGGATACAAGCCTGTGTGTTGTTTTACTGTGACAGACTTTGTGATTTACCTCAGTGAAGGGGAAATAGAAAATATATGTGTGTCTCTGAGTGACCACTGAGTCAAACATATCATCACTTCTTTCTTTGTCACGGCCATCATGAAATGCTTTTATAGCCAACAGTAGAAGAGGATTTTGTTCGTTTTCATGAGGTCTTTTTTTCTAGCATACAAAATGCAATTATTTGTGATAAGAGAATCAAACATTTCCTTCATCTGTGGTCATTAAAATAAAAGTCTATAACCAGGAATATACTGAAACAATTGTTTCTCAGTCACATTGCCATGTAAGGCAAATTAAAAAATACTAAACTAAAGAAATTCAATAAAAAATAATCAAATTGCTTCAACTCAATGATATGCTATCAAAGACAGGCATCTATTGAAGGCCACTTGTGCATTGTTGTGATAATGATCTTCACACATTAAGGGTGCAGGAGACTAATGAATGAATATGTAAATAAACAAATGTCAATAATTCACATTTGCTGTCTTGTTATCACCTCTATGAAATGCCATAAATTGCTGTTAATTCCCTGTGTTATTTCTTTACTTAAAATGCTCATTCAATAACATTTATTTTAACAATGGATCAGATGACTACATGAAACGTGAAAAAAGGTTAACCCACAGACAACCCACAATATTGAATCTTACAGGAACATTGAGAGTTTGCAGATATGACCAAATCAAAACAGCTATATGCAGAAAAAGGGGCAAAAAATCCACAGATAGGCAGTTATCTGTTTCCATTTTAAACATAACGAGTAGGAAAGACGATGTGTCATTTACCAGTGCAGTTTCTGAAGTCTCCTTTCACAAATTCAAAAAAGCCCAAAAAGTAGCTTTTTCTATGTAATACTCTAAATTATTTTCACTTCCCATCAATGCTCTTTTAAAGGCAGGTTGAAATCCCTGTTACTCATACAGTACAGTGTGTTTAATTATATGTGTATTCACACTTAGTCCAAAAAGCTTTTCATTGCCTTGAACTGTGGTGCTACAGTTCAGTTCATCTGTTACACTGCAGAGTAACTGAGAGAAAAACAACCAGCTTCGTTTTGGCACCGTTTACAGTTTCCTAGGGGAGTGCACAGCTTGTTGGTGGGTCGGGGGTGGAGAGCTCTGACTTGGAGCAATGCTCCTACAAACTGTATATGCCAACTCTCACAGATGTAGAGCAAGGTGGGCGGAGATTGTCTTGGTCATTGATTATTACCCAGGTAATTGGTTATTGATTACTCCCAGCCTTCTTGTCTGTGTCTGAGGGGAACTGTACTGTACATACATCATTCAGTTTGGGATTGAGTTCTGTTTTCTGCCAAATCTGCTTTCAGTATGGAAGATTTACCTACAAAAAATTCATGTAGAGGAGTAAATGGACAGTTCAAAACAGAACAAGCACCTTCTGCTGCTACTCACGGAGTTGACTCATGCTGCAGCGGCTTCCTGAAAAGCATCAAGCTCTGGATACCAGTGGACTACAAGAATGAAACAGTTCAGTTTTTAAAACTGGCGGGACCTGTGGTAAGATTGTAATTAGATGCATCAGTTGACAATTTAATTTTACCCCACCAGATTTAACATTTTAGTAAAGGTTAATGATTGACTCATATTATGAATCATTTTAGAAATAGGACAAATCTTGTGGGGGCTGTTATGAATGTATTTGCCTAAAACCAGCTATTTTTCATAGCTGTTTGCACAGAAGCAGCCTAATAACACATTAAAATGGATATATCTGAGATGCTTTCCATCAAAAAATGAAAAGGGATTTCAAAAGGCTTAAATTCCTATATGATTTATAACATGAGGATTGTTGTATACCTGTAATTTTAGCTATAACAGTAATTAACAGGTTAGTCACAACAACAACAAAAAGTGTGGCCATGATAGGTTGTATTCAACTAATGCAGATTTCACTGTCTCAGTGCACGCTTTAGAGTTCTCACTAGTTCAAATATCAGACAAATGCAGTGTGATATGGTGGCATCAGTCCTAGCAAAGTTTGGTCTTATTCAATGAATACCGGAAAATGTTCACCAAATTTTAAATATTAATCTCACATGCTGTAGCCAAATACAGTACTTTCAGTACCATTACAGTACTTTCACTTTTTTGAACAGATGAGAAAAAAAAATTTCAAAATAGCCCTGAAAACCTTTCAAATGTCTCTCACATCTCAAAATGTGAGTGGGCATAAATCATGGCAATGACATTTTTTAAAACAATAAATCAGAAATAATGTGCATTTTTAAGTGCCCCCAGAAGAGAAAATTATTACTGTGTGAGGAGAAAAATAGTTCAGTGGTTCTGAGAAACCAGCATGTATCCACTTTCCAGCGACTTCTAATCACCGAACAAACTTAAAACTTGATAGGTGAGGGCATTTAGTTTGCCTTTGTGCAAACCTTTGGTTTGATGCCAAAGGTTGTCATAAACATCTACACAAGCAATGACTAGAACTATTTTTACAAAGAATACAAAGTACAAAGGAGCTGCAGCAAAACCAAAGACGTCAGCTGCCGATGAAATACAAACTTTTTCTTACCTCAAGACCTTTTTTTTCTTAATAAACTTGATCAGGCACTATGTATGTAGCATTTAGTTTAATATTTCATTCATGTTTCGGTTACACTTCATTTCTGTTTTCGTGGTCATGAAAACGAGGGAACATGATTTTGTTTTTCAGTTCATTTCACAGTTGATGAGCTTCCTGATCGGCTTCGTCAGCATGGTGTTCTGCGGTCACCTGGGTAAAACCGAGCTTGCAGGGGTGGCGTTAGCGATAGCGGTAAGAGATCTGACAGCATTTTTACTGACAGTCTGCTCTCAGTTATTCGATTACCTATCTGAGGTTTAAATCAGTTTTCCTTTTGTTTGATAATAATTGATTGACAATGTTTTTATTTCAATAAAGGTCATAAATGTCACAGGTATTTCCATTGGCTGTGGTCTGGCATCAGCTTGTGATACTCTCATATCTCAGGTACATCTATGTTTTCAGATCAAGTTTTCCTGCGTTACTCATGACCTTTGTCTTGCACAATTTCTTTTATTTCTGACCCCTTTCTTGCAGACCTACGGCAGTGGTAACCTGAAGCGTGTAGGAGTGATTTTACAAAGGGGGGTTTTGATTCTTCTCCTAGCCTGTTTCCCCTGCTGGGCCCTTCTTATTAACACTCAGCCCATTCTGCTGGCTGTCAGGCAGAGCGCTGAGGTCGCCAGGTGAACATTTTCCACCTCAGTACCAGATGTACACATTTATCACCTTCATCTATTCATACAACAGGACAGACTGAAATAAAATGCTACATATACACACATATAACTCACTCATCAAGTGATCCAGTGTGAATTTTTTGCTCTTAATAACAATGTACTGTTTTTTTAATCTGCCATAAAGACTCTCCCAGCTGTATGTGAAGATCTTTATGCCTGCTCTGCCTGTGAGTTCAGCTTCCTTCCTGTCACCGCATCTATATATGCTGAATTGAATGGTTCTTGTGTTGGATTATCAATGTGATTTATCCTCTATTCATAATTGGATTGTGCAGGCCGCCTTCATGTACCAGCTGCAGGGACGGTATCTTCAGAATCAGGTGCATTTACTGACTGTTTAATCACTGGTGTGAGACGTTATCATGACTGTATTTGAGTGTAACAAGATCCTTGTATGTATGTGTGTGTGTTGGGGGGGGGGGGGGGGGTGACGGGGGTTAGAAATGAACACTGTGAGAAGTCAGCAGGTGTTGAAAAGGCATGTTTTCTAAAACTGCTCGCTTTGGCTCACAGGGTATCATGTGGCCTCAGGTAATATCCGGAGCCCTAGGGAATGTTTTAAATGCAATTATCAACTACATCTTTCTCAATGTCCTGGATCTGGGGGTCGCGTGAGTACACCCATAGCAGTGTTCTCCTTCACTGAGTCATATTATTATTATTAATTATTCAGTCATTTATAAAACGTTTTTGTATGAGAGAGTCAATAACTTTATGCTTCGTATTTCTACCTTTTTTTTATTGTTGCTTAATCCTCTTGACTCCATCAAAGTGGATCTGCAGCTGCCAACAGCATCTCACAGTACTGCTTGGCTGTGTTTTTGTTTATGTACATCAGCTACAGGGGGCTGCACAAAGCTACATGGGATGGTGAGTTGAGGGGATTTCATTACTGTTGGAATAACTTTTTTTCCCAGATAAATTTCCTTGACATGCTGTCTAAACTCACATACACATTGATTCATCTTTAATTTAGTATTTTACATGTTATATTCCATATTAGAGCTGCAGTGATTAGTCAATTAACCGCCACCTTTCCTAAGAGTCTATTTATAACTTTTGAGTCAACTTGAGAAATATGCTCATATTATCTAGTTCCAGTTTCTCAAATGTGAATAATGTTCTTGTTTCCTTAGTCCTCTATGACAGTAACCTGAATATCTTTGGGTTGTGGACTGTTGGTTCAGATAAAACTAAACATTTGAGGTTGCATCTTGGGTACATTAATCAACATTTTTCACCATTTCCTGACATTTTGAAGACCAAAAAACTAATCAATTAATTTAAAAAAAAATCAACAGATAAATTGATAATGAGAATGATCATTAGTTGTTGCAATCATAATCCATATACGTTGAATTATATGCTCACCTGTAGACAAATTGTGTTCAGCTGACCTTCTGTGTACTGGTAAAAAGACTCTAGGATACACTAGCTTATCAATTAATTGGAATTAATCAATTGGAAGTGTACAAATTGAACACTGTCTCTTTTCCAATTAGTGCCAAATTACACAGCTGTGTCAGGAAACCAACTAGAAAATGATTGTGAATTATGGAACCATAAAATAAAGTGTTACCAACCATAATTTGACCTTGACCGTAATAAAACATTTTCTATCCTCTGGATTCACTCTTACCTTGATATCAGTCAGCGTTTATGTTTCTCACAAGCCTCTTACATTATTCATGCTGTCACTTTTACTGTGCTTATGTACAGCCTGCTAGCTGCTAGCATGGCTGTAGACACTAATTTAATCTGTCATCAAATGTTAATGTTACACTTATGGTTGACAGTTTTAGCTCTTTTCTGCACTGGATACATTATAGTGAAAGACATCTCATTGTTCTTCAGTGCAGTATTCACATGGCTGCGTGCTGTCGTCATTATACATGTCGTTGAATTCATCATACCTTCTATAATGTCTCAGGTTGGTCAGGAGACTGTTTGCAGGAGTGGGGTCCCTTCCTCCACCTGGCCATCCCCAGCATGCTGATGCATTGTCTGGAGTGGTGGCTGTATGAGATCGCAGGGTTCCTGGCAGGTTTGATCAGTGAAGTTGAGCTGGGTGCTCAGTCTATAGTTTATGAGCTGGCTGCTATCGCTTACATGGTAACTCCCTTATAGTACATTGTTTTTTTCTTGTGATTAAGACTTCACTCTCACAGTAATTTATTTTAATATTTTTCCACATATGTTTTGGATTAATAGAGTAATATAATTATTAAATATTGCAACTTTGATTGATGAATCAAAACACTTGTTTTCATCTGTTTATTTTCTTACTCCAATAACAGTTTGAACTGTTTGACTACCACTGAGCATTACAGTATCTCAAAGGTTAAAACAATGACATCTTGTATTAGCGCTGTAGAGTTGGCAATCTTCAATGATATAAGACCAAGACTATGGAAGTGTGTAGATTCAGAAATTTACAGGAAATATTACATAAAGTATATGCTTTCACTTCAGCATTATGACATGAACGCAAAAGGGCTTTCTTATAATTCTATTTACCAAATATCTCTGAACACTATCTACCTGAATGATCTTGACCTATGGCACTCATTATCTTGGTGTTTTACTATATTTGGCTCTGAAGTGATTGTTTTCCTTTACTTCATTGTGTCCCATAGTTTCCAATGGGTTTTTCTGTAGCTGCCAGTGTTCGGGTTGGAAATGCTCTTGGTGCTGGGAACACAGAGCAAGCCAAACTATCCAGCAAGGTCTCCCTCATCTGTGCATGTATGATTAAAATATATAGCCTGACAAATTTCCACCACAATGCACCAACACAGGAGGCTAAAGTTGCTGTGTCAAGCTTTGTTACAGAGACCTCTTTGGATCTGTTTTCCTCTGGTCTATAAACCAAAGTTATGTGTCATGTTTGTTAATTTAACCAAGCTTCCTGTTTAGTCTTCTCTTGTGTCACTTGTTAGTTTGAAGAATACACTCATCAAAAATGTGCTTTCATATATTGTCTACATTTTAATAACATGCTGTGTTTCTTATGTCCAATCCAGTTATCGTCTCATGTTTCATTGGTATTTGTCTTGGTGTTTCTAAGGATGTGATTGGTTACATTTTCACCACAGACAAGTAAGTACAGATTTTGACACTTTTGTAACACTCATTTGTTTGTGTCTTGCCTCAGACAGATGATCTAACAGGCAGACCCTTGCAGAGACAGCTAGTATAATGTCAATGTGTAATTCATCATATATTAACCTGAGAACATTGATCCTTGACAGGATAGTAAACTCATCTCCTTGCTTTAGTTATACTTTAGAGCTGCATCAATTTATGATTGGCCAAAAATGAAACTGCTCTGTCACTACATCAGACACAACATCACCTACCTCAGAAATGTTTGCACTCACCTGTCTTTGTCGCAAACACATTTTCATAACTGTATTTGCATTTTGCTTTTAGAGACATTATTCAGAGGGTGTCTGATGTCATGAAGATGTATGGTTTCATCCATGTTGCTGAGGCCTTAGCGGTGGGAACATGTGCCATATTAAGTCACTTAATTCCAGTGCTGGGAAAATAAACCAGGACAGATTTTAGATTTCTTTGTTTTACCTCCACAGGGTGTGACAGGAGGTATTGTCAGAGGAGCAGGGAAGCAAATGATTGGTGCTGTGTCTAATCTGGTGGGTTACTACTTCATTGGGTTCCCCATCGGATTGTCTTTGATGTTCCCTGCAAAAATGGGTATCGTAGGTGAGGACAGATAAAGTACACGTTACACAGTCCAACACATCCTCATACTTAAATGGCCATATGAGTCGAATGTCTGTGCGCTCCAGAACAACCCATAGGAGCATTTTCTAATGTGCCGCCTCTATTGACAGTAATCGCTATACTGTTACAAATCACTCTTGAAAAATAATGTTTTATGATGTGGCATCACTATGGTTAAATTCTGGTTAGGTTTAGGTGCAAAAGCACCTCAACACTCACAATAGAAAAGCGAAGCAAACAGCCATCTATCTATCTAACCATCAACCCAAACTGCCTCCTCCTAATAAGGAAATTTGTGACCTAGTATTGACATCACCTTAACTGCGTTACCTCGCCAGGGCACAATTTGTCCATTAGGCTGAGAGGGGTCCAACTGCCAGACCTCCCTACCTGAGGGCCCAGTTCTATGAGCCTATGGGGATTTTAGCATGAGTAGCAGGGTTCTGTTTCATTAACTACGTAAGCTTTCACCTTAGTGATCCACCAAAATCAGTTGCTGAATCTTCATTCATATTAGATCTACAAGGCATAAGTTAAACGTTTGTTCCAACTTTGGTAAGGCAAAGGCAGTACTGCACTGCCACTGCTTTCTTGGCCGTGCTTTAAGCTTGTGAGGGAAACCAAAGTGACGCACAAAACCCCAAATGACTACTGTACACATGTAAGTAATGTTAGTCTTATGTCATCAAATATTACATTAATGCTGATAATGTATTCATATTTGTATTCAGAGTAAATGCTTTGTTGTTGAAAAGTATTTACAGATCCAACTATTAGCCTATTAGCTTACAACCATAATTTCTCATACAGGTTAGCGAGTTAGCTAACATTAGCTTGCCGTTTACAATGACCAAGAAAATTGACTTCAGAAAGAAAATGCAATACCTTGAAAAACATAATACAATACTCTGACAAGCAGGGGGCAGTAATAGCAACGGGGGGCTCTAATACCTGCATGAGGGGGGCCTGATTTGCTGCAGTTGGACCATCCTGGCGAGGTTAGATGGTGTCTATCACTGAAACATAACTATAGGTTGTTTTTAGCAACTGAATTTTCTATCTTTACTTTTGTTTTTCTTGGGAGGACAGGCCGCAAAGTCTAATCGTATTTCCACTCAAACTAATCAACTCCTTTTTCCACCTGTGTTGCAGGGCTATGGGCCGGCTTTTTAATTTGTGTTTTGATACAGTCCACATTCTTTATGGTTTTCCTTTGTAAACTGAGCTGGAAGAAAGCCACTGAAGAGGTGAGTAACCACTATTGCAGGTAGATTCAACAATGCAAACAACATGTGATTTTAATGTTGCTGTCTGTTTTTCACTTTCTTTCAAATACTTGAAAAATGTGATACAGTTGTTTTCAATATTTCTGACCAGGCACATGTAAGAGCAGGAGTCCACGTTACAGAAAGGAACAAGATCTTTGGGATAGAAAATAATGGTAAACACAAGCTATTGTTATTTTATCTACTACTACATATGATCATCTTTCTGGGAAGAAATGCATGATTATGGTTAACCATGTGTTTAAACTCTCTCCCTCACAGCCCTGGACTTTGGTGAGACGCAAGTAAAAACCAGTAGATCCAGTACTTTAAGTCCAGTAGATGGGAAGCCGGAAGAGCTCCGTGCAGGTCAGCAGCCATCAGATGGCACGGTTCTGTCAGTGAGGCAGCTGGTGGTACGACGTGGTCTCGCTGTGCTGCTCATGTTCATCATCCTCGCTGCTGGAGTCTTCATCAGTGAGCTGCTCATCAGACTGCTCGAATTAGACGAGTGACTACTATTAGACCACATGTGGGCAGTACAAAACAAAGCTCTGTGAGTCTGCCTACAAGAGTACAGATGCATGCTCATGTATTGCAGTAAAACATTTAAGGACCACTGCACTTTTGTCTGTCTACACACACAGCTCTTGGTGTGAAAAGCAATTAGGATGAAATAGAGACAGCTTCCATCATCCATCTCAAACAAATTCCCTTTCCAGACTCCCACTTTTACAATTTCAGGCCATTTATTATGCACTAATGATGACAAAATAGTTGCATTATAATGACTGTAGTCTTACTGAAGACTTTTTTCTGTAATAGCATTCATTAAGAAAAATTAAGAAAAGTTTTATAGTTATATGAGTTAAGATTAATTTTAATTATTACATTATTTTCTGACATACTTCATACTTAAAGTCCTCCTCCAATCAAAAATATGTTTCTTTTCTTTTTGCTTCAGTTGAATGTTTGAGCTTCATAGTGCTGAACGATGTATGTGTGGAGTTTGAAACTAGAAGGCTGTGTTCATCGTCATCTGCTATAGGAGCAAAGTTTGCTCACTTTAAATCAGAGTTTAACATGTGTGCCTATAAGTTAGTTCCAGCTAGATACCAGATTGCCAGAGATCACCGCCTACATATGTCTGGGGATTCCTAAAACAGTAGTTTCTTGAATGGTAGCAAAAACAGCTGCTAGCAAACCTACATCCCATACATTTTGTCAAAGACACACCTTATCGGATATGACGCTGTCCCCTCACTCTCCTCGGTAGTGAACTGCATAGCACCGCCACAAATGACTTTAAATTAGTTTGCAGTGCAGTGGTTTTTAGAACTCTTTGATTATTTCCACCCAGTTTTAATAAATTGTCCTCAGTGTCTATGAGTGAAGCATTTACGAGCAGGATTTGTGACATCACAGTTTGTCCAGTATGCAACTTATACACAAGTGTGATGTGGAAACTTGTCCTTCTACAATGGAAAATATGCATATTAATGCATAGTTTTTGGATTTTTATTGAGGGAGAAGGGGGAGATTTGAGTTCAAAGAGTTTCTAACTAGTTAATCGATTTTTTTGTTAGAAACACCATAGTATTATTCAGCAGATTATTTTCATATGTCTTGAATATGTCTAGAGTGGTACTGTCTTTGAAGTATTTTCCATTACATCCATTATAAGACCATTTTGAGTAAATTGTATAGCTGTTATTTCTCCAGTCTATTGTATAGTTGAAAGCCAGCCACTTTTGTGATTGCTACATTAGTCATGTCTTGGAAAATCTAATAAAAGCAGGACTTATCGAAAAGCTGTACAGAATAAATACTGTATATGCATGTCTCCTTTATATAGAAACATGCTGTGTAAGAAGGGCTCTAATCAAGACACTGATGAAATATATGTTCTCATCCTGCAATGTATAATCTGAATGGATGCCACAATCAGAAATAGCATGATTAAATGCTATATTTAGGCTACAGCGCATCTGTGGATGTGTGCTTTCATCATCAAAGACAGGAAAGCTGCTCTCCTCTTTGGTTTATTTTTCCTTCCTTTGATCTGTGTTGCCAAATTTGATAATAATGAAAGGTCTGTGCGCTCACACTGCAATATGCTGGCTGGCTGAAGACATGTCAGACCGAGCAAATCAACCACCTGTTCACTCTGTGCAGCAGCAAATAACTAGCAAGATTCACTGTCACAGCCTGCTCATGAATACAGAATTTAACCTGGTTCTGAAATACATATATGGTTGTTCCTTCTCTACAGTTCCTTTATGTATGTTTTCAGCAGTCTTACTTAAAGAAGTGCACACCAGCTGAAAGACTAATCACTGCATATTCTGGTTGATTCATTTCAGTAGGTGCTAACTTCAAAAGAGCTTTCACCTTAGAGGAGTTTGGGAAAGTTCCCACACTGTATAAAGCCAGTACAGTGTCCAAACTCATAGATCAGTGTTTGCTTTTGTCACATAGAAATGTGCATATTAATTTATCATTATTCAAAATGTAAATTGATTCACACATGGTTACATTGTTGTCTGAACTTGAGTCTGGCTCATCAGTGGAGACATTGCCCCTGGCTCCTCACAGAGACTCTAATCTTGGCCCGCTCACCTCCAGAGACTGCAATCAGTAACATGCTGTGGCATCATTAACAAGTGACTGGGTAAAGATTTTCTGTCAGTACAGCTTAAGAAATCTCACATTAACTTCTTGGTTATGTCGGCATGCAGTGCAACACCGTACCTGGAACTCAATTACATTATGGCTGCAGTTAATAATATCACATTTCATTGTGGAACAACGTGCAAAACTACTGGATGCTGCAGATCAACAGATACTATTTTCGCTTTGCAGACTGCAGGCAGGAAGTGGATGTTATAATGATTAATGTTGAGCAAGAACAGTATTGACTACTGCTCTCATTGGTGCAGAAATTAGTTGCCTGAATTCATTCACCATTTTGCATAATTTTACCTTTTACTTTTTACTCTTTACCTAATGAGTCTCAATTGTTTGTGGCAAGTTTGTGTTAAATATACACTAGTACTACTATTAGTATGTATAGCATATATGTTAAATAAATCAGTAATTTCTGCATCTCATGGATGAAAATTGCTTTTGACCAATCATCTACTGGAAGAACTGGGGATTGAACCGCCAATCTTCCAATTAGAAGAGAACCCGCTCTAGCTCTTGACCCACAACCACACCAGTCATGACTTCACCAAAGTCTTGTGCCTTCAAATGAGAGCTTAAGTAACAATAGTAGCATCACGAGTAGCCTGCACCCTCTTTTAGAAAAACTAAATTAAAGTTTAAGTTAAGTCATAGTTTATAGCACAATCACTTTAAAATAGTGTGAATTCTTATAATCTCCACCAGTCATAAGCCTGGAAGCAATCATGTGTTTGTACCTGTCCACATTTATGACTATATGCTCAAGGACTTTTTGAAAAACCTATTTTATAAAGTCATTTATTGTTCTGTTTTATCCCATGAGACTGTTGACTCCTCACTTCTCTTAACCAGCCAGTAGGGTTCGACGGTGATCAACAACCGCCTCGTTTTGGAATTTTGTTTCCGCTAGGGACATCCAATCATACCTTGTTGCCACGTCAGATCAATGGCTGCCGAATTTCAGTACCTTGAGAACAGGTTGTATTGTGTATTCAAATACATATTTCAAAGATTTCTTATGAGCCTATTGTAAAGCTTGAACTTTTGTTATTCAGCAGTCTTCACCATTTAACAATATGCAATAGGCTATGCATATTGTTGCATAGGCTTAGCTAGTCTGTTGCATGCCACATTTTGGCCTTGGTCATGACACAAAAACTGACATACATTAAAAAAAGTTTAGTCTTGAAGCAGAGCATCTGCAGATTAATTCTATACTTGATATGTTGTGATGCACTGAAGTTAGGTAGGATACAAGATTACTAAATCCACATTTTTGTATTAGAAATATCTTCCCTGCCTTCACTATGGGGTTTTTTGGGGGTCAGGACAAATCATTGTTAATAAATAATTATTCTGATGGTAATTCCTCAGCTTTTGGAGTCCAACATACCTGTTCTTCTATGTTGTTAATTTCGTTGTTATGCACTTTAAAAGTTCATTTTATTGATTAGCCTGCAATATATTGCATACATATTGACCATACATATACAGTAAAAAAAAATATTTTGGAGAACATCAAGCCTGCCCTATGGTTATACTGTGTATTACATATTTACAGTCAATCTCATAATACTCAAAGTTAAAACATGAGACAATGATTTAAGGTCAGTAAGAAACACGATAATGTCACAGTGCAATATGTAAATCAAGAAAACAATAGGTTGAAAAATCAAAGGTTATCTGTGGAAAAACACCTGCTCTTTTATTCCTGTGTGGTCTCGTAGTGAGGGATTTGTAGTGTACCATGTAGTCCCAGTTGAGCTTTTCAGCCTGAGCAGGTTAAAACATGATCTTTGGAACAAGGCCTTTGTTCATCCTGTCTTAGTCTTACAGCTTTCTGTGGATTTGCTCAGCAGTGCAGCACTGAGACATCTTTTTGTCTGTAGAAGATCTAGTGGACCATGTTAGGCTGAATATGGGTGTTTATCCAGGTTTATGAGTAGATGTGCAACTTTGAAGGCATTCAGCATTTTTCTCTTTAGGTATAAACTGTTCATCTGTGAAAACTGTGTCAACTGTGCTTAGTCTATAGGTTTCTACATTCAGAGGTCAGAGATAGCTCAGAGGTTTGGGGTCAGTTCCAGCGGAGCCAGAGGTGTAGGAGTCGAGTCATTGGCCCAGCTCAGGGTAAAGTTTGCCCTGATCTGAGCTGAAGGCTCCGGTGCAGGGAAAGCAAAGTGGAAAGCAATGCCTATGGCCAAAATGAGTGCTGAAATCAAAGCAGTAAGTCCCCGACGTAAGATAATCTGAGTGATAGAAAGCGGTGCTTGAGGTTTGGTGTTAGAGGTGTTTTTGCTCTTCTCAGCATCCCCCTTGGTACTTTGAACATTTGTGTTGTTTCCCTTAGCCTCATGACCTGCTTTCAGCTCCTGATCCTGAGTGTTGACGGGATTGTAGCCATCTGCTCTCGTAGCTTCTTCACCTTCCAATTGAGCCTTCAGGGTACAAAGTTGCAGTTGTTAATCAAAGTGTAAATAGACTAATATGCACATGAACAAAGACAAAGTGAGAACATCCTGATTAACTGCACATGCTGCACATATCCTCTTACTGTGTTAGGGCAGTTGGAGATGTCAGGCACCGTCGCTTCATACAGCACTGTACTAGCAGGACGCTTCGCTGTCACAAGCACTTTCTTTCCAGCTCGCTGTTGAGCCTGAGAGGACATTAAAGTGAATGTCATGTATCACATAACAAGATTTTATTTTGGTCTGTTTTTTTTTTTTATCCTGGATGAGACTCCAGTCATTCATAAATAATCCAAAAACAAATGCATAACCCATCAACTCTACCTTAAAGTGCAACATTTTTTCAAAAATTTGTGAGCATGTGTATAACTTTTTTTTGTTGCTATTTTTGTGATTTTGTTGAGTAATTTAGAAAATAGATTTAGAAAATAATGCAAAAAAGAACAGCAGAGCTCCAGTCACCAACAACTTTCACTGATAGAAGTTTAAGTTGATAATACCAATTACATTTGTACACTCAAATCCTTTTCCATATTATTAAAGGTTTTAAAAGACAATAAAATCACCCTACCTTCTGTGTGACTTTCTTCCAGTTGAGTCTGAAGATTAGAATGAGGAAAAAAAATGCCTCAAGGACAATAGCTACAAAGATACCCAGCCAGAAGCCTAACAGGAGAGAAACAAATAAATGCATACACATCAACATGGGATCTACAGTGTGTTAACTTGAACATGTCTGCATGTTTATTCTTTACTATTACTCTACTGATCAAACCGAATTAATTAAACCCAGCCTAAAAAGAGTCTGTATATGCTTGTTACAATGTTCTTCATGAGTCATTAAAGGAACATAGATAAAAGCAAAAAAAGAACACATCTCACAAGGTCAGAGCTTTGATGCACATTTGAATGTGTGTCTGTGAGCATGTGTGCCCATTCATCAATACATGGACACTTTGAGGACAGCAAAGAGCTCCACTCTAGCAGGAGGTAAATGGCAGGCCACAGGGAAGGAAATTAGGTTATGACTCGTGCAGCAAGACCAAGAGGGTTTGTGGGTTTAACTAATGAACCTGGATCTAAATATAAACACACTACCTCACTTCCAACTTCTGCTGACACATTTTAAAGTTGCTGTCAATCGGCTAATACAATACATTTTTACAATCACTGACAATTGTTGAATTGCAGAGCAATTAAGTCACACTTGCATTCACTGATTGATATCAGCTGTTTCTACCATCACTGACTCCTTCACTAGCTGCTTCACTACCAGCTAACTTGTAAGATCAAGTCATAGTCATATATGTGCACAGCACCGTTTTTGCAAGTTTCCAGGTCTATGTTTTTATTCTGTGGCTTTACTGGAATATCTTTACATGCTTTACAAAACTGTATTTTGATCTTATCCTGGCTCTTTATGCAGAATATCAGTTCAGCCTCTGTCTGAAACAGGTCGGTTTAGTACCTCTTCCTGTTCCAGTGAGCCCATTCTGTTCTGATTGTCCAGTGTCAGGAAGTGGCCCCGCTGCAGGTAGTTCTGTAGACTACTTAAACAAACGGTAGTAGTAGGATTTCTTTCTTGTAATACAACCGCCGCTTGTTTGAGCCAGAATCCAATCTGAAATATGTGAGTGGACAAAGCGAACAACCCGGGAACAAACTTAGCACCAACATTAGCAACTAAGGGCCTGATTTACTAAGATCCCAAATAAAGGGTACTAAATTGAGTGTGCAGTCCCACAGTTTGCACATTTGGTTAGCCTGGGTTTTGCTACTACTAAGAATAACTGCACCAATGACAACAGGTGCAGACAGCAGTATTTAATTGAGGGTTTTGTGCCCCATATTGCACACGTTTGTACACACGCAAACCTTTAGTAAATCAGTTTGTGGGTGTAACAATCTGACATCATCACAAGGAGGAGGTAGAGGTAACTTTGCAAACACAGCATTCAAAACAGGCTGAACCCTGGCCTATTGATTTGAGGAAGCATTTTTACATATGGACATGTCATTTGGATATTTCACTAACATTTTAACAGTAAAGAGGTAACGGAAATCACAAAAAGTATATGTCCCCTTTAAAATCCCCTTTCCCACTTTCCCACTATGCTTGGAAGGTACGTCATACCTCGTCCATGTCCACAAGGAACTATACTTTGTGATACTCACCTAATTATTTTAACTTTACCAAGTAAAATCACAGTAATAATGTTTTTTATTACATGCAGAATTGTTCCAAGAAAGAAGGGGTTTAAAGAGTTACCTAATATTCTGAGCTCGGAAAACAACATCAGAGCTATTCCCACTGGCAGAGCTATGCAGTAGTAACACACAAAGTTGGCCACGGCGGCAATTTTCTGCATCCCAGATCCTACAAGAACCCCTGAGCAGACACACTGAAAACACAGACAGATTGAGATAAAGAAGCGGGGGGGGGGGGGGGTTGATTCAACAAAACCAGCAAATAGGTGCGTTCAACACAATGGCTCATTGTAAAACAAGATGTTTTTTTTTGTTCTGACATACCAGAATAGCATCAAAGAACTGTACAAATGTGTAGACTGTGAGGTTCTCCGAGACAATCGCCACAATGTTTCTGTAGGTAGTAGAAGGAGAACATCAAATACAGAGTTTTCTTTACTCAGTACAGGATCAATGTACCTGACTGTGCTGTTCTGAAACTCACTCATCAGAAGTGAATATGTAGCCAACGATGGACTTAGAGCTAGCAATGACAATACCCTGGAACACAGCAAGCATTCCTATAGTGAAGACATTACATAAGGGATAATAAAAGATGATTAACACAAGTATTTGAAATGAAATGTTTTCACCAAGCAACTGTTTGTTATTTGTTATACAAATGACAAAGCTCTTAAATTCTTAATCTGAGCCTCTTTGTTCCTTGATTGTGTAATGCTGGTGCCAATAAAATAACTGTCCGCACTGTACAATTACTGGAAATTAAGGAACACCTGGTAGCCAATCAGATTTGAATTCTCAGAAGTAATGGTATTGCATTAATAATGTATGTTTGTGTCGATGTGTATATTTTGTCTTCATACCTGATAGAACCAGTGCCACTTTGCAGGTGACTAAGGCCCTGGCCGTGTCCCCGGCTCCCAGAGCATTCCCAACACGCACACAGGCAGCTGCATGGACACCTAGAGGGAACTGTGAGGACCCCATATATTTATTATTATCATATAATTTAGTTACAATAAGCTACATGGTGGGGTCAAATGATAAGAAATGTGTAAATGTTCAAAAGGACAAATACATACCATATATGTTATGGCTCCTACTTCCACCAACACATGTTGTGCAGCAAGATCCACCTCGCCAAGTACACCTGAGGTCAGATTGAGATGTTAACAAAGACTTTACAACTATGCCTACAAGCACATTTTTAATCAATTAGTTGAATTAGTTGAAAGTTGAATTTTCCCATTTTCTTATTAGAAAGGTCAAATGGAACAGATGTAATAATGAGGCCACAGATATACATGGTGCACTTATGGTACCTTTAGATTGGACTTCCATGCTGTAATATAAAGTAAGGTGAGCTGCAACAATAAGTTTATTCAACTATTTTCATGATCAAAAATGTGTTTTAAGCAAAAATGTCCAAAACAAAACCCTAGTTCCAGCTTCTAAAATTTTAGAATTTGCTGTTTTTCCTTCATTTTACATGATTGATTATTGATTTTGGACATTAGGAAACTGTTATAGACATTTTTCACTATTTCTTGATGTTTGTTAATCGAGAACATAAATGACTTAAATGTACCTATAGTATTTTTAAATTTTAGTTTTTGATTGTGTAAAACTTAAAAATACTTGAGACCATTTTGGTTTTAAGCTGCATCTTTTGATATGTCCACTGGGGGTCTCCAAAGCCATAAAGTTACATTCATAGGGACTCATGAGTAATTGGAAGTAATTGGAAACAAAAGCATTGTGTGTCCAAAAAAAAAAAAAAAAACACTGACCAGCAAGGAAACCGCCAATTTCCCAGATCCACCATTCAAAGCAGACCATGAAGACACTGGGAATAGCCAGCTTCATGTAGGTTCCCCATTCCTGCAGACTGTCAGTGGACCAGCCTGCTTACAGTTTCACACATACAAAGAAACTCACTGACTATGGCCTGTAGAGGACAACAGATTACTGAAGACAGATGCTGACTGAGTATTAAATATCCACATGTGTGTGTACTGTAACAGTAAATGCAGTGGGTATATGCCTACATCTCACCTCCCCACGTCTCCTTGTAGAGCTTTTTCCATCTGATGTAGCCGAATAACAGCAGGCAGATGGTGATTTGAGAGAGGCTGTTAGCGATTGCTGACCCACTGCAAACAACCATGAAAGAACATCTTTATGTATGGAGGGATGTATAGTGATAGTCTACATTAACTGTGACAGGACAGGACCTCATAATGAGGAGTAAGAAGAGGTCAGCAGCATTGAGGTACAATGTGGTTTGAGCATACTAGATGAATAAGCCTTGAAAATTAGCAGGAGTCCATGCTCGACATGGGCAGAGCTGACCTGACCACAGAGGCCTGATTGGCTAAATCGACTGCTTGTTGAATCAAATGTTTGTCCAGCTGGACCAGGATCAAATCCTGTCCGAACTCTCTCTTCTCTATCAGCCCTACTCTGCTGCATTCTTGTAAAATAGATTAAAATGGAAAATGAGCTCTCTGACTTCCTGTCTTCTTCTGTCCAAACTCCTGGCTATGCACCAGTCCCCAGCCCCCTCCTATTTAAACAACAGTGAAATAATCAGGAGAGAGAATGAAAGCTTCTCTGCTTTGAATGCTATATTGGCTGAATTACTATATTTCTCTGGTTGTGGTGCTTGAAGCCAGTGGAAAAGTGAGGAGAAGCAGCAGGACACACTTACATGACACCCATTTGGAGACTGACGATTAGGACATAGTTGACCCCCAGGTTACAAATGTTTGCTATGGCTGCTGTGTACATCTGAGGCAGAATGATCCCCTAGCAGACAAGAAAAAAGACATGGAGTCAAAAAAATCAGCACTCCAGTCTGAAGAATATTCAAACAGCATATTATTTGGTTCAACAAGTTAAAACGTTTTTGATTTAGTTTCCCCAAAACAACTTCACTGATCTTAACTGAATGCTAATGTCAGCATGCTAACATGCTCATGGTGACAATGGTTACAAGCTTCTTTTTTTTTAGAAATGTAATGTTTACCAGCTTAGATCAGACTTAGTAAAAGGATCACCAGAGTTTTTGTTTTTCTCACTTGAAAAGTCATGTGATGTTGCACAGTTAGGCCTGTGTATTTTGGCTACTCTTATACCATTTCTGTAGTGCCACCCTCAGGTTAAATGGTTATCGATTTTGTGGGCCTGTAAAGGCCATTGGAACATAAATGTAATATTGCTTTATGCAACCTAGGGTGAGTAGCCCTCAGCACTCAGGATCTATCAGAAAATAACTCACAAAGCCATCAAAAAACCTTCTCAGTCAGTCTATTACAGCAGACAAAAACAATAATGCAACAATAACAAGCATATTTAGATGGTGGGTGAGTTCATAATGAATCAAATCCACACACTAACAAATTGAAACAATTCAATAAGAATATCTCAGCTGTCTATCAGCTATGTTTGTGCTTCAATCAGTTGCGGACCTCTGTTGTGTTCTACCCAAACGCCAGTGCCGAAGATTGAAGCCAACGTTTAAGTGCAAAAAGATGCAGTTCTACTATTGAGGCTTATTGAGGTTGGCTACAAAAAGCGAATCAATCTTCAAGACTTGTTTAAAGCTTGATACAAAAAACGGTTTTGGTCTTTATATTTAGTTTTCTCATTACAGCTGTATGGGGGGTGGATTTACATTTAAATTTTATGAAAGCTTAAAGCTATGCATAATTAAGGGAGTGGCCGCTGTGAGTGACAGGGTGCCCTCACAGGCAAGTGGCTACAAAAGCAACAAAGTTGTTTAGGTGTAACCCCAGAACACAGTATAGGGGTAGTCATAGCCATTACTATTTCAGTGTGTTTTCAGCTCATGAAAGTTAATTGTAGCATTTGGAACATCACAGTGTCTGTAAAAAAATAAAAAAGGATCTTTAAAAAGGTTTTAGTGAGGCTTTGTGAATAAGGACCCTCAGCAATTTCATGGCAATCCCAATCTATCCAAGACATTTTACCCAGGCCCACAATAGACTCATGTCGGTGAATCAACATCAACTTACTTGGTTTTGTAGGTAGGAAACCTGCAGCTGGTGCAGGAACAAGGCCTGTAGCAGGGAAAGACAAGGTCAATATTTTACAGGGTGGAACTGGTTGACCTCTCAGATACCAGCCAGGATACTCAAACACAACTTTGATATGCAGAGAAAGATGTAATTTTACAGTAAGTATAACTTTATTAACCCAATGCTACAGCACAAATTTCCAAATATTAATATGTTGTGTGTAAACAGGCCAGTGCCAACATGCATGCTAATAAAATTATGAAAACACCTAAATTAGGTATATTCCAATTATTTAACCTGTCAAAACACTAACTGGATTATCCCAGTGAAATTAAGGTGGTAATTGGAGTAAGCATGGCATGATGAGCGGAGATGGATCACTGTGGCATTCATACAGAACATGTATAGACTTCCAGAGAGGTTATGGAGTGAGCTGAATGAAAAAGATTTTTTTTTCCACACAAAGTGATTATTTTCTTATTTCATTTGAGTATCCTTCAAGCACTAAATGAATGTGACTTTTGTTGTTTGTTTGGTTTTTTTGCTTACTGATAGGTGTGCTTGATTAGATTGGAAATGGCACTTTTTCTCCCTTATTGATGTTTTTCTCCATTTTCCCTGTTGGGTTATCATCTTCTTTGATTTTCAACACCTAAATGGTCAATCAGTTTTTGCCCAACAGCCACCAAACTTAATGTGCTACCTCAGGTTATGTCACCAAACACTTGATTGGTGGACTGTGTGCACCTACACTTTATTTGCCTTTCTTAGCAATTTCTGTGAATGCACAGTGCAGAAAAGAAACCAGAATAACTGAGAGCTCATGAGAACATGTGAAGTTAATTACAGTATGTGACAGTATGTTTAGGTCACATACTGAGGGAAACCTCCCTACTAGCTTGGTGCAGAATTAGCCAATACCTTCAGCAAACTGATCAGAGTCCTGGATTTTATGAAGGCTGCGGATGATTCTGCGCTACAACTGCACTAAAAATGTTCATTTTAAGATAAGACAGCTCACTCCGTTACTGTGTGTTTATGGCTATTAAATGAATAATATGAAAGTGTGCCAGTCTGTGATCAATGTTTTTTGCGATCAGTCATTTTCATGCTAATGTTTATAAATCTGTGCTTGCTGCCTCTTTGCTGTGCATGCTTCAGTAGAATACTGTGTAATCTACTATTACAACATTGAATTGGGCAGTAACATTTTACACCCTCTGACCGCATGCTAGATTTTTCAGACTCGAGTGTTTCAGTTCAGTGCACTTACAGGAACAGCTGGTAGAAATGCCATCAAATAGAGCTGGGCAATTCTGAAAGGGAGGAAAACAGACTAATATTAATTTAGTAGAGGAAAACCACAATGACATACACACTTTCTGCTCTGAAATGGCCTTTTTCTACAAATCTGTGTGAGAACTTGGTGTGAATTAATGTGTCTGGGATTTTTTCCCCCATATTTCAAATAAAAGAAAGTTTTTAGACATTGAGTGGTTAAAGCAGGGAGATTCACATATCAAGCTGTCTAAGGTGCATACATATTCACAAGACATACACATCATATACATTTAAGATTCTATATAGCTATAAAAAATAATGTGCATAATGGTTCACTGACCTGCAAATATACATACGACGTCAGTAGTACTGCTGATAAGGATAACAACCATAGCACTAAAGATAAAGTATGCCTCTTGTTTTTTTCCTTAAACAACCTAACCAAAAGTTTGTCTTCAACAGGTTGTCTGCATTTACACTGGCCCATACAATACACACAGGCACATGCAGCTGAAGTATTAATGTGTTAATTTCACAAATCACACATTTACCTGGCCACCTCATCCTCTTGGTGCATGATGAGCAATAAGTTGTGAGAGTTGATAAGAATACCCCAACATGGCAGACAAAACAGCAGCAGAATCAATGTACTCCTTTGCAGAATTACTCCTACACGTTTCATATTCTTACTACCAAATGTCTGCAAAACACAAATGAGACACAGGACTGAGACACTGATTGCACAGGTTCAAAATGATAACCCTTGTGTAGATAACACACAATGACAATGAGACAGAAAACGCTTTATGCTTACCTGAGAAATGAGTGTGTCACAAGCCATAGTGAGGCCATAGCCTGTTGACATTGTGGTCAAGTTAATGGTCTGAGGGGTGACAAATCAAAAACAAATCAGAGAACAAAAACTGAACTTTTTTTTAGTTATAAAATTCTACTGTTCATATTTCATTTAGTTGTCCACAACTGACTAATATCTACATTAATATGGATACCCATCTTTCTTATAACTCTGTTGTTTTTTAAAGTAATGAAAACGTGGTTCCATAATTCCTGGGCACTATTGATTAGAAAAGGATTGACAGATTGAATATAAACACAATCCAGCAGGTACTGGGTTCTCACAGATATGAACACCACAGGACAGGTGCAGCAAGGAGGAAAAAGCCTCTAACCTGTTCTGTTTAATACACAAAACTATCTGAGAAGTTGTCCTTGGAAACTGTTTGGAAAAAGGCGGGCACTATCATCAAATACTTGGCAGCTGATTGGATGAACCATTTGTCAAGGAACTTTTGGAGCTGATTAACCCAAAGTTCAATCAAGGAGAACGGAGCGGATAATAGTATTTAAACCCTTGACCTAACCCTTGCCCTCACAACCTCCAAATAAGATTATTCTTCACACATCTATGCAACTATTGGCTATTGAACTATAAACAAGACACTATACTGATTAAAGTTAACTGAAGTCAAAGTTAACTATCCATTTCAAGAGGAAACCAGTCTGACCATCCGCAAAAAGCACAGTGTATCTCCATAGCCTTGGTTACCATAGGAGACAGGTCATGACCTACTACTCTCAAGGTAGATAATGGCCAGAGAATAACCCATGGAACACAAATATTTCCTACACACCATCTGTCTATGACCACTATCTGTCTTACAGCTCGATTCGCAAGATCATGTCCCGATAGGACGCTGATTAGTCCGAACCAGCGGTGGTTCAGACACAAGCACATAACTTGAAACCTGACAAGATGGATTCTCGTATGATCCAGCTTCCATGCAAGGTAAAAAAGCCCATGGCTGAGCGTCAGATTTTTATGTATTTATGAAGCAGAGCAACTCCAATATGAAATTCTTTGGGAGAAGAAAGTCAGGAAGTCAGGGTTGTAGGAAGAATTAGTGTACCGAGGCCGCATCTTGGCTGGAGGAAGTTGTAGGACAGAGAGGGAAATTAGTTTGATTACAAGTGACATATATGATGTGCTGCTATCTCCCTAAAATCTAAACCTATGCACAGGAGAAGACCTTGACTCCTCTGTATGATTTTACTCCCTCTGGGACCAGATGGGCTTTATTTCAATGAATAATATGACAATAAATGGCAGGGATGTTTTGTTTTTTTGTGCACACAGAGATTTTCTACTTGGCTGTACTAACAGTATATTTCATATTTTGACATGTCAATATTAGTTTGACTGCTGTGAATGGAATGGATCCACAGGGTAGGTAGTCTTTATTGAGCAAAGCAGAGCATTTTGACCAGTTTATTTACTCCAAACTCATTGTGTCCTACCTCAGTGTACCATACCTCAGTCTATTATGATCTCGCCTGTGAACATGGGTGCCCTGTGTCAGGATATTCAAGACTCTTACAAGCAGTACAAGCTCTGTGTTTTCTCTTGTACCCAAGAAAACTAAAGATGTGAGACTGATCCAGTACCTCAGTCAACAGAATGCGAGAGGTTTACCATTACTTACTTTAAAGATGTCTGCTTTTGTGTCTCTGCAGTCTGAAGGTGCAGAATATTTAGCCTTTTAAGGGATTGCCTCAAAAGGCAAAATACTTTCTGTTCTGCTGTTCCTTGGCCCTTTATACCTTCTGAGAGTTTTCAAACCACAATATCACAAGGGGATTTCTTGGCCCAATCTGGAGAGTTTGCCATGTTTCACACAGTCCAGTGGAAAATCTTTCTTCAGAAACCTTTTAGATACTTCTCTGATCAGGTTTACTTTTTAGGTTTTTATGCCTAGATCTTTTTCCCGGTCCATTCAGCCATATATAGCAGGTACACTTGGGTTGTGAAATGCGTAAAGCTCTGTCAAGTTCTACATTAACATTTAATTAAATTTGCACCTATAACCACACTGAGAATCAACACCCCAGCCTGCAGCTCGTTGCAGCTTTCATCCAATTACCACTACTGGAGGTCAATATAGTTTGGTGCCAACAGCTCTTACAACGCCACATTGTGGGGAGTTGCTTCCAACACACATGCTTACACAAACCAACTTCATGCTATCTGCCCTGTGCCAAATGGCATCAAGCCAAAGTAAATAAGCAGCAGGTGAAAAGCACTAAACATGTAGCAAACCAGATAATGAAGAAGGCCAAGATAGCAGACCAACCTAGAGTTGATATTATCTATATGCGTCAGACTGGTCTTGCAGAACAGACTTCAACCCTATTTAAATTTTATGAAGGAATAAAAGCTATTATAAAAAGGTTTGTGAATAACCGCGATATAATAGATTGTATATTGCTTTGTTTGATGTAGAAGTCACCAACTGCTTGCTAACAAGTTACTCAAGGTCTTGAAAAGTGTACAATATAGAAGGCATCTATTGATGTTATATAGTACCGCATTCACCACTGGATAGCAGAGCAAAGCAACAGGTGGCTTCCATGAATTTGTACTGGTTTTAAGTTTTTAAGCTAGCTGGCAAACTGTGTAACAGAAAGTTGGTATTCCTTATTTTTATACCTTTTAGGATAATTATTTACCCAAAAAGATAATTGCCATAGAACCTATATAATACTTAAAGAAGTGTCTGTGTGGTGTCCACTGCCCTCCCTGCCTCTTGCACACTCAAATGACTCTTACTGATACATTGTCAGTAGAAGAGGAAATGGTTAAGTATCAACAGTAAAAGCAGCATCAGTAGTAGTAGCACAGGAAGTAGAAAGAGTAGTGATAGTATGTCAAATCAATTAGTCCACATGCCACAATGGTGTATAGATAGTACCGCTGAGGCCAGTGCATATCCAGCAAGTTCTGCATTGCCAATGTGACCACAGAATATGGTTATAACAAACGGCAGGAGGAAGTTCAGAATCCGAGACAGCAGCTGTAGAAACAAGCAGAAACATGTGACTCATTTCCAAACAACCCATCAAAGATCAGGTAAGAGTGATGCAGCAAATTATCGCTATTTAATGCATTTACATAGTTTTTCTGCACTCTGAAAAGTGCTTTTAAGTCAGAGTGCAGTCAAATCACAGACTGGGTTGCACTATCATAAAGTATAGCCAGCATTTTATTTCACAATATGCATAAAGTGTCTACACATTGCTTCAGAATAAAAGCTGATTGCATTGTTAGATTTTATTCTAATGAGTGTACATTCAACAGTAGCTCTGTAACAAAGTAATACAGTGACTGAATGCTCTAAAAACCATAGCACCTTATGAATAACATACCAATCCCCCCCACCAACACTTCAACTTTCCCCTACTCACCAGTGGGCCCGTGAGATGTAGGACATGGTAGAGTTCTTCTCTGTAGGCCAGTGGTAGCCAACGTCTCACAAATGCACACCGAAAGAGTTTGGAGCTGACTGCTGCTGCCTCCTCGTCCCCCTCAGCTGAAACCCCAGCAACGGGCCTTGCACCCGGCAAGGGGTCTGCAGGTTCCAGGGAACCCAGCTTCTCCATTCAAACACAGCAAAGAAGACAGAAGGGAAAGAGGAGGGAGAAAAGCCAAGGGACGACGGAGGGAGGGAGGGAGGGAGAGGGTGGGAGGGGGGAAAGAGAGAGCAAGGGTAAGAGAGGCAGTCATTCTATCTGGGTTTAGAAATACAACACATGCACTTCTTCAAAGTTATTGATTAAATAAAATGGTTTGAAAGAAGGAGGGGTTTGTGAGAATGAATAAAGGAGAGAGAGAAAGAAAACAGAGGTGACGAGGAGTGAACAAAAGTCTTTTTAAGGGTCAAAGCAGTGATGATGAATGGTTCTTGATTGTGAAGGAGGGAATACAGTTTGTATGAATATTCCTACTTTATATTTTTTTGAAAGCTTGTCAGCACCTTTTAAACATGTTTTGTGTGTGTGTGTGTGTGTGTGTGTGTGTGTGTGTTTGTGTGTGTGTGTACAGTCTTACCAGGCTCAGTAATAATCTGATGAAGAATGCCTGTTTGTTCGGTGTTCACAAAGAGCTCAGATTGCATATACTCTAGAGACTTTGATAAATTACTTACAATGCAACAGTGATATTTGTATATGTGTGTGTGTGTGTGTGTGTGTGTGTGTGTGTGTGTGTGTGTGTGTGTGTGTGTGTGTGTGTGTGTGTGTGTGTGGGTGTGTGTGTGTGTGTGTGTGTTGTTTGTGCCTCTGGTCACATCTGCCTCTGATTGTACTTTGACCGTTGACTTTGGTGACCCTACTCATGCATTTGTCACATAAACAAACAGTCACACGTGTTCACAGACCTACACTCAGCTTTAGTGTTTTTTTACTGACTTCAACATTCATTCACCAGCCTCTGCAGGGACATTTAACTTGTAAATGAATGACACCCACTGATTCACTGTGTCAGCAAAAATTATCTTTAGTGCCTTTGTTTTATTAACAGTTGAATCATTTAGCAAAATTCACCTCCAGATCATGTCTGTCGCAAAGTCCAGGTGATCAAATTGATTTTTAGTGTAACAGAGGTCACAAACACAGCTATCAGCTTACTCATGACAGCTGAGGAGGCTTCAGATGTGTTTGTGTTGCATGAAAAAAGAGATTCCCTCATTGTCTGTCTATGTAGGTTACTGGCAATTCAGTTGTGCAATTCCTCTTTGCCAGCTATGTTGTAATTGCTACTAACCTTTGATCTTTCATCTTTGTAAGGATTTCTTAAAGAGCAGATATACAAGGCTGTTAACACCTGAATATTATGCTCTGATTGTAAAAACTCCATTCTTATAATAACTTTAAATTATTTCATTAAATGCAAATACATAAGCAAATTTGAAGAAGGCATGACTAATATGACTGACACTTTCTACAACATTACAAAAGGAATTTTTGTAGAGTAAGTATAAGGTAAAAGCTGTAAAAGACTGAATATAGGGTTAGCAGATACATGCCTGCCATTTTAAGAAGCTTAAATATGAGCTTTGGATTAAGACAGGGCAGAGGGGAATCAAAATGTGATTGAATAAAAGTCCTAACAGCAATAACGATAACAACGTGTGATCAGTCCCAGCTTTATTGTAATGTTGTGATTTTACCAAAAAAAAGATATAGTTCTTAGTTTATTACAGTAAAATCAACTTCATTAAAATGTAAACACATCAGGAAATAAGTTGCACATTTGAACAAGTGTCTATATTGGTTAGCTTTGCTGTTATTACAGATGATACACATAAACTTTTCTTTGTTGAACTGATTAAATCAATACTGTCACTCAGTCAGCATCTTGCATAAAAATCACACTGTACCATACTGACTGTTGGCATTACAGTTCAGTATCAATGTGTTGCTACTGACACATTCGGTTAATGAACAGTCATTTTATAGTACAGAAAAGTTTGTTGATGTTTTTCAAATATAGCCTATTAATTTGTGCTTGCATAAATTCTTAAATAATCAGAATAACGTCACACAGCTTCTGAAATGTAAATTAGTTACAATTGTTTAAGTCACACAGTAAACAAACAACACATACACCAGATATCCTAGAAACATTTTAGAAATAAAGTTCTTTTTGTACACATCCTGATCATAAATGTCAACTAAATGAATGTCTAAAACATGAAGTGTGAATATGTTTGTAGATCCCATTAACTACTTGCAGCAGAAGGAGCTTTTCTCAGTTGGTCAATGCTTCTCCCTAGTGGGTAAGAAAGGAAGGACTGTTGGAAATAAACACACACACACACACACACACACACACACACACACACACACACACACAACAAATCTTCTGCTTGCTTGCTCTATAAGTCTGACGATGATCCTGGTGTCATCTTTTCCCCTATGTTCCTTTAACTACATACATTACACATCTTCTGCCACTGTAACAGTAACAGTAACAGCACCAGACCACACCAAAACATTAACATCACATGGATACACAGTAAGTTATTGGGATGAAACACTGTTCTACTTGGATTCCTCATTGCTCTTTCATGTATCACTACACTAATAGAATCATTATCTTTATCCAATAATTTAGATGTAATTTATTTGTTGTATTTAGAAGAAACTACTTTTATAATTACTTCAGAAAAGTAACATGGTATGATGGACAAAGTAATCAGATCCTTACATGCATACCAAGTTTCACTCAAGTAAAAGTACAAAAATATTATCAGCAAAATGTATTTATAGCACTATAAGTAAAAGTACTAGAAAAATGGCACCTGTTAGTGGTATATTGTTAAATATCAATATTAAAGGAACAGTGTCCAGGATTTAGTGGCATCTAGTGATGAGATTACAAATTGCAACCAAATTAATACAGATTTGAATACTGAATTGAAAACTCGTGAAAAGGCCCTCTCCATTGCCAGTGTATGGGTTGTCCTTTTTGGACTACTTTAGAAACATGGTGGAGTAACACGGCGTCTTTCATGGAAAAAGACCCGCTCTCTATGTAATTATAAAGGGCTAATTCTAAGGTCATGAAGACACAACAATTCTTATTTTCATTGGATTATACACTAATTAAAACACATTTATGAATATTATATTCAATTTCTGCTCAGTCTGTTCCACTAGATGCCACTAAATTCTACATACTGCACCTTTAGTTATTACTCATGCATAATGCAACGTTAATGCAGCATGTTATTGTGTAGTGAGGCTAATTTCAACTAGTATACATGTACTGTTAGATAGTTTAATCTATAGGAATCCATCATATTTTATAAAATAATTGTTTTGTGTGTGTGTGTGTGTGTTTTATGAAGAAGCATAGAAGCATTTTGTGGAGTTAATCAACTATGTGCTTAAATACTGTTCTTGAATGAATGTACTTGTTGTAATGTGTCTGGGTCTGTGTCTGTGCGGTAAAGTATTTGTCAGGTGAGTCATAGACATCCTCTGTGCACATTTAAAAGCACATATATGTTTATACCAGTTCACACACTACATTGTTTTACTGATCATTTATCTGACATTATCTGAAGGACACAGAAACGTCCTTGAGGAAATAACACTCCAGACTTTATTGTCACAAACTTTACTTTTTTAAATCTTGAACAAAATTCTTTTGAAACAGACAAAATCCAAAGTTTATGTTGCTAATTGTTAAAATCTTATAGCTAATCGTTAGTTTGTTGACTTGCTTCATCAACAAACTTTTTCAAACTATGCTAAAATAGACTATGGAAAGAACTTGTAAAACATGTATTTTCATCCCTGCATCCACACCCAAGAAGTTTTAGTGCCAATATAATGACTTGCCAATAAAAGTCTTCCTTGTATCTAGTGTTTGCACATTATAAGTGTGCAACAATAAAAATGATTGAAAGGGTGTTGCCAGGAACAGGTGAGCAGAATGATGGGAGAGTCATTTAGAGTCAGTGAAGGAAGTCATAAAAAAAGTCCTAACTGCATGTGAAGCATATAAGGGCTGCCGAATATTCAAACAGCCTTTAGTCAGCCTAAGTCTTTAGATTCACACACAGGGAACATTAACAGAAAAAACAGCCAAGAGAAAACAAAGAAATACTGAGTCATTGTCAAGTAAGTACCTCCAAAACCTTTATGTATGAGTGCACCACTGTATAAAATATCATAAATGTGTGTGCATTTTATAGTGTATTTCCTAAATCTAGCTTATTTTATGTGTATAAACCCAGAGACCATTGATACTGTGTCTTGCTGGTTTGACTTGCTTTAAAAGAAATTGTAACTATTAACTTCTTAACTGTGTTAGTTAAGAAGTTAATAGTTAAGCAAATTGAGTTTAAAAAAAGAGGGTACATGATGCAACCACAAATTGTTTAACTTTCTTTGACACATTATTCTGGATACTCACAGGTTTTTGGTACAAGGTAAAAATAAAAATCCTTCTTCTTTATGTGCCTTGATAGAAAAATGATATTACTCTTACTACAGCAAACGATTACATTTTCCTGAATGCTTTAATATGTCATATTGATATTCCAGAAATCCTAAATGACAAAAATCAATCAACTTTTCTTATGTACGTTGATTTCTTACTTTGGACTTAAAAACAATTCATCAACATTGTGACATATCACTTTATGTGTGCAAACTTTTTTAGATGGCACAGCAGTAATTGTGGCCTTCTGTGTTTTATTTTTATGATTGCTTCAAATATGTAACTATATTACTATACAGTGGTACAGGAGAAAGGTTAAGCTAGAACAGAAACTTTAAATTCGACTTCAGAGGAAGGGGATTTATACTGAAGGGGGGAAAACACAGATGACTAATGTGTCAAGTTTTTACACTGTTTTCATTGGTCTCCGATGGTTGGTCTGGACTTGGACAATGTCACAGATGATTGGTAGCCTAACAAGGTTGAGAAAATGTCTGCAGTCTGTCACTGCACCATGAACTACAACTTCATATTTTTCTTGCTGAAAAGTACTGAAGATTCCGAAGATGATAATTTTAAATAAACACTTTTTGATTATCTATCCCTTACGTCCAGGTGTATCCAAGGAAGAGTAAGATGATGTTGATTTTCAGATCCCCTCTTTTCCATTTGCTCATCTACTGTGCAACCCAGACTTCAGGTAAGCATACTTGTCACCAGTAATTTAACTGGCTTGCCTATTTCAGTTAAATCCCTCTAATTAAATATTTATCATACTACTCTAGTGCAATCTTAGTTTTCAATGCTTTATTCCCCCTTTTTCGTTTCCCAAGGTGTCAAGATCGAGTCTGTCCCAAACGTCAACAGTGAGGGATTGGTACAGACAGAGCTGGAGAAGACTGTGTCTCTGATCTGCAGTTCAGAGGCTGACGAGGACCTGGTCTGGCTGAGGAATGGTGCTGTGGTCAATTTGATGGAAGGAAATAGGAAGGGTCGCAGTAGCGTGTGTATCACACCTGTCATCTATGAAGACAACGATGCAACTTTCACCTGCCACATCAGCGGAAATACCACAGATAGGGACTCAGTCACTCTGCATGTCACATGTAAGTCCCTTGAAAGAAAGGAGAAATAAATGTCAGTTTGTTACCTGCAAAACTAATGACATTTCCAGCAGCCCAAGCTGTACTTTGTGTTTACTTAAAAAATGTTAGCATGCACAAAAACAGGATGTTGAACATGATGATCATAATACCTGCTAACATTGTCAGTACCTTCATCAAAAAGCACTTTTAATTCAGGTTTGTATTAAAGGTGCTACATGAATAAAGTTTGAACGATTGTTAGCATGTTATCATTTTAGCTCAAAGCATTGCAGTGAATCATACAGCCTCACAAAGACCAAAAACTGAGGTTAACAGGTCATTTGAGGCTATCAGCATACACAAAACTCAATTTAAACATTATCCATATTTTCCCTGTGATTGTCCTTATCAGATCCTCCAACACTCTTGGGCTCAGAGGAGGTTGCAGTAGAGGACGGGGCCATGCTTGTCCTGCGGTGTGATATCTGGGCCAATCCACCAGTCTCATCTGTGTCATGGACACTAAATGGAAGCGCAGTGGATCTATTTGAGAGTGGCTTTGCCGTGACCAATGACGGCTTCACAACCCAGCTAACTGCCAAAAGTGCAGATGCAAGCTTGCATGAAGGCGCGTATCGGTGCACAGCAAACTCTCCAGTCTATGGAGAGCACAGCAAGGACTTCCAAGTCACAGTAACAGGTCAGTTCACACAATCACCCCTCCACAATAATACAGAAGCCACATGAATAGTCTGATGTGTTATATCTTAAGTGTAACTGTAATGATGATCAGTCAGTGATATGAATTAATAAAATGTGGGTTGATCATCTCTCCTCCTGATCTGTAGAAAAGACCATGAAGTTCCCGCTGATGCCCATGATAGCAGGGATAGTGGTGGTGTGTCTGACTGCACTTCTCGCCGTTGCGGCACGATGGGACAGAATTACAAAGGTAACACACAAAATACAGATATATACAGCTCAAAGACGGACTCTGTCTCAAAAAAAAGCTCAACTTACTAATGCTTTATTTCTCTTTTGACAGTGCTGCAAGTGAGTCCTGCAGAAAATGACAATCTCTACTTCATTGAATGTGACAAATCATGAAGATACCTCCACTCTCTTTTGTGTGTAGCAGACTGTGATTATTACTTAACATAGTCTTTAATTTTACATCCAAGTTATTTGACATTTTGTTAAAGGGATGGTTTGACATTTTGCAAAATATATTTAATCATTGTCTTGCTGAGAGCTAGACTATAAGATCAGTACCACTCAGTTTAAAACTGGAGTTAGGTGAAACATCTAGTCTGGCTAGCTGTTTTTTGTATAGCCTAGATTAAGTGAACAAGATAGGCTATAACATGTTGGCAAGCTTTATATGTGCTGGTAGTTACTTTCTGACAAAGTCGCACATCTGTTTCCCCAATTCCCGGTCTTTGTTCTAAGTGAGCTTTATATTTACTGCACATGACAGTAGTATCAATATCCATCAAACTCTGTCCAAGATTGTGAGGAAGCATATTTCCCAAAATGTTGAGCTACATCTTTAAGATCTGACAAAATGTTGCATTCTGTACTGTGTTTGTCATATTGACTATTGATTATGGCAGGATGATCTATGAAGTCTATACTCAATATTACGTTAAGATCATCAAACGTATTGTTATGTGTTATGCAGCCTGACCCTGTGATGCAAACATGAGTTTTAAGACACCATCACCAGTTTTCTCGTTAATATCTTTGCTATAAAAGTGCTTTTGTGTTTTTACCAGCCCCTAAAAGCACACTAAAATTGGAGTATTGATATATTAAAAGTAATATTGTATAGTGGATTATAGTTAAGGGATAGAATTTGGTTTAGTTTAGGGTGAAGGGGCAACAAATTTGTGAAGCTTCACAGTGTTATCATAGCTCTTAAGGCTCAGTGGATTTATTTTATTTTTATTTTGTCAAGATCATTTTTTGACACTACTGTTTTCTAATTGCTAATGTATAATAAATCTAATATATGTTACAATGTTGTCCACATGTTGTCTACATTACCTGCATTAATAAATCATGATTAATCAATCTAATTTGCCACTAAAGAAACTAATTCATGTCAATGTAGTCAATGCTAGAAGTAATGTTACAAGCTAAAAGAAAAGCAACTCCTAACTTGATTATTATATAAAACCACACAATAAAAATGTAGGTGTAGGTGTTAGAGACATATCTGATAAACAGTTAAAACATTGAATAAGTCGATTTTTGTACAAGAACAAATATTATTATTTATAGCTGGTTTCCACTTTTGCACTGAACTTTAACTCCTGACTCAACGATATAATCAAGGCTTGTTAAAATCATGTTATACATTTACTCTTAATGAGACAAAAGCACCATGTCATGAGGGTCAAGGTCTAGATCTTTCCAATAAAGACTTAACAGGTTCACATAAAACAGTGCAATACCAAACGAGCATGATAGCACGTTTGACGAAAATGTCAAAGGTGTGAGATCAACCGAGACATGTGGTAATCAAATATGAAGACACTGTCTGATTGACTGTGAAAGAAGCTTGGTTATGTCTGCAATTTTGAATCTCTAGTCTAGAACTTACGTATTTGGTCTTTCGTCTATGTGAGGCCTCTCCAATTATCTCCAAGTCAGTCATTATTTATAATGTAAAGTCTGATTGATTCCGAAATTTTTAGAGGTCATTGTCAGCCACAAAACATGTGGTAATGCCACGTGCTGAAAAGAAAGACCTCTCTCAACTGCAAATTATCATATGGACTAATTATATGACAAAATGAGAAGGAATGTGAAGCTCTGGTTTACTTGTAATTGACCAAAAATACCATATAAAATAAAAACTAATTTGATCTAGTCTATTATCTCTCGTTGTGCTCACTACCTAATGACTGAAAATGTTACTTCTTTATCGTGCTTAATGGCTCCAAATGATACAGGAATGTAGCAGTGCTGTCATGCTGGGAACCCTTTTAACACTGTTTGATACTATTTTCTAGCAGCCCATTTTGTCCAATTTTAATTTCTAAGGTTGTTTTTTTCAACAGACACTCCTAACAGATTGTTTAATAAAATAACAGAAGAATGAATAGATTCAAAGTTAAAGAAAACGATACAATCTAAAACATTACAGGAGGACACAACAGGGTTTGCTAAGCATTGGAGAGTGTGAGCATTTCACCTGTAGCTCTGTAGCGACATCTGCTGGTCACTTTACTTCAATCTCAAAGATTACCACATATTTGTTTAAACTGTCAGGAAAAAATATAATGGTGAGAAACTGACAAGCCTCACAGTTTTTTTGATTTTGACAGACAGAAATTATGGCAAGCTTGCAATAAACTTAGTAATAAATGCTGTAAGATGCAAACTCTCTTTTAATAATTTGACATTGAGTTCAATAATGAGAGAGTGGAGTAGGATTGGAAAATCAGACTAACTCATATAACTCATAATAATCTCCATCAGATATCAATATATCTAATAATTTTAGGATTACTTTATTTGAGAAAAAGAAAGTGGTGCTTTAAAGTCCATTGTAATGTTACAAAACATCTTTGTATATTAAAGTATAATCTCTTTTCTTTAAACACGGCTCCTAGACTCCTTCATTGAAAACATTTTTTTCATGTCACTGGTGTAAATAGGCTACTGACATTTTTAGATTTGTCTCTATAGTTATTAGTGTGATATGTAATGATGTTGCATGTTAATTAATGTTTTTAGTGTCTGATTGTGATTTTTCTGTGTGTACCTACCCAGGGACCGCAGATGAAAACATCCATTAGGATGAATCATCTCTTCTCATTTTGAGACTAATGTTAGCTGTTTCCCTTGGTATTGTACATGCAGGCTCACTGTCATTATTTACTAGAACATTTGAACTTAACACAGCTATGTGTGTTAGTAACACTTTTTCTACTATAAAGGTAACATGTCTGCTATATTTTACTAGATCTGCAGGATTCAAAGGTGTCATATTGGATCAATTAAGCAGGTGTGTAGACACATTTTTAAATACACTTGTGTAACTTCTTTTTAAAAATTATTTCTTAGTCAGATTTTCAGTGTCTTTTTTTTTTTTCTTTCATGTACATTTGCATTTTATAATGCAGGAAGCGCGTCAGGCGACCACATTTTATTCCCTAGGATGGCGATGTCATGACCCACCCGGATCCACCCTACTCTGATTTATTGTCTGGTTCTGGTTGCCTTCTTTGGTTGTCAAAGGCAAAGTGGGGCGGGCCGTGACTTCGGGAGTAGCGTGATGACGTCACTCAGAGGGATTTTGCATCCAGGGCGTGGTGACGCTACGTGCTGCGGTCCACCCATAGACCGCCAAATTCAAACAGCGGTCACTAAAAGAAAGAAACAACAGCACCAGGCAGCGGAAAAAGAGAAGATAAACAATTCACACACGACTGGTACTTTCAGGTAAGTAAGCGTTGCGTTAAAGAGCAGCAAAGCTGGTCTCTTTTCTCAGATATTTAACGTGGACTTTTAACTTTATCTAGCTAAGTTAATGTTGAGCCAGATGTCTTTTTGTTGTTACTGAATGATAAACACAGGCATTTCTTTGTTAATGCTACTACTTGGAGACGCTGCATTGTTTTGGTTTAGGTTAAAGTGTGTGAAACTGAAGTCCATTAACGTCCCCATTTATCGTAAAAAGTGGTAAATCATTGAGTTTAGTATGGAGTCATCCTGGCGAAATCCTGACCAAACGACAGGATACTTTCACTAACACGATGCTGCTTCATTGTAGGGCCCTTTGTTCACTTTTCATCAACATGGCCTGTAACAGAAAATTGTGCAAGAATCTCTTGAAACACTTACGAGTGTTTCAAGAGTCAATTTTGAGTTTTTCCAAAGTGACTCTGGAAATACGAAAATATTTAATATTTTATTTATGTTTGTGCTGCTGATACACATTTTTCTAGATCGAGGGTGTTCTGGGTTTTTAGGTAATATTTGACTATAATGTAATGTCATGTAGTGTTTTTTCTTCTTTCTCCATAAACAAAAATCATAAAACCTACACAATCTGAGAGGGGTAATCACCTACTTATTAGTGATTGATGAGGTATTTACGAATGAAAAATAGATATGTGTCTCAGAAATGTGTTATAGAGACTGAGAAGGGTTACAGTGTGAACAATTTTTAAAAGTTTTTTGGTTACATCTAGATTAGCACAAGATGATGAAGAGTTTGATCTTTTGATCTTAACATGAGAAAATTGTTCTGTATATGACCCTAATGTTAAGTTATAGCATTACATTATTACATTGTGTTTTTATTATAAATGTTATAAGTAATTATTTAATTTGCTTATTCCTTTTGAAGTATGTCTTATATCAGATTTATGTGTCTAATTTAGCAGCTGCAACTTACAAGTATTATCATCACTGAGTAATCTATATATTTGTAAAATGTTGTTGAAAATGTCAGATTACCCATCATGCCTAAGGTGATGCTTTCTAATCGCTTGTTGTGTCTAACCAACACCTAAAGATATTCAATTAATGATCATTTAAAAACAAAGTTATTTTTGCTTCATAAATGCAAAATTTAATGAATACTTGATGAATGAAAACAATTAATAGATGGTCATAACTGTATCAAGTAACATTAAGTTAATACTACTTTATACTTTATACTACTTTATCTCTGTTTTTATACTCACTCTGTTGTATTTGTTCTGCTATCCCTCCACTCTCCTCGTGCAGGTTTAGCTCGTCTTCAGTGATGGATGGAGTTGGCAGAGCTATGGTGGGAGTCTGGCGGGCACATACGGTCCTGGATGAGTCTGACGAGGCAGAGAGCTCCCCAGAAGCCCCTGACCGTTTCCGCAAGCTTCGCTCTTCGTCTTCACTCAACTCTCTGCGAATGTCTTTGAGAAAGCGTCTCCCACTCCGTTCTGTCCAGGCCAACTCCCTTCCCGAAAATCCAGCATTGGAGACCAAAAAGGAGCAACCAAAACCCAGTGCAGTCCGCAAACTTACCCGCAGTGCTCGGAACTCCTTCACTGGAGTGTGTCAGGTAGATATTAATCAACATTAACAATAATTTTAACAATCATTCCAAAACCTACATTTTCTCTACACCCCTTATTAATTGAGTTTATTATATAAATGTATGACAATCAAGCAATGTGTGAGCTCATGGTCTCTCTTCCCTTGTGTCTTTTTCCTCATCATGCAGAGGTGGCAGAAAACCAGAGAGTTTTCACGTGAGGAGTGTTTGGTTACAACCCCAGGGCGGATATGTGAAGGGGAAGAAGCTGAAGCGTCAGCTTTTCGCACACCAAGACGCACACCTGGCCGAGCTGCGACACCTAGACGCACCCCCAAACAAAATGCCACACCTGGGCGTACCCCGGGCTCTAGAGGGAGAAGGACTCCTGAGGCTGGTGTCCGTGGGGTGAGAACAGGTGGTGGCAGGAGACAGCTGGTCCGCATGGCTGCATTACGAAGTCCCTATGCATCCCCCAACACAGAGAACCAGAGGCTGTGAGTTTTAAATGATTTAGGGCCTCATAACCAGCTACACAGTTGCATTCATAGATGATGCAGCACAAGTCAAAAGTTTCCCTTGAATGAGAATATGTGTCCAAACTTTTGACTGGTACTGTATTTGCATCTGAGTTAGTTTGTCCACATGTCCTTTTCAGTTTTTAATTCTTTGTTAGCTGGTAGCTTTGAGTTAATTTGAGTGTTTGTTTCTTTACTGTAAAACAGGAAGTTTGACCAAGATCTAGAGTCAGTTTCTAGTGGACTCAAGAGGCTCAAACATCTGTCTAAGGCCTTGGATGGCATCATTGGCAGAGACAACAGGTAAAGCATCTTCATTTTGAGTGACTTTTTTTTTTTTTTTTTTTTTTTTTTTTTACCACTAGGTGTGTGCTTAACAATAATAACAATTTTCTCTATTTTATATTTATATTTTAATCTCTATTCTGAAATGTCACTTTTAATGAAAAGCATTGTGTGTGTGTGTTTTTTTTTCTTTTTTTTCTTTTCAGTAGTCAGTAGGCAAAGTAAATACTGTTTAACGTTCCCTGTATGAGTGAATGAATGTGTGTGTGTGTACTGTATATGAATGAGACTCTGTGCATTTCCCTTTTTTCATACAACTTCTGCATAGATGATACTAGAGAGTCGCATGACCGCCCTCTGCCTCCTCTCTTCCCACCCAAAGAATCCCAGCCTGAAATGCAGCTTGTGGGTCCCCAGACTTCCTTCCCCTCCCCCACACATTCTTCCCGCCTCGGTTTAAAACTGGGTCTGGAATTCGGATAAGGAGGGATTCAGGGGGAGAGAGTATGAGAGCGGAGAATGTTTTTTTGCATCACTTCCTGTATTGACATTCAAAATGTTGAATCACAGTCTGACCCAGCCCATAAAGGATCGGATACAGTGTGAAAAGCAGATGGTGACCATGTCTGTTATCTGAGTGCATTACATGCAACCAACTGCTGTACTTACCTTTTATGTAAAGCTTTTCCTTCAGGAGTTTAAACATTTGTTTTCCTTTTACAACAGGCAGTTCAAGTATTCCTTAATTGTGGATTAGGGAAAAAGGTAAATTCAAATCTGAAAATATAATCCCACTAAAACCAGATGAATTGTGGAAACGTATGTGCTGAACATAATTCATCCTGACATAAAAATGCATGGCAGAGCTTGCCTGATGTCTGAATGGTAATGCATGTCCTGCTGTGCGTATGACACTGAAAGTCTCTGACATCTGCTCTCAATAACTGTCCGAGCAAACAATGCCCTGCCTCTATCAATCTGACACTGTTTTTCTTCCTTCTTTCTTTATCACCCCTTTTCCTAACATATTGTCTTTTTCTTTGTTGCTTTAATCAATTCTTGTACTGACCAGGGTGTCTGCAAGTCTCGGAAAAGCTTTTTTTCAGAAACATTATCTCCTCATAGGCCAACAGTTGCTTTCCTTTTTGTCATTTTCAAAAATAAGAATAATATACCATCTTTTCAAAAGCCAAAAGTGCAGATTATAATCCTTTTTACATTTATACCACACCAAAAACAAAAAAGGAGAGATCACACAATTGAACACTTGAACTTTTTAAGTACATCCAAAAAAGGAGAGCCATAAATAACTAAATGATTTATTAGGTCCAATTTTTTTATTTCTCATTGGCACTGACACAATCTTTAAATCTTAAACTGATTAATGACACCTGCAGTCAGCTTCCAGATCTCTTTCTCTTTCTTCTGTTTATGCTTTTTACATTGATTGTTGTTCCCTCTCTCTACAGAAGAAAGGAACGTTTTGGAGGAGCGGTGATGAGAAAGCTGGACCCCAGCGGTAAACTCAGCTGCTCAAACCTGTCACGTCGAGCCACGCACCTCTCAGACACAGTGGGAGGTTGGGCCCACACAGCTGTACACACTATCCGCAAACCCAACTGAACTGTGTGTGTGTGTGTGTGTGTAAAACAAAGGACCTTTGTAGCCATGTTTCATATTTAGCATTACTGAGGTGATACTGTTACATGTAGTATTGTCATGACACAGAGATACTGTTGCATGTAGTATTGTCATGACACAGAGAGACTGTTACATGGCAATGTGTCTGTCCATGTAAGGTTTTGTTTGTTTACATGTCTCAGGTTAGCTAGCTGTGGGTACAATATCCTCATTGTAGCCACCAAAGGGATATTTCTATTGTGATGCATGTTACTATTATAGCTGCTACAACCAAATGTATTAGTTACATTTTCAAAATACTAATATCATAGTTTGTGTTCACTTTCTGTATAGAAACCTTTTCTGGTTTCTGTAATTAACTTTAAAGAAAATGCTGCACAAGACCAAAAGTGTATCTGCAGAACTAACACTAAATTTACAGACAAAGGGAGATGCATTCCCCGCTACTTTATATGTATGCAATAATCTTAATAACACTTGTTACACCTTTTTTTTTAAAATGACATTTGATTATGCCAAATTGCAAAGTGTATCATCTATGAAAGGGGACCTTTTTATATACCGTAGTTTAGGTAGTATTTGAATAGGTTATGGGAATATATATTTTCATATCTTTCCTGGAGTCAGGTATGCACTTGTAATGGCCTGTGGATGATTCATGCTACCATACTGTACATATAAATCATTTGATAATGTGATGGGGAAGATGTAATGGCTCATTACCTGATGATGACGTCAATGATGATGTTATAAAGCCATATCCAGCAGGTTATTAGTGTAGTGGTTGTCGAGCAAAATGCGTCAAATGAAGCAAAACACTCTCCTCTCTGCCATTGCTGTGTATTTGTGACACTTTTATTCTGCATTAATGAGAAGAAGGGAGATATTATGTCTAAATGTGAAGAAAAGTAATCCATACAATAAAACTTCAACAAGCTGAGAGTCTTGTCTTTTTTATTATTGCAACGCATTATATTTGTAATTTGGGCAGTTTGTACCTCAAAAGCTTGTGTTTCTCTTGATATCATTGAAAGCCAATTAACATGATGAAATGGGCATTGTTCTTGTTCTATAACTGGATCCTTGGTGAAAATCAGAGCAGCTTTTCTCAATACTGATGCAACCATTAAAATGTGGCACGACGAGCTCACATTTGGAGCAGAAGCAACATGATTTTAAAGCACCTTAAAACACTCCCATTTAGGTAAGCCCTAATGCCAAATAAATGGCAATTTACACCTTTGCAATAATTCACAGATTCATATTACTGTTACTATGTGTTTCCATAACTAACTGGAAGTGTAAATATATTTACAACACATCCTTTGGCTCAACATAAACGTTAAACCAATCAATTGAAAATATGTTATGAGTATATGAAATGTCTGAGTTTTAAAAAAGCATCACTGACAAGCTACAAAATTAAAATGTTGCTTACATTTTCATGCATAAAAATAAACAAATTATGTATACAATGGGCTGCAACTAAGATGATTTTATTATCAATTTGTCTTTTTATTATTTTCTTGATTAATCAATTTGTTGTTTGGTCTATACAGTGTCAGAAAATGGTGAAAATGTTGATCAATGTTTCCCAAAGCCGTAACTGGAAATATATTGTTTTGTGCCAACCAACAGTCTTCAACCAAAAGATATTAAATTTTCTATTATGGAGGATTGCAGAGGACAGAAAATAATCACAGCTGAGAGTCCATCTTAAAACAAGTCAGGTGTCCATATGATCACTGTGATTGTTCCTCCTGTTCTTACTATTAAAAGATCCCCTTCAAATGTGCTGTCGATGTAAATGATGGAGGCCAAAATATGCAGTGTCCACACAGTCATTTTGAGTAAGCATGTATTTAAATGCTTATGTGAGGCTTCATTGTCTGAGTTAGCCATATCAAGTGGATATCTGCCACATTTACAGTCTTTTTGTCTGTCCTACTTACTATTTATTGTTCTTTATTTTTTCTATTGATGCTCTTTTCATCTTTCACTTGCTGCTGCAATGATGTACATTTCTCCAATGTGGGACTAATAAAGGAATATATTTTCGTGTCTTATTTTATCTTTTTAGCATCAAATTTCCTCTTTGTGTTTCCTCTAACAGTGCTTCCCTGTTGAAAGAAATGTATTTGATTTGACTCATTTGGACGGCTGAAGCTTCATATTAGCTTCAGATAAACTTTTAAATACATTTTATGCACAGAAGTAGGCTTGCTGTGGATTTGGACCACAATTTGCCTACATTGTAAGTGCATTATGAAGGGATCTCCTATTTGGTCAGTATGAACAGGAGGAATAATTACAGCAAGAAAAACATATGTTAAAATGTTCATTTTGGACTCCTTGGAAAAAGTGAAGACCCGTCCTTTAACTGTGCTGTTGATTTGTCTGTGGATATGACCAATAAAGGCAATGCTTCCCCCATGTGGTACGTCATGCTCACAGCAAGTGAGAGCAGAGGCGCTCTGTTTGTCCCTCGTCGCGTCCCGTCTTCAGCCCCACGCCTTGCTGCTCCGCTCCTCCTCATTCTCTCCGGCTTTGTACCCAGAGCTGAACCACGCCGCGGCCACCTTCTCCAGGATACCGGAGCTGATTAACGCCGCAAAATGGCTCTCCACGTCCCCAAAGCTCCTGGGTTTGCCCAGATGTTGAAAGATGGTGCCAAGGTGAGTTTAAATCCACGTTCTGAACTAGTTGCTCTGAGTTTATGGCTGCGAGTTAGCCTGTTAGCTTGTGCTAGCATGTTCATTCACCGTCATGTGGAGACTTCTAGAAGACAGCCAGGCCGCTGGTCGCTGCTGCTGTGAAAGGCCGATTTCTACATATTTTCTGTGTCCTCTCCAGCACGTCAGCGAGCTGTACATATGTAAAGTGTTGTTAAATGACTGTCCGACAGCGGTCATACCCAGGCAGCCTTTAGTTGACTGTCAGGGTTGAGCCCAGTTTAGGCTTTGATGCACGGCTGCTCAGAGATGCTGACGCTTCCTCCTTTATTTCAGTTTGCATGCTCAAGCACGTTTTACATTTACATTGTTGTCATTGTACATCAAATCAATGTCTTATACTGATACATCCAGTAAAAATGTATTTCAGTTGCTTTCTAATAAGCCACAATACCAGTGACTGAGTTATGTTGTTGTGTGATGCAGCACTATTCAGGGCTTGAGGAGGCAGTCTTCCGCAACATCAGAGCCTGTAAGGAGCTTTCTCAGACCACACGCACCGCCTATGGGCCAAATGGTAAGAACCCTCCTCCAACACTATAAGTGCTTTTTATGTCTCAAAATTAAAGGAAGTTTAAGCCAACTGTGATATTGTCACATTTCAGGTATGAATAAAATGGTCATCAACCACTTGGAGAAGCTGTTTGTTACCAACGATGCTGCAACGATTCTTAGAGAGCTGGAGGTGGGGAAACCTAAAATTCTTCTAGGGCATAGTGCATTCTTTGGGAAGAGAGAGGGGTGTTAATTAATAAGGAATTTAATTATTCCCTTGGAAATCATTTGTTTTACAGGTGCAGCATCCAGCAGCCAAAATGATTGTCATGGCGTCACATATGCAAGAGCAGGAGGTGGGAGATGGTACAAACTTTGTCCTGGTGTTCGCTGGAGCTCTGCTGGAGCTGGCTGAAGAGCTGCTCAGGATGGGTCTGTCAGTGTCAGAGGTAAGCAAATGTAGTAAACGTAGTTGTAAATTAATAAAGTGGTTGTTTGCTTTTTTTGTTTTCATTTTCTTGTTGGAAGCTTCCAATAAGCTTGAGATCCTTGGTTACTGTGGGCTATTTTGAAAAGCAGTTAATCCCTTCTGTTTAGTCAGGCATTTAAGTATCATGTGGTTTTAGTTTTAATTAGTCTCTTATGTCTGTTCTCTTTTTGTTTTATTTATTTGATTTGATTGACTGTGAAGCACTTTGCGATTGTATGTGAAAAGTGCCATATAAGTAGACCTTGTTTGTGTGCTTATGTTGAGTAATAAAAAAAGTTACACTTCTAGAAAAAGCCACTAATGTTATGTAAAAAACAGTCAGTTACTTGTTGACTATAAATATCTGGCTGCCTGCTACAATAATGCTGTTTAGAGCTGATTCTGGCTAAAACATATTTTTGCATGACAAATAAATGAACTGCTGCATTTGTACTTCCCTCTTTGCCACAGGTGATTGAAGGCTATGAGAAGGCATGTAAGAAGACTCTGGAGATCCTGCCAGACTGCGTTTGCTCATCAGCCAAGAACCTGCATGACATAAACGAGGCCACATCTTTGATTCGTACAGCTGTCATGAGTAAACAGTATGGCAATGAAGACTTCCTTGCCAACCTCATTGCACAGGCCTGTGGTGAGTCAGCAGTCCAAACGACAGTAACCAAACGAAATGCCACCTGTTTAAAACTCAAAACTAGTCATGAGATTTTATATTGTTGTTGATTAACGCTACTGCTTGTTCATGTTACATGCTTGGTCACTCTCTAAAAACTAGGGGCCAAGTCCAAAACCTTGGCGTGCTGATAGACTCAGATTTGACCGTCAGCAGTCATATCAAATCAATCACCAAAACAGCTTTCTAACAGAACATATCCAGAGTGAAGGGTTTTATATCTCAAACAGACCAGGAGAAGTTGATTCATGCTTTCATCTCAAGTAGACTCGACTACTGTAACGGTCTTCTGACTGGACTCACAAAAAAAGCATTAAACAGCTGCGGCTCATTCAGAACGCTGCAGCTCGAGTTTGAACCAGAACAAAGAGATCAGAGCACATTACTCCAGTTGTAAGGTCTTTACACTGGCTTCCAGTCAGCTAGAGAATAGATTTTAAAGTTCTGCTACTGGTCTACAAATCACTGAATGGTTTAGGTCCAGAATACATGAATGACATGTTAGTAGAATATAAACCCAGTAGAGCTCTGAGATCTACTGACTCAGGTCAGATAGTTGAGCCCAGAGTTCAAACTAAACATGGAGAAGCAGCTTTTACACAACTGGAACAAACTACCAGCAGAACTGAAATCAGCCCCAACTGTGAACATTTTTAAATCCAGGTTAAAAACATTTCTCTTCTCCTGTGCTTATGATTGAGTTCTTTTAAAGCACTTTACATTTTAATCTTTCATTTGCATTCTATGTCCTTTTAATGATTGTAAAGTAAATCATTATTTTATACTGCCATCTTATATTTAATTCTAGTATTTTATTTCTCTTTCTATTTTTCTGTACTTTTTTATTTTATTTTTTTATTATTACTGGGGGGGTAAAGGTTAATCGTATATTTTAATGTTTCCATGTTTTTACCATTATTGGGTTTTATTTGTATTTTTCAAATTGCATGTTTTTGTGTTTTGTTTCAAATTCTTACTGTTAAATGTTTGTTTTATGTAAAGCACATTGAGTTGCCATTGTGTATGAAATGCACTATATAAATAAAACTGCCTTGCCTTACAGTGTCTATCTTCCCCGAGTCCGGCAGTTTCAATGTTGATAACGTCAGAGTGTGCAAAATTTTGGTAAGTAGCTTTATATGTTAAATTGATTTTGTGTGTGTGTGTGTGTGTGTGTTCATCTAAGTTAATGTTTGCGGTGATTTCAGGGTTGTGGAGTGACAGCGTCCTCCATGCTACATGGCATGGTATTTAAAAAGGAGGCCGAGGGAGACGTCACATCAGTTAAAGATGCCAAGATCGCCGTCTTCTCCTGTCCCTTTGACTGCATGGTTACAGAGACCAAGGTAATGCATTAGTCCCTCCCTGCCAAAGAGAAGATACTAGTTAATTGCAAAATATTACCAAATGTGATTCAACAAAGTTTAAATTTCGTCTCAAATTTAGACAAAGAAGAAAATATGATTTTGGGAAAATGTGTTGAGAGGTGTTAATGATGATGTTCTGTCTTGCAGGGCACAGTACTGATAAATAACGCAAAGGAGCTCATGGACTTCAGCATGGGAGAGGAGGGTATGATGGAGGCTCAGGTGAAGGCCATCAAGGAGGCTGGGGCCAACATCGTGGTAACTGGGGGTAAAGTGGCTGACATGGCGCTGCACTATGCCAACAAGTACAAGCTCATGGTGGTTAGGTAAGACTGAGATCACCTCTAATAATCAAGTGTTCATTATAAATCTGTCATTGATGACACAATTATTCAAGCTGATTCATTTGTTGCAATATAGCAAAGTCTTCATGGTAGTAAACCTGTCATCACAGTACATTCCCAAGCCCTAAATCCTCTTTTTCTCTCCATCAGGCTTAACTCCAAGTGGGACCTCAGGAGGTTATGCAAGACTGTGGGAGCTGTAGCACTGCCCAGGCTGGTGAGTGTCCACACATTTGGTACAGATTGCATATTTGAACCATAATGATGGAGTAGAGCTGGGGGATAAATCAATTTTTTAAATTAATTTGAATTATGGTTCAGGACTATGTCTAAAAATGAAGATCAACTTTCAATTTAATTCTGGTAATTATAATACAGAACTGCCACCACTTCCCTGAGTTCCCTTGGTGCATCTCCAATGTAGTGTTACAGATCACCAGCGATCTATATTCTTGTGTAATTGCTCTGCTCCATCTATACAACAGGACATGTGAAAAAATTACAAAGCAGGAGGATGTGTTGTTTTACTCTACTACAACAGACCTATGGTCCAGTCAAGCCATGAATCCCTACATGATTTTGATGGCGTATTATATTGCCAACAATTGGACTCTGTAAAGTGTCTGCATCCAAATAGCTTACTTCCCTGGTGACCATACTGGCCAAAGCCCAGGGGCTTAATGAAGCATGAGGCTCCCAAAGCTCTGAGACTGAATGAGTGAACCAGCCTCCAGTGCTTTACAAACTGTACAACACAATCTGTAAATGGCAGTGTATAATTGGATTAATTTATCTGAATAGTACTTGAAAAATAAAAGTTTATGGATTGATAGATTGACCAGGAGTTGTTCAAGGTGAAAGATGAAAGAGTGAGAGCCATAGTCCATGTCCTGGGGTGGAAGTGCCGCAAAGCAAAATTCCCAAGGCTCAATAGTCTGGCCAAGAAATACCTCTCGGTCCCTTCTATAAGTGCCCTGTCAGAGAGGGTCTCCGTGTGGGAAGGGGGTCATAATAACATGCCACAGGGAATGCCTTAAGACAAGCAGTAGACAGATTTTGATATTTAGCATCCAAATAACATGTTTTTTGTTTACAAAAGTAATGTTTTCTATAGGGATGATATGTTGTGTGAAAAATTGGACATTTTATTTTTAGCCCATATTGCCCAGCCTACAATGGAGAGCATTATGTTCTGTATAAGACTGTTTTCCTGCTTTCTTAGATGGCTCCAACCCCTGAAGAGATGGGTCACTGCGACAGTGTCTACCTATCAGAGGTGGGAGACACCCAGGTGGTGGTCTTCAAACACGGTAAATCACTGTCTTTGCTCCACTCATTTAAAAAAAATGTATTTTAAAGCGGAAATTTGGGGTTTCTGAGTTTGAAGATTCAAATATTGTTTGATCTGGACTGTTGAAACAGAGAAGGAGGAGGGCTCCATCTCAACAGTGGTGATCAGAGGCTCCACTGACAATCTGATGGATGACATTGAGAGGGCTGTAGATGATGGAGTCAACACCTTCAAGGTCCTAGTCAGGGTAAGTTGAAACATTAAACCACTGTAAGGTTTCTATAATTTAGATGAACTTGACTAATAAGAAATAGGAATTTAAGATTATTCAAATAATATGTAATGTTATTCATAGTAAGGTTTCTGTCTCCTTTACTTTCTCCAGGACAAGCGCATGGTACCTGGTGCAGGAGCCACTGAGATTGAGTTGGCCAAACAGATCACTTCATACGGAGAGGTATGCAGATTTAAAAGTATTAGCTGAACCAGGTTCAGACTAATGCCTCTCTTCCCGTAAAAAAACTCTTTACTGCGTCATCGGCTGATGAATAAACACAACTTCCTTTTCTCCTCTCTGTAGACCTGCCCGGGTTTGGATCAGTATGCCATTAAGAAGTTTGCTGAAGCCTTTGAGGCAGTGCCACGCGCCCTGGCTGAGAACTCTGGTGTGAAGGGGAGCGAGCTCATCTCCAAACTGTATGCTGCGCATCACGAGGGAAACAAAAACGCAGGATTCGACATTGAGGTGTGTATGTGTTAATGAAAATACCTGCATTTTAAAAAAGAAAGAAAAGAAGAAAAACAGCCTATGCCTGTCCTGTTATTAGCTCAACATGAATTTCAGTCTGCTTAAAAGAAAATGAAAATGAAAGGCAAAAAGTGACAAAAATTGCTTCAGAGAAAAATCTTCTTTTGCTCATCAACAAAGTCTGTTGTCAATAGTCCTAATTTTATACTTCAATATCATTTTTTGTTTTGTGTTCTGTTTTTGCTTTTTGGAGAATTGCTATGACTTTCTGTAGAATAGACAATATTAATCATGTCTTTTCAATTAAAAAATAAAACTAGTCTCTGTGTTGTCCAAAATGGCAGTTAAACGTCCAGAAATATAGCCTGTTTTTTATGTTTCATCACACACATTTAGCTTAGAGCTGCTGGTAACCATTAGCTGAAAAAATACAGGCACACGCAAAAAAATCTTTTTCATACCTCTGTTTTCCTGAATACAGAGCAGCCCAGTGCATTTATTTAAAGATGTTTTTTGTATTGTATCAAAGGACTGAATGTGTTTGTATTTGGGTCTGATGATGTTGATGTGATGTTGTCTTTAGGGAGAGGGCCCCACTGTGAAGGACATGCTTGAGGCTGGCATTATGGATCCATACATGGTCAAACACTGGGGCATCAAACTGGCCACCAACGCTGCAATCACAGTTCTGAGAGTCGACCAGGTGTGTATCCAAACACTCAAACATGCAAGGGTCTAAAAATAATCAACAGTAGCTGGTAGCAATGACCAGCAGTACTATGCCCACCCCCTTTAAAGTAATTAGTAAATACATTGATAGTTGATGAATTGTTTATTTTTCAATCAGAATTTTCAAAATGATCTGGTTCCACCTTTTCAAATGTGAAGATTTGAATCTTATCTCTGTCATATATGATAGTAAACTACATGTGTTTGGGTTGTGAACTGTTACTAGAGTAAAACTGGTACTTGCAGCTCTAATTGAATTGATATGAGGATTTTAACTGCCAAACAAAGCCATAAACACATCACACTCAATTTGTATCTGTAGTGTGGAGCAGATCCAGGTGCAACATGCAAGCTGAGGAGTCATGTGTTTTAGATTAAAGCATATGTAGAGTCTGACTTGTTTTTATTCTTAACATATTTTTATATAATATGTATTTTATATTCTCTTGTATTTTAGTTGTCTGTGATTTCATGAAAGTGTAATGTTTTCCTCTTAAATTCAGCAGGTGAAGTGTTAAAGGAGGGGTATACGTACATTAATAGTCCCCAGATAGTTAACGGTAGTCTGTGTGTATATATGTACGATCCAGATCATCATGGCTAAGCCTGCAGGGGGACCCAAAACTCCCAAGCAGAGAGGCCATTGGGACAAAGACGCTTGGGACGAGGAGCCTGATAAATTTGATACCCACCATTAGAGAGACACTCTCTCAGTCAGTAGGTCCTGGAATGCGTGTGTGCTTTTGACTCAAAAAACCCCAGAACTGCACAGATTTACACACGCGCACGGGACACTGAAGTTGTGAAATGTTGTTTTGCCTGTCACTACTAACACCGGTGTGATACAGAACTCTGATACATTTTGTTCAGCTGCAAAAGGGATTCGGTCTCTTTACGGGTGTGTTTTTAATAATACCAGGTGTGCCACTGACAGCAGACTAAATCACTCCAAGTCTAAAACTTGCACAAAACAGATATGGTGTGATAGCATGCTGCATGCACTCATTATCTCTTTTCTTTACAGCAGAAATCCTCCAGCAAGTGCAGAATGAAAACTATTGCATGTAACATAATGTAATAAAATAAATTCAATTTAAGGGCATTTTACTGCTAAACAGCCCTCCAGATTATTTACATGGTCTTCAAGAAAATCCCACAAATCCATATCTAGCAGAGATTATGTTTTCACTGCCTTTCCCTTTCTTTTCTTTTTTTTTTCTTTAACCAAAGCATTGGTTGGGAACTGCTTTAATTACATCACAGACCCTGTAGGTGTTCCCATTTTAAGAAATTAAATGTATTCTTTTTCTTCAATATCTTAATTTGAATATATTTTATAAAATGTACTGTGAAGTGTTATGCTTGATCCTGACACCAAAACCAATTGGAAGACATTTAATCTCCCATCCGTGATATAAAAATTGCATTTGTAGCACATTTTCTCTTTGAGCACACATACCAAATGTGTTCATGAATATTTTATCACTATAAATGGCCTCCTTTATCTGTAGGGATTCATCTCCTTTTTAAATTCCAAATATATAGTTCAGGTCATGAGTACACTTAGCCACAATTTGATAGCAAAGAGGACAACAGTCCTTAATGCCATTAAATTGAGATGTTCATTAAGCAAATTCATATTTATTAGAGGATTTTTGTCACGCTAACGACTGTCTTAATGTTTGTGTCCATGATAACATCTTGACTTCCCTCAGAGCCTACAGCCTGCTGCGTGAATCTCTGCACACTTGATTTCCAGCCAGAAAGGACTAACTGACTGCTCTATCTTTTCCTTTTTAGATCATCATGGCCAAACCAGCAGGGGGACCGAAAGCTCCCCAGGGCAAGAAGGACTGGGACGAGGACGACTGATGATGATACCGTCCAGCTGATGCTCCTTTTTAACCCTGAACGCTCCCACATGGATTCACAAAACCTTTTTTCTACTTGTTTATTTAAAGCTCAACAGTTTGGTTTATGTTGTAGAAATGAGCCTACATTGGTGAACAAAGTCAAATGTACGGATCGCACTGTTTGCTTTTTATGTTCGTAGTCCCAAATAAAAGGCACTTGCGCTGTCATGACTTGGATGTTTATTTTACTGTGTTTTGTCACTCAGACATGTGCAGTAGTGGTAATGCTTGGCAGTGATTGAATATCTGCATTTATTTTGATTCAAGTCTTCTTTCTAGTGGCAAAGTGAAGAGCTTCGGGTTAATCAGAGCAATAGGTTATATATCTTCGTGAGAGATTTATATCATTCAATCAGGAAAAAATACATTGTGAATGGGTCAGTGTGTTTGTGCCCTAATTCCACTCTACATTTTCCATGTCACCTCCTGTCTCCATGCTGGTAGCACTTTCATATCTCCAGCAGGAAGCCCACCAATCAATCCCATGCCGTGCTCCCTGCTCATGATACAAACATGCATGTATCTAACTCTAATGTTGGCCTGTGGGTTTGCTCTTGGACATGTTGAAGCAGCAGGAATTATGCATGCACAGGTTTATTTTTAGAACAAGTGAATAATTGAATGAAACGGTTGATTGAAGATGTATTGATGCCACAGAAAAATGCGTACAGTTGTTACTTAGTTTCAATTTATAAATCAGACAATCATACTCAAGTAATGCAAACAATAATCGAAATTGACACCCTTATTCACTGAATAACAATTGATGCCTGCAGCAACTCTTAATTACGCAGAGCACCAGGGGGAGCTCAACTCCACGTCTCATTGGCTGGCAAGGATGTGGGTGGATTTGCGATGACGTTGCCTATACCCGGGATTAACTTGTTTTCATGTCGCCATATCTGTCACATTTTGTACTACAGAGCCTGATCAGATGCAGATTATTGACACAGAGCATTTCTGATCTTCTTTAAGCCTTTAAATGAGTTTTTGACTGTGTGTGTGTGTGGTGCTGGTGAGGGTGGATATGGTACCGCAGAGGCGTGTAGTGCAATGTGAGTGCATGGATGAGGAGCACGCGTCGCACTGAGGGTACAGTGCTGATGTCCTGTCACACAGATGGGGGCCGACGGCAGTAAACAGAGGAAGGTAAGTTGGGTGGCAAAGGTGTGACGCACATTTGGTGGTTGGGGTAAGGGGGGGGGTTCCCTGTTTCCATGGAGATGATTACGCAGCCAATCCTGGACGACTTTATAATATTTTTAAATCACAGTTAAACTAAACTGTAATCCAGTTGCGTAGTTCATTGATACGCTTCCACATTAAACTCTACCATTGCTCACTCAGTCAGTTGTCAGGCAGATTTCCCATTGATGGTAGTCACGATTTCTACTGAGTGACTATATGTGTCCCTTAATGATAACCTGCACGGTTGATTGCACACATCTTGCTCCACAGAACATCATATTGTGCAGTTCAGAAGTGGAGAGGGGCTGCCTGTGTGTAGATTTCATGTAGACTCATGTTTGCCTCTTGTAAAATCACAAATGTGAGCAGGAATGGTTTAAAAGTGGAAAAAGACCAACTTTTCAGCTGCCCATGAGCTCCACTGATGCCCATGGATGGTTTATATTTGGTGCTACAGATATGGAAACATGTGACAACAGCAGAAGACTATCTTTGTACTGAGCTGCTCTCCTCAGTGTTTGATTATGAAGCAATGTTAGGCAACTTTCCCTGGTGAAATTGTATATTTTTAAAAGTCTCCCTTTGTCCTGCATGGCTTACACTAGCCATTGTTGTCTCATGGGCTCCTGGGGTGTGAACTTCCAAAGGGTCAAGTAAAACATTGCTTTCAGAAGTGCACGCCTGTAGATAAGGGTTGATACCTGTCCTTGCGTAAAACAGTCTTAACTGTGTCAAAGTAGGTTTTTTTAAACAGCCATTGGATTAACAGTGTAAGTCAATTTGAGGCTCTAGGAGTCTGCTAAAACATGCAAAAGCACTGATCTGGGCCTTTAAGATCTTGATTGGAAATCAGCATTTTACTTGTCCAATGTCTTCTGAGAAAGCATTTTCACTGCTCCATAATCAATCAGGATTCAGGATAATAACACCACAGACCCATGCATATATTTTTTGCGTTATATCTAATCTGTGCTGCCTCTTGGTCTGTCCGTCTCCCAAACAGAGGCACGCTGAAGGGCAGGAGAATGAGCATTATGTATCTGGGTGGCGTAGCTTCCTCTCTAGCATGGGCCTATCGATCCCAGCAGGGCTCTGTCGCCTGTCCCCATCTGCCCTGCGTCTGGGTCAGCGCCGAATGATCCAAGGCAAGCCACCCGAAATCCCAGATCATGTCCTAAGGCTGGCGGGAGTTGGCCCAGACAAGCTGAGAGCGGAGTGGAGCCTGCCAGGGTTCATTGCCATGTTCCTGCCCGAATTCCCCCACAGAACTGTGCCTGGACAAGAGCACTTTCAGGTAGACCTCAATTTCAACTTTGACACCAACAATGTTTAACGCTTGATATGACTGGATAGACTTTTTCAATGGGTCTGTTTCTGTAAATATCAGGTGCTGGGTTACATCGCCAAAGGTTCATTTGGACCCATTCTGAAAGTGAAGGACAAGGCCAAACAGAAAACCTATGCTGTAAAAGTGAGTCCTTTTGCCTATATCTCACATTTTAAATGTTTCAACATCAACACCAGTAAGATTATTGTACCAAAATATTATTATTGTGTAATACATAGTTTTGTGAGTCCTATGTAGTAGGTCATCTAAATCTTTTTGTTGGTCAACAGGTTATACCTAAATCAGAGATTCTGAGACTTGGGGTCTTGGAGCAGTCAAAAGAGGAAGTTATTGTTCAGGTGGGTACTGATAGCTTGTAGATTTGATAAAAGGATTTTTATACATTAATATATTTCATTGGAATTACTTTTTAGATTTTGTAATTAGTGAATACAGCACCCAAATGAATCACTGTGCCGGAGCCGCTCTTCATGCAACAAGTTTTGTATACTGTGGAAAACTTCATGTATTTCTATATTTCTTGGCTTAACAGTATCATAAACAAAAAGTGAGCATCAAAATAAATATTGCACTTTTTGTTATGCTTTGGGTAATAAATATTATACCACGCAAAATAAATGACATTTTATATTCAACCTCACACAAAAGAGGTCATCAAGGTTTCTCTTTCATCTTTAATGCCTCTCTTAAATATAATCAAATAAGACCAAATATTCCTATATAAAAACTATGAAACAGGATAAAATATCACAATATGCTGATGATGATGTGATACTATACATGTTTGATAAAGTGTATTGAGGCTAAAACATATGTGATGAGACATAATCATATATGGAGATAGGTGTCACCCTCTAAAATGCATTTGTAACATCTAATTTGAACTAGTTTCATATCTACTTCCTAACAGAAGCTGGAGTTGTAAGTGAGCTTTGAGGAAAATGTTTGAACTGAGGGAAGAAAAAAAATGTGGACTTCTCTTTTAACGGTGGTCAGAATTGAGATTTTTTTCCCCAGTTGACCTCTGACCTTTGCCCGCAGCGTCAGATTCGCCACCCATTTGTCCATGACCTCCAGGACTGCTGGCAAACGCAGCGCCACCTCTACATTAGTGAGTCAGCCAGAGACCAGTGACCCAATCCAACCCAGATCCACTATCCAAAACCCCTCACTCCACCTTTTCTCACTTCAACTCCAGTAGTCATGTCCAGGATCTTCCCACAACCTCCAACCGGACACCTGAAACGTGATAAACAAAAGACAACAAAAAACAGTTTCCTGTGAAGTCTTTAATTTTGGATGTTTTGCCTGAACTTCACCTAGAGACAAACGTAGCCCCACCCCAGTCTACCACTGCCTGTGCATCCTGTAGCTGCTTTGCTCCCTACTCCTCTCCTCCAGAGCATTAACCCTTTTTTTCTCCTCCAAATCAGTCACTGACTCAGAAAGTGTGACCCAGTTTGTTTGCTTCCCCACCCCCTGTGAACAGAGAGCATGTTAGCCTGGGGACCAGATGTTGAAGGCAGCCACAGCTCAGCAAGAGGACATCTCTTTTTGCTCAACCTGTGAATCATGTCTGACTCACATTTTCAAGCCATAAATTTAGAGACCAAATCCGCCTTTATAAGAGCGGAAAATTATTTTAGACTTGTTTTCAATGGGCCTTAACTTACAAACAATGCTGTACCTTTTGTTGTATCACTTGTATTGTTGTATACACTGTCCTCAGTTCCAGACAACACCCCTCTCGCCTACTTTGTTTCACCAGTGTGTGTTCCACATCCCGCTGACCTTCACTCCCCCTTGCACATCACATGATATGACCATGGCATGTTCTTAATGCTGCGTCTATTCCCACAGTGTGTGATTACTGCAGCACAGGTGACCTGTACACCTATTGGCAGATGATTGGTCAGTTCACAGAAAATGCAGTGCGAGTGTTTGCAGCAGAGTTGGGAAGTGCGCTCGGTGAGTATGAACGTACAGTTAAACCTACTTACATATTATGCACCTTTCTCCTCAAATATCCTAGTTAGATCAGAGTTAACTATAATGACTTTTCTAGAGTTAACAGTATTTAATTCTAAATAATTAAAAAGTCTAATTAAAATGAGATGAGCTCTCAAAGAATCTCCCACAGCAACAAAGCAGGTCCAGGGTTTAATGTAGAGCAGTAGGAAAACAGGACATATTCATTCTCTGGCTGGGTGTTATATTTTTGTTCCTCTTTGCTGTTTTTTTCCACAGGATTTCTGCATGATTTTGGAATCATCCACAGAGATGTGAAGGTAAGAGAAGAGGGACGTCATTTACTCAACTGGGACTAAAATTACACATCATTTATTTTGATTAATTGTACAAATGCAAAGAAATGTATTTCTTTTTAACAAAAAGAATACATTTAATAATATCATTCTGAACAGTAATGATTTATCTATAATTTGGAGATGTAACAACATTATGACATTTCAGGACATATAAAAATCCTCTTATGGGAATTTTGTCTGACATGTTTTTTAATTTTGCTATATTAAAAATCCTTAAAATGGCATCTTCTTTTTCTACCTCATTAAAAATCCGAAATCTGTCAATATGCAAAATATATATATATATATTTCAGTTCAAAAGTTGAACTGCTATTCTCAGTGCGTGCACTAGAAACTATTAAACTGTTATGTCAACACAGTTACATAGGAAACAGTCGCATAATGTCAAACTTTGCAGAGTGAAGCTCAAACATCTAACTGAATGAACACATTTTTGACTTGAAGTGGACTTAAAAGTAGCTATATATTTTGAAATATTTCAGAATAGATAAAATGTATCTCATCTGAGGAACATACAGTAGTTGTTACCTGTTTGTAATTTGATAATACATAATCCAATGCCACTGAAATATACTGGGTCAAAGTACAGGTCAGCTGATTATAACTGTTGGTCATAAAATGCTACAGATGACTTTATAATTATTTGTGAATATGTATTAAAGTCTAATTAGTTCTTTCCGGCACTTATTTGCAGATGGAGAATATCCTGCTGACAGACAATGGTGAGTGAAAGTGTGTCCCCAGCAGAGAGCAGCATAGCTCTGGTATGCAGCAGAAGTAGAGAAGCTTCCAGAGAACATCCTGACGCTGCACAGCTGTCAGTCAATACACATTAATGCAACAGTACATCTTTTAGCATTAAGAGGGAACATCCTTTGTACCTAATTGCATTCACTAAGAGGAGATCAGATTATGATGGGAACAATAAACATTTTTTGGTTTATTCCATGGTATGAAATGGACATTAGCTGCATCAGTAAGAAGAATCATACATAGAGAAAATGTTCTGTTCTAGGTCACCTCCGCTTAGCTGACTTTGGTTTGTCTCGTCGCCTGGAGCGAGGAGGAAGAGCCTTTACCATTTGTGGGACCATCCAATATATGGGTGAGAAATATTCCACCACATTGATTCATATCCACCTGTGTGATCCTGTCAGAGCTCTGCAGGACATTGAGCTGCACATGCATGTTGTGCATTTTTGATTGATATATGTTCATGTACAAATATCATGTACATCTAGTGTTGTGAGCATGCTCTGTCTGCTCTGTCTGCTCTGCAGCCCCAGAGGTGCTGAGCGGCGGACCCTACAACCATGCAGCTGATTGGTGGTCACTGGGAATTCTGCTATTCTCATTGGTTACTGGGAAGGTGAGATGTTGCCAGTGAGCTCAGTGTGTCTCACGTGATAAGCAGATATAAATCACGACAGTTACTCTTTCAGTGACATAGCTGAGCTTGAAGCTGAGCATTGTGTAAAATGCATTTCATGATTGATATTTCTCCTCATGTACCTCCATCTTCCATCTCTCCTCAGTTTCCCGTGCCTCCAGAACCAGACCACTGCAGTATGTTGAGGAAAGTGAGGAGTTTTCCCTATGAAATTCCCCTCAGTTTCAGCCCCCCACTGGCCTTGCTAATCACTGAGGTAATTGCACAAAACGAAATGCTTCAAACCATTACAATCTACACTTCTGACTATCTGACTACATTCACATGTATCTAACAACTCTCTCTGTGCAGCTGCTGTGCAAGACTCCCTCCCGCAGACTGAAGACGCTTGATCGATTCAAACGCCAAACCTTCTTCCACGGAACAACTTTTGATCTCGCCTTGCTGCAGCGCCAGCCTGTGGAGGTAACCAATGAATGTCTGATAATGATAGATAATGGTACTGTTCCCTCTGTAAGTCCCAAACATCAATCAGATTTTCCTTGTTGTTACTGTCTAGGTGATTCTTGAGCTGAGAGAGAGACCCGATCGCGCCGCCAAAGCTCGACGAGGCCTCACATTGTCTCTGCAGCCCCTCAAAGGCTTTGACTATGATGCGCTGCTTAGCCCTCCTGCCACGCCAGACACACAGCTGGGTGGCAACACACAAACTTACACAGCTGTGCCGTTACCCGGCCCGGCATTCCCACTGCAGCCTGCTCAGGAAAATGGTCCACGCAGAGAGATGTTTGTGTGACAGTGTGTCTTTGAGTTTACAGTGTGGTCACTAAGGCACTAAAGGTGTATTTCTGCACACTTATTCACCCAAACACACAGGTGTGGTGCGCCTTCGAAAATGTCTTATTTAGTTAAAGCCAAAATAGCTGATTATAATTAAACTGGATCTATAGTTTAGTAGGGAATGATTCATTTGAGTAGAAAACACAATTTCTCCACTTGTATTAGCGAGTTTGATGCTTTTCTTTGTCATTTAACAAGCACTGTTTCCTTCTTCTTTTACTTGTTTGCCTTTTCTTCATTGAGCACATTTTCAAGCCTGCTGTATTTGCTCAACAGTTGTGCAAGAAAGATTGTGCTTTTGTATAATCTACTTCCAACCTTCCAGTGTATGGTCATGACTGCCCCATTCATACACAGTGTATGACTGCTATCAATTTCACCCCACATGGAAAAGTCATGCTAGTTGAAGACAATGCACTATATTTAGTTTTTTATCTAATGAATTAATTGTATTTACCAAAACCCTGCAACAAAGTGAGTGTATTTCTGAACTTCTGCATTTGTACTCATATTGCATGATCATGAAACAGAAGTAGAAGTCGGTGGAAGAAACTCCTTGCTTCATTTCCTGAGTGGCTATACTGTGATCTTTACTTTAAGACGTGTTTATTAATGCTGTGTGGACAACTTTTCCCAAACTTGGACCTATTTACTGCCTAAATTCTGTAGCAGCAGAAAAGTCTCTCCTCCTGTACTATATAGACATCACGCACGCAACAAAACATCAGTTTAAGCCTTCAACTTCTGCTTTTTATCATTTATAAAATGTGACTCAGGGGAGCACTCACTGGATTTTCCCAAGTCGGCCTTGATTTTGACTCAGAGATGGCATCCAGCTGGATAGATCAGAGCTGGGCCTGTACAGGTTGAATGAACAACAGCACTGTTTACCTCCAGTGAATATTTTGATAGATACAGGGCTTTTTCTATTGTCCCAGGCTGCCGTAGCTCTTGCCAGTAATCACACCTTCATTCACTTGCCTGATCATCAGATTATATTATGTTTTTGTAAAGTATTGCCCTGATGTCTACCCAGAATGCCTCTCACGAGTGATCATGAGCTTGCTTTTTATGTCACAAAAATTCTTATTTATGAAGTCCTCTTTATAAATTTATATGAATATTTTGGATGCTATTCGATGTTATGTGTTACAGTACTATGTATTTTTGTAATGACCTGTAGCACAGATGGAATATTAAATTATCTTACTGTACAACACTGTTGATTTTGTCTGTGTGAGATTACTTGAAGTAAGAGAGACACAGAAACAATTTTAAAATAGATTTCAACATATAAATCAGTAAGCAGACATTCATCATTGCTTCACTTGTCATATCATTATGCTGCATTATTTCTGCAGAAACAGAGTATCAATCATTATCCATTCGTGCCTAGTTTACTTTTGAGGTACTTGTACTTTCCAAACTTTTGTATTATAGCACTTAAAGTTTAACATTTTGATTTAATAAAGAACTTGAGATGAGATGTGGGACAAAAACAGGAGGACAATGATAAGGTCATGAGATGAATGTTTGGTGTTAACCCGTTAAGAAGAAATGATACAAAGAAACAAATGATGAAGAGAAACTGTATATTTCCTGAGGGTAACAATTTCATCCTGTGTGTCTCACCCTTCTAATTCTGTAGTGCAGGGTTGTAAGTCATCTTTTCCAGGGACTGCACATAGTTAACAGTTGATAGTGTATATAAAGGAGTCTCTGAGGTCAGCATTTATCACCTTCAGGATGTAGATATGACTTTTACGCAAACCTTGAAGCCTATCTCCAACATACATACAAAACACACTAAAACTCACTATCCTTGACATTGGAGAGCGCATGACTTCCCATAAGGACTGAATACATGGGCACTACCAAAATATGTGGGCTAAGTCATGACCTGCATCCTTTCCAGTAAGAGTACTGCATCCCAGTCACTTTGAATCTCTGCTCAGGAGTTATGAAAAAATGTCTCAGGTTTTTAAAAATCTGTCCAGGTAGCTGCACTGGCAGCGATACAGTGAGTTACCCAGCAGTGCAGCCACACTTTTTCCCATCTTCAACTTTTTACCAACGTAACTTTAAGAACATTTTCCTTTTTATCAATTAATCAGACACTGTTGTACAAATGATCAGTTTTTATAATTAGAAGGTTTTGCATAGAATTCCAAAACATAGATGAAATACATACTTACATACATACAATGGAAATATCTGAGAAAAATTTAAAAAGATGCTGAATCTTTTTTCTCTTTTCCTTTTTTCTTATATAAAATGCCTCTTACAACATGTGATCTACAACTGAAGCTCCCAAACTCACATCACATCTCTACTCTTATTTAAATCTACATCTCTAAATTATGGGATTACACAATCCCGTAACTACTTCCCCCATGTTCACATTGGCAGATATGGTTTCAGGGACTATGCACCTTTTAAATGTAAAAACTTGAGTCTTACATTTCTCTTGGAGGTTTAAAGCTTTACTTTCTTATGTATTTATGATTAAACTTATAACTGTTTTGATTAATTTCTAGTTTACTATTGAGTTGTGTCGTTTCTGTCTGCTGATCATGTTCTTGTACCTCTTGGAATAGAGATCTTAATCTCAAAGAGACAGAAAACAGTATGTCGATACAGTCAACATGATAACAATACAAAGGGTCAAGGTAAAAATAATGAGGCCTAGTACATAGATATCTAGAAAAGATAGGCAATAAAATCAGATTTCTTTTTTAAAACTCTAAAAAATCTTGAGGTACATGAATTGCATGTTCATATTACTTATTGTTTATAAGTTGGATAACCTCCAAATACTTTCTAAATGAAATAAATGAAAAAGATGCACAATCATCCTGCGTTGTGATGCTGCCCGGCGCATGCGCACATTGCTCCATCACGTGACACATGGTGTGAGCTCCGCCCCGGACTGGAGGCTATGAAGAGGAGGTGTCACGTTGCTCTGCAGCAGTGAGACAGGACCTTCTGCACCTTCCACATTCTCCGAGACCAGACAGACACCCATCATCAGCAGGTAAGAAACGACGCTCATCCTATCAATAATAAGAGTTTCAGACATTTTCCATTCGGTATTGATCACAATAATGAGGACGATGAAAATGATGGTGGTAATGATGTGGATGTGATGCTGCTTAAGTATCTTATTTGTGGCTCGTTAGTTTTTGTCTCATTTGACAGTAAAACATGTTAATATTCCACACTTTGAAGATATATGTGGTTAAAATTGTGCTTTTGAGCCAAAAATATAAGTGACGCAACCATATACAGTCTATGGACGCAACAGGAAGGACGCACAAAAAAAGATGACCTTCAGAGGATGAAAGTGGTGGAGGAGATCCTGTTGCGTCAACTGTCGCTTTAAATCGACACACCTGTTTATATTTCATATGTTTATACGTGTGTTACTCGTGTTTAATGGTGATCCGGGAAGCAGTGGTGATGAGGAAGAGGGGCAATGTGGTGGTGGTGGTGGTGATGATGATGATGAGGTGTTTCCCCATCTGCGTATCTGTGCCCAAGCACGTACACCTCTGATGATGCAGTACCATCATCATGGGGTGAGAGGCGGGTTCAGAGTATAGGAGAATTTATGTAACGAATGAATGTATATGTAGCTTTATGGATCATATCTACAGGACTATCAGACTCTAGACATACCACCACTGAACATTACAGACATTTTGATTTACCTTCACTGTAGAGCTGAGAGGATTTGTTCATTGATTGATGAGCAGATTGACAGAAAATCAACCAGGAACAATTCTGACTGATTAAGTCATTTAAAGACCAAAAACAAGCCCCACATTCAACATGCTCCACCTTTTCTTTATATAAATATTTGCTGTTTTCTTTTTTTAGTCTTACGTCATTCTAATCTGAATATATCTGGATTTTGATGTCAAATTAATCAATAAGGAATATGTTATTAGAAAACTGGAGAAAAATCACATTTCAGAGGCAGGAAGCAGTGAAATTACTTAAATGACAAGTTGATTATGAAATAGTTGCGTTGATTCATTTTCTGCCAATCAACTAATCAATTCATTGACTAATCGCTCAGCTCCAGAGGAAAATACACATAAACATAATAATATGAACATGACTTTAGGCTGGATGTCTCATCAGCGTAAAAAACCACGACTTACATAACATATAGTTTGGCAGTGTTTAAGAACGAGATGTAATCTGCACATTTTCATCCGTGTCAACCTCTCTCCGAACTGTAACGCATGCAGTCTTGACGTCCGCTGCAGTCTCGTGTATCAGAGAGCTGCATGGGAAACAGTGCTCCTGCTAGCACTGCTGGATCAAGGCCTGAAGATTCAAACTGCCCAAACACAGGGACGTGCATCAGTGCCAAGGCCAGCAGCCCGCCTGGTAACAAAACGCAGCGCAGCAAGCAGGCTTTCGCACTTTTGACTTAGTGCTGCCCCCCGCAGGAGCCATTTCACCTCCTCAAAGCTCATGCAGCTTGCAATGTAGAGAGAATACAAAAGGTGGGTAAACCTCCAGGCGGTGATCATGAGACAGGCAAGGACACACCCCTATCCTTTCCCCACTCATGTTCTAATTAATAGGCTATAATATTAACTATCAATAAACATGTAATGCAGCGCAAGTTTAAGTATACTGACTTGACCCACTCCCTCCCTACAGCCTTTTCAATACTAGGCAATAAAATACACAAGCTTCAAACATCTCGTAGATTAATGCTTGCAGCTATGCTTTGAAATAAGACCAGCTGCAGCATGATTGCTATAGACGTAGACGCTCCTATTAGTTTGATGTTAATATTTGTGATCTCTGCTCGCACCCTGGGTTGGTAAGTGAGCATCAGTTTTCACAGAGAAGGATTGATTGACCGTTGTAGCGTGAAGAACACAGTGTGATTTCCATCCAATTCAAAGGTTAAAGCTTTAAATAGATCGTAGCACCAGATAAATGATGGCAGAGTCGAAAGTGGGTTTCAGAAAACCAATATTTGTCTTAACTAAGATCTATTGTTGTACCACATCATTACATTTGAATGGGAAAAATGTATTTAATGGGAATTACTTGTCTTTCCTTCAGTGGTGTAATTACTGTGAGTTGCATTTGACTGATGTTTAATGACAGCATATTACATTACATATTGTAGAGTGATATCACAGCAGTTTGTTTTCAAGCTTTGTATGACGCCACAGGAGGGAGTTGGCTGTTGCATCTTGATGTCGCAGTGCAGAAACGGTGTTTGCACAGAGGTCGTCACGGTGCAACAGGCTGCAGTGAAACACACACAGAGACACGTCAGTAAACTAGATGTTCATCTTAGCCCACTCTCTGTCATGGCTCAGACAAAGTGATTAAATAGAAGCCTGTTAATAATACCTCATTTTAATAGAAAGCATTTCAAAACTGCTTTTTTTCTGACCTCCCCTCTCCCCCCACCCAAAAAAAAGTCTCTGTCGTCACAAAGTGCATTACACCACCTCTGCAGAACTGTCTGGAAGAGAAACCTCAAAACCAGCAGCAGTGTGTGATAACAGTCAGCCTCAGAGAGCTGCTTGTTCAAATCATGTCAGTGTGACATTTTTGCAGCAGGAGACTTTAACTGATATCGAAGACCATTCTTCAGACCAGCTCAAGTGCCCTTGAGCAAGCAAGAACACATTATTCCTTCACTGAGCATCTGTTAATATGAGGAGATAAATAAATGATATTGTATATTTACTGTATATGACATTGGCCTAATATTACAGCTCAGATTTATGATTGATTTCTAGGATCTGACAACTACAGCAGAGGCTCCATGAGCACAATGAGCACATCTGTTTATTAAACCTTAAAACATATTAGTCTGCCTGCCTCTACAATAACATGTACACATATGTCTTTTAAAAATGTGAAACCATGATGTAGCCAAAGCTTTGACTTAGTTCATTTCATCTGGATTTTTAACTTTAAGCTTTTTCAGCCAACTAAACATGTGCTGAATCATGTTAATATCAGTAAAATGGCTGTGCCAGAATAAAAAAAGTTTCCTCTGGAAAACAGCATTTATAGAATTTCATCTCATTTCTAGTGCATCTCACTACATGATGAAGCATCGCCTCACTCATTAAATTCATAGCATTTGATGTGATGTTGCACCACTGCTCGGTTTCCCTGAAGCTCAATAAGTCTAATATTGGTCCATTCCATCAGTCAATACATTTTAGCATTATATTACATAACCACTATATCTTTACAGTGACTGATCCTCCATTTTGTTAGCAGAATCAGTCAGATGGCTTCACAGTGTAACGATCCCATCAAGCCCTTCAAAATTGTTTCAAAAAAATCTTTTTTTTTCGCAACCGATCATGTTTCTCCTTGTAGACCACTTGAAGAAGTTATATCTAGTGTTTTATAAACCTGTGAGGGCTGGGCTCCGTTCAATGTCAATCAGTTCCCACTTGACTGGGTCTTCTTGTTCCCACTATAAAAATGTCCAAGAAACATTATCTTATTTATAGCATGTAACATCTGTGGTGTTCGTCCCTGCAGACCAAACCACAACTTCAAGTTGTTTTCCTTCATTTCCATGGAGGGAGAGTGTTTCCTGGAGACACATCAGCAGCAGACACTAAAATAGAAAAGACTACTGTTAGTGTCTCCTGGGTTGCAACCGGAAGGTCTGACATTCAACAACTCTTCTGCTTTATTTATTCCATAAATCACATTTACAGTATTGGAGTTGTAGCCACATTTATATCCACACACACAACTGAAATCCAGCAGGAATGTGAACCTTTATTCCAAACAGTGTACACACCTGACTGTCAGTGTGACTGGGCAGGATTGGAAGTGGCAGGCCACACCATAACAGACAAAGATGGTTTAGCTGCGGCGGTCTCTTGTTGGGAGAACATCTCATTTAGCTTTGTATGCCATTGTGGACGTGGAGAAACACAAAAGTAATTCCATAAGACAACTGAAGTGTGTTAATGGCTGCCATTGCCAGTACAGCTAATTCTTAGTAACGTAATCTCGTTTGGCTGTTTATCCACTGAACTGATCCCATCAAACAACAGAATGTGTAGAAGAAGTAGAAAATGATATATATATATGACAGTGTACGTGCTTAATGGTGTGTTGCCACCGAAGCTGCTGCAGGCTGATGGTAGTCCTTATTTTATGTCTTCAGGTGATATAAAGGATACGTGACCTGAAACACGTACAGGTGTACCGGCGTCAGCTCCCCATTCAACTGGAACAAAGACTAAAATAAGTTCATACATTTGGTATCTTTCCATTGTTTAAGTTGCCTAAACATTTAAAACTGCAATAGTGATACATTTTTGTATTGCCACACAAATTATTTAGCAATGTTTTCTCAGCAGAAAGCACACAGGAACCAGAGTCAATGAAAATGTATTGTTGAGGCACGCAGGTGCTTCACAAAGATAGCAGGTATTTGCTGAGCGTGAGTTATGTCAGTGGAGCAGAGCTGTAATGCACAGACACACTGAAGTCTTGTGTTGACCTCCATCAAGTATAAAAACTCTGTCTTGTACACTAGAGACGTCTACATACTGTTTCCCTGGGGGGGGGGTGTCGTACCCTGCAGGTCTGCCCTCTTTAATGTGACCTGTAAGTAGAAACCATCAGCAGTGAGCTGACATTTGTGTTGTGATAACTGCACACAGTTATCACCGAGAGGCCTCTGTGTGTGTGTGTATTTGTTCGTGTGTGGGTGTGTGCGCTCTAAAGGTTGTTATCTCATAGGTTTAAGCTGAGGATTAACACAGAGGGTACAGGGTTGCTAGGCAGTGTCCTAGCAGAGCAAAATAGCCTCAGTTGGGATTTCACTGCTCATATGAGTTTATTGTTATGCTACGCTATACCCTTTAATTACAATGTTTTTTGTGTTACATCATGACACTGTTGCTGTGCTTTATATTATACAAGCCAATGTCCTCACACTAAAATTCATCTCTGTGCTAATAAAATACAGTGTAGCCTCAGATTGATGGCACATGTAGCTCTTTCCATACATGGAGCTCTGTATTTATTACTGAAGGAGTAAATAGATTAATCTATAAGTGATCCTATATAGTGGCACAGGGCTGCATCCTTGCTGCTGAACAAAGCGTTCCCAGTGACGTATTACTGGGAGTGGCCTCACAACCTATGCAGTCCACCAGAGAGAGAAGTCACAGCTTGTTCCCATGCGTGCATTAGTGGCTATGACTATGCAGCATTTTTTGTATGCATGTGTGAGTAGAAATCTGATGCATGCTCATCTTGCATGTGTCCAGTAGGGGTCATTTGTAGTCAGAAGGCATCAGTGTGCCTCAATGAGCACAGCAGTGGGTACTCTAGAAAGGTAATAAGTAGATGGAGTGTTAAAAAAAAAAAACAAGGAGCCAAGTCAAGTATTAATCAAGGCAAAGAAATAAAAGGCAGGCGGACGTGCATTGCACAGAGAGGGATATAATGACATTAGTGAAAAACAGGAGCAGGCAGAGTGTTGCTGAGGAGAGAGAAACGAGTCGTGCTGCATCCAGTCCTGCAGCTATAATGAAGACTCGCAGCAGCAGCAGGGTATATAGGAGCGCTGTTACATAATCCCTGCCTCTCTGTCTTCTGTGGATTGGATGGTTGGGGGTGGGGGGATGGTTGTGTAACTGCTTATTTATGGAAGAGTGAAGAAGGAAATAAGAGGGAACAGAATAATCTGGTTTGAAGCGTGTGCGTGTAGGTTAGCACGTCGTGACTGCACGGCTGCTGCCATCAAATGGTTCCTGGGTGACTCAAGCCAGGTGATATTTTCAAAGACACTCTCTGAGTTAACCGTCATATTCAGTCCTCAGTCCATAAGGAGGCTTTATTTGGCTTTCAGGTATTTTTATCTAGCTTTTTTTTTTTTTTTCAGGAGCCACACCTTCTGCTCACAGTGTTTCCTTTATTTTATCTCACACATTGGACTGTCTGCCATCTTGTAGGAGGTTTGCTATTTCACCCATCCTGCTCTGACGAAGAAGAGCAGGATGGGTGAGAGCTTAGGGCTGTAGAGCGGTAGCCATGTTGTAGACAATAGAGGACAAAAAAAAAAAAAAAAAGAGGCCAGTGCTGGGCAGTCGTCCAGGTCCAAACCATGAAATAATGTGACCTCTCCACATCTCACTCTCTCTTTCTTTTTTTTTTCTCCCTCTCTCTCTTTCTCTTTCAGCCATCATGACTCACCAGTACCCAGCACTGACTGCTGAACAGAAGAAGGAGCTGCAGGAGATTGCTGAGAGGATAGTAGCTCCAGGAAAAGGCATTCTCGCAGCCGATGAATCCACCGGTATGTGTGTGTGTGTGTGTGTGTAAAGTTGTCCCTCTACTGTACACATGCTCACTTTACACTGTACACTGTAGTGGTCAATATTAAAGAAATTTGCTTTATTCTGCAGGATGCAGGCAAGCCCACACAACTGCCAAGCTCTAAATAATCAGTCAATCCCTAGCAGGGCTGCTGAAAACAGCTCAATTTATCTATGATGATATTTGTTTTGTTTTTGTTTTTTTAAATATTTTCACAACCGTCATGATCATTTTTTCACTAAACTTTCATTTTAAAATTTATGGACCATTAATTCAGAAGTATACTGAACAAATTAACTTTCACACTCAAACGAATGATGTTTAATGTCCAATCAAGACATATGTATTCACAGTTAATATGTCTCGGTATTTATTTCAGTTTTTACACCCAAAAAATGAAAAAAAAAGTGTTTTTAATCCACCTCAGCTGATTTTCAACTGCATTTTAAGTTTTCATGCATTAGTTGTTCTGTTCTGCTCTACTGAGTCTCTTAATTTGAGCCAGTTGTTATGAATAATTAAATGTGTTTGTCGTCGACAGGGAGCATGGCCAAACGTCTGAACCCCATCGGGGTTGAGAACACAGAGGAGAACAGGCGTCGCTACCGCCAGCTGCTCTTCACAGCCGACCAGCGCATGGACAGCTGTATCGGCGGAGTCATTTTCTTCCATGAAACCCTGTACCAGAACACAGACGATGGCACTTCCTTCGCAAAGCTCATTAAAGACCGCGGCATTGTTGTTGGCATCAAGGTACATAGTACTCAGTGTTGCAGTTAAGCACTTAAGTCATCTGGAAACTAAGTAAATCTCTTAAATATAGGGCTTTCACCTCACAGTCAGTTTAAATGGGCTTCTTCAGAAGTCTCATATTTCCTCTCTTGAGGGAGGGAATTCTTCAATGTATATAACACTGCTTAATAATTCATATGCTAATTATAAAAACGTCTCAGACAATCGATTAGGATAAAATTATAAAGTAATTACATTTTATATCCAAAAGTTCAACTTCACTGTGGCCATTATTCAACTCCATAACTCAGGAAGAGAACGGGAATTCAGACACTGAATTGGTGACACTAATCTTGATTGCCCCGCTTGAAACTGTGGTACATATTAATATATTGATAACTTCAACTTTTTGCCAAAATAATATAATAATAATATCTTTTTATTAAGTTCCTTCAAAGTCTTGACAGACATGGATGTAAACTGGTTGGAAAAGGAATAAAATTCTAGTTACATGATGTGTTATACTCAAGAACACAAGAACTTGAGTCTGGAAAACTAAAACATATTTTGTAGTTTGCTTAAGTGTTAAATCTCACCACAGTTAACGTTGATATTATACTGCAGCTAAGTAGTTCAGTTCAGAAACACAGCCATTACTTGTTTGGCAGGTGAGACAAGAAATGTTCCTGCGCTGTAAATGAAAACATAAACTCAGCATGTTTAGACACACACATACCCACAGAGCCAGGTTGTGAGGACAAACTGTGTTAAAGAGCCTTAAGGCCACATGTTCAACAAAGCTGTTTTCAGCTTAAATTCAATTTGATTATCTATTAGTCTCACTTGGTAAAATTGGATTACAAGTATGTTCCTTTTCTATTAGCAAAATTACACATTTAACTATTTGTATCTTTACAGGTGGACAAAGGTGTTGTGCCCCTCGCTGGAACAAATGGAGAGACCACCACTCAGGGTAGGAACACACACAACTCACAGAACTTCACAAACATCATGAAACGCTTGCTGTATTTCTGATAGATGGCTGTGTGTGTGTGTGTGTGTGTGTGTGTGTCTGTGTGTGTGTGTGCAGGTCTGGATGGGCTGTCTGAGCGTTGCGCACAGTACAAGAAGGATGGTGCAGACTTTGCAAAGTGGCGCTCTGTGCTGAAGATCAGCGACACCACGCCGTCTGAGCTGGCCATCATGGAGAATGCCAATGTACTAGCACGTTATGCTAGCATCTGCCAGCAGGTTGGTTAACTTCAAAAATAAAAAATGAAAAATAGGTGGGGCGGGGGGTATATAAACTCAAAATCAAACGGCCACAGAAGTACCTCAGGAATGAATTTTACGCAGGGTAAAAAAGTGCATTGTCCAGGCAAGCATTACGTTTCTATTGGTTTATTCATTTATTTTTTACAAACAAACAGACACATAAAAACATGACGTCTGCCACCTCTCTTGCCTTGGTAAAAAAACAAACCATATGTCCTTCCTGGTGCCTGCTGGTCCTATACCTGTCTACCTATATAAACAAATTCACCTCTGTGCCCCAAGCTCCTCAGTACCCTCATAAAAAGAGTAGCCAGACTTAGTACTCAGAACCCGGCCAATCATCCAGAATCCCCTTTGAACTGTGGCATCAGCAATGATGACAATATCTGCTTGTCAGATTGATATAGCTTCCCCTTGGCCTGGTCCATTTTCCCTGCATCACAAGTATTCAGATGTCCATCTTTTCCAAAATAGTCCTTTTGGAAGGATGGGCTTGCCTTTTTAACAGAAGAATATGAGGGCCTCAAGGTCATTGGGATCATCAGACACTTTTGTGATGGGTCTGTCATTTAGTAGTAACCTTGACATTGGCATAGGTCTGAGTTAAAACATTAGGCAACTCAATAAAGTCATCCATATCCATGCCAGACACTACCAAACCAGACAGTACAGTGGTGGTCACAATCTTCTTTTGACCCATAGTTCTCAATAAATCTGAACTCCCAGGATCCAGAAATGCATATGTCTATTAAGCTGAGCTTCAACAATGGAGAAAACTGCCCATATACATGTCTGAGATCGTCCAGGTGAAACACTGAGTGGAGGGCTCAAAAGTTCCTCAATGTGAAGGACTGATGGGTGCTTCTGGTGACACACACTGCAATCCAAACGACTCCTACAGTCTTTGCTTGTATGACCAATCTTAAAGCAACCACAACAAATTCCATTTTCCTTTATGAAATGTATCTTGTCCCTTTGTATCTTCAGCTTTAAGTGTGAAAACGTATCCAGTGAGTGAGTATTTTGTTGGCAGAATAAACAGCATTAAGGTTGCTCTGGGCAGAAGAAGACTTTATTTTATTGTCTATGTAGAATTGATTTATTTTCACTCAGGTTGATGGTTTTCCCTTCTACACATTTAATTCTTCATTTTAACATTTTAACAAATAGCTCTAACACTTTGTCTCCTAGAATGGCATTGTTCCTATTGTGGAGCCTGAGATCCTTCCTGACGGAGAACATGACCTGAAGCGTTGCCAGTACGTCACTGAGAAGGTAATGTACAGATAAATATGTATATATATACACATTGTCTTCTCATGTTTATATTTTACAGCTTGTCAGTAACGACTCTAACATACAGACATACATACATCTGTCTCTTAGGTCCTAGCCGCAGTGTACAAGGCTCTGTCAGACCACCATGTGTACCTGGAAGGAACACTGCTGAAACCCAACATGGTCACAGCTGGACATTCCTGCCCCACCAAGTACAACAGCGAGGAAATCGCCATGGCTACTGTCACTGCTCTGCGTCGCACTGTGCCCCCTGCTGTCACAGGTCAGAAGCAGTTGGATCAAATGTGCATTATTATTGATTAGTTTTGGTGGGATTCATTAAAGTAGTAGTATTATCCGATATACTTCAAAATGATAATATGAGAAGGTAGCTAACGTGTTTTTGTGCTTGTTTCTGTGTTTTTCCAGGTGTGACATTCCTGTCAGGCGGCCAGTCTGAAGAGGAGGCCAGCGTGAACCTTAATTCCATTAACAACTGTCCGCTCGCCAAGCCCTGGGCCCTGACTTTCTCCTACGGCCGTGCCCTGCAGGCCTCTGCCCTGAACGCATGGAAAGGAGAGCTGAATAACGAGAAGGCCGCCACCGAGGAGTTCCTCAAGCGTGCCGAGGTCAGACAAAAAACTGTGAAGATACCAGACATTGCTACACTGAAACTTCCTCCTGCTGTGCTGTTAATCTTTTTTTTTGGTCTCTTTTCTGTCTTCTGCAGGCAAACGGTCAGGCTGCGCTTGGCAAGTACGAGTCTAGCGGAACAGGTGGCGCCACAGGAAAATCCCTCTACGTGGCAAATCATGCCTACTAAACATCAAACGGCCACATTCAACTCTGGCCTAGTTATAGTCTTATATCTGCTCTGCTATTCCCCCTCACTCCTCCATCAATCACAGGCCTGCGCTGTCTACTGTACTTTAGAGTTGTCAGTTATTAAAATTACATTATTAGATATGTGTATTTAAAAACATAATGTGAAACTGCAATACTAAAGGGAGCAGGTTTATTTTTTTCTATTTGGTCAAACAATCAGGCACTGAGACAATTTAAGACTGAACTGAAACTATTTAGTTTCATGTCTAGCTGTCTGTTTAGTCTCTAGAAGCTGCAAAATGTTAACAGTAAACCAACATAATCAGTCAGTATTTAATTCACACTCCCTTTCTCTTCCACATGATAACTCAAGCCACTCCAGATCAGCATGTGTGTGTCAGTGTTTTGCAGTGTTGGCTCATGCTTCACATGCTATCTAATATCCTACCTGACAGCGGGACCAACCGATTATCAGTGGCATCAGTACATCTGTTAAGGGACAAGATGACAGTGTGAAGGTGTTGAATTTTTCAATTTTTGCATTGAACTCTTTGAGTGACTGTCCAAAAAGGTATGGAGTGTATGCTCATTGTACTTTCAGACAAATGTAAAACTCCAGCAGAGGTCAGTAGACACACTGTAATAATCCACTACACACCAGGATTCATCCTATTGACTCATCCTAATCTTTCTGTTCTCACACTTCTAATCATCACTAATCAGAGAAACATCTTGTGTCTATTCTCAGTATAACATTAGCTTTAAATTACATACTTAATGTATTCAGTTGTGTGAAGGTGTCGATATTGTGTGATTCTTGTGTGTCATTCCCCTCCTCTGGTTCCCCCCTGGTCCGCCCCACAGGGGAGAGGAGATGGTTTCTATTGACGTTCCTATCAAGTGGACCAATACTTGGGGTTATCTTCGGGGAACCAGTCACTGCTGTGTTGGAATACTGTGATGTTTGTGATGTTAATATTGTTCTTGAAGCACTTGGTGTGTCAAATAGTGGAGAAAAATCAAACTTAAATAAAAATTTAAAACTAGCAGAGATCTCTTTCTGTGATTGTATTGCTCCTTTAGTGTTCATTGTGTCCAGTATTTTTTCTTTGATGCATTTCTGCATTCCTTACACATGTACACCCTTCTTGTACCACATTATATAAAACATGGACTAGAAAGCCATTCATTGTAAATACAAAGATATCAGGAATGCTACTTCTGGTCATTGTATTAAGTCCTAAAATACATAAATATGAAAAGTATAAAGTAACAGAAATAGATGTAGTGTATTGTTTATATATAAATACTGTATATGTGATATATTATTAGAATGATATGATATTATTGCACTCAGTAAATATGAAATTGTAGCACAGGAATGGTTTTCATATTGCATGCTGAGTTTATTCCTTTTTCATGGAGTTTAGAGTGCTGAGACTAATGGCCCATGTTTAAAATTGCCTGTAGCGCCTTCCAGAGGGCAGTAGGTCAAACAGGTGGTGACCAGGGTGTGAACAATCATGTACATTTGTGTCACTGGAAAGACCGTGGGTGTTGGCGATGGCCTCCAGGGAGAGAAGAGGACAGTCAGTGATTTGTTGTGCTGTATTTATAACCCTTTGAAGAGATTTTTTCTGCTGTTGACCAGTCATTTTTGCACCTAAAATAAGTTTTCCTACGTTTTGTTTAATCAGCCAATGTACTTTCAGGTAGCTAAGTATCACTTTTACAACCAGTACTGCTGTTAATATAATTAAGACAGGTAACCACAGATTGAAAGAGCCATTTTTGTCTACTATCAGAACAATTGTAAAAAGTCCTTTTTTGATCTACAATCAAAAGGTAACCCTGTCATCAATTTTGAGGATTGTATCCTGCTGGACTCACTCCAAACTGAAATGCCTCACATGGAGTCACACAGGGCAGCTAAATCTTCCAGTGCTGGCTTGAAAGTTAAAGGAACAGGCTTGTGACCAAAGAAGTCACTAGTTTGATACAGAAACTAAGGAGGACACAGCTCACTTCTCCCTTATGAAACTCCCTTTTACTCCATAATGCTTCAGTGGAGCTGCTCACTACCACCAGATCAGACTATGGCTGTACTGGGTTTACAGGAGCTCCCAGGTGTGAATGTGGATCTGCCATCATCATTGCATTGGTTCCTGAAAAACAGAGCCTCGCTCTCAGTGAAACCTCCTGCGATTAAGAAAGATTCATACATTTTTCCAAAGTGATAGCCTAAATGTTTTGTTGCTGTCTATTTTTGTTTATGTCAGTAATGTTTTATGATTGAATGTAAACAGTGAATAGGCTATATGAAAAATAGAGCCCACAGTGGAGTCTAAGAAAGCAATGTAAGAATGACTGATGGCTACATTCAATTTAGCTGTTTCAGTTTCAGGATCCAGCTGGAATAGAGCCACGGTTAATGTTATTAGTAACATAACTCAGCATTTCCTGCTGATACAGTCAACCGCCTCCTTTAAAAGGACCCTCTTGTTGTTGATATAGAGATGTTGATTGAAATTAGTAGGCCAAACTGTTGGACGCAGTTGTGCTTCTAAATTTTGCTCCTCCATGTGTTTAAAGGAGGTGAGCAAAATAATGGAAACACCTAAATGTAGTGCAGACCACATAAACATCACCACAAACCTCAAAATGTAAAGTGCAGTCTTTAACACTGAATAGAATAAGTACAGTAGCAGAGGTTTTGGTTCGTATGTACTAATATGCAAGTGTTTCTTCTATAGACACTCAAGACGATAATTACAGCATAAAATTAGCCTAAATGTACAAAGAACCCTCCTGTGTGCTGCCCTTGTACTATTTCATTGCTCTTTGTAACATTGTTTCAGAAGTTATTATGTCCAGGTCACCAGACATGTGCACGACTTGCTGGGTTATACTGGAAGTAGTCATTAGGACATTGAGACACCGCATGGGGCGCTACTTATTTATGTTTCGCATTGTGTTGTGTGCGTTTAATATATTCATGCTGTGGGCGGACGCTGACGGTAAGTAACAATGTTTCAAATCTCGAATATAGGACGAAACAGATGAAACTATTCTACCCTGTCTGCTTCTGTGTGCTTTAAATCTGAAATTTGTGCACGACTGGCTTGATGGTTACTGTTTCTGCCATAGACTGTGGTTTCTGCAGAACAGTGATCCCGAGCTACCGGACCACGTGACATGTGATTTGACGGTGTGTATTAACAAACGCACCCAATCATTTCATTGACAGAAATGGCTACCACGGAAGTGGGTGAGTATATACACAGCTGCTTTTCAATAAAACATTTTTTCTCTGTATTTATTTAAGTTAGCATTAGCAGCTAATGATAGTTTGATAAAGGATGTTTAATAAAATGAGAAGTTGCGTAGCCACAGCGCGAGGCGGCAGTTTTCCTCAATGTTATGGCTGAAGCTAACATTAGCATGCAACATCACTGCAGGCACACCTGCTTCTCCTGTTTCATCATTAATTACAGCTTTATACAGTCTCAGAGAAATGTAAATCCAACACAGCAACTATGATACCAAAACTGGAACTGGAAAGAGGGAGGATCTGTCTTTCTCAACGTGCATTAAAACCCTCTAGTTAGAGAGAATAAGCATATTACCAGTTGTGTTGAATTCTCTCTAGCTTTAAAACTGAACAACGTCCTGTAACTGTCACTGTATACTCTAGGAGAACTTATAAACTGGTCAATCAATGTATTAAGGGCTAGACATGTAAGATTTATAATGAGATAGTCATAATAATTAGACTACGTTAAAATCATTTCATTCAATGTTGTCTGAAAATTATCACTCATAATTATTTATATGCTTACATCCAACTTCACTTTACATTAAAAGTTCAGCATTTTGTTTGGTTTTTCGTGGAATAAACAGATGTAAACTGGAATATTTTAATCAGAGGTGTCCTGGAGGGCATCACTGACATATGATCTGAGAGACTGATGAGGTTAAAAAGTGACTTTGTTACACATGTGACCAACAATATGGTTTCCCCAAAAGCCTCATCTATCTTCTTTTTCTTTACATTTTCCTTTCATTCTCTCAGAGCGTAGACGTGGCCAGCTTGCTGCTCTGTCCATAGCAGCAGTGGTCATCATCGTGGGAGTCCCTCTGTGGTGGCGAACGACTGAAACGTACCGTGCCTGGCTGCCTGTCAGTCAGATACAAGAGTTGTCTAAGCTGCAGGTTTGTTTGTGCTTCCATTAATTGCATGTCTCTCATCCTGTGGTCATTTTCTCTGTGTAATACATTTTTTTAAATACCCTGCTCTTTCTTTCTGTCTTTTTTTTTTGGCAGCTACATTTGAGTGCTGATGTGGAGGTGTTGTTTGCACGTGGAACGTTGACGCCAGAGCAGCAGAAGAAGGTCCCACTGACACAGACGCAGGATGACGAGCACATAGTAGATGGTGATTTGTTAATGTTGTCTGTGACCTTTAAAATAAAAAGAGATGAAGGCTGCAGAGTAATTCTTGTACTTTAATTTCCAGAGGACACAGCTTTGAGGTATACGTATGAGACACGGTATCGCACGGCTACAATCATGGAGGAGGACGCCCTGAACCAGCCCACTGCTGCAGGTAAGATGCTGTTTTTCTGTCAGATTCAAATGCTAACATATAAGTTAGGTCACAGTTAGTAATTTCTCTCTTTTTTTCTCTCCTGCTTTAGAGGCAGATCTTTCTCTACATACACTCAGTGAGAGTCCGTGTGGTTCTTTGGTTGTGTACGTGATCCCAGAGTCATCTACACTGCTGCCTGAGGTTAAAACTGTTTTGAAGTTTTGCTTTTGTCAACTCTATCCTTATCCTTTATTTCCTTAACTTTTACTTTTGTAAGTGTTGTATGTTCATTTATGTCACTCTGAATAAGTAGAATATATTAAAAATATACCCAATACTGAACTCTATCTTCATGACTGTCAGGATATTGACGTGTATGTTGGTCAGCGACGGACAGCCTTGCTGCGTATTGGTGCCCAGATGAGAGTCGGCAGGACGCTAGAGCAATTGTTGGCTCACCTGGAGCCTCGGATCAAGCAGGTGCTGCAGGTGATGTCTTTTAGCCACACAGACATCACAGCTGCCCTCAGCGACCGAGTCCGTCTTAGCCCTGGCAACAAAGAGAGCATAGCCGACAGTATGAGAGCTTTTAAATCCAGCCCAGGTTGGTTCTTGTTTCAGCACAGACATAAACATGAGTAACTTAATTTATGTTCTAGTCAGTAACCTCTGTGGACACTTTCCTTCTGTTCTCTCCTCATTCTTTTCTTCTCTTTAGGTTATGAGATTACATTCAGTCTGTTGAACCCAGACCCAAAGTCACACCGGCTGTACTGGGACATAGAGGGTGCTGTGCAGACCTACATCCAACCTTTGTTTACAAAACTGTCTCCTGTGGCCAACTTTAGCATTGACTCTCAGGTACTGTGTGTGTGAATGTGAATTACGCACATCACAATGAAAAGCTGCTCCGCTACTGTATGTCATCATACATGTTCTTCTTACAGACTTTGCACTATGCCATGCTTGGTGTCAACCCTCGCTTTGACAGCAGCCGTAATGCCTACACACTCAACGCTGACAGCCTTGCACATGTCATCAACCCTGTGGAGGCTAGACTGGGTAAAAGAAAATGAACAAATATTTTTACAACGAGAAACATGGTATTATTTGTTCTGGTGTATTTATACTGTATATTTAACGTTTTTCTTGTATCTGATTTGCAGGCTCTAATGCTGCATCTTCCAACCCAGTGCTGAATTTTCTGCTGTACGTCCCAGATGCCCACCACTCACCCCTTTACATTAACGACCACAAGAAACAAGAAGTGCCTTCAAATGCGTTTCACTCTCCACGTTGGGGTGGAATCATGGTGAGATAATCTCAGGGCAACAGTGGGAAACAGTACACTAAATACTCATATTGATCATAGATTATTATAAATTATTATGTTTACTATATTATTAATAATGTGTTAGTTATGGTTCGGATCCGACCACAGATTTATGCTGCATGTCATTCCCCTCTCTCTCCCTGTTTCCTGTCAGCCTCTCTGCCAGCTACTGTACTTGGCAAAATAAAGGCAAAAAAAAAAATAATAATAATGTGTTAGTTATGCTCTGATTGTGCACTCTAATTTGTTGAGTTGGGTACTGATTTAAAAAAATATTTTTATAGGTCTATAATGTTGATGGTTTCTATGGACCAGAGGCTGTGTTCCCTGTTGACATCAACATTAATATGGCCAAAGTCATGGGAGTCTTCCTTGCACAGCTACGGTAAGTGGGCACCTACAGTATATTGCAGCTTTTCCTGTAGATACAGAAATATTAACATTCCCACCCCTACCATGTCTGGTCAGACTGCTGCTCGGGGTACAGTCGTCTACCCCTCCCCCTGGCTTTGTGGTTGCACCGTGCGGGAGCACAGGACTGGCTGATTGGGAGCTGGACCGCCTAATGTGGAGTCGGAGTGTGGAAAACGTAGCAACAGCAACCACCACCATCACCTCTCTGGCGCAGCTGCTGGACCAGATAGGCAACATTGTTATCAATGACAACATTGCTGAACAGGTAAGATGCAGACACAGCTGCATTAATCTGATGGATTCTGTGTTGCCTATATGTGTGTGTGTATACATAAGTGTAAGGGTGTGTAAAAAGCGTTCAGTACTTTATAAAATCATGTGCTGTAGTGTGTTTATGCTCCATGATCTGATCTTGCGATAAGAGACAATCTTGGCATCAGTGAAGTTAAAAATACAACTTCCTTTACCTTCAAAGGGGTTTTGTGTCACTGCAAATACAGTTTCTTAGAAAATATTGCAATAAAACATTAAAGCTAATTAAAGCAGTGTGGTGTCCTTTGAGTGGTATCTTATCAATGAACTAGTTTGACAATCATTGTAAGAAAATGTGAATCATGTACACGAAACAGTGTAAACTGATATTTGAATGCACAAATACAGGAAGTTTTATTCATACAACTCAGTTTTTGTCACTTCATCACTTGAATCTAACTTGTGGTTGTTGTTGTCACTCAGGTGTCCAGTGCTCTCACATCACTGCAGCTGGCTGTGGCCGAGTTGGAGGCCGGGAACCTCGGCTTTGCTCTGCAGTACAGTAAAGAGGCCATCTTGGCATCAGAGAGAGCCTTCTTCGATCCTTCTCTCCTCCACCTCCTCTACTTTCCTGATGACCAGAAGTTTGCCATCTACATACCTCTCTTCCTGCCCATGTGTGTGCCTATTCTGCTGTCACTGCTCAAAATAGTGTCTGAGGCCAGACAGAAACGCAGAGAAAAGCAAGCCAAGAAGGACTGAGAGACACAAATTGGGACGAATATAAGGTCTGAACACAAATGGCATAATGAATAAACGTTTATGTCAGTGGCCTTGACATCTAGGTACAGAGGTAGGCATGAAGAAATGTTCATATGCAGCACTGAGGTGTGGGTTTCACAAATTAGTTGAGTATTATATTTTTTGTTTTATGTGAAGAATTGTGTTTATGGCAAGATTTTAAGGAATGACTGCTGTGACTGTCAAACACTGTACAGTTTAATGCTCGGATTGTTATAAATGTGTTTTTATATTTGAATTCAACATTCTAAGTTATTAACAAATAAACTCACAGATAGAGCTCTATCTGTTTTTTTGTTTGTTTTGTTTTTTGACAGTTATTAGATTTGATATGAATATCAAATACATTTGGGAGACACACCTGTCTAAACCGTCATACACTAAGTTTAGACCAAGTTGAGCATTTAAGTTTGTTCCTGACATTGGAAATTGAACACAAAGTCCACTTTAGTAGCGTTTTACAGAGCTTTCAATGGCCTCTCACTGTTTAACAGCAGAGTTAATTGGTGTTAAGTTATTCAGTGTGTAGTTTGTCATGCTACACAAACTAAAGCACTGACTATGTTGTGTTTTTTTCACCTGGGTCATTGACCGATTCTGAATGTAGCATGAGCAATCTGATCCCAGTGCATCATCAATGTCTTTTTTAAATATATTGACATGTATTTGTGTTAAATGTGTAAAGGGCCAAAGGGGACGATGTGGCTACAACACCACACACATACAGCTAACAAAACAATTTCACTCCAAATACCATTTTATCTCTTCTGGAGCTCTCTATCATATCACATGATTGATGATTATAAGCTTCAGAACAGCTCATAAATGGACTGTGGGGTAGACCTTTTTTGTCATTTTGAGCTAAACTTCATTTAAAAGTTTGCCTGAAGCTACTATGATACATACTGAGATAGTCATATCAAGTGGATATATGCCACATTTCCAGATTTTTAGCATCGAATCTCCCCTTTGTTGAGATGCAGTGGATCTATAGTAACAAAAAGAGGAATTTTGGCACTAAAGAGACTAAAGTTTTAAAGTTTTAAAACTGATAAAATAATAAAGATAAAATAATAGTACTGAGATGTAATATCTGATTATCTTTTTTTTTTTTAAGATTTATTTTTGGGCTTTTCATGGCTTTATTTGAGGAGGTAACTGGCAGAGAGGCCGATAGGAATCAGGGAGAGAGAGAAAGGAATGACCTGCAGCATAGGGCCCTTGACGGATTCGAACCAGGGACACTGCGAATATGTCACATGTGCTCTAACCACATGACCACCAGGGCGCTTAAAGCTTGTTTTATGTTTTGTTTTTGCACTTTGTTTTTTCTCTCTTACAATTTGTTTTGTCTGTATTCCTTAATGGGCCTCTCGTTAAATATACAAGTCTGTCTGTATTTATTGTTGTATGTCTCATCTTTTCTTACTGTGTCATGCCTTGTATGTCCTGTCTATCACATATTGATTTCCAATAAATAAATAAAAAGATATCAGCATGATTTGACTAATTTGGATGGCTGAAGCTTCATATTAGCTCCAGATAAGCTTCTAAATACATTTTTGCACAGAAGGAGGCTTGCTGTGGATTTTCATTAACATTGTAAGTGCAAGAGATCTTCTAATGATCAGTATGAACTGTCAAAGCCCATTTCTGTCAATGTGATGAAAGGATTCAGATCCTGTAAGTCAATGTAATGAGAAACTTTAGCAAAATAATGTCTTATCTCAAAATAATGACTTAGTATCGCAAAAATAATAACTCAGTGTTTCATGATAATGAGAAACTACCTCAAAATATTGACTTATATTATGAGTTATTAGTATCCCATTTTTTAGATACTAAGTCCTTATTTTGAGATAGTTTATCATTATATTGACATACAAAATCTTTTTTTATCACGCTGGTGGAAATGGACATTGATATATAATGAACAGGAGGAACGATTACAGCTAGAAAAAAAAAGGTTTAAATGTTAATGTGTGCACATGACTGTTTTCAGACATTGTAAACTCACCCTGCACAGCTCCCGTGCAGCAGGTGGCGCTGTGAGCAGCTTTAAAGTCATGTTACACTCAGCTCATCTTCATTGAAGAAGAGCACGTTGCTACTTGAATGATTTGACCAGCTTGCAAGTGTTAGCTGCGATTAACTCGACTGTTTCAGAGATCGACCCGTAGGGATTTCAACTCAAATTTAGTCGCCACTGTAACTAAACATTTAACTTGTCGCTTTATCTGATAGCTGGGGTGTTTCTTACTTAGCGGTTTGTTCGTCAGGATATTTGTTAGCTCGCTTGCTAACTTCCTTGAACTGCTAAGCTAAGCTAAGTGTGCGTGTAGCTTTGTGTTTGTTAGCCAACATGTCCGTTGTCCGAGGACCAGCGGGGAGCAACGATTGTCGGATATATGTGGGGAATCTCCCTCCTGATATTCGCTCAAAAGACGTCGAAGATCTGTTTTACAAGTACGGAGCCATTCGTGATATCGACCTGAAGAACCGGAGAGGAGGACCTCCGTTTGCCTTCGTGCAGTTCGAGGACCCGAGGTGAGTTGCTCTACCACGCCTCGGTGTTATCTCCACACGGTCACCCAAACCTGTTTTCAAATAATACACATTTATATTACTCATGTATTTTGGTAGAGCTCTCGGGTGTGAATTTATAAGGTGTAATCTGCAGTAAAGTCTGCCTCCATGAAGGTTACAGTGACCACGTTTCGTTTTACTTGGAGGGGGTCGTTTTTGGCGCTAATGTATTGTTTTCCGTTCACAGGAGTGTCTAATGTTTGGTTTACTCTACCCCCAGCAGACTGGTGCTGTGCTGCAAGCTCTCAAACTATTTGTAGCTAAAACCCAGGTGGAAAATGATATTAAAGTAGATTTTGTACATATATCATGTCAGAAACTGTACATATTTACTGCAGTAGCTTTAATCGGAAATGAACATTTGTTCTTCATTCTGATGCTGTAGACTGGGTGACTCTTTGTTCATACAAAGACTATTAATACAATTGTTAACTGCCCTTTTAGCAGTAGTATTGTAAAATCAGTATGGTACACTATTGGTAATTCTGTTCAATTAGCCACCAAGAAACTGCAACTCTCCTTTTGCGCATTAAAACATTAATTCACTAATTTTGATGGAGGGAACTTCACAAGGTTCCAGTTGATCTTACTTAAATATATTAAGTTTATTCAGCACACAAGTATCTGATCCATCAGAGAAAGTTTTGGTACAGTGCAGACAAAAATCTGAAGAATATGTAAATATAAATTATGCACACTTCTCATAAAGAAACTCCAGTCACGTCGATTTTTTGGGGGGGGACAAATGGTGATATGCTCTTTTATTACAATAATAAGAACATCTGTTGTTTACAGTCCAAGGCTGCCGCCTTATCACCTTTCTTGGCGCCGGGGCAAGATGCATGATGTCGGAAGAGCAACTGGGTCATGGAGAGGACACACTCTGTTTATTAGTGCAGATCTCTCTAACATACTGGTTCTCTATTCATTATGCCAGTTGTAGGAGTACAGGAAGGGTGCAGGACATAAATTGCACTGATGTACTTGTTTTCTTTTCTACCACAAATCTTAAACTGATAAATGCAAATGGAACAAAAGTCATGATTCATATCTCGCAATGTGAACTGAAACTGAATACTCTCGTACCTCTTGTACACTTCAGGGATATTCTTGACATCCTCCCAATAACTAACTGTTTATCATCTGATTTAGTAAAATTAAATTAATAGATTAATCAGTAAATTTATAGTTTCCACAAAAAAGAAATAAGAAATTTATAGAAATGAAGGTCTTCCCAAATCAGTCAGTAGTAACACAATGAAGAGAGGAGGGGAGGCACTGACGTCAGAAGAGGGAGATAATTTAGTACGCTCAACATGTGCCCAAATTACAGGCAAGCCTGAAAGTGCCAACTTGAAAGGCCATTCAGTCCAAGTCTTTTGTGGTCTTTTGTTTCATTAAGTGCCTGTGCAATATACTGAGCATGTTGAATTCTCAGCTGAAATATTTGGGGGCATTTTCCACTTCAGATTTCCATCCGCAGGACAAAAACTAACTGAGCAAGATGCTTTTTTTTTTTTTTTTTTGCTATTTAATCACAATAGGCTCTCAGTTCCTGGACTTGTGAAGCTGGAAAGATGATTGATAACTGTTGTATTTCACAGGGATGCTGAGGATGCTGTTTACGGGCGTGATGGTTATGACTACGATGGATACCGCCTCCGTGTTGAGTTCCCTCGAAGTGGAAGAGGAGGTGGTGGTGGAGGTGGAGGTGGTGGCGGCGGAGCACAGGGAGGACCCCCGAGAGGGAGGTATGGTCCCCCATCTCGACGCTCGGAGCACAGAGTTGTAGTTTCAGGTGGGTGTTCCTCCGGCTGGAGGTTCTTATTACCTAAAGTGTATGAGTTGAATTGGAGTCTTACGCCACCATTTTCCTGTCAGGTCTTCCTCCCAGTGGAAGCTGGCAGGACCTGAAGGATCACATGCGAGAGGCAGGCGATGTGTGTTACGCTGATGTGAATCGTGACGGCACTGGAGTGGTGGAATTTGTACGCAAAGAAGACATGACTTACGCTGTCCGCAAACTGGACAACACCAAGTTTCGTTCTCATGAGGTATGTAAAGGATTATAATATTTGGATGAAAGAAAACAATTTCAATATTTTTTAACTCATCTGAACACGCTAAATGCAGTTCTGAGTGATGATGTATCACCAAAAACATCTATTTCTCATTTAGCAACTTTAATAATGGGATTTTTTAGTAATGTGTGTGTGTGTGTCTGTGTGTCTGTGTGTCTAGGGAGAGACGGCCTACATTCGTGTGAAGATGGACGGTCCTCGCAGCCCCAGCTACGGTCGCTCCCGCAGTCGTAGCCGAAGCAAGAGCAGATCGCGCAGCTACTCTCCCCGTCGCAGCAGAGGTTCTCCGCGTTACTCTCCCCGACGTTCCCGCTCCCGTTCCCGTTCCCGCACCTAGATTCACCCCAACCTTAACCGCAGCAGTGGTGTACCTCGGAGCCGCAGAGGAAATCTTCACGTCACATAACAAACCCTGTATACTCACCACTGAGCGTCTCACGTGTTACCTGTTTACAGTCTCTTTGTGTTGTCTCATTTCCTCCACTTTTGGTTGCAGTTTTCATTTTTGCACACCAGATAAGTCTGGTCTGTGTACATGGCCTCGTTTCTCTTTCTCCCTTCTTCTTTTCATCATCATTTTCCTGCTAACCATCTCTCCCTCTTTTCTACACCTTTTCTTCAGCTGTTTGTCCTCTATTGTATGCTTTCATTTGGAAAGATTCTACTTCTTTAAAGCATATACTACTGTACTTTGACCTTCTTGTGTGTCTCTCTATAGAGTTCAAAGGAACAGGATAGGATGGGAACAGAGGAAACAGTTCATATTAAGATTAACAGGAGGAGGAGGAGTCAAATGTGGCACCCAATGGTATGATGGCTGTGCAGTGTTTTATATACACTTGACAATGGAGTGCCATTGTTGAATGTTTTCAGTAGTAATAACTTCTGTATACTACTCTGTCTTTGGAGACCCAAAGCTTATGCTTTTGCTTATCTCTCAGTATCCAAAGTAAATCTTAGTTTGTTTTTTTTTTTGGTTTTTGGTTTTGGTTTTTTTGGAATTTAATGTAGATGGTGTCCCTTGTTTTTCTCAGTGAACTCCCTCGTAGATGCATTTAATGACAGATTATTTTTTTTAAATTTTGAAGGTGTGATTCTAACTTGCCTCCTTCTCTTTGGTTCTGCTGGTATTCTGAAGGTTTGGACTGGGCTCATTGTCTCCCCATTCCGGAGCTGGATCAGGATCAGATCAGGATTAGGATTTAGGCGTCAGGATGGATACATGGAGCAGGAGCACGGGAGCATTTTACCGGGAGGGAGATCCCGAAACCGGCTCTGTCCACATAACCCCATCAAACCGGAAACTAAACTAAAGCTAAATTGGCATTCAGATAATCCAAATTATTTTTTCCATTTTGTGTGGGACCTCAGAGACACGATTACTGACGGCACCGCGATAATTTTTTTGTTTTTTAAAAATGTATTAAAAGAAAAAAAAAAAAGAAGAGCAGAGCTTGGATCTAAACCAGGAGGAGGGCTGGGAGGTGCAGGATGGATCCACACGCGTAAGGAGAGTGGTAAATAGTGGGCAACTTGTAACAGTGGACGAGGGAGGGAGGGCAGGAATGTTACCTTTAATGTGGTTTGTATCATTTTCTTAGGTCAGTCTTTTCCTGAGGAGATCATTTCTGATTTTCTTAAGTATAATCTTCAGTATCGTAAAGCTTTATTCTCTTTTAATAAAACTTTAACATAGGTTAATTGTTTGTGTTTTTCTTTATGGTCATTTTTCTTTGGGTTTATAAAAAAGGGTTGGGCACAAAAACATGGAACATGTACATGTGAACAACACATTGAGTTATATTTGCAATATTGGGGTCTTCTCATTTAGTCTTTACATAATAGCTTATTTTTGGAGGACTTGATGCCTGCAAATGCTCATATTGATTTCAGTTTTTCATTTTTGCTAAACCTGACTTACCTACTTAGTGTAGCGTGTCTGGCTCCTTCAGATCGTGCCTCAGTCTTTCAAAGTGCCCATTATAATAAAGTGAACTGCATACAGCAGAAGATAAGTAACGCAAAAGATCATTCACACACAGGTTTCATACACAGTGCTACTTCAGATAACATGATGCTTAATATTCCACATATGGCTGGGATGGATGGATCAGTGAGTGTTCATCAGTATTTATCTTATTTATCTAGAGCTGCAACAATTAAATCAACAAACTTCTGGCTCTTAAATTAATAAACGTTTTTTAACAAGACAATTTCAGTATTCTCTCATAGCTTTTCAAATGTAGATATTTTCTGGTTTCTCTAGTCCTCCTATGATAAACTAAATATCTTTGTTTTGTGGACTGTTGGTCATACATAAAAGAATTATTGGAAAGACCGTAGGAAGCATTTTTTCACCATTATGTCCCCTACATATGTATTTAAACACAAGTCCCACTGCAGTCAATGTGTTTCTTCTTGCTCCTACAGCTGTGTGAGCATCACTGTGCTGGATGTTTGTGAAGAATTTGACATTAGAAGGTTGTTTCCATTTTCACCTGCTGAAAATTGAAAAGTATCTCATGAGTCAAGAGCATGATTTTTGATGTCACAAATAGTTACGTTTATTCAATCTACAGAATTTGAAACCTCCAGTACATATACTCTATGGACTAAACTGTATCAGACATTATTTAAAGTATTTTATATACATAGTAAAACTTGACTGGAGGGGATCTTTAATAGAAAACGTAATGGCATCACCAAAACAATATGTTGATCCATTTTGGATCGTTTCAGCACCATGGAGAGAGACACTTAGAATGAATGGCTACGCTCACACCGCAGGCCTTAATGCTCAATTCCGATTTATTGCTCAAATCCGATTTATTGTTTGGTTGTTCATATTACACTTTTAAATGTGGCCTCCTGAAGTGACCCGCATGCTCAGTTGATCATTAATGACGTCACACACAGAACGGTGTTTACGGAAGCGAACATGGCAACAGCAACAGCTGGTGAAGTTACTGATAGTCTCATTTATGGTCTAATGTTAAAAACAGTGTGTGAGAGGGTGATGTTAAAAAGGAGGAAGAGGAGAAAGAAAATGAATACTTTAATGACGTCTTTATGCCGAGCATTAGCTGTGTGTTGTCTGTTCAGATTGCGGTCGCATTCAAAAAAATCTGATATGTATCCGATTCAGTACCACATTTGAAAGTGGCCTGAATCGGATTTGGAAATGTCAGATTCAATGCGACTTGTGCTGTTCACATTGTCAGAAACAAATCAGATATGGGTCACATTTGAGCAAACAAATCGGATTCAGGTCACTTTTAACTGGTGTATGAACGTAGCCAAGTACAGAAGAAGAAAATAGTTGAGACCATTTTTTCTTTAAAAATTAGTCAAATTGTTCAGTTGATAATGAAAATATTCGGCACTTAGTTTAGTAGCTGGCAATTAACCTCTTAACGCACGCTGTTCCGCCTACGGGACGGGACGGATGTTAGGAGGTAGCCACACGTTCTTCTGGATGTTTCAAACACCAACCCTTAAATATATATACTCATGCCGTACACCATTGGAAAGCTTAGATTGTCCTGATTCATTCAAGACCACTCACGACTTATATGGTTGCTCACAGCCGTAATAGTATTAACGATTGGCTCGGCTAGCCACTCGGCTAAGTGAGAAAAGCTATAATGCCTACATACCTTCAAAGTCTTCCCTTTATCCACAACGATCATCTTATGACTAAGGACTTTCTGTACAGCTCGCCAAGTATCCATTCTTGTGAAATATGATATCCGTTTCCATAAAACCGAAATACTTTCCTCAATATGTCCATGTATTTAGTCCAACACGTAACGTAATAACACAAATAACAAACCATATACGGTCCGTTTACGTCATTTCCTGACCTGCACATCCATCTCAGAGTACACGTGACTAGATGTTTACAACCGTGAGCCTCTTCTGCTTCTGACGACACCACACACAAGCCAATCGGTGTTTAGGATTAGGCAGTACATGTCTCCAAAGCCAATGAGGACATGTGACCGACGACAATGACGACATGGCTTTGATTGACAGTTGTTCCAGCCTATGGAAATATTCGGAGAAATGAAGTTGATAACCTTTTAGCCAATAGTCTGAGGTTTCCAACGGTGTATGACACCAAGCTATTAAATTTAGCTGTCCATAAACAAACTCCAAGCGTAACCGGCGTGCGCCCTGTGCGTAAAAGAGTTGAACCATATCATTACGCACTCGGCATTTTGGTACACGGTTGGTTCTTCTTCGACTTGACATATGACTTATACCAAAATAAACAGATAGATAGATAGATAGATAGATAAATAGATAGATAGATATGGCCAAACAAAAAAATATGGTTATATACAGTATATAATAATAATAATATGGTGTCAGCTTTCATTAGAGACCAAGATTTTGATTGTAGGCAAAGGGGTTGTATAGTTATAGATGTTTGATTGTGGTTATACAGCTTTGGTAACCAAGTGTCCATTTGGAGTCTCCAAAAAGGACCTGAGGAAAACGCATGGACATACCTGTTGAAAAATAACTCTGAAAAATTAATCTTTTGGTCTTTTGACTCCAAATTTGGACTGCATGAAGCCAAGACCTGTGGCTGTGGCCTCATTGTGTCTATATCCCGCTGAGAGGTCCCTGAATGTCTGTACACATGTCATTGTAAAGGCAAACCTATGGGCGAGTAAACAACCCCATCATTGTAACCTCTGCCACTCTTTGTCAGTAAGTCACAGAATCACACAGACACTTTTACAAGAATCGAGAGTGTTTCCTTTCCACTGACACCAGACACATCTCTGAGTCTCAAACTATGTGGGATCTGTGCTGCTCACAACTAGGGCATGTCATTTAGGCTAACAGCATAAAAAATAGGGGCATGTGTTAAGAGGTTAATCAACTAATTGGCAGTGGTCTATGCTGAGTGTTACTGAACAGCTGTTTTTCTATATTTGCTGTACTGCATGCTCCCATTATATTAATGGGATATTAATTAGCAGCAGAGTATATGTATATTTATTTATTTTACTTTACTATTTTAATTAAGAGAATACAAAACTAGAATGAGGGCTTGGAGATGCAGGATGGATGGCTCCACTCACACAAGGAGATGGTCAGCCAGGAACAGTGGATGAGGGAGGGAAGAGGGAGGACTGGGGAAAGGCAGGGTTTATCTTTTTCTCATAGGTTGGTCTTTTGCTGCAGAAGATGAGTTTTCATTTGTCTAAGTATAATCGCCAATATCTTTAAAAGTCTCATTTATAGTTTACTATCATAATTTTGGATTTTCTTTGTATCTATTGTTGCATGTGTGACATGTATATAGGTATTACACAAGCACACAAGCAGCTTTAGAAATTATTTCATTACACTGAAGGTTAATTGTGGAATTGCTGGTATTGTATTCAATTCATGTCCTCAGTTAGTTCAATTTATACCATTTCTTCAAAATCAGCTAGAAATGCATTCTGTGACTATCTCCTCCTCTGTGACTCTAATCTACATTTGAATGTGTTGCAATCCCTTCAAAATGTGTGGATCAATATTATCGATCCACCCGATCACCTGGATCAATCACGCCCCTGTGGGGGAGGGAAGGGGGCGGACGGATAGGGTTGGATGAAAATGGTGCATTCTGGGTGGAAATAAGATGCAGCCAGGATCCGCAAGTAAAAAACGCCGTGAGCCGGATGCAGGCTTCACTGCAACCAATCAGACTGTGGATGTGACGTGAAGGGCGGGGCGCAGACGCACGTTTTTCCTTCCATTAAACCCACCGGAGGACTGTGGAGCTCCACGTTACGCACACCTTTAAATACTAAATCAACGTAGAGACACGGTAAGACTTAATTGTATTGTATGACAGTGTGAAGCGGTGTGTTTGTAACTAATGAAACCTCTGCCTGGTCAGCAGGTGAGAATGAATACTGATGTTTCTGCTGGCTGCATGCTAACCTCCTGTGTTTGTCCTGCCAGGCTGTGACCGCTCCTCTACTTTGTTCCCAAACCTCACCATTAAATACTGAGAATGAGATTATTATTTATTATTATTATAGAAGGAATAGCTACTCTTATGTGTCTTAAAAAATCAGCCGAAATAGTTGATTATTGCTTCACGAGCAGCATTAATACAAAGTTAGTGCAGGTGCACCCTGTGACGTCAGGTCATGGCAAACCTTTTAAAGGACAGCTGCACAATTTTTCAAGTCTGTCTTAAAACAACGGTCATGAACCCAAATGAACTTGAAAGACGTTTTTCTTTCTGTAATAATCTCCCCCTGTTCATACTGACTTTATTTAAAGCTTTATGTGAAGATAATATGATGCTTCAGTAGTCTGAGTTAGTCAAATAAAGTGGATATCTTCCACACCTTCAGTCTTTTTAGTCAAAACAAAACAAAACATGGAATTAGGCTCTAAAGTGACAAATGTTGAAAGATACTGACTTGATTTGACTAATTTTGATCACTGAATTGTCATCAGCTTCAAATAAGTTTAAATTTTAAGGTTTAACTTAAATACATCTTTGCACAAAATGCTGCAGATTACATTGAAAGTGTCATTTGGGCACCTGAGAATAGGTGACATTTTCTTTTTTTTTTTTTTTTTAAATCATGTACTGTCAACTTGAAATAGAACAATTGTAAGTCCACATCTGAGGGGAGGATTAAGTTTTTTTCCTCAGTTATTCAGTAACCTTTTTCTTTTTGTCCTGAGCAGTCAAAACGCCAAAATGTCTGACAAGAAGGCCGTGATAAAGAATGCAGACATGTCTGATGAGATGCAGCAGGATGCAGTGGACTGCGCCATGCAAGCTATGGAGAAGTACAACATTGAGAAGGATATTGCTGCATATGTCAAAAAGGTGCACAGGTCAACATTAAAGGAGCAGAACATGCATTTACTGAAAACCTGTCAATGTCCTCTCAGCTGTGATGTGCTAATCAATGTCGTCTCTCCTGCAGGAGTTTGATAAGAAGTATAACCCGACATGGCACTGCATTGTCGGGAGGAACTTTGGCAGCTACGTGACACACGAGACGAAGCATTTCATCTACTTCTACTTAGGCCAAGTGGCTATTCTACTGTTTAAGTCGGGCTGAAATCAAACATGCCCTCCTAAAACTACTTTTAATTCAGCCCATAATACTTCTGTGCCACGCTGTACATTTGCTACTGCCTCTCTGCAGACATGCCTACCTCCTGAGTTCCAGCTTGCTTCACTTTTATTTATTTTTTGCCACCTACAATACTACCACCATCAGTGGATGATACTTTGTTCATGTCTGGACTTCATTATGTATGGGGCTGTTCATAGAAAACGCCCATTAAAACTACTTGACATGTCAACATCTGCAAATCTCTCGCTGTGACTCATAATTTGTGGATATTATTTTGCTGTGCATTGACGCATGGACGTTTTGTACATTAGTTCATTTGAATATGTTGTATAAATAACTTTACATGGAATTAAAATGAGCAACAGAAAGTTTTTGTTGAAATGCCTTTAATTTTTCAGTGTTGACTGAGATAGAATTTAAAAAATGCTAAGACTGTTGCTTACACTTAATAAAGAATACATGCTAAGAGACTTCAGGTTTTGTACATGCTTGAACATTCCTGTTTTCACTTCAGTTGTAAATATTTACTATGTTACTGCTGTATATCTCTGGAATGTAACTTATTGTGCTGTTTGGTATTGTGATATTTTCAACATGTTGAGCACAAAAACAACATTGAGACAGTAAATTGGTTCAAAATGTGTATAGTGTGTCTTGAGCTTGCTTCAGTTGCTTGTACTGTATAATCAGATCTGTCATCTTGTTGGGCTGTCTGTCTATTCTGATCATATTGTGAAATACAATACAAAATGTTGATTTCTGAGGCTACAAACAAGTCAGAATGATTTCTTAAATACTCAAAAATAACCATATATATAATTTTAAAAGAATTTTAACTACGTTGAAGCTTGGTCAAAATACAGGGCAATAAACTACTTACTAGTAAATTAAGTGGTCAGAATTAAATCCCTGCTGTTTCCTGCATTAGTAATTATAAAAGAGCTTAAAGTTTTCAGACACCATGCCTGATTTTAGACAAAGCAGTTTAAAGTTCATATAATACTTAATTTAATACTTTGTACACACTGGACAACTTTTCACGCTCACAAATCTTTTCTTGCTTAATCCCCATAAATAATCCAATATTTTCATATAGGTGGATTAGAATGTAGGACTTTGACTTGCAATGTAGTATTTTCACCATGTGGTATTATTACTTATAGCTCATCCTACAGCTCATAATCCTATGCTATAAACGGATGTAAAAGAAAAATAATCATACTCATTATTATTATCAATAATAAAGAAACTTATTTCAATAGGCTATGTACAATCTTTACTGTAGTTGACATTTGTAATGAGGTATAATGAACAGAATAATAATCCCTATAGGTTTGATAAAGTGGATTTGTTTATTATAATCATCATTATTACAATAAATAGATAGAGCTAATTTGAGGATTAAATGTGAATACAGCATTAGCAGTATTTAGCAATGCGTGTAAAGGGAAAATCTGACTGAGCGGTGTAAATCATCAGATTTCAATTAATCTCCATGGAAATAATGGCGATCTTAAGTTGCGTCTCAGAGCGTTTTTTTTGTTACCCCTCACAGTTATTATTTATTTTATTTTATTTATTTTTGTTGGTTTTTTAATGGTTTTACCTGCTGCTCCCATGGATGCCACATACCGGTCCAGTAGGCGACAGTATTTTCTCATAAAACTCTAAGATGAGGCACTACTACCGGAAGTGGAAAGAAACTCTTCCTATGCCATAAATATGGCGGCTCAAACAGGACTGGCAGCAGCACCGGCTTTTGTAAACCGAAGTGATGTTCCTGTTTTCCCTCAGGTGCCTCTGTCAGCTGAGGCCGCCCCGTTCACTCCCCTGGGGACGGACGAGTGGCAGCTCAGCTCACAGTCCGATGTCGAGAGACAGTTTTCCCGCTGCGCCAAGAAGCTCCGAGCCCTGCTGGCAGATTCCAGCCAACTCAAAGAGGAGCTCAACCTGCTGTTTGACCAGCTCCTCTCCGAAAACTACAACACCAGCTTCGACCCCAACATCAACATCCGCCCGGAGGTAACACATAAGTTACTGTATTCTTACAGTAACTTTTAAGTTGAAATGGACTGTTTAGTGTCAGCTGCCGCACCCACTTTGTACACTTTAGCAACAACCTAGCAGCCACAAAACACCATAACAACCACCCTGTTACCCCAGAAACCACTTGGCCCTAGCAACCACCGGGGATTTAGAAAAACGTAGTTTCTGCTCAGTCAACTACATCTACGTCAACAACAGAAACAGTATTAGTTCACAAAAATGACAGATTATACAACAAACAAGCCAAACTACATTCACACTACGCTATGGTAGTCAAGAGGGACTGAAATCAATAAAAATGGTAAACTTGTCTAATTTTACAAGTTTCTGCAGATTGTTCCACTTGTGTGAGGCATAGCATTTAAAAGCCAGTTTCTCAATCTCAGTAATAACGTGATGACTTCCGAGGACTAAATAGTCTAGAGACCCAATGCAGTGTTACATTGATCTATAATTCAAAAGACATGTGAGACACCCGGGAAGTTTTCCAATAAGTGCTTTGTAAATAAATCTCCTCCCTTCTCACTGCCAGCGACTGTCACACAACTTTCTCATACAGAACAAAAATGATGTACACAGTGCTGGATGATAAACTGCATCAAGAAGTTTAAGTGTAGAGACAGCAGAGTGCATATAAATTATATCGCCACAGTCCATAACAGATAAAAATATTGACCAAACAATTTGCTTTCTGCACTTTTGGATAATGCATGCCTTATTCCTGTAAAATAATGCTAGATTTGCATTTGAAGATTTAGTCAGTTCATTAGGCTAATATGTTTTAGGAGGCGCTTTGAAAGACACTCTTCTACATTTTCATTTCAGGAGGTGTGTTCCCTGCTGAAACATGCCAGCTGTCTTGTGCCACTGAGTCAAGAACACTTGGTCATCAAACTATGCCAGCTAGTACATCATCTACTCAATCAGCTGAAGGTAACAGTAAACCATATCCATTATCTACCTGAAATGTGCTCGACTTTCTGAGTCAAGCTGGAAATTTACACAGTTTTTTTTACTCTCTGTTTTCCCGGTTTTCTAAGGTAATAATGGACGAACTGACACTGGATGTGTTATTGAACTATACTACCCGTGCGTTGAAAGTGTGCAGTACATGGACACACTCCGGCATCCTCCTGGCACTTTCCACGATAGTGTATGGGAATGGACCTCAGTGCCACCAGGTAGATATTTGCTCAAGCTGTGTGAAAGTGTGTCGTAGCAGTCTATGGTCGTAGCACATGATGTCTTTCATAACTGAATATTTACTTGAGATTTTTCTTCCTCATAGCACCTCAATGACTTACTAGGTGAAGATGGACTCCTCCTGCTTTATAGTTCTCCATCCCAGCCAGATATGGAGTTATGCCGTGTTGCTCTCACCTGTATGGCGAACATCTGTCTCAGGTAAAGCTTTAGCGTCCTTAAATTTGTTGCCATAGTTTGTGTTTTTGCCCTGTGTTGTGTGATTCACCTAAAGACTGTAGTAAAACATGAATATAGTATCTTTGATTCGATTATTTTCATTATCGAGATTATTTTCTTTATGGTCCATGCTGGAAAATGGTGATGAATACCAATCACAGTTTCCTTAAGTCCAAGATGTAATCCCGTCTCGTCTACCAGTCCAAACCCAGAATATTCTGTTTTGTCACATGGAGGACCACAAAAGAAAAGAAAATGGAAACAGAAAAATGTGGCTTTTTTTCTTTAAACAATAAATATAAAGATTTTTTTCAACCATAAATTGAGAATTTGGCCAGGTTTTTTAAGTCAAATCTCTGCTTTGTTCTTTTATACTTGGTTGTAATTGTTTATGTGGCTGGATTATTTCTCCCCAGGATGCCCGGTCAGCCACATTTGGATGATAAATACAAAAGTGTTTGTTTCAGTGCCTTCCTGAAAACACTGCACTCACCCAAACCTGCAGACACCGATCAGGTCTTCTATTGCATGGTACGGATAAATGCGATGATGAAAGTTTTAAAAGGGGAAAATGCATGTAATGCTATCTGAACCATTTCTGCTCTTGTGTCCTCGGTGCAGGTGATCCAGGCAGCACTGAAGGGACTCCAGTGTTGTCTTTCAGGTGGAAAGTGGAAATTTGGAGGAGGGGAAGAGCTCGGCTCTGTTCTGGCGGCGCTTAAGGTGCAAAATCATAACATAAATATTTTTATCGACATTCTTCCTGCATAAAACACTACATGATGGTTTATATTGTAGTGATAAATCTATGACTTGTTCTTTTCTGCAGAGGCTCATGTTCCAGGGAGCTCCAGGTGTGAGTGTTGAGTGGCCAGCTGTGCTTTACCCAGCACCTCTCCCTCAGTATGAGGGTCTCAAGACCACTGAAACACCAAAACCCACTGAACAACCAACAAACACTGCTGTGCCAGGAAAAGTCTCAGGGGTGAGACTTCCTTCATTTCCAGTGCTCTGACTTATATTAAAATCAACAATAAAACACTAATATTTGCTTGAAATGTTTTGCTCCAAGAATAAAAAGAGGAAATCCAGAGGAAAGGGGAAGAAGACAGGCAAAGAGGAGAGCAGAGGGGATGATGGAGAGGAGGATGATGAAGAGGTGGTGCCATCATCTCAGAAAACAGGGGGAAGAGAGGGAGGCAGAGGTGAAGGAGAGGCCTCATCAAAAATGTCTTTCTACCCCTCCTGGAAGCAGAACACTTCTGACTCAGAGTTTTCAGACCCAGAGGGCACTGCACAGGGCAAATTAAGGTACTAAAAAAATATGACGATCCATGTCACCACCTTTTTTTTTCTAGCAGAATGAAACACACACCTGATAAAAAGCCTATTCTGTTCTTTTTCCTATGTCTGTATTGCAATAATGAAGCCTTAAAATTTCTCAAAAAGCACTTACTAGTTATATTTCAGGATCAAAATAACTTTAGACACAGTTTCAGAGAGAATAATTTTCTGGATTAACTATCCCCTCACTATTTCTCTCTCTCAGACTGAACCATGGCCGTGTGCGTCAGAGAGCGCTGCACTGTCTGCTAGCTGTGGTGAAAGGTGTAGAGAAGCGGACTCTGTATGGGTATTGGTCCTCCTTCATCCCTGATGCACCTATTGGAGGAACGCCGCCTCTCACTCTTCTCACAATTATACTTAAAGACCCCTCCCCAAAGGTATAGCTCACTCACTGTCATAAATGGACACAACCAAAATATTCCCTCCATATTTGGACATGTGCTTTCATTTCAGCTGCTACCATGGCAGAAATAAACAGAGACAGACTTAATTTTATAATATTTATGTTGATATTTCAAACGTTCTTAAATGTTTTCATGCTACAATGCTCACAGACACATGACTAACATTTGTCTCGTCTCTCTCCCTCCAGGTACGTACGTCTGCTCTCCAGGTGTTGTCAGCCATGCTGGATGGCTCCCGTCAGTTCCTGGCTGTGGCTGAAGACACATCGTCTCCTCGTACATCTTACACCCCTTTCTCCTTCTCCTTGGCGACTGCCATCAGAGAGCTGCACCGCGCCCTCAGTCTAGCTCTGCTGGCTGAGACGTCACCTCAGACACTCACACAGGTCATAAAGGTACGATGATGTGTAGTTGGTAAACATATTTTATCTTTCTTTGCCTGCCTTCTCTATAACTGTTCACCTCAATGTCTGATTATCAAAAAGCAATTTACGGGAATAATGATTTATCTCAATCTCTGCTGTATGTTAGTGTCTGGCCTCCCTGGTGGCAAATGCGCCCTACCACCGCCTCAGACCTGGTCTGCTCAGCCCATTGTGGAAGCAGATGCGTCCCTACATGCGCCACAGAGGTCTGTATTTTGTCAATGTACCTTAGGATATTAGAGGTCAGTACAGAAGGCTCCCTTTAACACAACTGCTCTCTGTTATCAGACGTGAATGTGCGTGTGTCCGTCCTGACGCTTTATGGGGCTGTGGTGACGACTCAGGCTCCTCTCCCCGAAGTACAGCTCCTCCTCCGACAGCCGGAGAGCAGCGGCGGTGGCTTGTTCACACCCCAGGACTCAGCTCTCAGCTGGAGACAGAGAGATGGATCCACACCCACCCAGCGCTCTTCTCAAACACACTCACCCCACCTTCTTCGAACACCGGGGGAAGATGACAACACCTCACCGTGGCTGATGCAGCTCTGTGTGTCACTGGTGACTCAGCCCAGAGAGGACCAATCAGACAGCGAGGGAGGAACAGGAGGTGCTGTTGCTTTACAGCCCTCCCCTGTACGACTAGAAGCTCTACAGGTGAGAGATTACGGAACGAGACAGAAAACGACAAAAGACATTTTTGAAGGTATTTTTATTCTTAATGTGTGTGTGATATCTGTGCGTTTCAGGTTCTGTCCCACCTGGTTCGGGGTTATATCTGTCTGGTGCAAGCATATCTGTGTGAGATCGGGCAGGTGAGCGCTAGCTGCCTCGGGGAGACGGACCCCTCCGTACAACTTCATGGAGCAAAGGTAATACCTTCTAGTTTTTCTGACCCTATCTGTGTGTCACTTCTATACTGCTTCCAGTTATGTATTCCTTGTTTTTCTTATTTTCCCCATTTATGTTCACTGATTTTCTGATTGCACAAAATGACAGTAATTTGCAAATATTAAGAGATAAAATTCAAAGTTCAATATCTGCGCACTGATATCTGTATTGTTGCCTTAATTTAGTTGTTAGAGGAATTGGGGACAGGAATAATCCAGCAGTACAGAGCAGAGAACAATGTGCCCGAGAGTTCGAGGGTCCCACTGAGCCAAGTAAGTACAAACTGTGTCTACATTGTGCATACATACAGGGTGTTTGATTTGTTAAGAGAAATTAGACTTCAAATGAAAAAACTTGAACTTTGGAGGCTGGGAGAGAATTATTAACACTGTTTCTAAAATGGTCTCATCAGAATTGGAAACAAAATCTTAAACCACATAACTCTGTTGACAAGGTCTTACAGAATGATTCACAAATAAGTTACTAGTTTAGCATTGTGTTCAACTGGTTGCAAACCTGTGATTTGACACAAAATGTAACGACTCACTAAAGGAAAATGTGTGTTTGAACAGGTCAGTGGCTTGATGTAGTTGTGTTACTTTTTTTATAATCTGTGATGTGAGAGAATAATCTGATGTTACTAATTCTCAAACACTTATTAGACAATTAATAACAATTAGACAGACAGGCAGTAATGGAGGCGAGGAGAGGAGAGAGAAAAGAAGAGAAAATGCACAGGCTATCAGGCTTTCTACCACATTGATCATGTTGAGCATTGATCATTACTTCTTATCATGCCTCTGACAGAGAGCCTTAGAGATACAACCACAGGAGAGAGTTGTACTTTTCAATGACAAGTAAAAACCTTTTTGTTTTTTTTTGTTTTATAAAAACCGTCAATTAACCATCATATATTGATTTCATACATTAATGTGCATACTGCAGGTGGTGCAGTTCTGGTCAGAAGTCTTGAGCGGGCCGCTGAACAGAGCGCTGCAAAGTGAACAACATCCCACGCTGCAGACGAGCGCCTGTGACACGCTCTCCTCCATCCTGCCGCAGGCCTTCGCTCAGCTGCCTGTGAGTTTCCCTTTGACTGAACTCTTCTACACAGCCCAAACTGAGCTTCATTGGACCTGAATGTGTATGATGTTTGATGTTTCTTTTAGGAAAAGAACCAGCTGATGTGCATCACCGTGCTGCTGGGGCTGACCTACAGTGAAAACTACCTGGTGAAGACCGCAGCTGTTAGGGCTTTGGGAGTCTACATACTGTTCCCTTGTCTGAGAGAGGTAGAGGATTCAACCTGCAGCATGAGCAGATCTCCAAATCCTGACAACATGGATCAGTTCTATAAGTTTTTGTCTCTCTCTCGTTTCAGGATGTGATGTTCGTAGCGGATACAGCAAACACTATCCTCGCTGCCCTCGACGATCGATCTCCAAATGTCCGTGCCAAGGCTGCCTGGTCGCTGGGCAACCTGACAGACACACTTATTGTCAATATGTAAGGAAGTGCAGAGTGAATGCTTTAGAAAGCTCTACATGCCTGTGTATATCAGTTTGGTTAAGCAGTCTGATCTGAACTGAAGCATGGATGACTTATTTATCTTACAAAAGAACAGCTAATATTCATCATGTATTTAATAACTCAGATGTTTATATTATGTAACAGTTATTAAAGATTTTACTTGTGTAATCTGTTGATGTCTTATAGGGAGAGTGTTGGTGTGGACTTCCAGGAGGAGTTATCAGACATGCTGCTGCTCAAGATGTTGCAAGCAGCCACCCGCTCATCAGCTGACAAAGACAAGGTGAGAGAGTTCACTTTTACACACAAGAGCAAACAGATTTGTTAAGATTTTATTATTTCAAAATGTATGTTGGAGACACAGAGGATTATGTTTTGTCAAAGAGGAAACACAACTAAAGGAAACTGAGAATGTGTACATAAAGTATCTTCTCTATTTAAGTGTTAATAATGTTAATTAATGCCCGCTAGTTTAATTCGATAACCTTCAACACCCACCCAGGTGAAGTGTAACGCAGTACGAGCACTTGGGAACCTCCTCCATTTCCTGCGTCAGAGTCAGATGACCCGGTCTGTGTTCCAACGCCCGCTGGAAGACGCAATCCGTGCCCTGGTGAAAACGGTCCAATCAGTGGCCACCATGAAGGTCAGATGGAACGCCTGTTACGCCTTGGGAAATGCCTTCAGAAACCCCGCCCTGCCGCTCGGTAAGTAATTACTGTCATGGAAAGTTTTGCAAACACACAACCCACACCCATCTTATACTTTCTTAACACCAAAATGACGACACCTCTAACCAGGATTTAAAGGAATAGTGATATTTGCTTCCTCATCAGTTCACATTTGTTTCTTTCTTCCTCTCAGATTCAGCCCCGTGGTCTCCTGACGCCTTCTCTGCCCTCTGCAATGTTGTTACTTCCTGTAAGAACTTCAAAGTGCGGATCAAGTCTGCAGCTGCCCTGGCAGTTCCCGCCGACCGCAGCTGCTACGGCAACACAGAACAGTTCATCTGCGTGTGGCGTTCTCTGGCCAAGGCGCTCGAGAACAGCGAGGACACAAACGATTTCTTAGAGTACCGCTACAGTGCCAGCCTGCGTCACACGCTCTCACAAGCACTCCTACACCTGCTCAAGCTCAGCCAGTCGGAGGACATGCCCACCCTCGCCGCGTCGCTGTCTGGGGAGGAAGGGAGTGGTATCAAGGAGCGTTTGATTGTATATCTCAGAGCGGAGGAGGGAGGAGAGGGGACAGAGGGGGATAGAGACACAGTGGGGGACAGCTTCAACCCCCAGCAGAGAATCACAGGTGTGCATCAGACTCTGATCAGACTGAAGGAGTTGAAGGCTGAAGGGGACGGACAGAGACAGCTGGAGAGCAGTAAGGAGGTCGTGATTGGTTTCTTGGATGATTTGCTGAAGACCTGTGAGGAGAGTCAAGAGTTAGAGTTAAAGAGCAACATCTCCAGCTGCAGCGTCGAGTTTCAGAAAACTCTCTGAGATCACGACAGCTCGTCTCTCAGGTCGGGACAGATCAGATCAGAGCAGGCAAACAGTCGGAGGAGAAACCATCAGTTTCATCATCATCACAAAGTTTATGTAACCAATTTAGTTAGTATGTGTCTTAAGATATCACAAGGAGACACAAGTCTTTCTTTAAAAAATTAAAGTTTCATTTCATTCATTTCATTTTATTTATCTTTTTACACTTTCATTCTGTTACGGATTAATGACTTTTTACACAGCTGTGTAGTGAAATTAAATGTTAATAAATGAACAGAGAGGTTCAGATTAAGGTGGGTTACTTTCAGTGCAAGCACATTGTGATGACATCAACATGTGTTTATTGTTTTACACAATGTTTTTTGATTCACCTTATCTGAGGAAAAAATATTTATTGATCTTGTTTTATATTTAACATCAATTTGTTAGTTTTATTTTTACTTTTTAATACATTCACCATGTTGTGATACATATGAATATTGGAAAATATCAATACATTTTCCAGCCATAATTCAGATGAGTTACACTACTATGCACAAGACTGGACTGACAGACTGGACATCTGTGATTTTTTTTTTTCCAACAATCGACTTTCAGTGTCACTCAACATGAGAGTGTATCTGTCTGCTCTGTTTCCCTTTGATTGACCTTAGCTGTCATAACATTGATCTGTACCTGTTGCTGAATGGTATGAAAAGGGATCGATTCCTCTCCATACAAACTCAAAAATAACAAAATATATGATATAAATAGAACATTAAATTATTTCATGTGAATAGTACATGTCAGGATTTTTGTGTTTCACAGTGAAGTGTGTGGATGAGTTATGTGACATGGCAACTTTTGTATAAACAGACTACAAAGACAAATTCAGCCTCTTGGAGCTGGACCAGTGCTGGCTGAAGGTTACAGTGAAGTTTGTGTTCAGTTTTGACCATTAATGGTGTTAATTATACAGAATTTAGATCATGGTGAAGCCAGCAGAGGAAAGCAATCTATCATGGAAACCTGTTCCCTGCATTCAATCTTAATATGAAAAAAGTAAAATGACTAGACTATTAATATATTAATCTGAAAGTATTGCTGTGATATTTTAGTTGACATATACATGCAAGGAACCACTAGGCACAATTATGTTCAGTTTATTTCTGTTTTACATGTAAAACCTTTTTCTGATTCTTACTCTGTTCTTACAAATACATGTGAAAGACTAAAAAGTATAATATTTCCTTTTGACATCTCTCAAAAATTCAAATATCCATTCAAATTGCTATCAGTGAATTAAAATATGTAACCTGCTTAGTTTTTATTATGGTCATATGGTGCAATTTCCTAAATAAAATTGTGTTTAATCAAATGCCACAAACTAATGATACACGGAAAACCTGGGACCAGGTAGTTTTATCCCAGCACTGGAGGACTGGTTGGTGTCTGGGGGTCTGGATGAACAATGGTGCTGCCTCATATATTCAGCTGTGTGCTCTGTTTAAAGGGACACCACTGATGTTGTACATACAATTCATCTTACTTGTTACTCATTTCTGTTTCATCTTTTGTTTAAATCTTGCATATCAGGTCTTTATTGATATTTTAGTCTTTTTATATATTTTAGTTACCTCCCTGTGATCCTTTAAAATAACCCTAGACTGTTTATCCATCTGTCTATCCATTCATCCATCTATCCATTAATATGTCGTTATCTTAGTTTATCAAGCACTGTAGATCCCAGGCCTGTAGTGTACTCATTCATTTTTTAAATAGCTTCTTCCAGACTACATTTGTCACATATTGGGAAAATGCTGAAAATTGTGTGGAAGACTTTTTTTTTTAATGAACTGGCTGTGTTGAGACCATAGACATACTATATATATGTCTATGGTTGAGACTACACACACAGATAATAGTGACGTGTGTATCACGCTTGACTGCAACACTAAACTGAGCCAGCAGGGGGCACCAGAGTTGAGCGGGGCAGAGCCGATAGATGATCCGGATGTTGATGAGTGCTGCCTGGACGTGGACGGGCCACGCTGCCGCACAGATGGACGCCTTCGAGTTGTTTCGGAAACTCGGAGCAGGAGCTAAATTTGACCTTAAGAGGTTTGGTCAAGACGCTGCTCGATTTAAGGTAAACTTCAAATGTGTTTTTAGCGACAGACTGGACAAAAATAAAGTTAAATACTGTAGTGTATACGATTTAATTTAAGTTAACTACACCCCGATTTACCAGCGTGACAGTGTGCTGAAATGTGTGTTTTCAAGATATTTCTCCACACTTTATGGAGCACATCACATTGTATTAGCTGAATGATTACACAATATGTCACACAAGTGTATATTCACTGATAATAACCGCAGTGTGGTCTCATTTTGTAGGTCGCCAGGTCTCAGGGAGGAGAGCAGTCAGATCCTCTCTCTGCGATCGATTACTTTGGATCAACCAATGGAGACCAGAGCAGGACTACTGGTCTGGAGGATGATGAAGAGGAGCAGGAGGAGGAGGTGGGAAGTGAAAGTGGAGAAGATGGAAGCAAGAGGAAGAGAAAGGATGAAGAGAGAGACGTGAGGACTAAGAAGAAAAAGAAAAGAAAGCAGACGGGGATGGAAGGTAAAGGATGTGACCGATGTGACATGTTTAAAAACAGCTGAAAGGATGTAGTTAATGTCAGCTTTCTGTCACTGTTTAAACAGTTAAAAAAGATAATGGTTAATAATAAGTTACATCTGTTCCCTGTTAACTAAAGAAGGAGTGTTGCAGTGCTGATAATGATTAGTCTATTAATCAAACATTGGTTATGAAGTTGTCTCAGCTTCTCATAAATCATATAATTGTACCCACATGTATTTCTGCATTGCACATTTATATATTGCAGATTTACTTTCACAGAGATTGTTTACTGTTTATTGTATCTTATTTTATTTATTTAATCACTTTCAGCCTCATGCTTCTAAATAAAGATACATCTTATCTCTTGTCTTAAATAGAATAATTACTAAATAAAGTTAACATCACTTCAGTGTTATGTGACGACATGTGAACTCAATGCTGTTTTCTGTCTTCTGTCTGACTGAAGCTGGAGGCAGTGACCTACAGAGAAACACGGAGGGGAACGGCATCACGTGGACCTCCTCACTGGACAGAAAGATCCAAAACCTGCCGAGTGAGGGGAAGGAGCAGTGCTCGCTGAAGAGGCTGAAGCATCTTCATCAGGAAAAGGTGCCCAAAGAGACACAACTCCAAAAGTTTTATGTTATCCTGACAGATATAAAACTGTTAGAATCACGTTAATTACCATCCTCTGTTAAATTCCTCCCCTCTTGAATTGATTTTAGGTGAACCGTATTCGCTCTCAACACCGTATAAACGTGCATGGCTGTGATGTGCCGGACCCTGTGTGCACATTTGAGGAGCTGCAGTCTGAGTATCGTCTCAACCCGCGTGTCCTTCAGAACCTTAAAGACGCAGGGCTGAACTCCCCGACGCCTATCCAGATGCAGGCCATACCGCTCATGATGCATGTAAGTGCAGACATTTATACCCACATGCAGTGGTTTGGAAATAGTTTACAGGCAGTGGTTTACTGATGGTGTGTGTGTGTGTGGTTTTCTGTCAGGGTCGGGAACTCCTGGCCTGCGCTCCCACAGGATCAGGAAAGACTTTGGCTTTCTGTCTCCCGTTGCTGAGCCACCTGCAGCAGCCAGCCAACCTGGGCTTCAGAGCTGTGATCATCTCCCCAACCAGAGAGCTGGCCAGCCAGGTACACACACACACACACACACACACACACATACTGACATTGCCTAAGCTGTTATCGTTCATCTTTTAATAAATTCCTGTTCACACTCACACATCCTTCAGTCAGTTTTGTTGTGTGGCATTTAGACATACAGGGAGCTGCTGCGCCTGTCAGATGGACTTGGATTTCGAGTGCACATCATAGACAAGGCTTCCCTGGCAGCCAAGAAGTATGGACCACAGTCAAACAAAAAATATGGTAAGAAATGGAACATGTTTTCACAGAAGACGAAAAATACGATCTGCCTTTCCTCACTGTTTAGCCCCACTCTTCCTGTGTTCCTCTGTGCAGATATACTCGTCAGTACTCCAAACAGACTAGTCTTCCTCCTCAAGCAGGATCCTCCAGCGCTCGACCTCAGCAGGTAACATTCAAGCTGTTGCTCACTGATGTTCGGATGTCATACCTCTTGTTTTTCATGTCTGATCGCCACTGTGAACTGTTTCATAAAGGCAAAAATGGCCCAATATATAATCTTGAAAATAAAGGAAATGAATTGTTGTCCTCTTTGTCTGTGTTCAGTGTGGAGTGGCTGGTCGTCGATGAGTCTGATAAGCTGTTTGAAGACGGCAGATCAGGCTTCAGGGAGCAGCTCGCCACAGTTTTTCTGGCCTGCTCCGGCTCAAAGGTGCGCAGGGCTTTCTTCAGCGCTACCTGCACATCGGACGTGGAACAGTGGTGCCGTTTGAACCTCGACAATCTGGTTTCTGTCAACATTGGACACAGGTAATTCCAATGCCTTACTTTTCAAGGATTTATATTGTATTTTATCGCAGTAGTTGAATGAATTTCTCATCTTCACAGAAACACGGCTGTTGAGACGGTGGATCAAGAGCTGCTGTTTGTTGGGGCAGAGGACGGCAAACTGGTGGCCATGAGGGACATCATTAAAAAAGTACGGAGATATCACTAGGAGAGGTCACTAGGTTACTGTTCAAGCTTGTTAAGAAGCATACATTTAAGAGAAGAACATTTGATGTGAGCATTAGGAATAGCAAATGCAAAGTGGCTTCATTAATTGACTGAATGCTTAAAAAAACACATGAATCTGTTTCTTGATAACTTGATAATTAATGAAGAGATGTCCTTCTTGCCATTCTTCAGGGTTTCCTGCCTCCCATGCTGGTGTTTGTTCAGTCTATAGAACGAGCACGGGAGCTTTTCCATGAGCTCGTCTACGAAGGCATCAATGTAGACGTCATCCACGCAGAGCGCACACAGCAGCAGGTACACAAAGACACTTTTCACACATTATTATTGGTGTCGCTGCAACATGGGTTTTCATCTTTCTCCTCTCCTGCTTCTGTTGTAGAGGGACAACGTGGTGAACAGTTTCCGCTCTGGGAAGATTTGGGTGTTGATCTGCACAGCTCTGCTCGCCAGAGGAATCGACTTCAAAGGAGTCAACCTCGTGTTGAACTATGACTTCCCCACCAGCGCCGTGGAGTACATCCACCGAATTGGTTAGTTGAGTAACATCATTCTGTTCTGGGCTGAGATGATTAGTATGATTATTGAATTAGTAAACAGCTTCACAATCCTTAACATTTTCCTGCTGTGGTAGATTTTTTGTCTCTTGATTATTAAGTGTCTTTGGGATTTGACAGAATTTTGAGATATCAAGTTGTTTTAAAATAGATGAATCAATAATAAGTGTTATAGTTGCAGTCTCTTTGCATGTACGTCTCCTCTTTTACCCTCGTCTACCCATCGGTTTCCCCGTTTATCATCTTCTTTGCTGTTTGCCAGGTCGTACTGGCAGAGCTGGACATCAGGGGAAATCCATCACCTTCTTCACAGAGAATGACAAACCACTGCTGCGCAGGTAGGCAGATACATGATGCTTATAAAAATGTATTAGCTTTAAAGATATGATGTGTGTTGGTTGTTTTTGTGTGTGTGGCCCAAGACAGTTTATACTGTGGTATATGGGGATCAAACAGCAAATTTCAGGTCAGGCAAGGAGCCATCAGATATTACACTGAACAATAGTTTGTCCTCTGATTACTTCATTTTCAAACCCCGAAACTCATTATGAGTCACTGCCGTACCAACCATGTTATTCATTATCCACCTTTTTGTCTGACACCGAGTTTTCTGTGACATGTTTTATGATTATTAATATATTTCTCTTTGTGCTTCTTTCCGACAGCATCGCTAATGTTATTAAACAAGCTGGCTGTCCCGTACCAGACTACATGATTGGCTTCAAGAAGATACACAGGTAAAAGAGATGGAAGATGATAATGGAGTTCTACAGTAACTAATATATTAAAGGACATTTTTGGTCTTTTGATTCTTGTAACTGTGTTTCCGTTTTGTGGTTGTAATAGTCTTTTATTTCTTTGTTTAGCAAAGTGAAGCGGAGACTTGAGAAGAGACCCCCCAAGAGAAGCACCATCTGCACAACTCCTCGCTTCTTAATGAAGAAGAAACCCCAAGTGCAGAAAAAGGGGAAGAAGCAGGCGTCGGGTGGAGCGCAGAAAGTAGAAAATGCACCTCAAACTGCAGTGCAGCAGCAGACAGGGGAGAAGAACACAAAAGGACAGAAACTGAAGAAAAAAAGTAAACCACAGAAAGGAGAAGATACAGAAAAACACAAGAAGACATCACAGAAAAATGTATCAAATTCCTCTGGAGCCAAGCTGAAAAAGTAAGAACATTTGGGAAAAGGTGTAAAATGTAATATTCATAATAAATATACTTGCGTGTACATTTGATTTCTGATGTAAACATGAACCACACACTTGTTCATATTGTCTAACCAGATCTTTCTTCATGTCATAAGAAGTGCCAGTTGATCAAAAATGGCTGCAACTAATTTCCCGTGTTTCTTCTTCTCCATCAGGAAAAAGAAGAAACCGCAAGAGGACTGAAGAAAAGTGGTTTGAGCAGACCGATGAGAAGATAGACGTGGACTTTTTTTTTTTTTTTTTAACATCTTGCAGGCCTGATTTGCTGTCAATTTTCACACTTGTGCTTTGTATTGTCAGATAAAATAAACATTTTGTATATAATGTTTGATGTGTGTTGTATTTGCTTACCTGCAACTTTTAGCATGAACAAAACATGTTGTAACAAAATGATCAAGGCAAATTAAGGCTGTAATATGCAAGGGTTTGAATGGTGTTATGTTCGATTTAAAAACTGCAGCATGAAATAATTTCAAGATATTACTTGGTACAATTGAAGGCAGTAAAAGACAATGGTGAACACTGGAGTATGGAATTTTAATATTTGATTATTTTTTATTGGGAAGATCAATAAACTCTGCTCCCATCAGACCTGATTAGATGAAGTTGAGCCTCTAAGATGATGAGTTGTAATCTTTTAAATTCAAAACAGTTTGACAGTACTCTTTAGATGTGAAAAAATTGAAACACTGAAAGGTTCAGATGGTAGAAGTCAATAGAGATTTTCTGCACCTCACAACAGACATTGGAAACACCTTTCATATAATGCTGTTCATTACAGATTAGCCATATACAGTACATCCTGTTAAAATCAGATGGGGGGAAAGCTATGTCATTTGTGCCAAAAAATAAAACAAAAAAAAGTTTACATTGTGGTTACAGTTTCACCACCTTGTATTAACATAACTAAATGTGTTATGAGAAAAGTGTTTTTTAACAACCTGTAGTTTGAGGAGGATATTTTCACAGCTATCTTTAAAACAAAGAAGAAAAGCACTTTTAAAAAACAAAACAAACATTGCCCCACCACTTCCATGGCTGGATCAACCATACAGGCACAGGGGGCCTTGAGCATGTGTATGCTTTATTTTATTTTATAGTTAGGCTCTACATAAATATACACAAGGCTTGACTTCTTCTCTTGATGGTGATAATTATGGTCACTGTCAGAAACATAATATTGATTTACAAGGTTTCATCCAACAGCAGCGTTATCCAATCAGAACAGAATACTATACTACACATACCAAAAACTTTTGATCACTTCAGACTAATAGCAAACATATGGTTTATAAGTTAGTCATTATTTAATATATATCGTATTTATATTTATATGATAAACATTGATTGGACATTTTTCTTTATATAATAGGATGTGTGTGTTTTAACGCTATAGAAATTTAAAAGACTCACTGTGAGTGAAAAGTGCTGTACAAATTAAGTTTATTCATATGTCATCACGTTTCCTAACTATCGCGATACCGCTTACATTGAGATCTCGCCCATGCATTATAGTGCAGGAAACCCCGTCTAGTCTTCCTTTCTCAACATGGCACCGAAGGTGAAGAAGGAAGGTCTGTGAATCTTACTATTTTAGATGAATAAACCCCATAGTTTAGACAAAGTGTCACATCAGATAATTAGTTGATGTCCCCAGTAACGATATTATCATCAGACTGTGGTTTTAATATGACCAGGGTTTTGCTATTAGCCATAAAAATGTAGATACAACAAACTGCGGTCCCGGCGTGTGTGCTAGAACGTGATGCTAAGCTAATATTAGCATGTTGCTGCTGGTCTAAAACGCTGAATATTTACAGAATTGTTACTCTGTCAAATACTGCCTACATAATATGTTAAGGAAACATCGTAGCTGCTTGCCCTTGTTGGTTGCAGATAATCTATAAAGTGATGGGTTTTTGGATTAGCAGTTTCTGATGTATCGTTAGCACCGCCGCACCTCACTGGTGTTTCATACGTTGCATTAACGCTACACGTGAAGTTTTAAAGTTGCTGTGATGGTAAAAGTACATTATCTGTAATTTCAGTCGAGGTGATGGCTTTCGCTTAAGTGGTATCCTTGTGTCTAACGGTGAAGTTAGGAAAGCTCTATTGGCCATTTCCATACTGTAATAGTAAATATCTGCGGATGTAGAGAGCTTTTATAGATACTTTTCTCTTGCCTAGTGCTTAGGTCAGGGCTCCAACTATTAATGGAGTGGTTGTCATCAATTTTGATAAGTTAAAGAAAATAAAGTCTATATTCTCTGGTTCCAGCTTTTCAAACGTGATTTTCTGTTTTTTTTTAGTTAAATCAAAGTAAACTGAATATCTTTGTGGATAAAATAAGAAGCTCGAGTGATATCTTAGCTCTGGGAAACTGACATTTTCATATTTTTGAAATCTAAGTGGTATTAATACAAAACATGGTTATTTTTGATGACCGATGTTAATTTGGTCTTGATTTGTAATTGTTTCTCAGCTTGAGGTTGATTATAATTTATACCTGTTACACTGTCCAGGAGGGATAGCACACTTAGTTACAAACAACATTGTAGGGCTCTTTTAATAGAAGAATTGAATGTTTTGTACCACATGTCAAATGATGTCCTTAAAGTTTCCCAAATCTGTTGGAGGCTTATTTGCGTTTAACTGAATTGTGTGAGCAGTGTTAAACAGCTAATTTGCAGTCTCATTTTTAACAAATATTTCTCCATTTCAGCTGTCCCTGCCAAGACTGAGGCCAAGTCAAAGGCCCTGAAGGCCAAGAAGGCTGTGCTCAAAGGCGTACACAGCCAGAGGAAGAAGAAAATGAGGACTTCTCCCACCTTCCGTCGCCCTAAAACCCTCCGTCTCCGCAGACAGCCCAAGTATCCTCGCAAGAGTGCTCCCCGCAGGAACAAGTACGTTACCAGTCTGCATGCTGTTGACAAATGTGCAGTTTAAACCTGGTGCAAATGATGGTCAATGCGATCAAAGTATGAAAAAGCGTGATTCCAACTTTATAAACCACTGATGCACCAAACTAAAATGGTTTTAAATGTTTGTAGTGGAGAATAAATAAGCATATGTGCTACTTTAGATACTTATACTTATATTAAAGGGTCAGCGTTTATAGCAACTTTTTATGGCCAGAAAACTGAGCACTTTGGGGATTTTTGGTTTTTAATTTTATTAATTTTTTTCTTTAGGTTGGATCATTACGCCATCATCAAGTTCCCCTTGACAACAGAATCTGCCATGAAGAAAATTGAGGACAACAACACTCTTGTGTTCATCGTGGATGTCAAGGCAAACAAACACCAGATTAAACACGCAGTCAAGAAGCTGTACGACATCGACGTCGCCAAAGTCAACACACTCATCAGGTAAACATTTTTAACCTGCTGTATGCTAATTTCACGTTACTCACCATTAGCAAGTTTGTTTTTAATGTAATCAGATGTGTTTGTATTTTAGTTTGGGAGATGTTTTCAGGCTGTTACTGATGATTTTTTATCAGATGGTTAATCAAGACAAACTAAACACCCTTATACTGTCGTCATTGCAAATATAAAACACTGTTGGTTATGAAGATTTCTACCTGCCTTCCTTTCATTGTTTAATTTAACATTTCCTGACCTGCTCGTAGGCCTGATGGTGAGAAGAAGGCGTACGTTCGTCTCGCACCAGATTACGATGCGTTGGATGTTGCCAACAAGGTGAGTCCTGAAGTCAGTGTGTAACTCAACAGTGAAAGCTTTTCAGAAGACATCAATTCTGCGCAAATGATGTAAACTTTTATTTTTTCTGAATCTTTGTGATGCATTCAAAGGAACCACTGATGCCAGATAACACATGTTCAGATATATTCAGTCACTCTGCTGATCAACACTTTCTAACTCATGTTTTTCGTCTTACAGATTGGCATCATCTAAACTGGCTGAAGAGACTGTGGAAGAATAAATATTTGTACAAACTAAAACTGGTTTTCTGTCCTGTGTATTTGTGAGTCGTCTTCAAACGTGCAGTAAATTAGGTTTTATCTGCTTGTGACACTTGAACATCCTTTCTAGTTTACTGCTGACATTTTTCATGATTTGACCCTTCATCAGTGAAATGTTGGTTTGGTGTTACAGGTGTTTACTACTGTAATTTGGGTTTTAGAAACAAATAAATCCATAGTAAAACTTTTAAAGAGTTCCCATAACTGGTACTATGAAAACTTTGTTTATGAACTGAAATAACAGAAGTGTTGGTAACGGGTCATCAGACTGAAGAAGCATGAGGCAGGTATGAGGCACACTTTAGAACCAAGTTTATTGAGATTCTACATTCACTCCTTAATATAAAGAACAGATCACCTGACAGTTGAGTTCAATGTCAGTTTCTGCAGTGAAAACTGGCTCACCTCACCAGGTGTAACTGACCAGTTGTACCACGTTTGAACTTAATAAAGGCTGTTTTTTGTTTTTCTGGGTGATATAGTTGGGTGTTGTCAAACAGAAAATGAGTGCATTACATTTCCAGTTTATTACAACTAGTGTTGGTGTGTTAAAGGATTTGGAATCAGCTCAATTTTGAGCTAAATTGTAATATAAACTACAGATTAGTTTAATGTGACTGATTTTAATGCAGATCAGTTATTTGTACTGATCAGTTTGCTTTTCAATCACTCGCCCGATCATGTTTGGAAAATTAGGGGCCTTGAACTGAAGGGCTGGGTAATATCTATTGTGATATTAACATTTTGGACTTTGTAGTACTGTGACTATGGGATACATGTCTTCATGGTTTTAAAGGCAGTAAAGTGATTAATCTTCTGAATTTAGTCTTTACCCACTTATGACCACACTACTGCTGTTTATCAAATTTCAATGTTAATATTTGAGAGTACCAATTTTCAATCCAACAATACAAATGAATGTTGAGGTATATGTTCAAAAACATGGTGATATTTGCCCAGCCCTAATTACCAGGTACAGGTTAAATACATTTTAGATTTTTAAAAAATGATTAAAATTAGATTACAGATTTGTGTTATATTGCTGCTTTTAATCACATTGACACATGAACATCTTGCTCATGAGAGGAAAGTTCGGACAGTGCCTTTAACCAGGCCTCTGCAGATTGGACACTTTCGCAGTGACGGTGCACACTCCTTGCACACCACCAGGTGTCCACATGGGATGAAGACGATGTTAACCTCTTTATCCATACACACTTTACAGGTGCGCTCCTCCTGCAAGCGCCGCAGCTGCTCCTCCATGGGGAGATCTGCATAGAAAAATAATTAATATTTCCATCTGATTATTGATGAGTTATCTGTAGTGTAACAGCTATAAAGTCTCAGCAATTAAACTATCGAGTTTATTAATTTACAGTTTATATATCCCAAAATGTACCCACAGTTCAGACATTTTTGACCAAGAAAAAAATTACAAGGTGTATCATAATTAAAGCAATTAAGCACAATTAAAGATTTAACTTGCAGGAAGTCAGGTCCTGCCTAAGGCTCAGGTGTGTCTTCATACCTGAAAGATCCTGGCTTGGTGACGCAGCTTCATTCGACTGAGCTGAAATTGACAAACATAACAAACAGTTAGCTCAGGCTTTAGTTAAAAGTTCTTTTGTGCAAATGGATCTTCATACTCACTAAATCTTTAAATTAGTAGTCAAATATTTCTTGCTTTAATGAACAGACCACCAAATAACATAATCTTTCTGCTAAAAAGTGCAATCAGAGAGTGTTGAGTGGTTAAATTGTACCCATGAGATCTCGGAGCAAGTGGACATCATTTTTTTGGATCCAGTTGCGGAAGACCTCGGCTGCAGCGTTGCCCTTGGTGAGGACGAGCTCTATTAGCTTGGCGGTCTGCTGCTGGGCTGATGTCTGAGCCTGAAGGCTGCTGTAGTCCTCGGCAGCTGCAGGTTAACAAGGAAGTGAAGATGAATTACAATTTAAAGGGTATTTGAGGGAAATTTAAACACCAGCTGCATAGGACTGAAATGATATCTCCAATTAATTGTCAAACTCACATAAAACATTTTGTTCTCTTAAATGCTCCAACACTGGTTCAACACTCTTCAGGCGCTGGATTAATGCTGCCTGGTGTCTCTTCACAAAGGTGAAACCATCTGTAACGAAGTGAAATTTAACAGTTAAAACAGGACTTCTTCATTCATGGTTTATTTTCATGGACGACAATCTCAGAGCACGATCTTTATTTTTCACGTCAGCCGCACCTGATGCCATTGCTTCAGCCAACATCTCTCGCTCCTCTTCCCTTTTCTGGTCCTCCGCACTCAGCAGGTCTGAGACCAGCTCTTGGACTGTCCTGTAGTTCTCACCGCTGGTCAGGATCTTGCTCTGGACCGTCTGCTTGACTAAACTGCGATCGAAGCCCATCTCTAAAGCCGATTTAATCACAGGAGTGTTCATCATGACGGCATCCTCGGAGCGCTCTTCACCGGGGCCGAGGTGAACCACTGAAGGAGACAGAGAGCGGACACTTTACCCATACAGTTTTTTTTGTTCCTTCTCAAATCAGTTCTGTACAGAATCTACAAATCCACTTGTCAAACTCTCTTTTTAAACTCACCAGGTGGATCCACAAACTCTCTGGAGCTGCTGTCTCCGTTTGTTAACAGCTTTAGGGAGGAAATACAAAATAAGCATTTATTAAATAACTTGTTCCACACCAAACGTTTCAACCAAGAAGACATTTTTTCACCACGTTGTACTAACCTGCTCAAACAGACGAGGAAAACGAGCCTGAATCTGGTGAACAAAGTCTTGTCCCTTCTCCTGGAGCAAATATTCACACCTGAAGTCGACCAGAGGAACAAGAACACAAACATTCATATAAACCCTCCTCGTCACGTGTATTATGTCAATTTAGAACTCGAAGAATAAACTTTATAAATAAAAACAGCAGCACTGACCGAGGAAACCATTTAGCGTGTTCCACCCAGGGATCGTCTCCAGACTCCCAGCATCGCAGGCCTCCATCGCAGCAGAAGCATTTTACATCATCGTTGCGACCTTGTAGGGAAACAAAGAATTTTAATATCATCTTAAAAGCAGACAGCAGGTTTCAGGGAAAGATAACTGAAACCATTCAGTCATTCATTTCCCAAACGGCTTATTATCTCTAGAGGGTTGGGTGGAAGGGGGGGGAGTTAGAGCCCATCCCAGCTGTCATTAGTCTGTGGGAGGAAGCGGGAGTACCCGGAGAGAACCCCTGCTTAACTGAAACCAATTTGGATATATTTTGTATTTCTCATCTCATTTCCTCTTTTGTTATAAACATGAGATCATGTGTTTATAATCATATCAGGACTTCCCAGCACAAATTAAAAGGAATTTGACAGATACCAATACTGACAAATACCCCCAAAATACGGACACCCCCACACAGGTGTTTAGATTAGGAATCTTTCATCTGGCCATTATGAGTAGATTCTGTGTAAGGTCTTTAGGACTTTCATAATGTCAACTTTAGCTCAATTTTAAGATTATTTCTGTGTTGAAAGAATATAAACAAGTCCAAAAAAACAAGTTATAAATTGCCACAATAAGCAAAGTTTGATGTTTTGAGGATTTTTTGGTTAAAAAATTATTTTCCAACATACATTTTGTGTCTTTTTACACCAGCGACAGGCACATAGTTTTACTGGATAAACGTATGTAGACAACATTATGGAAAGACTATGTGGCTCTTTAGCTGGTGTATGCTACACTATTATCAGTTGTAAGTAGGTTTGTCACATTAAACATACAAATTTGATCCATTGTTAAGATAAAAATATTCATTAAGATGGCTTTGAGGACTTTATCAGTCCACATCATGGTGTAGATATATCTCTTTGTTATCATCCATACCAACATAGTAGAAGCCAGCTTTAGCCAGCTGGTCAGGCCTGACAGGGATACGGGACGGCCAGTTGACGAAGGTGAGCAGCCTCTCATCACTCTGCTGCATGGCGGGGTTGGACACATTACTGAGGGCTGGAGCTCCTGCGGACATTTGGGAGGTTACTGCTCCAGACGCAGCTCCTGAAGCTCCACCCAGCGACACATTGTCAGCTCTGTCCCCGCGGACAAAACGACAGTTCGGATAATGCCTCTGGTGTTCAGACACAGCTCTGTCGCCTGGCTCCCAGTTACTCAACTGCAAATACAAACGAAAATCTTTGTCATGTCCCACAATCAATAAATAAACTGATGTCGCTTATGGTTGTAAAAGTAAGTAAAAATACAAGTAAAGAAGGGCCACAAAAAACAAATTTAAAAGAAGAAAATTAAAGTGAAATCAACTCTAAAATGGGTACTTTTAAATATCTTAATCTGCTTGTGCTCCTGCGTTGACACTCACCTGTCCTCCACAGCTGAAGCAAGCCACTCGGTCACCCTGGCCCAGGTAGTAGAAGCCCGCCTTGGCGAGCTCTGCAGGGGTGATGATGGAGAGCGTCCAGTTGTGGAAGGAGTCAAGGCGGTCCTGCTCTCTGCGCATGCTGGGGTTGTGGCATGTCGGTCTCTGGTGGGACATGTCTTCCACTCCTCGGGAGCTAAGAGGGCTGGAGGGCGGTGGAGCAGAGAAGCCCATGTTTAGATAGCCGACTGGTTCTTCACCTTGACTTATCGTTGGGTTAGCAGTAGCCGGGCCTGGACCAGAAAGCTAGAGATTAAAAAAAAAAGGAAGCATAATATTAAAAATGTGTCTTCTATAAAGTGTATCTCTTATTTGTAAGAAAGTTCCTCTGATCTTACTGGTATAGCTGGGGCGATGCGGAGAGGAGAGAAGGCAGAGTGTGAGGAGGAGAGCAGATTGGCTGTGGATGGGAGGCTCTGGATGAAGGAGCAGGAGGGAGAAAGCTGTCTGTGCTTCTCTGTCGGACAGTCTCCAGCCTGCCAGCCCTCTGCAGTCACGTTACACCTGAAACACTGCACACGGTCGCCCACACCAGTGTAAAACCACCCTGCCCTTGCCAGACTTCGCTCTGTGACTCCTGAAGCTGGGAAACGAGCAAAGGTGGAGATGCGGTAGAGCTCTGTGGACGAAAATGACACATAAGATTACAACATATCAGAAATTCTAAAATAAATTAATTTTAATGTATAAATAATAAAAAAGGAAAATAATAAGAGATTACTACCTGAGGAGTTGTCATACTGAAGGTCAGGTGGAGGCCCACTGCGGCACAGTCCCATCAAAAATTGGTTGTTTTTAAGTTGAATAAGAGTTTCCATTTTTTAGATATAGTGATAGGAGGGTAAAAGAGATGTCCTTCAAGGGGAGAGAAGTTTGAGAAAACCCAAGGTCTAATTCTCTCACACAGTCACTCACACCGAGACAGAAACTAGTAAAATATATCAGGGGCTGAGAAGGTGGGGGATTTAACGAAAGAAATGAAACTAAGGCTCACGCGGTAGAAAAAGCCCATAAATCACCACTGTCACTCCGTATCTGTCAAGCATCTAAATCACTCTGTGGACTTTATACCTTGAACCATGTGACCTGTACCACCTCCACCTACCACCTCTGAATACTGAGCTGAAACTTAAACATTTCTCTTTCAGTTACAGAACAGAGTAGTCAAACAAAACACATCCTGTGCAGTAAAATAAAATATGATTCATAGTAAATAGCTTGATTAAAATGCAATAATGTTACACTCAGATCATCCTGGATCAGTATACAATTTACTTTCTTGTATATTTATCACAGGCATGTCTAACACACTACAGAGCCATTCAAACACACTGTATGTGATTGAGTGTAACATTATAAATTAAATAAAAATGTACACACACACACACACAGACCAAGGGCTATGCAATCTCAAACCCCTCCCCCCATCTTGGACATCCCTCCTGTAGGTGTCTAAGCCGTCATAATTGAATAGTAACAACCCAATAAGAAAAATTTAATCCTCCTGGTAAAGATGATGGAAATCCCTCTTTAGAGTGATGTTAGCAGGACCTGTAGGGATACAAAACAAAACAAACGTTAAATTGTGTTCACATAAGCATTTTTTCCAGGATTTTCAGACCCTTCAGCAGGTTGATCAGTGCAATCTCATATCATACAGACAAGCAATGTTCACATCTATCCGGGGTTTATCTGGGGCCGGTCGAGGTGGCATCAGCTCCTCCTGGGGGATCCCAAGGTGTTCCCAGGCCAGTAGAAATATGTAACCCCTCCAGCATATTCTGGGTCTGCCCCAAGGGCTCCTACCAGTCAGACATGCCCAGAACACCCCTACAAGGACACGTCCTGATAAGGTGCCCAAATCACCTCAGCTGGGTCATTTTGATGCGGAGGAGCAGTGACTCTACTCCCAAGGAGCATCTCCCCTGGATGTCTGAGCTTCTGACCCTCCGTCTAAGGCCCAGACACTCTCCGGAGGAAACTCATTTTGGTCGCTTGTATCCGGTACCTAATTGACCTTAGGCGAGTGTCATGATTTAGACTGACTGGTAAATTGAGAGCTTGTTGACATTTAGCACATTTTATTTTCAATTCCTGTCAGCCACATTGGTATTATGGTAACTGCCACTCAATACCAACATTACTCTTGTTGCCACTCAATAGCAATATTACTCTTGTAAATAATGTCACGATTATTTTTATTACATATTTAAAATTGTTTTTGTACTTTTCATTGTTCTTTATTCTTTTCTTATTGCTGCTCTTATATTCTATTCTATTTTGCTGTCCACTTGCTGCTGTAACAATGCAATTTTCCCCATTGTGAGACTAATAAAAGAATATCTTACCTTAAAAAGCTTTGAAAAGGGTGTCTTATAGTGTCATAACGTTATAGTTTTAACCAAAACGTTTAACTCACATAACCAATCTATTTCCTATAAATGTACTGATCGATTATTCGAAGCTACAGGCGGTACATTACCAATATGATCCCTAGAAATACAGGTGATTTCACATTTCATATGAATAATGCATAAACATCCGATTGTTTTAAGGGTTAATTCCCGGCAGTTTAGGTACTTTCCTACCACATAGCTGCGGGTTTGTTGACCAGACAGGCACTTCCTGTTATGGTAATTCCATAGTCGCTGATGATATTCATATTAAATTTGACATTTAGGAGGGAATGTTATTGATTTAGAAATTAGTATCTTAAGTCAAATCTTTATTAATTAAAAATACACATAAAATACAGTGTAGTTAACAAAGCTGGCAGTTACCGATCAGCTGATATCGAACGCCTCCATAGCAACAAGAGAACGGCGGACATTCGCTCGCTAACGGCTGCTAGCGGCTACAAAATGAAACTTTGCTGCTTGTTAATGTGAACAGCAGCAGTCTGGAGAAAAAGAAAAATACGACACAGAACACCAGTGCAGGAAAATCACACGAACCTTTCCTTCCCCCCTCGTTTTATTGAGTCACACTCACCGTTTTGTACTTCAATACGTCAGTACGGAAAGTCCGGGGCGCTGCCGCAGCTGCTCGTCAGAGGTTGCCGCCACTTCCGGTTATCTTTAAAATGGAAGTGAAGCAAAATGAATACCTTTCGTTCTTCTCAATAGTCACTTATCTTGATTGATGTTTATGGTCTGGTTAAAGTACAGTCTTATGTGTTTCGTTTCATTTAAATGTAACTATGCCTATATTCATCATCACCCCGCCACTTCTATACACACACATACATAGTGAATAATCCCTCAATTAATCCCAGTATATTTTGTGTACACAGAGCTAGTAGTACTGGTTGTACTGGTTTCTCTCAGGGTGTTAGGTAATCCAGTTTAGATGGATTAGATAACACCAGACATAAATAAATGCTATTATATAGGCTACACAAAAAAGAAAGCTGTTTTACAACCTAATACTTTATGTTGTCACAAGTAGCCTATTAACACCTAGTTTGTTAGTTAGGACTTTATCATCCAATTTTAAATTAAAAATGGATGTCTGACTGTCTGATGTAATGATCCTCATGTTATTATATAAAAATGTATAGGCTTTCTCCTGTTCATACTATTTTATATCAGTACAAATAAGTGAAAATCTTAAATCATGTTAAAGTTCATAATACATCCCAATTACCGACACTGCAATTTGTGTATAAAAACATCTTTAGTCTGTGCCCACTATTGCAACATTAGTAGTTTTCTGTCAAATGTCAAAAACCTGTTAGTTATAGTTTCTAAAATCAGCAAAATAGCCTAATGATAAGAAAAATCAAAGACGATACTTACACAGTGGCTCCTGTTGGACTTTAGTCAGATGCTGAGAAACAGTGAGTCAGTGAAAGAACATTTAAAGAGTAGCCTAGAATGGTATTTCCCCTCCTTTCTGAAGCTTCCATTTCATTGACAAAACTATCAGATGTTTAAGCCCCACCCTCATTCATTTCATTACCCTTTTTGGTGTTTAACATAAATCATCCTGACCTTTCACTTTCAATTCATGTAAAGTACCTATAATCCCTCAAATTAATTAATTATATCTATGTCCCTTTGTGGGGTAAAGTTCAGTAAATTTTCAGTCAAACATACAAGACCACAAGGGAAACAATCTATGAGTCATAACACTCGATTGTGTACATTTAAAAGTTTATTAAAACAGAAAACTCCTTTAAAATGATTACAGTGAGAGTAAGAAGAAATAAATGTATATAAAGCACATGCATAAAAAGGTACAAAGTTTGATTGCCTCCAAACTCTCTGTAAATAGGATAATAAATGTCATTATATGTTACATACATAGGGAGTGTCATGCATGCTAAGATAAATAAATTGGCTAGGTAGTGTGTTGCATTGGGTGTATGAGCAGTAAATCGCTCCAGGCCCACGGCACTTTAATTTAGAAGATTACAAAAAGGTGGCTCTGTACTTGGGGATGTTGTTTTATATAAAAAGGTACATATATAAAAAAAAGGAAGCTGGTTAGAAGAAATGCTCTCACCAATAATTACACAGCTTCAAATTCAGATAAAAATATAAACACACTGCAGAAACAACCCAGCGGATAAAAACGGATTATATACTTATTATATAGTTTAACTAAATGAGGAGGATTAAAGAGCTCCCCGTACTGATGATTGCTTTCGGTATGTTAGGGAAGCACCTGATAGCACTTAGCACAGTTAGAGCAAAAATAAACCAACACAGCATCTGCAATTAGTATGTCGTTTTTCTGAGGAGGCACAACAGGGTCCTCCATTCATACAGTGGGTCTGAAGTTCATTTTCAAAGCCCAAAGTTCTCCTCGTTCACACTAACACCAACGATTCTTAAAGAGCGGAAAACTTTGAGCAAAGGAAAATCTGGACAGAGTGGTAGCAAACTTTAAGAACTATATCACTGATTTTGCATGTTTTAGTCTATTTACAACAAATCACACATTTTACATCACTGCTAAAGTATTTTGCAAACCATGCTGCTCTTACAAAGAAATCTGGACCTTTTTTTGTTTTTTCCTACCATTCCAGGCATCTAATGCAGATTTTCCACATCAATCTGCACTGAAATTTCATTGCAGAGCCAAGACTGACAAAAAATATATATTGCTAATGTTTACTGTAAGTCAAGAGTCTGATAATTGACCATCCTGTGAAAAAAGGAAATTAATAGAAAATAATGGATGCCTTTAATGACTGGAAAAGAACATTTAAAAGTCTTAAACTAATCAGCATGCATTTCAAACACAGTCAGCAAAAGTATCAAGTTAAAGATGATTTGTAGTTTAGGAGCTAAAACCTAAATGCAACCCCCGCACGCTATAATTACCAATGTTGATGTGAAAATTCTTTAGGAATGTATCAAGTCAATAGTGGGGAAAGTGAGAAAAATTGAATAAAACTGTTTAATACTAAAGTTGATGGGGTGCTGGCTGGTTAATATTTTTCATCTGTGCTTCAGGGCCAATTTAAAAGCTGCTGGAGACATTTTCTTCCCACTGATAAGAAGAACAGCGAAAATCTCTCATGCACACAAAAGGAGAGAAAAACACCCTGATGTGGCATCATTTCTTAAAGAAGGGGTGGACATAATAATATTACAAACAACTGTATGATACAATGCAATCCAATAAATCAAATCTCCAATAAATACTACCTTTGTGAAGCTTATATTCAATCCCGGAGTAGACACAATAACTGGCACTACAAATAAAAATGCAATCCAATACAACAACAAAACTTAAAACTTATAACCATAAATTTCATGTAACATCAGACACAGTGATAACAAATCTTGAATATTAGTAACTTGGTTATAGCAAGGCTGTTGCAGGGTTTTAGAGCAAAGGAGCAAAAGGAATAAACCAAAAGCAGAGGTGCTATTTTACACAGCAGAGGCCATTTATCTAATGAGTGCGGCTGTTGTTCAGGCCGTCAGCTATTAACTAAATTGATCACAAGACCAGACGCGTTAGGATTACAGCTTCCTGGGGGAAACCCTGTATTATCTTGGATTGCATTATTCTGTACACATGTTCATCTACTGTAGACATCCTCTGTATATTCAAACCCCAACAGACTCTATTACAATTTTAGTGTCCAAAGTTAAGACTCCTTTACACTTGTGTTCTTTATTTCTCTGAGGCGTTTGACAGATTTGTTAGGCATGAGGTTTCTACTGTGACTAAAGATAAAGCTTATCCTCCTTAACTTCATTTTTTTTTTTTTATAAAAGGTACTATCATCTTGGTTTGGAGCACCCCCAGTCTTACATGCGGATGTACAAGCAACTCTGATGGGGGTTTTAATACTGGTTTCTGGCCTGTGAGCATTTTTACTGAGTCTACTTAGTGTTTTTCATCTTCTGACTCACCACAAGGGTGCGTCCTCTCCCCCCCATGTCTCTGTGGAGCTTCGATGGCTCCTGTTGATTCATCAACCTTGAAACATCGGTCATCTCTTCAGTTTAGAGCACTGAAGATTCAAATAAAGGGGCTACCAATATTTACAAAAAGCTCTTCTGCACCTTCAGTCTCCTACCACCATCAGCGGGAAACAAGCAGAGACAATTCAGAACAAATATCTGAAGACAATCATGGATGCCGCATTCAGTTTTGAGCCTAACGCAGAAGTAAATCACATTCTTTTTCCAGCATGAATCACTGATTCAATGGAACCTATGTAGTGTTAATCCTGATAAAGTATTTGACTCATCTCTTGCCGTCAGTTGTGACGCTTTTTTAAGATCATGTTTTGAACAGCTGTGAACACGTGCACTAAAATCACCAATTAGAGGTAGAAGCACCAGATGTTGCACTTTTATCCCATGAAGTAACCGATGGACATTTGTTGCTATTTCAACACGTCTTTCTTGTGTTTATGTAACTGCTACATGCAGACTTTACTGACTTGACACTGTGCTTTTAAAAGTTGCAAAGTGTTGCAAACAGTATTACCCAAGTGGGTATAATAAAACAAATCTGTAGGCTAAAATTAGCTGTGATGCACTTTACCAAAGATGTGGGGAGCTTCATCTGAGGTCAATGACTAAAAAGAAAGGAGTGTCGTAAAAATATGAATGCTCCATTGTGCATCCCTGTAAAACCAGGCCTGAAAAGGAGAATACCAGCAGCTTACCACCTTCTGTGAGAGTCAGATTATTTCAATCCTCAGGGTGCGAGTAGTGTTAGGTATCCATCACACGACGGTAAGGTATTAGCTCTGTATTGTTGCTCTTGTACCACTTTTAAAGCCACAGAAATCCTCCAGAAATCACAGTCATGTTATGAAGACTTGATGGCGGTGGGTGGCCGGGCGTGTCTATAGCCAGGTGAGCAGGCTGTCTCTGTCCATATGCGAGCCAGAGAGAACCGTCTCCATGTCCATCAGGAGGTCTGAACTCAGACCTTCAGGGATGCAGGGCATTAGCTCCTCACCCTCAGACATCGGGAGCACAGGCATCGACTCTTGCAGGGTCATCGCAGAGGTTTCGCCGGAGTCACCTAAAGTCCAGAAAATGATGGAAATGACTGAACATGAGGGGAGAATTTAAATATCAACTGTGACAAGGGAGACTTTTTTTTTTGTACAAAATTAGAAACTGGTACTAGAGTCAAACCAGTAATCACAAAGTTTAAGTAAGTAAGTAAGTAATTTTTGTCATAAATTTACTCCAAGCTCCAAAAATAATCAGATTCCCATTGGTTGCTAAGGAGATTTACTGTGGATCAATAGATGTTATGTATATTGTGGTTTCAGTAAATATAAGCTGATTTATGATCGAGTTTGGAGAGATGATTTGTTTAGTCTCTTTCGCAACAGCAGGAACCATGGGTCTTACTAACTTGTGATGCTGTGTGTGAGTGAGTGTGGTCTATCATGCGCTACTTTTGGTGACAAATTTTCATATTTACGACCAGTTAATTGGGAACAAAAGCTGTGTCCCAAATTGGAAAAATGCTGATTTTTCTAATCAGTGGTTAAGGTTATTGTTGGGAGTAGTCAAACAGTGGTGATGGTTAGGGTTAAGATAAGTCTCCAAGAAATGAAGTCTATATAATGCCCCCCAAAAGTGACCATGTTCTGTTGTATGTATGTGTGTGTGTGTGTGTGTGTGTGTGTGTATGTGTATGTGTATGTGTATGTGTATGTGTATGTGTATGTGTGTGTGTGTGTGTGTTACCGGTGTCCATGTGATCCACAGAGCTCAACATGTGGTCCGACGTGCGTGGTAAGCTGCTGACGCTCAGGCCACTGTCAGTGCTCTCGTTGCGAGAGTGAGCGCTGCACGACAACATAAAACACGTTTTTACATCTGATCATCATTAAAAAGGAAATGACTGGTAGACATTGTGTGGAGTCATTGAAATAAAATCTTCACTAGTAAAAAATGATGGCAGATGAAAACCGATGACAGTAGGCTGGAGTTAACTTAACCATTAAGGTAAGAATTTCAATAACTGTGAGATCTACATGATAATAATATTAAACATGAACTCACCCATTAAGTGTAGGTTCATGATTTGAGGTTCGGATCCTGACATCCAGAGACGGGACAAGCGTCTGTGCGTTCCTGTCATGGTCCATCCCACCGGGCATCTGGTTCCTTCCTCCTGCGTCCTACAACATAGACAAACACACACTTGTATAGTGGCACATACACTGTGTTTGCATTAACAGATTATTTAGTGACTGGTAAATCTGAACACAACACAATACAAACAGATAACCGAAGAAATGACTGTGGGGAAGTGTACGCAGATATTGAGATTTGCCCCACAAATTTTGGGGCAACACATGAAAGTACAATTTCACATGACCTCTGACCTGTGATGTCATTTGCATCTGTTGTTTGATTCTGAGCCGTTCCTTTTCCTGTCTTTGCTGCATCGCCAAGCCAAGGATGCCAGGGTTCATCTTCTGGACTGGAACATAAAAAGAATTTCAAATCGACTTTTTAACAGTTAAGTAAATCTTCCCATGAGGTTAAAACATTGCAGCAATGAGGAAAACTTTTCAGAAACTTTGCGATCTTTCTTATTTTCGTTGCCAAACAGCAACTTGTGATGGAGGACATGTGAACAAAATGTTTCTCATTGACAAACATAAATTGTCAGTTCTGCAGACACAAGTTTGATAGTGTGCTACCTAGACACGGGTCGACCCATGAGGTGTTCTTATTTATGTGATCGATGTAGTACACCTCTCCATCTGCAGTCACAGCCTGCTCCCAGCCTTCAGGCAGTGGACCTGAACAGCAGTGAAAGTACACAGTGAGAAGGCAAATGGTGGATGGAGTGCATGGAGTGTTTTAAAGTGAGTAAAAAGTAGAATCTGGCCCACGTCCATTATGTCTGTGTAGTTTCTATTTTCTGAGTAAAAGTACAATATCTATTTACAGGATGTTAAAGTGTACTAACCTGTGTGTGTCCTGCCTGAACGCAGTGGATCAGAGGTGGTAGAGAATTAGAGCAAATGTGCAAGAGCACAGGGCAGTCTTGGGGGTCAGGATCATTTTAAAAAAGTTTTTATAATGAAACATGAGCAGAATGTATTCAAACACAGCTTGAATTGTTCTCACCACTGGTTTTCTAATGTCTATAGGGAATTTCAGTCAAAAAATTGTTTTATTTACTGAAGTGGGGGTGTTCTCATATGCAAATATATCAGTTCCACCTCTTTTTTTAGAGCCGTTGTAGTTATGATGGGTTAGGGTTAGGGTCACCACTACGACTACATAGACGATAATCAAAAGTTAAAGTTATTATTTGGCAAGAGGTTAAGTCTAGAAATCTTAGCTAATGTTGCATCCAAACTGTGTGGGTGTGGTTTGATCAAGTTTGATTGAGAGCGATGTATCACTGGCAACATAGGCGAACTCCACAACTGTTGTCAGATTCAGATCAGGAGTCTTATATTGCTAACTTTATAATGTTAAACAAAATACTGTAATATTATTTGAATCACTCCAGTGATTCTGGAGTCTGGAGCTAGGTTAGAATATGTAGCACAGACACATACATTCATCTCTCATGTGAAGTTAATATTTTAAGGGGAAAATAGTATGCAAGACCTGTTTGCTCATAATAGGAAACTGATTGAATTCAGGGCCTTTTATATATTAATGTGATCATTTTTATTCCGGACACCAGAGCCGTGGATGTAGAAACCAAAAGGGTGGCGGATCTCAGAAGAAATCGCGCCTGGAGTTGAACTATGAAAAGCAGGGCTGTGCTTAAAGAGAAACTGAAAGGTGAGATGAGGGGGTGGGGGGGGGGGGGGGGGAAGAAAAAATGTGATTGATACCTGTCTCTGGATTGATGTTTTGTGGTTGCGTAGTGGGTGCTGGGTTGCTGAGGGAGTGGGCATGGACTGGAGTGCCAGTGATCGAATGCTGAGGTGCAGCCGATTGAAGCTGCGCGAGGCGGGGGTCGTGCCAAGTGGTTGTCTTTTCCAGGTGACTGAAAACACACAACAAGTCTCAACAAATCTGGATTTGTTAAACCACTGCAACCTGATGGATAAGAAGTGAGTGGCACGCTTTGCCTCGACCTGCTTTACCTGTACTACCTGATGTGCACGAACGCACTCAGGCAGACCGGCACACGTCACTGCTCATGCTGTTAAACCAGCCTTTGACAGCAGCGTGGGCTGTTAGGCCATGTGCTCTCATGAATGAAACTGCCTGAAACCACACCTGTTGCAAAACTAGTTGGAACATTTTCTGTTTTCATGCAACTGATTAGTTTGAGACTCTGCACTGTTGCATGACTTTCCTGACTGTTTACTTTTTATCATATACACTCACCGGCTAAATATTCAAGACAGATGTACCCTCCAACTCTGGAAGGAATCTAAAAAAACCAAACATTTACTAGTTTTAGCTTCTCATATGTGAATATTTGTTGCTTTTCTGTTTTATGTGACTGAAAATTGAACTTTTTTAGGACAAAATAAGCCATTTGAAAGTATTACCTTGTGCTTTTGGGAATTGTGTCACTGTTCTCTGACATTTTATAGACTAAAATATTAATTCTAAAGGTGGGGCTGACTCTTTCTAAACAGAAACCCTTGAAGTAACCTGCAAAACAACAGATCAAGCACATTGATAAACAGTACGTTGACCTTACTTGAGGAAGTATCGTTGGCCAGTGGGCGTTTTGGCCATTTCCCAACCGTGGGGGAGTGGCACATCATCAGGTATGATTGGCGTCGCTGCTACATCAGCCGCTTGAGTGGAGAGGGAGTTGACTGGTAGAGAGGCAGGAGAGGAATGGGCGCGGACGTGATGAGGAGTGAGGGAACCGCACACACCTCCATCCGAACTGGCCTGACAAGAAACGAGCAGGGTTAACAACTGCCATGACAAAACACAAACGGCAATCAGAAACATAAGTCAGGAGCAAGAAAGCTGGCAAAGGGGAGTAAAAAAAGTCACATCTGGGTTTTTAACTTTTCAGGAAAGTTTTATAACTTCTGCCAAGGAGTTTTTACAGCTGGTAGTTTATGATTGTTGGCAGGTTTATCTGAAAATCCTTTAGCCAATTTCACTAGTTTACCACATTTTGATGCTGATCAAGTTCAAAATATTTCAGGAATTAAATGATAAATGTTTCGGCCACATTTACACATTTAAGAGATAAGAAAAGGTGTGTCTTCTTATCATGAAATAAACTTAAACTTTTATCTTTAAAAAAGTTCAATCATCCTGAGCATCGACTCAAGAGGATCAGCCCAAAACGTGACAGTCTGATGTTACACTCTTATCGTCTAAATTTAAACTGTCTGGTAAAATCCAATTATGATAAATCATAATTTTAATGTGATCTGAAAGGAATCTAATGCATACAGTTGTTGGTCTTCATTGAGACTAACAGACGACTCAACCAAGTGGACATATTTAGACTTTCGTTTGAAATGTTTTAGTCAGAGTTTGATACAGACAACTGTTACTCTTTGTAATGATTTTCCTAAATTTGCAGGTTGCGTCTGATGAACTGGAAATTATGTCCTGTGGAAATGTGCTTGATACAGGAAAACTGTATCAGCAAAGAGCACAAACATGTCCAAAAAGTAGACCTTCATTAGAGACAAACACCTTAAACTGCATCCTCAACAATGACCACTGAATAAATATATTTTATAGTAGCAGCAAAAAACATTTTAGACGCTTTGTGATCAAAAAGTTGAACTCAATCCTGTAGAGCAGCCCTGCAGTAAATACTACCTTTGTGAAACTGATAATGTTCACAAGTACAGACAGTATTAGGGCTATAACTATTTATTATTTTTATTATAAATTCCTTCTCTTGTTGTTTAGTCTATGAAATACCTGTAAAACTCTCCCATTGCAAAGCTCAGGGAGCCCTTTAAATGCCTAATGTGCGTTTTTGTCCAACTGACAGTTCAAAACTTAAATATATTCATTTAATATATATAAATATATAAAAGCTAATTCTTTCAGAAGTTGGAAGCAACACTGTGAAAAATAACTTAAATGATTAGTCAATTTATATACTTGTTGATCAACAGCGGACTAATCAAATGATCATTGTCATTGAAGCAAAAATGCTGAATGCTTCCAGCTTCATTAATCAGTGTATTATCATGAATGACAAAGAAAAGCATTCAATCTTACCATTTAAGAAACCAGCAAAAGTTTGACTTCATTGCTTGAAAAATAACAATTATTCAATTATAAAATAGATAACGTTTCTGTCAATTGATTAATCAACTAGTTGTTGCAGCTCTGACATTATAAACCAAAGCAATTCATCTGGAACATAACAGAGAGATTCATTTAGATGATGCATATTATCAGCCCTAAACAAAACTGCTGCTGAACTAATGATCTGTCCATGAACTCGTTGATCAAGATTATTTCAGGACCTTTTTGGTTTGTTTCTAATATTTTGCCCCCTCATGTTTGAGATAGGGTGTGCACATGAATTAAAACATATTTCCTTATAAATACAGATACTAGTATTTATTGTAGGACTGTTTGGTTTCTATTATTCGGGTCCCACAGTGCTACAGTACACCATGTAGCCTGGTTGGTGCATTTGTCATCATTGTTTTGACACATCAGGGTTAGTCCTGTAAAGCAGCATGGTGGTGTTACAGTTATTTATAGTTCTATATATTACTTGTCTGGAGTGGCCTCGGGGATCCGGCTGCCTGAAGAAGGAGTCCGGCAGTTTCCTCATCCTCATGGGCAGAGAGGCCGGCGGTCTGCCCGGATTGTTGGGGTCCATCACCGCTATGAAGAGGGCCTCCAGCTCCGTCTGCGAGTCCCCGCGGACGTGCACGATCTGCTGCCCGGCCGGAGGCGCGCCGCGGTGCGCGTCCATGTCGCCAAAGTTTGGTGTCGCAACAAATCTGTCGAAAAAAAAGTTCAATCACACAAACAAACAAACAAATAAACAAACAAAGCGGGGATATTAAACGCTACGGGCCCGCCAGGAATAGATGCGTCTGAGTGCTGGTCGGATTTGTTTACACTGTTTGCCCTCCACCAACACCACCCCCACCCCATTTGAACTTTTCTGTCGTTGTCTGTTTCAAGCTGTAACATCTCGGAAGTTCATCAGCTGCGAGAAAGAAAGTCAATCAGCGAGTAAAGACATCGAAAGGAGCGCAGTTTAATGCGAAGATCGCTGACAATAAAAAAAATCAATCTCAGCAGAGTACAACATGCCTCCCACATACCTTCAAGCAGACAGACCGTTTCCCCCCCTCCTCTCTCTCTCTCTCTCTCTCTCTCTCCCTCTCTCTCTCTCTCTCTCCCTCTCTGTGTATTCCTGCAGAGGGAAAAATATAAGTTGGAGCCGGAGAGACAGTCAAGACACTGATTTCCGATGCAAACTTAAAACCAAAATCCGCCTACAGCATAAAAATATAACACTAGTAGGAGAAAAGTGATCTGAGCGAGACCTCCAAACTTTTTTTCCCATCCACAGTTGAGTCCAGATTCATGTGATAGTGCTGAGGGGCGGGGTTGCAGGGTTTAAAGCTGCCGCAGTTGCAGGGGACATATTTCACTCCACAGACAGACTGCAACTATTAACACTCAACCCTGAAACTGTTGGGTGTTTCTTAATGTTTCATTTAACACTTTGAATCCTATACATGGGCAGAAATGTGTGATTTTAAGGGTAGATTAAAAAAAAAAAAAAAAAAAAAAAAAAAACAACTCTTAGGCAATACTTTAATTTCCCTCTGTGCAGATTCCAGTTTGTGCGGTTTTTCTCCTGCTGAAGAAGGAAAAGAAGCGGAGAGGCCAAGTGTAGACAGAGGTGACAAGAGACAACCGCAGAGGATAGACTGGAGGGGAGAAAAGGAGACTGAGCTCATATTTCTGACTCTGGCTGGGTTTAGGTATGGTCTGCTTTTGGGGGGTGGGGAGGGGATATTGGGAAGTTGCACTGAGAAAACATCCGCCCCTGATGAGGCCAACCCAGCCGGAGCCTGTTTGTCCATGTATGCACAGCCGCAGCGTCCTGCCCTCTAGTGGAAAACACGCACACAGTGAGCCTGAGCTCAGCTGGCCAACAGATTGAATTCAAGAAAAAATGTCTGGCTGGACTATTATCCACTGTGCGCCCAACTACTCACTCACTTATCCAGTTATTATAATCCAGCAGTGCAGTTAGTGCAGGCTATGGAGGATTTAGCAAGTCTAACAAATAGTTTGGGGGGGGGGGGGAAAGATGTTTCAATAGACAACAAAAGAGGTATTGATCCAATGTTTTATGGATAGTGGCGATGAACTGAAAAGGGAATTATAAATAACAGCTACCTTAATTAAATTGATTGTATACGTCCTAATAATTGGGCAAATGTAGAGTTTTTAAAGGTAAATAATTGTTTTACTCACAAAACTTTATTTCACCTTCTCATGGAGATCCCAAATTGTCCAGAAATACCATCATGCATAATTTTGTATAACATGATTTACTTTACATGTACATTTTTCTATTTGTTAGACTAGTGCAGAGTTGGGTTTCAGTGTAAACATCAATTTATAAAGTTGTACATGGAGTTCAGCAGTGTTTTAATTCAATGGTATAACTGCTTTTAAAACTGTGAGATGATCAACATTTTATGCACTTGTTTTTATCTTGGAATACTGAGAGTGAATGTTAGTGTATTTGTGAGAACCACCGAAACAAATTCCAATCGACTATATCGACATGGCAATAAAGTATTGAATCTTGAATCTTGAATCTTGATAGTTGAACCTAAACAGGTTTGTGTGGCGCAGAAGGGTTTAGTTTGTAACCTGTTTGGATTTCTCTCATTAGAGTGAATTCTTTCACTTCTCAATTTCTCAACTTCTCAACACAATTTGTACATCAAAGTATTAAGAACGTGCTCTTATTTCAGATAATGTGCTGATTTAAGCAACATGACATACAGTTTTTGAACTTTCTGCCTTAAAGATCCAAGAGAGCACTTCAGCTGCCTCACTGACTCTCCTGTTGTTTTACCTCTCACTGTCTTCGGTTATTTCATTTTCAACATTATTAACACAAATTACACTTCTACATCTTCAGCAAAGTCTCATGATGCTGATGGTGAAGACATTTCAACAATATGACCTGCAGTTTTTAAATTCATTGAGTGATATCTCAGCACGGTTCTCTGTAGGGTTATCACTAGTTCTGATCGACATATAGTAACACAGAGCTCACACACACACACACACACACACACACACACACACACACACACACACACACACACACACACATACACACATTTTTCTGTATGGGGAAAATCATTGACCTTATCTCTTTCAGCTTTTCTATCAACATATTTAAGCTCTTAGTTTCTTTAGGTAACACAGTTCAGGTTTGACATTTTATTGAACTTTTCTGGATTCTCAGCTTTGCTTTGCAGCTCTCAGCAGCTCTTTTTAATGCCTTTTATGTTCCAAAGTGTTTAGCTGTTGAGTTCATCAGTCTGATAAATAAAATGATTTTCTCTTGAGGCATTTTCAGGCAATTCATTGTCAACCTCCAACTTTTACAGTATTGCAGTATAGTTTTTTCCAGCAATGTATTTCATCTTTTAGCTTCTTAGCAATTCAGCTTCTAGTTCTGCCAGTTTTAAAATTTTCAGTGGTGCATTGCATTTGAGCTTTCAGATTTTTCAGGCAATTTGATTCATATTTCTGTAATTTCAACAATGCTTTGAGATTCAGTTCAGCTTTCAGCATGCGCACGCATTCTCTGCAGGAAATGCAATTTTCTAGTTGCCTCTGATGTTTCTATGCTGAATAAACTTACTAAAGTGTGACTGATACAAAGTGCTGGGACTACTTCCTATCTGTATCCATGAAGGAGTTGCATAAGTTCAGGGTGAAGAAAAGGGCAGCAGAGACTTTCAGCAGTCCAGCCCACTGTGAAACCAGTCGTCTCTGAAAAGTTAAACCTGTGTGCAATAGTGCTGCTCCTCCTTTATGACAGTCTGTCTACATAAACGTATGAGGAGTGTTATGTATCCACTGTCCCATTACACAACCAACCATTAGACATGTTTTCTGTGTACTATTTGTACTGAAACTATCAGTTGTTTTTGATGATATTACAGATAAAATATTTTTCATTTGGATTGTTCTCTGGAAGTAAAGAATTTACAAATATCATAAACAGTCACAATAAAAGTATGTTTCCCATGAAAAGTATGTTTAAACCCCAGTTTCTGAAGGGTTATTATATGCGGCATACAAGATAAGATTTTTTTTAAACAGTTTTCAAGCAAGACCCTTAAAAGCTTTTTATGTGTTAGAGTGGAGAATTCAGATATGGCCATAATAAACAGTGACATGTCAACATGAGAATAAATGTAATGTAGTATAAACTATGAGGCAGCAGATGGCACTGTCATACCTTTAAGATCTTTTGTTTTTTTCAAGACTTACACTAACGATAGTCCACAAACACTCCAGCAGTTGTTTTAAAGTACTGCAAGATGAGATGAGACTGATTCTGAGCTCTTCTCTTCAGTGTTGTTTTTCATCAGTGACCTAATCAGAGCGAGTAATCAGACTAGTGATGTGCGGGAGGCTTCCCAGATGCTTATTAAGACCATGAACAAAGCAGCTGGAGAAGAGATTTATTCAGGCAAACCATTTCATCATCAAGGATTGATTTAGGAGGTCAGGACTGTTATGTCACTCCAAGATGAACACAAAAACACTGAATGATGTAATGTTAAAAGAGGAAGCAACTTTTAGAATAAACTGAAACACAAAATGATTGTTTGTGGATTTTAGGGGGTGTTATGATGTGAAATAAATGAGATATAATGTGTTAAGGTCAGCATTTTATGTTTTATTGTGTTTTTGCTTGTGTATTGTGTTTGTTTGTTTATTTTAGTTTTGCACTTTTTAATCCATTGACTTGGGTGGTCACTTCATCTGATTTCTTTCTTTTGATTTGCCTTTGTAAAGCACTTTGTGAATAAAGTATATGATAAGCACTCTACAAATACATTTTACTTAATTGCCTAGCATTTGATTGAGAGATATCACACACAACCTTGTTCTCATTATCTCAGCTGGCAGATATAATGTGTCATTCACATGCATTAGACTGCTTTACAAGAGCATGTAACATAGGACAGATGTGGGGGGCCCTGAGGCTGTGGCAACAGGCTTCTCACATTCCTCTCACTGACCACGGCTGTAAACTTGCACAGGTTTCGGAACAACTGCGAATCTTTTCTTTGGCCTTCACAGCAAAGTTTTCCGAGGAAGCGACAGGCCAGCCGGCTGGCTCCAGCTGGACCCTGACTGGAATGTGCTGTTGCTCTCCATCGCTTTTCACTCTCCTCACCATTTAAACTGTCCAGTTAACAGGAGTAATTGGTCTGACCCTCTGGGAGGTTGTTTTCAGATGTATGAGTCAGTGGTTGGAGATAGAGGGAGAATAGAGGATGTTGGAGGGGCGTAATAGAGGAGAGGTGGAGGATAGGAGCAGAAGAAGCAGAGACACCCATGGCTTCAGCTGCAGCTCCCACGCAAAGACACAAGCAGAGAGAAAGTGTTCCTATATTAAAACAAGCTGTCCTGTTTCCTTCACACATCTGTTTCTCATGCTGGTGGCAGGATATAACCAGTAAAACAACAATACCTGATAATAGACACAATGAGGGGGGAAGGTAATCACTTTTCACCACAAAGCTAACATCAGCACTTTCAGCTACTTGTCAGAAACATATCCAGACTTTTATCACCAAATCTTCTGATGTAACTCATTCACACGTTTGACTTCTCTTTTTATAAGCAATGTTGTCATGGGTGGGTATTTACAAGAGAAAAAGTGGGAGTGACTGATGGAGGTGGAGGCAGTCAGAGAGGAAGTGAGGAAAAGATGTAGGTTGACAACTGAGAGGAGGGAGCAGATGCAGACGAGACTTGGTGGAGAAGAAGGGATGTGAAAAGGAAAGAGCAGACTTTGTGGAAAAATAAGTATAAATGCAGGAGTGACGGAGTGGACAGAGTTCAGCCCCCTTGCTCCACGTGGAAATAATCCCAGGAGGAAAATTAGACTCAGACATGATGTGGACGACAACTGTCCTCCTGATGGTTTTACCTCATCTGCTTTCCTCCACAGTATGTACAATATTTTCAGACATCTGTCTTGACACTAAGCTTTGATTTTGAGTAGGTTAGTTGTCATGGAGATGGTGAAATTTGTGCTCACTATTCATGTGAGATGTGGAAAAAAAAAACGCTGTATAATTATTGTAAATTGTTTCAAGAAATTCTGATGCAATGATGTGAAATCTAATGGCTGAACGTTAAATATCATGGTTAGATCATGATTTTTATTTTATTTTATTAGATATATCAGAATTAAAAATAATAATCACAGGTAAAACAACTACAAATACCTCAGTGTAAAAGTCCTTCATTACCTATTAAAACTGTTACTGGCTAAATTTATTTAAAGTAACAAAAGTACTTGCTGTTGCCAAATGTCTCCTTTTTTAAAGTGATAGAAATCTTATTGAATTATTATCTCTGATGCATTAATGTGTGTACAGCATTGTGTTGTTGTCGGTTGAGGTGAAACAGATTTTTAGCTACTATATAAAGTTCATGAAGGGCTGTTTGATGCAAAAATCTCAATTGTGTGAAGGCATTTCGATAAATAACTGAGTCAAAAAACTTCCGCTGTACATATACATAAGTTAAATACGTTTTTTTTAAGGTACCTGATTCATACACTGACTTACACTGAAAATCACAGGCTGTGATATTTTTTATAACATACTCTCCTGGTATGTTTTTTCCATATAAAAGTTAAATTACTTCATTATAAATTCTTAAAATGGCATCTCATCCTTTCCTCTCCATGAAAAATTCAGAATCTATGAGTATGTAAATATTTTTCACTTAGTTTAACTATTGGACATAATGTGTTGTACTTCACTGAAAAACTCCAAACAAGCTGTGATGTCACAACAACGTAAACACCTTAAACTCTGATTTAAGGGGAGCACATCAGAAGGTCAAACTCTGCACAGACATCTTTCTACACGGCGAAGCTTACACATCAAAGTAACAAGAATGCAAAGTGAGACTTTTAAGATCCCTTTTATGGACTAAAATGTGTCATTTTAAGAAGGTGTTGTATTATTAAAGTGATGCTAAATATGTAAAATAACTAAATGTAGTGGTGTGAAAGATAAAACATCTCTTTGTGGAAGGAAAGAACAAGTACATCAAAACTGTACTTACTTTCCATCACTGGTTATAAATGCTGTTGGCAGGATTCAAAGACAGGATATTGTAGCCACATTGTGCATGTCTGTAGGAAATTGAGCTGGCAGGAGGTCTGATATAAAACTTGTCCTCAAATTATTATTATTTTATTTTCACAAATCCATCCCTGGGAGAAAGGTCAGAATCAAATACAGAAGCTGGCCAGGACTCTGTGTGTTACTTAACAACACTTCAAAGTGCTGTTGAATATCATCCGAACTTTGTTTTCTTTTTAAATAATATAACAAAGCTGAAATGCATTACGATAGTTTATCTTCAGTGAAATCAGACGTCCCAGACTAGTTACACATGCTGGTCTGTAGTTCAAACTTTCTCTCTCTTTCTGTCTCTCCAGACCACAGGAATCAGCACTGATTTTAACCAATCCGTGACAGTCAGTGATGACTTCTCTGACCCTCCTGTCAAAGGCCAGAAACCTCTTGGAGGGAGCAAAGGTCGTGAAACATGCTCCATCCCCTGTGATGTCACTGTGAAGCTGCTACGAGATGAGAAACATTCAGTCTGTGGTAAAAGTTTTTCTCTCCTGGTGTTTTTGTCACTTCTCATCATCATATGTTGTTAATTGTGTGTGTGTGTGTGTGTGTGTGTGTGTGTGTGTGTGTGTGTGTGTGTGTGTGTGCTTGCGTGTATGTGTGTGTTCGTAGGCCAGTTACAGCAGTCTCTATTGGCGTTTGGGCGCAGCACCCGGAAGCTAATCAGGGATGTGATGGAGGAGCAGCAGAGAGCGCTGGACGCCCTCAGTACTCAGGTACAGTGGGAGTCTTCGGTCTCTTTGTAACTCAGTCTCTTAAACGTCTGATTGGCTGGCTGTACGCTGGCTGTGGTGTCACATTTCCAGGTCACAGAGCTGATGACCAAAGTGCAGATGCTCAGCTCCGAGGTTCAGAGAAGCAACACTGAGATGTACACCGTCAAACCTGTGCAGTCCCATGGTAACTCACACTCAAACACATGCAATTTATACTCATACTCATACTCATTTATACTACTCATTTATACCACCATGTATGTCTCTGGGGGAGAAGAAAAAAGTGTGAGAAGAAAAAAGCCGCATCATAAAAAGTGTTGTATTTCACTTCCATAAATCTGAGGGACTTGAGACAGATATAAAAAATGAATGAAATTAAAAGTAGTAGTAACCTGGAAGAAAAATGTGAAAATCCCAAAAACACTGAACACTGAAAATGACCATTAGGCAAATCAGTAATGTTGCTTTCTTAGACCCTCCCTGCCTGCTGAACAGCCATGTCTTTCAAACTCCACACCTCTAGCTTGTATTGCAGGCTTTCTGTTACAAATGTGAAGTCTCTAAATCTGAATCTCAATGCGTAAAATTGGTGCATTGCCTCTATCAAGTCTCCAAAAGTTATGGAAAAGCAATACTAAATTGTGAGTGCTTTAATTTGTCGCCCTGCTGTGTCTCCAAAATGTCAATTTTTGAGATAATCCAGTGTTTTAAAAGGGTCTTATTGATAGAAGAAGTATGAGACATTTTTCAGCTGGTTACATTGTGTCCCTGAGTTGCAAACACAACACTGGCATTTCACATTCTCATTTTTATTTTATTTTTTTTACAACATTTCCCAAAATGTTATTGTGTTTTCTGAAATGTTATGTTTTGTAAGTCAAGGCCACTTGAAAAGGAAAAGGATCAGAAATCTTTAATAAAATCAATAAATGTAAAGATATACTGTATGTTTTCACTAGACAATCATGTAAAATATCAGTACACCATGAATTGAATGCTTATTATCCAGTAAAAAAACTGTGTAATTAAAGAAGCATGCCTATGATTTCCCATAAGTCTCTCACAGGCATATTAGGTACAATACCTAACTCTTCTGTCTTTTTCTGCCAGTAAAATATGTTGAAGATATTTAGCTAAATATGACTAAGCAGAAAAAATTTATGATTGGCGTTTGGACATGCAGGATCATCTCTTTATTATCAGTAATGACTAAACAGTAACTGCTTTGGTGAATGTTACTTTTATTCCTGCTGACAAACGAGAGCTTTTTTGGTTCAATTAGGACGAGACTGCAGTGACATCAAAGACAACCTTGAATCAGTTGTCCCCAAGATCCCCAGTGGTATTTACATCGTCCACCCAGAGAATACTGACTCTTCATTTGAGGTAGATTTACACGATTCACTCACTTATTCACAGTCTGTCACTCACTCATGGATCAACAAGTCCAAATACAACATGTCCTGCAGGTATTCTGTGAGATGGATTATATGGGAGGTGGATGGACGGTGATCCAACGGAGGACAGATGGACTAACTGACTTCAAACGACCCTGGTCTGATTACACCGACGGCTTTGGACACCTTGCAGGTTGTACAAGATTACTTCAGACAGTGACTGCAGCGTGCCATTATTTGCGTTGATCTATTATTTCATTGTTGTTGTATATTTTTAAAAATTGAGGAAATTTAATTCAAGAAGTTTCTATCCATACGATGTTTGAATTCCTGACATTAGTGGTTCCCAAACTGCTTGAAAACATTATCAACTGCTGAGTTGCATAGCTTTAACTGGACCAGACCTGCTGTATCATTAATATGATCAGTTCCACCTGTGCATTTCCTGCTATGACAATATGTAGTGAATAGGGTCTATGAATCTGCTGCATTTAGAAATGCTAAATACAACAAATAGCTCAAGAGTGCTATCAAGGCTATCAAGAAAAACAAATGTAATTTAAACCCAAAAGATGAAGAAATATATCTTGATCTTATTTATTACATAACAGAAGAACTATTGTTTCTAAAAGCTAAGGCAGTTTAGGCAACTTTATTCATGACTGTTGACTTTATTCAACAGTCATGAGAAAAGTGCAAAAATGAATAAAAATCAGCATCATGTTGATGATATTTCATACAAATTCAACTTTTTACTGATTATGTTGCCAGTCTCCTCAATATTGTTGCAGATTAATAAAAACAAAATATGATATATGCTTAGCCTTAACCTGGCTTTGTCCAAAGGTAGATTTAGCTATTTAACACATTTTTAAAAATCCATACAAAAATAAGAAGACAAGTTGTGGTTTATGGGAGGTTCTGTATTTTATTTTTACCATGCTGGGTTCAGACTTACATGCAGTCTTGGACAGAACTGGGCTTTCCCTCCGTTTCCATTTTTTGTGCTAACCTAAGCTAAGCGGCTATAGCTTTATATTTTTTGGACAGACAGTGGCTAGAAAGCTAACGAGTGTAATTCATGTCAATCTATTTCTTTCTACTCTACAGATGTTCGGCTTCATATTTTGCACTTACCAGTGATTAGATCATGTCAAAACCATCTTCATACCGTGTGTGTGTGTGTGTGTGTGTGTGTGTGTGTGTGTGTGTGTGTGTGTGTGTGTAGGAGAGCACTGGTTGGGCCTGAAGAAGGTATTTCATATAGTAAATCAGAAAGATACTCGATTCCAACTTCACATTGCTCTGGTCTCCAATGATGACGTCATCTCTTATGCATCGTATGATGATTTCCGCCTGGACAGTGAAACACAGTTCTTTAGTATACACCTGGGCAGATATGCAGGCAGTGCAGGTATGACTGAAAAAAAATCAGTACTTACAAAAAGTTCACCCGTAATGACAAATTTAAAACCTTGATAAATGCAACATGTGTACGTCTGCATGGTTGTGTGTACAGGTGATGCCTTTCGAGGCTATGACCAGGAACAGAACCAGGACACGGCTCCATTCAGCGCTTCAGATGTGGACAACGACGGCTGCAATCCATTCTGCTCCATCGGCAACCGCACGGTGGAGAGCTGCAGCACTCAGCACAACCAGACAGGATGGTGGTTCAACCAGTGCGGCCTGGCAAACCTCAACGGCTCTCCAGAGGATGAAGAGCAGAACCAGGGGCAGAGGACACACATCCTGTGGGACACCTGGAGACAGAATGGAGTTGCTCGCACCATCAAATCTGTCACTATGAAGATCAGGAGGATTGTGACCAATAATTAATGGAGGAGAAGAAATTGTTACTGTATAAGTTGCTTTGCACCTTTGTACTGCATAAAGTTGTAATAAAACAGGGAAGAAATGTTCTTAAAGTCTCATTGATTTTTTTGATGCCATTTTAAGCTACCATCTGTTCAGAGACAGACCACACAACAGACAATCTCTCCAACTGAGTCACATTGAGGACTTTAAACCAAGTAAACCTGTTGAGTGTGAAGATGGTATGAAGTAAGTAGACTGTTCAGTTAACTGTTGTGGAAACTATTTTGTGGTTTAATCATAATGTTAGGTTATTCCCTAATTTTATGTTTAGTAGTGCCATCACTATTTAAGTATTCATAGAGCAACGTAACAGAGAGAGAAAAACCCGAGCAAAGCCCACAGCATGACTGACTGAAGAAAGACAAGAAGGGTGGCAGAAGACGAGGTCCACAGTTGTCAAAGCAACAGCTGCACACACTGCAGCAAAACAGGTGACTCTACAGAGGAGGACATTTGTCATAAGCTGTTTTCTTCTCTTTCTTCTTGTTGTTATACTGTTTGAAGAAGTCATTTTTTAAAAAGTATATATGTTGAAAAAAAATGACTGTAAGAAGACAACTTCAAGCCAAAGACAAGATTTTAAAGAACAGATTTAAATTTTTTCAAGTAAAACAAAGGTGCCCAAATGCAAATTAAAATAGGTTTTCCTTTCTGTAGTCATTCCTTCTGATCATTCTGACCACAGGAGGATCCCTTCATAATAGGCCAAAATCCACAAGTCTCCTTCTGTGTAAAAATGGATGTAAAAGTTTGACCACATCTCGCTTTGAAACCTTTTTCACCTTCTTACTGTGCTTCCCGTCAAAGTGGCTTTTCCACACTGACTTCAGTTTTTTGAAGAATGACTTTGCCAGCAGCTTTCCTGTGAGAGTCATTGGTATGTGTTTTGGTCTGCATTATCCTGGCAGCCGCTTTAGTCACCTGGGCGACGAGCATTGTGGCTGCCTCAGTGATGATGACCCTTGCTGGTTTATTATATGAGATGGGAACCTCCAAATGTCAGACACACAATAAATGTGAGACTTGTGAATATGTATGAACAGAAGCTCACCAGAACGACTTTCAATTGACATGTTTTGCATGGACTGGATTATATTCTTCTATGAATATTTGGAACATTTAATGGAAATATCTTTCTTTTCCCATTCCTGCTCTACAGAGGTTGAACCCTTTGGTTTAAAATACCTCATGACCTGTCACCCAGTGCCAGCCGCTGGATAAACATTACAATAAAAAAAAAAGTCAGTTGTCAGTATTTGTTCTGTCCAACACTTTCATTTTGTGGCTGTGATGAACCTCTCAGCCTCTAGGTTTTTTTCTTTTCTTTTGTTGAAGCTAAAACATTCCTGTCATTCATTCACATTCCAGATTGAGGTGTGGGGTGTTTTAATTTTGACAACTTACTTGACTTTGCTTTGAATGCAACATTTCTTCACCTCCAGAGGGAGGCAGCAGTCATCGACCAATCGCCACACGTTTCCTGCTCATATGACAGTCACTAACACACAGACACACGCACACACACACACACACACACACACACACACACACACACACACACACACACACACACACACACACACACACACACACACATCCCAAAATAGAATGTGAGTTTGTGTGTTTTATTGTTACTGATTCTGGTGATAATATTGTAGGAGCTTTGACTCTTTGTGTGGTCTGGTATGTGTACATTGCCAAAGTTAATTAACACAGACATGGACCATCCAGGTGCTTACCCATCCAGTGCCCCCCAGTAAGAGTGTGTATGTTTGGGCTGACAGTGTTTACATCCAGATCTTTTCTCCGTTCTGTTCTGAGAAGTCTTAACAAAAACTCATGCTGGTGACATTTGTCAGAGTTTACCCCCTTTCCCCGTACCATCCTCCCAATAAAATGTGATGGCGTCAAGCCATAAAAACTCTAAAGTGACTAATCTTCAGAAATCAGGCCCTTAAAAGGCAATCGTACATCAGAGACTTTGCTTTTATCAGATTTTGGCACGTCCACATGTTTGTGTGATATAATGAGGTGTTGTGTGTGAAATTCAACAAAAAAACCCCCAAAGACAAACACTGCTAAACTGGTGAAGTAGGGAGACTAAACAAAATCATCAAACAAAAAGGTTAAGTGAGGCAAATGAAGAAGAACACACTGTACCACCAGAAGAAAGGCTAAAAATAATGCATGCAAGTATGTGTGTGTTTTAATGTCAAGATACTTAGACTGAAATACTGGGTGATGTGACTCACCTTTGACCTGTTAATGAAGAAATACAGGTCTGCACACATAAAAAAGCACATGCATATAGAGTGTGTGAATGGATATATACTACCTAAGTGTGTGTGTCCAAAGTGGGAAGTAGTTTTCCCACACTGGATAGGATAAGTGAAGAGTGGGAGCGCACAGGAAATAAAGTCTACTGGGAATTTAAACCCTCAGGAATCTCATCTGCTGTTCATCAGCCATCAGTCACTCCTGCACGCACACACACACACACACACACACACACACACACACACACACACACACAGAAAGAGACTGATAAAACCCAGCATACAATATAAACACTGCAGTTTAAAATAGCACTTTACAGCCTTAGCATTAAAACTACTGGCTGATAACATATTTTTAAACTACTGGCTGATAACATATTTTTGTGGATATTCTGCTTTTATTTGTATATGTAGTTTTTGAAAATTATTCTGTATTCTCAATGTATGTAAATACAGCTGAAACAACTTGGACAAGAATGGCCACTTATCCCTAGTAACCCTGTGTGTTCAGACATAACACTGAGCTGCACTCCACATCTGTAAAGTTCAATGAGTCATGTACATAAAAGTATAGTGGGACCCAGAAGGATGCATTCTTTCTCAAGGACATAGAAAAGCAGAGGGGGGAGCTACACAGACAGAGGGAGAGAGAGAGAGTCACAGGCACTTGATTACTCCTTCATATGAACCGGGGAGCGGACCCTGTGTTGTTGATCACCTCCACAATGAACCACAGAACCGTTAATCTCAACAGCCGACCTGCGGGTTACAGTGACAGCCCCAGGGCCAGGAGCCGAGATAACCTGTTACTGTATGAAGATTTTGGAGAGGAGAACTGTTGCTCTGGACGATGCCTCGGGTTAGTGTCTAATTTACACCCGCTACTCAGCTTTATCTTCACGTAGTATGTTTTTCTGTTCATCGCCTGCAGGTTTTGTTAAAATAATAATCTGAAGATGTCACAGTAATATCCTTTCATTTTTACAGATGTTGACTTTAATATGGTATGGTAGATTATCATGTAAATTATGTAAATGGTATATTTTTGGCTGATAATGTTTGAATGTAACATTTTAGAACAATTATGTAATAAAAACAAGCACTCTGAGTTTGATATTTCATGATGCAACTCATTTTATAATTTTAAATTAAGAAAAATACAGAATGAAAAGTTCAACTTTTCATCAGACTGTGTATAGACCACAGATTAAATATCTATGAAAAACAAGTTAACAAGTTACACAGTATCTTTAAAAAGTCCCTAAAATTCCACAGTGTTGTCACATATTTTCATTATTATCAAGTAAACAAAGTGATTCCTCTGCTATTTAAGACATTACATTACATTAGCCTTCTATACCTTACATTCCAACTTTCTACTCACCTGGAAAAAAAGATCAGGATGTGATGTTTCCTTCCAGTTGTCTGCCAAAATTTACAGATAGTTTGAAGTCTTTAATGTGGAATCAGTGGTGAAAAAATAGCCAGACCATTTAGTCTGTTAACCTTATTTCTATTGGCATCTACTTGAACCCAAACATGGTTTATATGGATAATATAAGCATTGTAGATTGCAGTTTCTGTGTGAATAATGTTTAAACTGATATTCTTTTAGTACTAAAACTATTAAAAGTCTGTTACAGTAATATCAAATAATTTGTTTTCCATCTCATTATTTTTATAAATGGCTTTTAAGAATGCTGTTAGTTCTGGTGTTACCACTTCAACTAACTATAGAAAGAAGTAATGATTATAGATCCCCTTCAGACATGTTGTAATACACATAACATACTCTGCTTGGAATAATATGTAACTTTTCTCTTGCTGCAGATAAATGTGAAAACAACCTTCTAGTGTCACACTCTGCACATACATCATTCTGCACAGTGATGCTAAAACATTCAACTGTATGAACAAGAAGAAAAACACATTTTTGAATTGAGTGGGACTTAAAAACCTGTTAACAGCCAATAAAAATATTTTTGATGTGAAATTGAGAGACTGGGAACAAGAAGGTGACACATGGCTTTGAATAGGCCTTGTGTGTGTATATAACTTAACATGAAGACAAGTTATCCTGTGTGTTTATGTCCTCCGGCCTTCTGGCAGCCACAGCAGCTCCGAGAGACAACTCATGGCTCGTGTCAACGCTGCTAAGAGACGTCAGGCTCTTCGTGGTCCTGCCTACATGTTCTCCGCTCCTTCAATCAGCCTGTCAAATGTTGAGCAACGTCTCCTGGAGGCAGCTGAATACGGAAACATACCGGAGGTGCGGCGCATGCTTCTCCATGTACCCAACTTGAATGTCAACGCTGTGGACTACATGGGCCAGAATGCTTTGCAGCTAGCTGTAGCCAATGAACATCTGGAGGTGGCGGAGCTGCTGCTGGGGAGGGCGGATTTGGCCAGAGTGGGTGATGCCCTCCTGCTAGCCATCAGTAAGATGTGTTAATTAATTTGTGTACATTATGTGTGTATACAAGAGCCAAAAATACATTTAAAGGGTTAATTATAGCAGAAAGCTGCACTGAGGTATGGGGGATTACTTCTGTTTAATTAAAGTAATTTGTGCTCATCCATTCCTTTATTTCTTTAACACATGTGCTGAGGCGTGACATTGATGCAGAAGGGCTTGGGGCAGTTTTGACATACAGCGAGGTATCGTCAGCATAGCAATGAATAGACATCCCATATCTACCGATGACAAGGGGATGCATGTAGAGGGTAAACAGGATGGTGCTAAAAACCAAACCTTGCGGACCACCACAGGTGATAGGGAGCGATCTAGACCTGCATCCTCACAGTCAGACATATCAGGTAGGACTGAAACCACTTGAGTGTCTGACAACTGAAGGAACAACCAAAATTAGCTTTAGCTAAAAAGGCTCTACTGTTTTTTGGCGAAAATAGAATATATTGAGTCATCCTAACAAAAAGAAAACAAGGCAATATAAATAAAATAGTAAATAAAGAAAGAAATGCAGATATAAAAGAATGAAGTTATTCTAAAAAAAATTAAAAGACTACTATTACATTTTAATGTTAGATTCGCAATACGTAAAGCACACAAACCATTTGCTCCGTGTTTGTTTGTGTTGTAGGTAAAGGTTATGTTCGTATCACAGAGGCCGTGCTGAGTCACCGTTCATTTAGAGATGCCAATCGTCTGACAGCGAGCCCTGCTCAAGTAGACATGTTGGATGACTTCTACGCTTATGATGAGGACGGGACAAGGTAAGACACCAAACATTTTTGGTTTTACAGCAGCAGTGGTGTAACTCTGGACTAGGCTCTGGGCTGAAGTTCACAGTCAGAAATACTCACGTCAAGGAGATTATGTAACTGATAAATGGTTATGTTGGATTTGGCAGAAAAGGCTCTTCCCTTTGAAGGAGCTTGAGGATTCTGCTGCAGAACTAATCCCTCTTTGACAAATACATGAAGATTAGATCTGAGTAATGTCAACTTCACCAAAAACCTGTCACACAGAGGTGGAGGGAGCTGTGGTAGCAAACAGTGTCATATGGCTTTCAGTAGAGTAATAGAAGTGCATGGTTATAATCCATCATGTACATATCAGTGCTCCGCTTGTAAAGTTCTAACTAAGTTTCTAACTTTTTAGGTTAAGAGAAAAAGGGAGTTGGTGGAAGTTGTGAAAGATGTCCACATTCACCAGATATTTTGAATATACCACTTTATTAGATGAGATGTAACTCCTAAGTGAGTGTAAAACACAGTGAAAGAGTGGTTGTTACTCCAAACTATAAAACCCATGGTGTTTATAAACCAAAAAACACTTTTCAGTTACCAAATAACAAATTCCTGACAGTGTCAGACAGAATGCAATCTCACATAGTGTTTATGCCTCTAATTTATCATTATTTGTAGGGCTATTTATGTTGTTTATAGACAGTATCCATGTGTGTACATTCCCACAGGTTTTCCCATGATGTGACTCCAGTGATCCTTGCAGCTCACTGCCAAGAATACGAGATTGTTCACACCCTGTTGAGTAAAGGTGCCCGCATCGACCCCCCTCACGACTACTTCTGTGGCTGCGACTCCTGTAACTACCAGCAGCAGTTTGACTCCTTCAGCCACTCTCGATCGAGGATCAATGCTTACAGAGGACTCGCCAGTCCCGCTTACCTATCCCTGTCCAACGAGGATCCAGTGCTGGCAGCACTGGAGCTCAGCAATGAACTGGCCATGTTGGCCAATATTGAGAAAGAGTTTAAGGTAAAAATGTCTTTAAAGATAAGAGAGCACAAGAATACAGACAGGATATTCGAAAGTAAAAAAGTCAGCACATGACCTATTGTCCAAATGACCTGATATCCAGCTCAGTCTGAGGTACACACAAAGTACAAAAAGTTCTTTTACCATTTAATTGCCAACCAATTGCCAGTAAAAGCTGAGAATAAACACAAGAGCATTTTATGAGCCTTACAAGAGGAAGCAGAAACAGATGAGGGTCTAAATCTTATAGTCATTGTTAACATTGTCTACCTGACATGCATATAACAACTTTATGAGGCTTACAGAAGTGTAGTATACTGCAGGTACTTCACAGTCATTATACAAAATATTACACAGGATTAGAGACTAGTCCACCTCTGTATCAGTATGACACTTTGTTAATTTATTATCAGTGTAGAAGTAAAGTAGCTTACTTGTGTCTAGTCGTAAATGATCCACACCAAAGTTAGTAGTATGACTTTAAAAAATCAAACATGCATTTCAAAAGTCTGTTGAAAGGTTGCACAATAATAAAAAAAACATCTCTACATGTCAGTGTCAAAGGTGTTCCTCCACAGCTGCACCTCATTTATTAATCAACTTTAATTGTCTCAGGTGTTGAGCCAAAGCCCCCTCTTAAAGTGGCAGTAACTGACTGCCATGATGAAGTACTAAGCATATCTATAAAATAATGTTTAACAAAGTTAATTTACTAATTTACAGTATTTATTACGAACCTTCAATATTCACAATTAAATATTAAACCATCTTATAACAGAACATTATAAAAGTTTGGTTCATACAAACAGAGATGCTGAAAATGTAGTTTTAAAAGTTTTGTGATGAGATATACTTAAAATAGGTGTTTTTACCTTATTATATTAAACATATTTCCTATCAAACCTAGAATCACAAAGCATTCTGTTGCAAACAAAATACAAATCCACCCTCAGTACCAGTGATAGTAAAAGACTTTTCACTAACTCCCAGCTTATATGTTTGCTTTATAGTGGTGGGAAGCTGCCAGTTATATTCATGTATCAAAGTTATGTGATAAGGATTTCATTAAGGTGAATGTGAAAATGTAAAGATAGTAACATCTCTAATGTTTCACTCCTGTGTGCACATTTTCTCTTATGGTTGTTTGTAAGAATGACTACTGCTGTCTGTCGAGTCAGTGTAAGGACTACGTGGTGGGCCTTCTGGATCTGTGTCGCAGCACAGAGGAGGTGGAGGCCATACTGAGCGGAGAAACTGACTCCGAAGACAGCTATGATCCACCAGGCCGCCCCTCCCTCACACGGCTCAAATTAGCCATCAAATACGAGCTCAAAAAGGTCAGTCTGCTCACATACAGGCCGATCACCATCATATTTTTAGATAGATAGTCAGCAACTTGTTTCACATCATGCCATTAAAGCCTGTCAACAAATAATTAATTTCTAGTTGTAACAAATGGAAGTAATTGAATATCTGTGGTTATTAGCACCAAATTTCAAGTCTGTTCAAGTTGAGTCACTCCTCATTTTATTCACACTTTTTAAGGTCAAAAACAATCTAGAAACGTGTTTTGAAAAATTGATCAGACAAAACAAGTAACTGAGACACTGCCCGAGGCTCTGAGATAGTATTTTGGAAATCACCCAATCGTAAAAAGTATTTGGTAAAGATAATCGTTAGCTTCAGGCTTAGCTTCATAACTCTCACTCTGCTTCTTTGGGCTACTCCTCCCATAAGGAAAGGATCAAATAATAGTTTTGACCATTTACTGTCTGTTCACACCCCACAAAAGCAATAAAGACTTTTGGTTTGAAATCACTGTCTTGTTCTCTCATCCTCTCACCACCCTTTATATCCTCCGTTCATCCTCCTTTCTATGTGTGCCCCTCAGTTTGTGGCTCATCCTAACTGCCAACAGCAGCTGCTGAGTATCTGGTATGAGAATCTGCCCGGGTTGAGACAACAAACCACTGCTACCAAACTGCTGGTGGTGCTGGGGGTGGCTATGAGTTTGCCTGGGCTGGCTGTGGCATACTGGGTCGCTCCATGCAGCAGAGTATGTAACATAAACTTCTTTCACATGATTTCCTAAATGCTTATACCAGACATTTAATTCCCTGCAGGGTCTTTTTATCTAATTTCTCTCACCCAGGTGGGAAAGGTGATGCGCAGCCCCTTCATGAAGTTTGTGGCCCATGCTTCATCTTTCACAATCTTCTTGGGTCTTCTGATCCTGAATGCAGCTGACCGTTTTGCAGGCACAACGCTATTGCCTAACATGACCCACCATAACATCCCAGGAGGACACCAACTCAACTCCGACCCGCTGCTGCTCTACCGAATGACCACGACACCTTTCACGTGGATGGAGATACTCATCATTTCATGGGTCATGGGTGAGAATAAGATGATGAAGAAGAAAAGTCTTCATTAAAACATCTTATAAACCTGTGTATTAAGTCATCTGGCCCTTTGTGCTGCTGCAGGTATGATCTGGGCTGAGGTGAAGGAGATCTGGAGTCAAGGGCCTGGGGAGTACTTTGTGGAACCGTGGAACTTCCTGGACTTTGGGATGCTGGCGATCTTTCTCGCCTCCTTCAGCTGCCGCTTTTCTGCTCTGAGACATGCTGACTTAGCCCAGACCTATGTACACACACACTACACAACACTGCTTAATGTCACACTGCCTCCTGAAATACACTACTTCACACTGGGTGAGGACACTCACACACCCGCACAGACCACCACAATTTAAAAACCTGTTTCTCGCTGTATGAATAGTATCAGTCAGTCAGCTCAAGGCAGTACAGTACAAATAGGAGCATGTATTACAATATAGCTGAAATGGTGTTTGTTAAATGACTTTGAACTTTAGCAAAATACTATCAATCTCTGCCTGAATGTTCCTCGTTTCATTGGGAAGTGAAAAAATTAGTCTAAAGGACTGTGCCACTCAAAAAAATACCATTTTTAAAATTGACAAAAGAAGCTTTTTGGAAGGCAAATCTGAACAGTTTCTTAGTTTACTGTCTTCTTACAACCTTTGACACAGGATAGACATGTGTATAAGTTCTTAGCAGTTCCACCATAGAGTGATTCCCTCCTCCAAACAAGTCAATGTTCACTGACTGATTCACGCTCTGTTTTTGCAGCACGGATCCACTGGTTGGCGTCAGACCCTCAGCTGGTATCAGAAGGCCTGTACGCAGTCGCAGTGGTGCTGAGCTTCTCTCGCATTGCTTACATCCTCCCAGCCAATGAGAGCTTTGGCCCACTGCAGATCTCTTTGGGGAGGACCGTCAAGGACATCTTCAAGTTCATGGTCATCTTCATCTTGGTCTTCTTGGCGTTCATGATTGGCATGTTCAATCTGTACTCCTACTACCTGGGGGCAAAGCAGAATGACGCCTTCACCACGTGAGACATTTACTATTCCTGTAACATTCTTACCATCCAGTAGCTGTGTGTTTCCCATTCCCAATCCCAATTAATAATCAATTATAAACATCGGAAATGGTCTTTTGAACTGTGAGCATAAAGTTTTGTTCCTCTTCTACTGCTTTTCTCACAGAGTATCTTCTACATTATGATGATTAATGGTTTGTTTTAATCTAGAAATAACTCTCATCGCTTCCTTCTCCTCCTTTTAGCCTAGAGGAGAGCTTCAAGACGTTGTTCTGGGCTATATTTGGACTCTCCGAGGTCAAGTCTGTCGTGATCAACAACGGACACAAATTCATCGAGAACATTGGCTATGTTTTGTACGGGGTTTACAATGTTACCATGGTGATAGTGCTGCTCAACATGCTCATTGCCATGATTAACAGCTCCTTCCAGGAGATTGAGGTTTGTCAGTCAAACAGTAAATCCTCATCAGCTGCACGCTCACAGATGTGGACACATATTCTTATTCTTATAAAATATTTTATTATTTAATTTATAACAAATCATATGTTGTAGTTGACAGTTATTCTACTCTCTTTCATGAGATTCATACGATACATACTGTGTCTGAGGGATTTTTAAAATTTAGGTTTGATTCATAGTTCATATAGCACATATTTTTAATATGGAAGGTATTTTTCTAATGTTTAGGTTTCAAAATAAATCATCTCCCAGATATAAAGAAACAGTTCATTCGTAATGACCTTTTAATTATTTTTTGTCCTCTTACAGCAACACACTATATTACTAAATAACTCTTCCACTCTCTGTGGAGTCCATTCAGATAATTTCATACAACTGATTTCTAAAGATGAATAATATAGAAGTTTATTGAATGAACAACACACATCAATCAAATCTAAAGGTTTTTCTATTTTATGTACAAAATCCACCATCCACCACCAAACATTTTCATCTGTAAAACTACAGAAGTAAATCATTGTCATAATGATCTTAATCATTATTTCATTATTTAAGTGATTGAATACCAAATGTTGAAATCTAACCACTACTTAATTAATACTTAATTTAAGATTTCAAAATGTGGTATTAGTGACTGATTTAATTCAAATTATTACAGCAATGATTTTCTTCCATACAAAAACCCCTTACATGTACATTTGTTTGAGCATTTCAATTCAAAACACCTTGAATAGATTTTGACAATCCAAGTCTTCATGCTAAGCTAAGATGACTGACTGCTGACTCAAACAAGCACACCCCTGTTAAATGTTTAACTACTCCTTTAAATTAGTCTGCTGGATTTGAGTCTGTGTTTTTCTCTTTCCTCACCTTTTCTGTAGGATGATGCCGATGTAGAGTGGAAGTTTGCTCGGGCCAAACTCTGGTTCTCCTACTTTGAGGAGGGACGAACGCTCCCTGTGCCCTTTAACCTGATGCCTAGTCCCAAATCTATGCTGGGCCTGTCCAAAGGAATTAAGTCCCTGCTCCTGCACTACATGGCAGGACAAAGCAAGGAGAAAACAGAGACACAGCTCAACAAGGTAACACGCAATATGGGCAAATGTATAATTTATTGAAACATATTCCTAATTCTTTTACCCTCTATCGGCCTGCACATTAAGATCAGAGTGCTCAGTGGCAGAGCCTGAGCACCTCCCAGTGGTTTTACTACTGCACCACAGACTCCTCTTCAGAGCTGAAGACCAAGTTAAACGTGAAATGTTACTGTATATGGATTATGTTCAATTAAACTCATTTCATCTTATTTTCTAGCTTGGAGAAGGAAAAAGTTCAGGATATGGTGATTCATCGAGCTCTTCCAGATACCAGGTATCTGCCGTTGTGCAACTTGGATTACCTAGATGTCACAGACAGTAATGAAAAGTAAATTTACTATATATATATATAGAAGTAATAGTAAGTAGAAGTAAATTTACTATATAAAATATATAAAAGTAAATGTATATGTAATTATATATAGTAATATACAGTTGATATTTTTATGAAATGAATGAGTGCAGTGTTTTTTAAATTTAGTTTGCGTGATCTTTTAATTAGAAATTATTTTTTCCATCACTGGTTGCAGAAGATCATGAAGCGACTGATAAAACGTTACATCATCAAAGCCCAGGCAGACAGAGAGAGTGATGAGATAACTGAAGGTAACTGACTCCAAATTTCTGAATCCATTGGTAGATGTCTTTGAAAGCTTTTAATTACTTATTTGTCTGTCTTTTCCCCAGGTGAGTTGAAGGAAATCAAGCAGGACATCTCAAGTCTGCGATATGAACTACTGGAGGAGAAATCACAGACTATGGAGACAATGGACGGACTGCTGCGACGGCTAGAGGAGATGAACACACATTCATAATGCCACTCACACTGTTTCTCTTTTGCTTATATTTAGGTGATGGCACTGAGCTACGGTCAGTAAAGACTTGTACATAAAACTGTACAGCTCAAAGCTTTAGTGCCTGTACTCCATCACTGAATGTAGATATAATGGTGACGAAACATTATTATGATAAAAATGAAGAATGTATTTATGTAAATATAAAATTAAAATACAGCTTTGAAACTGAACAATTGTGTAATTTCTTCTGATGCCCCTACATTAAATCATAGAATAAAAAACAAATAATGCATAGAAAGAAAACATAATAATAATACATAGAAAGAAGTGAATCCACAAAGGCAGTAAAGTAAGTAAGTAAGTACTGTATTGGCTCTTTATTTAGTCATGAGGAGAACTGACAGAGACGGCAGCAAGAAGGTGTTTTGGCAGGATTCAGTCTTACACCACCTGTTCATACTGCTCCAGACACAAAGGTCTGAACACTGTACACATAGTTATAACACTAATAAGATAATTTACAAACATATAAATTACCAAGCTCAATAGCCTTGTACCTTGTTGTGGATAAACCACTAGAAGACACACATTTCATGTATCTACAGCACTCTCACAGTCGCAGCAAGAACACAAACAGTACAGAGGAGCTGATAGTTGATTAGGTAGAACTGTCACATATTAAAACATGACGATAGACGAGATATTAACATCTACTGCGTTACATGCTGGTTAATGACACATAAGATAAAGTAGTCAGATATAAATACAGTATACAGTCATTCATATCCAGCCACAGTAGTCAGACATACTGCTCAGTGATAACAGTGACATGATAAATATATTACATCTTTGATCAGCAGCACAGAGTATTACTGTGTGCAACTGTTAGGTCCCTAAAATCTATGTTAGATCGTTGTGTTATTCAGTGATGTGATGAGGTCATCGTGGTTTCTCAGGTGTACGTGACGTAGTTTTCAGGTATGAGACCTGTCTTGCCATTGTATGTCGCCTGAAGCCAACCTGGCTCCACAGATGGGTGAACTGCAGACACAAACAACTCAAGTCAACTCAGCAAGTCAAGACAAGGATCCTCAAACAGCAAATACGCCTCCTGCATTTCATCCTATATAACGTCTACACCCCTAATCTGACCTGGACTTTTCACTACACAGATTTTAGATAAAGAAGAATTTTCTGAACATGTAGAAAGATTAAGATTAGGATTATGTGAATATAAATCAGAAAACAAACTTCACTAAGTAGTTTCCTGAACATCAAAGATCCATCAGGAAATATAACTATATAAGCTTTCTTACCGTTTGAGAACAGCGCCCCCTGTGGAAAACTGAGCTCATGGCTGTGCTCTGCCTCACATGAATACAGAGCTTTTGCTTCCCTGAGCAAAAAAGAAAGAAAAGTAGTTGGTGAAACAGAAGGACAGTTTCATTTATCAGTATATTGTTTTTCATATCTGAAATCTTCTCACCTTCCTGAGGAACAAATATCTAATGCTGAGGAGAAAACTGAACTCTCGCGCTGCGGTGCTCTGATTGATAATCTGTAACACACAAACAGTACACATGAACAAAATGATAACCTTCAGTATGTAGCTCAGAGTGAGTTTGTTTTGAACAGATTATCAACATCTGAAACAAAACAGAACTGACATGTCAACAGAACTTGAGTTTAAAAACTAGACCTTTTTTTTTTTTCTTACAGTGTACACTGATTTTTAAAATGACTTTTAAGCTACCTACATTCCTTAAGATTCCAGCAGAACGGCACCAGGGATGATAAAAGTTGTGCCATTCAGTATTGAAATATATAAAATAATTTTACAGACTTACATTGATCCTGGCCTCTGGTAACCGTTGCTTGATGTTGCTGCAGAGAGTTTCGGGGTCAGATCGGAACCACAGCGCATGTGTGAAGGTTTACGTATGTGTGTTGCCTCGTGTTGGTCAAGCGACATGAGACTCTGTACCGATCCGTGACAGCTTTTGTAATCTGAGACAGAACAGAAGAAATCAAAGCTGAACATGAGCAGAGGAGTGACTGACACGTTTCATATCCCACAGATTTATCTAACAAACTTCTGATATATTCACATTGATTTACCACAGAAGAACGCACCCTCCGAGATGTGCAGGGAGGTGAGAGAGGAGGATGTGGAAAGGTGGTAGGGAAACAAGGAGGAGGAGGAGGAAGAGGATGAGGAGGCAGTCCTGTAAGAAGTTCTGTGCTGCCGAGAAGGGGAGGTAGTGTCTGTTGCTCTGGTTTCTGTGACAGTGGAGGAGGCACAGGATGTGTTTCTTTGATCCACTGAATGAGTGCTCTTCAGAGAAGAGACAGATGACATTCTCTGAACCTGTCGAGCCACCCTGCCCTCCTCGTTGGAGGAGGTCAGGGTGGAAACGATTGACGAGGAGGCTCTGGAGGCAGACCTGGACTCCTTCACAGATGACAAGGAGGCCGCTGAGTTTCCTTTGACAGACGGACTCCTCTCTGCTGCAGAGAGTAAAGAGGATGTGGAAGAGGACACAGAGGAGGTCTTCTGGGCCGGGGTGAGCTGCGAGGAAGTCCAGGAAGAGGAAGGCGGGAGCTGAGGGGAGGCAGCGCTGTCTGTTGGCCGTTTTTGATCCTTCCCGTTTGAGGAAATGTGGGACGGGGAGCAGGAGGAAACTTCAGGTGGAGACGGCTGTGCTGTGGAGGACGAGCCGGGCTCTGCAGCAGGAGAGGAAGGTGGTGAGGTCTGAGACAATCCGTTTTTCTCAGATGAGTGTGAGGACAGAGACTCCTGGCTGCCCATCGGAGTTGTGCTGGAGCTGCTGCTGAATGTGTCACCTGGAAGGAAGAAAAGAAACAAGTCACACAATTAAGAGACTAAAGCTCAGAGATTAGATAGTTTAAAGGGCTATTCCACTGCTCTACTAAAAATGCATTCACAATAAATTATGCTTGTTTTTATGCTTGTTTTTCACTCCTGCCTGTCTGTGTGCTTTTGGGAATCTCGGACATCTGTAATTTAAGAGTTGATTAGCTGAAAAGCTTTACTCAGCAGTTCAAATAATGAGTGCATAACTGCACCGGGTCTTCCTGCTTAGACAATAGTGTGCTTCCAACTTTGTGGCAACAGTTTGGAGAATGCCCTTTGCTGCTTCAACACGACAGTGCCACGGTGCACAAAGCAAAGTCCATAAAGAAATGGTTCTCCTAGTTTGGTGTGGAGAATGTTGACTGGCGTGCAAAGAAACCTGATTGCATCCAGCCTCAACTGGACTTTGAGCTAAGCCTTATCATCCAACATTATTGTCCAACCTCCCTGAAGCTCCTCTAGCTGAATAGAAGCAAAATGTTGTGGAAAGCTTTCCCAAAAAAGTTACAGCTGCATATTAACGCTCGTGGTTTTGGGATGACATGTTTAATAATTACATGAGAGTATTATGCAGCCATTTTCATTTCCACTGTTCAGTTGCTGATAATGATGCCCAGTTGTGTGCCTGTGAAAGCATATTCAAGTGTGAGCAGTTTATTATCATTAAACTATGAAAAACACACGTGATTTCTGTCTTTGTCATGAACACAATAAAGATAAAATGTTACAACATCTCATGCAGTGCTTTGCTGTGAATGTTTCTCTTTATCTGACTTTGACCTTAAATTAAAGATCGGAGCACTTGCTGTTTAGTGTTTGTTTTGTGTGTTCAGTAATGTGATGAATTCAAATGTATTAACAGGGAGACAGCGTTGGGATTTGAGTTCACTAACGTAAAGAAAGTGTATATTAAAGAAAGTCTCACTGTCGTTGTCTGCGAGGCAGAGAGCTGGAGGGTAGAGGCGCGGCTTCCTCTTTCCAGATGACAGACAGATGGCTTTGTTCCTCCGAGGAGTCGCCCGAGAGGATGGAGCCGGAGGTAACGGCACTGAAAGGTCTGGGGCCTCACCAAAGATCTGACAGAAACATGTAGTACATGTGTGTTAGTTGTGTTTATGTGTGTGTGTGTGTGTGTGTGTGTGTGTGTTTGTGTTTGTAGAGCGCACTTTGTGACGATTTTCAATGATAATCTCCACGACAATGTTCTGAAACTTGATGTTCATCATGGCGGCCACTGTCTCTTCCTGTGACCTCATCAACGTGGGGCCAAAGATCATCCCCAGGTTGGACACGGTCATCATGTTCTGGTCACTGTGAGAGGAGACCCTGCGCACACACACACACACACACACACACACACACACACGTTTTTATGAGGTCTGTGCTTCTACATTCAATCAAGCAAATAACCTTAACATTTCTAAATGAATATGCAGAGTTTTTATGGTGTGATTTTGACCTTTCTTTAAATTATGTATATAAGCACAGACTAGATTAGGTGTTTCACAAACAGAAGTCCTGTAAAGATGCATCATTACATGTTGCTCTACAACTCAGCCAACAGGAAACAACACAGGAAATAGGAAGACTAGAAAAAAGTAGAATGGAAAAATATGACTGTTTAAGGCAATTATCTTATCTTTTTAGACAAATAAGCTCTAAATGTCAAACAGATATACGGGACAGATCAGTACAAGCAGAGTATGTGTTAATATGTTCATACTTGAGGAGGTGATTGGTTAAGAGGTCCAGCATTGTTCTGTTTTTCTCTGGTAGTTTGTGAACAAGAGCATGAATCGCTCTCACTCGATGCTTCTGGTCATCGTACTCTGTGAAGACGAAGAGATGTGACTCAGTGGTGAAAGTTGACGTGCTTCTGTTTACACCAATGAAGTCATCCATGTTTACAACGAAGTGAGGCAGTATAATGGAATATAAACACTGGTGGAGTATTACAGATCACTCTACATATTTAGTTGTGTTTGGAAAGAGGCAGCAGAGGATCTTACTTGCAGCCTTGATGAATTCTTTGTGCAGTCTGTAGGTCAGGAGTGGCTCTGCCAGACACCTGTATGCACATTAGAAATCATAAACTCATAATTCATGAGCAGTGTTATTCAATAAAGCTGCTGTTTAATATACTGTATGTTACCTGAAGTAATTCTTGAGGCCGCTAGTGATGGTCTTGTTGTCCCAGGCGTCTGTATCCAGCTGTGTGTCAGAGGGTGCAGTGGACGCTACAGGAGAGTAGAGACTTAATGATTCATCTGTAGTGACAGATTTCAAATTACAGCCCACTGATTGTGCTTCTCCATACAGGAGGTGATATGATACACAGGAGACAGCAAGGGGTTTCTTACCAAACACACTCGTCATCAACCGCTGCACTTTGGAGTTAACTCCTCCAATCCTGTACAGTCCCAGCGTGGTGATGCCTTCATGCACACACAGACATGTTTCACTGATAAATCAACACTATTGATACAGTACTTACAAGCATTTTATTTTCTCACAATCATACACATTTTAAGAAGTAGGGATACCTCTCATTTCAACCACCTCAATGCACTTCCTCACAAAGTTGACGCCTGCCTCATTGAGAAATGCTGAAAAACAAACAGTACATTTCTGATGAAAGAGGAAATATTAACACTGTAGATGTTATGCATGGAATAAACCAGGATACTTACTCTCCTCCTTTTTGCTGAGTAATGAGGGCAGTGTGTAGATCTGAGGAAAAAAAGATTGAAACAAGTAAGTAAACATTATTTTTCATTATTGTGTTTATATAATAAAATCCTGTACATGTTTTCCTGATGATATTATTGGTTAATGGTGGATATACTCATACAGGTTCTTTTCCATCCATGGCCTCCATCCACAGGCGCCGGTTGGCCTCAGAGAGTGCTTGCAGGGTGATGACGCCATGCCTGCAGAGAAAAAAGGGATCATGTTAGCCAAGACTGACCCAACAGTCACTACATCTGAATTTATTTATTCCAAAAATGTGCCTATGCTACAAAAAACTCTCAATCATCTCTCACCTCTCCACCACCTCGATGTCGAAGCAGAAGCGTTTGTCGATGGAATCAGTTTTTCTTCTGACACACGAGCGCAGCTTGAACATCTCCGGTGTCCCATTCACCACTCCGTTCTGTAAACAGTCAGATATGATTGCACCAAACACTCAATATGACATATTTATGTTAGAAGTCATGTAAATATTCATAAAAACCCTGAAATCTCTTAAAGTTTCTCAGCACTACATGTTTCATGACATATCTTCCAGTCACTGGTTTTCCATTTATTTCAGTATGTTTTTAAAATAAGTGACACTAGCTTGAGGTTGATGATCCATGTTGCCTTTATTTTTTTTGACATATTATTTTAACCACATTAAACCACATCAATGCAGATGAGAGCAACCAATCAAATATGGCAGTTGTCAGATGTTTCTGTGCAACTGGCTCACCTGTCTGCTGGCTGGTCTGGCCTCTGTGTTGCTCATGGTGAACATCTTAGAGCTTTTTTCATATGTACAGTAGTATCTGGTCCACACACTGCCCAGTGGACCTAAAATACATGACACAGATGCCAGTTTTATGTAGGTCTTATTGCGTAACTGTGGTGTTTGATTTTGTACAGCTTGAGTGAGAAGAAGAGAGAAAGAGGAAATGTTGTGTCTCTCACGTTTCTCTTGTATGTACAGATATCCCTCCATTGTGAAGCAGCCAGGGGCTTTGAAGTCCTCTTCTGCGGATCGGATCCTCTTCATCAGCCTCTCAACCTCCACACGTGTACTTTCAAAGTTGTTGCGAGCCTTTATAACATACATAGACATGGTTACTTAGTTCAGATGTGTAAATTACAATAAGACTAAATGTGATTTTTTTTTGTGATGACGCTTGTCTGAGTCTTATTTGATAATCCAAAACATTTCTCTTAAGCATTTAAAAAGTGTCTTATTTTAACAACAAGATTGCAACAGATTTATAGGGAGGTGACGCTGCATTTTAATTTTACATAAAGAAAGAGACAAACTGAGATGACACTGCTCAGTCAGTGCTCACTGAAGTGTGTCAGTAGCACAGTAGCAGTTTAAAAAAGGTCCTAAAAGCTGGCATGGAATACCAAGTCAAAGTCTCCTGTTGTTTACTTATTCTTTGGTCCAATATACACTAATTAAACATAACACTGCTATTTACTCTATTTCATTTAGTGAAGTTCTTCTAAGGCTGTTTGTGTTAATAAGATTAAATATGAATGCTTTTGAAAAGTTTAGGAACAAAAAAAAAAGATTTTTATAGAAAAACATTTCACAACTTATGTGTCCATTGGCACTGGTATTGAAACATTTTAGGCCAGTCAATCATCGGATTGTCCATTAAGCTTCTAGTAAGTGTGATTTTGACTATTTCCAAATAAATCAGTAGAACAAAGTTTGAGCCACTGAACAGCAAAATCACAATTTCTTCTAGACTTAACCTTTTTAAACTATGGCTGAAAATTATTTACACAGTGTTCAACATTTTGGGAGTGTTACGTGTGTGGGTTTTCCACACTCAGACAGGTTGTGTCAGATGCATTCCTAAAATGACTTTCTATAAATGGCTGCTAAGAGGCAGGTAGGCCAGACAAAAACTTACCAGCTAATAACAGATATTATTTATATGTAATATCAGGCTCAAATTTGCTTGAAATAGACATATACTTACATTCTGCAGGTTAAACTGAAGCTGCTGCTTGTAGGGTTCAAACTCACTGGCCAGCTCGTAGCCCTCATGGTAGAACGTCAACAAGCCCTGCAGGAAGGCTAATAACTGAAGAACAGAGGAGAGGAGAAATATTAGCAAAGGGCTTGGGTGTGCAGAGTATAATGAGAGGATTACAAAAGAATGATTGTCAGTCATCTGCTCAATCAATCACAATAACCCCATAAAGAGAAAAATCCCTGAAACTCTGCTTGTTATTTGGTTTGCTGTTCTTGTTTACACTACAACAAAGAGTTTCCCTCTCTTTGAGGCGGAAGAGATCGCCATACAGGAAGTGCCGCTCCAGCAACAGGAAGTGGGCTTTACTGATATCTATCATTAAAACATTTTTATCACCAGAACACAGTGTGTGTAATGTTTGTTTTTCAGGTCCTGGCTCAGCTGTCTTTTCATGATCATGTCTGTACAAACTGATGTCACAAGCAGCGCAAAATTGACTAATTTTCCTGTGATGAAACCTTGTCTGCTGATGGCTCTGATTTCACCAGCCAAGGTTTCACCATATTTCTCCCAAAAAAAAAAGACTTGACACAGGAGGCAAACAGGCCGACAGTCATGTTGTGTGTGTTATTACAAATGTTATTTGTGTGAAAATTAACAAACAAATATGACAATTAGAGAGTGTACAGTATGTGAACTCACTGGCTCCACAAATTCAAACTTCTTTCTCTCCTGCACCTGTTGGATCTTGAAGACATACTGCAGCGATGCATCATAAAACACCTGCCGGTCTTTACTCATCTGTGAATCAGCCTGCAATGAAAACAGCCACAACAGACACATGGTACATTACCTAACACTTCTGGGGGAAAAAACTTGGTGTGTGGATTTATCAGGAATCGGGGCAGTTTACCTCGTTTAGCTGTGATTCCTTCTTTTTGGAGGAAAGGCTGAGGTGTTTATCTAGAACAGAGTAGTACCTTTCTGTCTCCTTGTCAAACTGTTTCTTTCCCTCCTGAGGAAGACAGTGATGTGAAGATGACATTAGCAATAAGGAAAGACAAATATTTACATCTGATAATGCAGATGTTTACTAACTTTTTCCCCCATCAAATCTACAGTGAGATCTCTGCACCTTGCAAATATTTTCACAAGTAAAAAAAAAGTTCAATAAGATTTGAAGATGAACTAAAATTCCAGTTTCCACAAAGCTATGGCATTTGAGAGCGCAGTGGGAATATTAATAATCTCAATAAAGAGACACGGCCAAAATATTTGAGTTCCTTTTCCAAAACAGCTGCAGCTCTTAACTGCACATGTCCAGCCACTGTTCGGTGTCGCTCACACACTGCTGCAACATTCAACAGGCTGCCTGTGTTCATCTCAATCATTACTGACAAACAAGCTATGATTTCACTTTCAGGATTAGTTTAAGCTGGGACCACTTCCTTTTCTTTTAACACTGCATACCACACAACACTGTTATCTCTACTTCTTTTTCTTTCTGGGGAGAGCCAGGAGTAAAAAAAAAAAGGAGATAAACTGAATTATAAGACTTGAGACAGCTGCTGAAACCAGACACCAGACTCACTTTGTGTTTACACTGCCTCACTGAGTTCAACTGTCTCGCTCAGTCTGTGACGCGCTCTCTGTCCTCCCTCTCAGCGTCCGTTCCCATGACCTTATTACTGACACTGGACTGTGATCCATCGTTTTTCTGAACTAACTGGATTCTCTGGCCACTGACCGAGAGACCCAACAGGACCAGACCTGAGCGTGATGATGCATCACCACCCACAGCGTTACTAATGGACACGACTTGCTTAATGAACTGTGCTAAAGTTTTTAATACCACCCACGGTTCTTTAATGTCAGCTTTTAAGTACCAATCACAGCTTGTACCTTCACAGCTCCAATCTGCTCCTTACGAAACCTCTCGAGTGGTGAGATCAACACGTCATCGGCATTCTGGATCTGAAAGAGGAAATAAACCAAGGCTGAGACCAGGAACAGACGTAAGACAACACTATAGTCACTGCTGTTGACAGTTTAGTGCAGTGCTCCATGAGGGCTGCAGAGGTGACTTCAGAGGTTTTTCAAATCTGATTCTGTGTCAAATTTGTCTTAAACACATTTTTAGACAATTGCTTCGTTTGAGAGCAGCTGTTGACATGAAACCTTTAGAGAAAAAAAGTCAAATTCAATCCCCCAACTCCTCACATTTTTTAAAAAGAAAGACATCATCATGGGATGTTAACTTCATAAATATGTAGTATCAAAGCGTATCTAAGGCTGAGATAATTTTAATCTGTCTGATGCTGTCCTCACTGAGTGCTTTATTTAACCAGGACTGACTTTCAGATAAGACACAGGTGTTGAAGTATGTAAATATTTGAAAAAGCAAAAAGGATTCAAACTGAAATGTCTCAACTCATACGTCTTACCTGTTTACATACGCGGACACCTCAGAAGAGCCATCAGAATACCATAGTTATAGCTAGCTAACACGTTAATTTGACTTACTATCAATCATTTTTAGTGCAATGGTGCAATATGATGAACTGAGTATTTTATGGACTTCCAAAATCACAGAAACAAAGATCTAAATGCAAATATTAAACTGAAAATAGAATAAGACAAACACTAACAGTAGCTTTTCTGCCAGGATTAGCACTGCAAATGATGTCAGGCTGAGGTAAACCACTTCAGTAAAAATTGGCAAAGTCTACTATGGGCTCTTGCTTCAGTTGGGTAACTGACAGTTTTGACTTTTCGTCTGATTGGACGTGCAAATTTCACCAGAAAACCTCCAAAAAAGGACGGTGCAATTATGGTAACACTTCTGCAGCTTTCTGTACAGTATGAAGGACAAATTTGTGGTTGATGTTGAGACTTGAGTCAAGCAGTGAGACGAGCAGCTATCAGAGCTCTGGTGTTTATATTAAGTCTGGGCCTTCTTTAGTCATGAGTCTATAAATTGCCAGTCTTGGTCATGTCTTGCTTTGTTCTGTCTAGTTGATTTAAGTATTAGGCTCTAAATAGCTTACTGGTCTCGCATCATGACTTCACTTTCACTTCACTTTAGTGCTGCACCAGTAGCCAAAGAAAGATCTGCTTTCTTTGTACGCTCTTTTTTTCACCACATTATCCACAGTATCCAGGGTGAAACAGGAAACTACGAGACTGAAGGCCATTGTCAAATCTCAATAATAGCCCTTTCAGGTTGAACAGCTAGGTATTTCAAAGGAGTTCATTTGCTGGAAGTTTGTGTAGCTATCCTTGTTAGGACATTTCATTGACTTCCATTCGCTGTGGACAGATGAACTCAAACCCTGAACCCTAACCTTAACAAAGACCTCAGAGATGACGTTTTGCCTCATTAGGCTTTGGTCCCATGAGAACTACTGGTCCCAACAAGGTTGGTGTTTATACCGGAAATGGTCCCCAAGAAGTAACAAAAAAACATGCACACACACACATATTGAACCCTTTTATGGACTTTCCCAGGCAGTCAGGGCTCTGCTGCTCACAGTCTCACAGGGGAATTGGCAGAATAGGTTCCACATGGTTCCTCTGTAACCAGACCATGCACACAGCCACAAAGACACACACACACACACACACACACACACACACACACACACTCGCACACAGGCCTATACATGCAGCAGCACATTACACACATACATTGCAGAGGTCTGCCTGCACACAGACTGTGCCAGGCTCCAGTCACTCCCACACAAAGGCCTCCAGTTGATGGAGAGTCTGTAACTCAAAGAAGTTTTCTTAAGTCTCCATGGAGCTCACAGTGCTGCTGGCATCCTGTTTTCCCGACAAATGTGTGAATCAGACTTGCGGGAAAACCAGATTAATACAAGGATCCGAGGAAGACAGTGTGGTGGATCCAGTGATGGTTTCTGACAAAGACTGTAACTGTAACTACAGTCTTTTAGGTTACGTTCACGCCGCAGTTAAAAGTGACCTGAATCCAATTTGTTTGCTCAAATGTGACCCATATCTGATTTGTTTCTGACAATGTGAACAGCACAAGTCGCATTGAATCTGACATTTCCAAATACGATTCAGGCCACTTTCAAATGTGCTACTGAATTGGATACATATCAGATTTTTTTGAATGCGACCGCAATCTGAACAGACAACACACAGCTAATGCTCGGCATAAAGACATCATTAAAGTATTCATTTTCTTTCTCCTCTTCCTCCTTTTTAACATCACCCTCTCACACACTGTTTTTAACATTAGACCATAAATGAGACTACCAGTAACTTCACCAGCTGTTGCTGTTGCCATGTTCGCTTCCGTAAACACCGTTCTGTGCGTGACGTCATTAATGATCAACTGAGCTGAGGTCACTTCAGGAGGACATCATTTAAAAGTGTAATATGAACAACCAAACAAAAAATCGGATTTGAGCAATAAGGCCTGCAGTGTGATTAGCCTTAGATTAGGTGACATCTGCAATGTTGCACTTCAATATTAAGACAAGATGCACTTGTTGAGTAAAAAGAAACTATTAGTTTAGACCTTTGTGGGAAAACATTTGATTGAAAGGAGATTTGGGTCTAATGGTGTTTTAAGACCAGTGCTGTCTTTCTCTTTTTCTAAACTCTTTAAACATTTGAATAATAACTAATAATAATAATGGATACAGGGAGACTTATCTGTCTAAGAGTGATATTTAAAAAATGACAAAAATGCTGAAATATAATCTTTAAAAAACAAATTAAATAAAAAACAAAATACCAAAGTGTTGCGTGAATCTATTTTATTCTATTTATTCGATGCTTTCTAGGCTAGTTGACTGATCTATAGCACCATACCAACCTTTATCTTTCACTTAAAATGGCCACAAACGACAAAATGTCTTCAATGTTGCAGCTTCCCCTTTTTATTTAGTACAACCTAAAAACTGAATTTTGCTTTTCTCTTTCTCCTCTGTCTCCCTCTCTCACAGACCCACAGGTGTTTTCTTACCAGTCGTTTTCTCTCCTCTTCCATGGTGCTCAAGAGCTGCGAGAACTCCTTTAAGGACTGAGCTGCAAAGGAAAGGACACGCTTCAAATCTGTAAACACTGATCATATTCAATATATGTTGTCCGAATATTCTGAATCATTTTTTCTTCTCACCGATATTGATCTCATCATCAGTCTCAGCATCTCCAATACACTCAAACTGGAAATCCTGTAGAGACTGTGAGAAGCGCTGGACAGCGAGAGAAAGACCTGAGAGAAAGATAGAGAGAATCACATCAAGCTACAGTCATGTTATTGCCATTGTTCGTTATGCACAAGAATGCTCTCGGTATGCAGACTGCTGTAATAATCCCATCCCCCCTACATGCAGCATAACTTCTGTAATAAAGTATTTATTTTTCCTATGAGGCTTAGTGAGACACAAGATGTCAAAGTCTGATGTAAACAAACCGCCACGCCCTGCCGTAAATCCGTCTGACGGGCTCAGTGTCAGGAGACTGTGTTTACATGTCCAAACAACACTCCAATAATAAAGTTTAATACCACCTTTTTATTCTCTGAGGCGCACAGATTTGTCTCACACTCACACGCCCACAACTATGGGTCTATATGTCAGCCGCAGCATTTTAATCACAGTGTAATAAATCGATGATAAAATCACATCCTTTTATACCAGACTTCAAAAACAATGTGGTCGGGTTCACTGCATGACAAAGACAAACGCAGCATGAGCAACAGAATAATCTTCTGATGGAAACTTATATTCAACTTTATATTTTTATGATTATCTAAAGACACAATATGTAATCCAGATTGATTGGAGAAACTTTTAGTATAAACAAAACAAACTATTTATTTGTGTTGTTTGTATTGGGTCTGTTTTTTTCTTTTGTCAAAAATGATAAAATATTAGATATACAAAGTACAGAACTCTTGACTAGAACTTAAGTACAATGTTTTCTGATTGGATTGAACACTAAAATGATTAATGTGAATGTATGGTAATTACATGGTCAAAAATACTGACTGGGTGTATAATTATGAATACATGGTGTGTTTAAAATGTCTGCAGATGTACAGCTGTCTACATACTGACTCTAACATTTTTTTTAGATCAACAAATCATAACACACTCATAACTATTGTGCTGTTTTCCTTCTCCTTCTTCATAGACCTCAACCAACCCAAAAAATGTTAACACACTTCAATCACACTGGGTAACATGTTCCTTTGATTTCCACTCAGTCCCTCAGTGCCGCCATAAATACTCAGTGACTGTCCAAATGTGTATCAATGCGCAGCTGAAAATAGTCCCCCAACAAATGCACTATTTACTCCTGTTTGAGTCGTGTTTGCTAAAAACTGAAGTGCACAGCTGTTTTGGGAAAATAGCACTCAGCCTTTTTGAAAAGAAACAGTTTATTCTCAACCCATCGTTAAATATTTACATCTTCAGAATGAATGAATGGATTAGGGCTACGAGCCACAAACAGACGGAGGCAGGGGGGCCTGGAAGTACTGTGAGTCGGACTAATGCACTGTTGGTTTTTGCCTTTTCATGGGATTTATTGACAATGAGGAACGTGTATGTCAGCTTTATCCATTAATAATAAAAAAAGACTTCAGTTTATAGTTATGAGATTCAAAATGTATATTACTTGACACATATTTCATGACAGTGTTGCTCAAATTGCACTAAAAAACAATAATATCAGATTAAAGGATGCCAATATTTAAAACATTTTTCTTATTGTCAAAAATGAACTCATCCTACTTGCGTACGTGTATCCACAGTCTGATGTATCTCACTCCATTGAAGGCCTTTATTGTTGTTAAAAACTATTACAAACACACCAGTGAGCGACACTGTTGACCTGGGTGACGTGTTTCTTTCCATGGAAGAGAGTGGGCAAGGTAGGTTGTTCCCAAATGCCTCCAAAGACTAATAACAGACATCATATCCTTTAACAACACCAGATTCTGATAAAAGTCAAATTTCCACCATAGGTAAAGAATCACAATAACATCTAACTGCTGTAATTACTGTATCAGAAAAAGGAAATAACACAGACTTAAGTCACAGTGGACCTTTCTGAATTGTCACAGCGCTAATAACGTCTCTCTTCCTTTAAGGCTGTCGGTGAGTATAGTCGAGGAAGCATATCCTGTGTAATTGAAGGGCTCGAATGAATGGAGCCATCATTTATATTAATTACACCTGTGCTTTTCATCCTATGACAAGTCAAAAGTGTCTCTACTACATTGTGTGGATTATTATGCTAAAACTATACTGTGAGGTCTCTGGGGATTCCCGTACCCTGCTGAGCACACACACTTATTCATGTTAACCACACAGCAGTCATGTTGTTTCAACCCTGTTGGTGTGTGTGTGTGTGTGTGTGTGTGTGTGTGTGTGTGTGTGTGTGTGTGTGTGCTGCAGGCTGTGTTCATACTGATGACCAACAACCACAGAAACCACAGGCCGCCACACAGTGCAGGTAGGCGTGTCGGGTTTTGGACCAGAGGCGATCAAAGGTACTAACAAATGGGAGGAACCCTGCTTTTTTATCACATGAGTATGACAGGCACCATCAGACTGTGCAGCGAGGAATAAACTGACATAATGGCTGACGCAGTGATGCTCCTCAGCATGGGGAAATAAAGGAACGCCCCTTAAGGCCCTTATCATGTCAGGTGACATCAGGGCCTAATGATTAATCGATTAATTAGGATTAGCTGACTGACCGAAAATGAATTGTCAACTGTTCTGATTAATTGTGTAAGAAATTTATCAATAAAAAATGATAAACATTCACAGTTCTACGCCTCTAAAATTTGAGGATTTGCTGATTTTCTCTGTTTTACATGACTGTAAAATGGTTTGTACTGTAGTCAGACAAAGACTTTGACTCAGGGTGAATATGACAGACATTTTACAGTATTTTCTGATGTTCTTAAAACTAAATTATTACTTGTAAAAGTAATCAGCAGACTCAGTTATAATGAAAATAATTGAAAGTTTCAGCGCTGGTTGCTTTTATAGAAAAAAGTAGTTGGCACACAGTGAGCATGGATTTGTGGATTTGGGGCCTTGGACTTATTGAAGGCCCAGTCTGTGACCACAGATATCTGACTGCAAAGATGACTCACATCAATAAAATCAAACATAAAGATACATTTGATACTAACATTAATAAGAAAGCAGCACACTGTATATGATTATTTCTATATATTATGCCTCATCTATTCAAGTGGCATGGGGAAATGACCTCAGAATAAAATCATTACAGTAATGGTCAGGAATAATAGCAACATTCAGTCTTTAATTCGCTCAGCTTTACGTTAAAAACTGCATATTTTAATTGCCATTAATCATATAAAACCTGGAAAAGACATGCAAGCTTTCACCTTTCCAGGTAAGATGAGTAAAATAATGAAGAGTAATGATCTTATAAAATCTGGATAATCACCTTCCTAACTGCACATGCCATACAAACACTATTAAATGTAAATAAGCTATTAACTAACTAGGCTGAGTCTATTGTAGGCTGAAATCATTACACTGGCTCTGTCTGGTTTGATGGCCTTGCATTCCCTGCTGTTATCAGGGCAGCAGACTATGCAACTTCATCCCCACTTTCAGCCGCCCCCCCAATAGAACTCAATCGGCTTGTACTTACTTCTGAGGGCAGATATGAGCATGTTTCCATCCTTGATAAGGTCTTTTATAAACCTGTTGGTGCGCTCCAGTTCTATTTCATGGCACTGCAGCCGCTCTCTGAACTCCGGACTGTCCAGGAAAGAGTCACTAAACTCCAGCGTCGGTAGACCCATCGGTAAATGAATACACACGGATAATTATAAGAGAACTGCAATAAGAGGTAGTAACTATCCGCTCGGTGAGGTTTTCAACAGGAGACCGGCGTTTCACTGTGCTCGCAGCAGAAGTTTGCTCAGAGGTTCCTTCCAGCTCCTTTTTTTCATGCCTTTCTCACTTTTTCCCCCTTACAACTTCCGGACACTTAGACAACAGCAGTCTCTCCGCGCAGACGGGCTGGATAGTCAAATGTCGAGCTCTCCGCCGCTTCTCCTACCTTTCAAGATCAATATATCCAAATATGAGCTCACCATACCTCGCCCAATGGCTTTTTAGTCGATACAGAAACACCGAAAAGGGAGCACCGGGGTTTAGCTTTTGACGCATAAAAGCTGTCGGTAGACTGCTAGCTGTGTCTCCACACGGCTCCTACTGAAGGCTGGTTACTATGGGGACGGGAGACTCCTGCTGGCTGCTGAAATCAGGGAAAAGTTGGCCAGATACACCATAGTGATAACGTGACTTTAATACTCATACTACTCTACTAGGCCACCACTACTACTACTGCTACTAGTACTACAACTACTGCTACTACTACTACTCTACCACTACTACTACTGCTACTACTACTACTCTGTCTACCACTACTACTACTACTACTACAACTCTACTACTACTACTAGTACTTTTTTACTCTGCACCTGCTGTGTAATAATGCAAATTTCCCCATTGTGGGACTAATAAAGGAATATCTTACCTTACTTCTACTACTATTACTACTACTTTACTAGGCTACTGCTACTTCTTCTTCTACTAACTACTACTACTACTTTACTAGGCTACTGCTACTTCTTCTTCTACTACTACTACTACTAACTACTACTACTACTTCACTAGGCTACTGCTACTTCTTCTTCTACTACTACTAACTACTACTACTACTTTACTAGGCTACTGCTACTTCTTCTTCTACTACTAACTACTACTACTACTTTACTAGGCTACTGCTACTTCTTCTTCTACTACTACTACTACTACTACTTTACTAGGCTACTACTACTAGTACTTACTACTAGGCAGGATTTGAAAGGGTAAACATGTATTCACTAGTTCATGTAGATTTTGGAATGGGGGGGGGGGGGGGGATAATACAGAATCTCTATAGTGTGCTTCATTAAAGTGGTAAGAGTATACAATTTCATGCAGGTAACTGTCAAAATATTTAGCCATCAAATGGAAATTGTGTTTGTAAAATGTGTGTGTTCTCTTTATTATACTTTTAAGGGATGTTTGGTACCTAAATTGTGAGTGACATTTGTTTTTTCCCTTGATCTTATTATAAACTGCTGTACAGTACTATCTCACACACTCTAGTGAAACTATGCACATAGTTAAGGTTCATTACTTACCTTTTTTAGCCCGGACCAGATATTCATGATAGTACATAATAAATGCAAGACAGGCAGGTTTGCAAGTAGGCCTACATTTTTACTTATTTACTTATTTTCACTTATGAATGAAAGAATGCCACAGAATACCTTAAAATGCACTACGTAAAATGATATGTGATTTGCTCACATATAAGACTCCCTGCTGAAAAGGTACAGGCCAAAACAGGCCCTCTAATGTGAAAGAAATAAAGTTGGGATTTATGCCAGCAGAGCACTGGGAGGCACAGCATTGCTGAGCGCTTGCCAAATGCTCCAGGGAAACTACTGGACAGACAACATGTTTTCCTTTTCTTTTTTTTGTCTGTGTGGTGTGTGACTAAACACTATTGCAGCCAAATGTATTTAATGATCACTATACTTGGCAATAGTTATTGCTTCATACATGAACAAAGCAACCAAAACCAACCTGCTCACAGGCACATCGAGCTGTTTGGTCCTCTTCAACAATAGTCTATTCCTGAAGGAAAAAACTAGCAAAAAATGCACAAAAGATTTCCTTGTGTCAAATAAATAGCCAACCTCATAAATGTCCAACTTTCATCAGCTATATTAGCGTTCACATCTGCAATAACCCAGGTGACTTCTTGTAACAGGAGCCAGGGTATTGAGAACCAGTACTAAATTGGTAATGATTTCTGACTGGTCAGTAGCGAAATACTGCTGGACAAACGGTGCTACCATTCATTTAATCGTAATTCATTCAAACATAATCGGTAAAGGGGGCGGTAGGGTTAGGATAGGCAGGCCTAGGTGACAGCCACTCATCAGGTCGAGTCTGAGATAGAGGCAGCAAAGCTTTTCCCCCATCAACCAATCCATTGTTTGAATAATATAAAATTTTAGTCGACCAAGATTTTCCTTCATTTTAAGATAGCAAAATCACCAGGAACTTTGTCAGGAAGACAAACAAGGGTCAGACTCCTCCAGATGTGATGCTCAGAGCAGTCAGAGAGGTGAAAATGCACAATATTGTTATATAAGGACAAAAAATGCACTTAAAGGAATGATTTTTCCTGTTTATGTTCTCTTGGTGTGAACACCATGTGTGAGGTTGTTGTATTTCAATGAAACTTAACATTTAAAATATATTTTTAAGATTGTCTGCATTTTTTATTTTTCTCCTTTACAATAACACAAGGACAACAAACCCCATAGTGTGTAATTACCAAACCCACGATGAGGATGGTTGTGACAAGTGCACAAGACATATTTGACGGCCCATATCTTTTGAACAGAATCAGCTGAAGGATAGTAAGACCACTCTATTCAGACCTGACACTTTAGGCTTCCATTACAAATTAAAAGGGAAACTATTCAGTATACAGTTCATGAGGAATCCAAAGGAACATAAAAAAGTGTGAATACCAACCCATGTCTTCCCTACGTCGTCTTCCCCCTCACGGAATAATCCAGAATCTATGAATATACAAATATTGTTAATTTCAAAAGTTTAAGTGATGAACACAAGATCTGTCCCATTTCCCTGAAAAGTCTATTCTCAGTGTATGTGCACCGGAGGCTTCAATTTTCCACATTACACTTCGGAAAGTTTCATATTGGAACAGGATTGAGTTCCAAACTAGGTGTAATGTCTCAAATGGTGATTGTGGGTACATGCCAGATTTAAAGTGAGCACAGAGAAACTCTCCTTAAGCAGATGAATGTGAAAACAGTATTTTAGTGTCGCATTCATCACATACTGTATGTCAATTCTGTAAAATGAAGCTCAAACATCCTACTGAAAGAACCAGAAGAAAAACACATATTTGACGGGAGGGGGCTTTAAATCTTTAATACTTTTTTAACATAGACACAACAAATACATGTCTGTTAAACAGTGAGCATAGACAAAACAGATACAGGTGCAAAATGCAACATTTCATACTAAAGATTTAAATAAACTTGGTTTCAGTAATGATAGTGACTGAATACTGCACGAGTATCAGTGTGTCTCCCTTGTCCTCACCTCCTTGTACTTTCTTTCTGTATCTCCTTTTATGGACTTTTGCAAATGATACAACATGATGTATGCATGACATTTGTGACTTTGCACTGATTCTGATGCTTTTTATGAGTTAGCCAAATTAAGGGGTTATCTTCCAAAGTTATTGTTCTTCGTACAAAATTCCGCTTTTGTATTCCCTCATCAATAAGTCCCACCCTCTGAGTCAATGAAAAGGCACCAGATGACCTTAAGTCCCCCCTTCCAAATGAACTTGAGTAACCCCTGGTATCATCCAATCATATTGCTACATTTTACTGTAAATCCTGCCTTCTAAATTAACTTGACTAATCTCCATTCAGAAGGGGTGATTTAGCTAGTGATAAAAACGTTGTCATTAGCTGAGGTTAAACATTGCAAGAGAATAGCCAAATCCATAGTGGTTTATGACATGAGCCATGTAGAATCAGTGGGAATACCTAGGAAACTCGAGATGGCTGTGAGCCACACAATCCTTGGTGATCAGTGAAACTTCTGTGACCAGTATTCAAGATTTAACAGTGACACTTAAGAAACATATTGTGTATTTGTACTAAGACACCTCTGGCTGCCTCGCTTCATGAGGAATAGATTTAAGAAGCAGGTTGTTAGTGATTGATTTAGAGGCATCGTAGGTTAGGGTCTTGATGGAGATTTCACACCCGCACCCCTGGTGTAATATTCCTATAGAGTCATCTATATAGAGAGTCTTCTTTGAATGGAGGGAAAAAAAACCCTTTCATAGAAGAACTGGATCTGATAGTTTTGTACGCTAACGCTAGACCCTACCACAAGTGAGGTAGGGTCTGGAGAGGAGCCGTTCATTTCCTCGTATTTAAGGCGGGATCAATCAATGTCGATCAAATGCTTCTGTACGCTACTGGACAAACTTACAGCCAATCATATAAACGACAGACAATGATGTATTCAGAGCCTGTAGGGAGCAGCGTGAACAAGCCTTCCAATTTATTTAGCACACAATCTACTGCTGCTTTGAACGGTTCCTGCACCTCTGTAACCGCCATGCTGGATGTAAACGGAGTCGCTCTATGGGTGTCATCGCCTTGAGCCCACCTCCCCGCTGTGTGATTGGTTCCCTATCTCAGGTGAACATTTTATCTTGGTAGCCATGCTAACTTTCTGAGCAAAGTAGAATCTTGCTGGAATGAGAGTATGGGTTTACCCAGGCTACTCTTTTCTGCCATGCAAGAGAGATTTGAGTTTGTGGCTTGAGGATTTCAACATTTACCAAAACCAGTTTTACCTTTTACCCTCAAACTCAAACACAGTTTAAAACAACCATAGGTTCATGTTATTAGCACCAGTTTGAATGATTTTCACTTTGGTCTAAACACTACTGTGAGCCTTGGCCATTCAAAACTATCTATGTTGATGAGTTTTTTGTTTTGAATTTTCTGAAAACATATGTTGCTGTTGAGTTTTTCAAATAAAAAGTTGTAAGGCTTTGGGTATCATGGACAAAAACCATTGGATAGATCACCTCATAAAACACAACAGTTGCAGTGATTTGTTTTTTCTGGTAGGTAACACTAATGATAAGTGATTAATATGTTTACAAGATTTGTTCCACCCTTCAAGGATCATTAAAATGTGGTGAAAATTTGCTATCCAAAAAAAGGGGACATTCTTGCATGTTTGACAATGATCCAAAACCATTTTTCCACATTTGGAACAACACACTCATAATGTGGAGAAAGGTGTGACGATGTGAAATGCTAAACTAAAACGACTGAGGAAAATTTGTAGCAAAAAAAACTTTCCTCAACTACCTTACATTTTGGAAAATACTTGAACATAGGTGTTTCCTAAGACACCCTCATCAGGACAAACCAAATGTAGACTGCATTTCATAAACACTGGGTAACATAGCAAGAGAGAACCATAAGACTAGATTTGTATTAGCTGATCTTTATACATTTAAAATGATGTATCATTGTACATTTGTGCAAAGCCCTGATGTTAATTTGAAAATACATCAGTATATTGACAATATTATTATATAGAAAGATGAAAAAGGTGTCATAGTAATATGTCAAATATACCTGGACTAGTCACTTCCCTGCTAATATTGTCAGATTTTCATCTTTAATTTGTAATGTTTGTTTTGTACCCATCACATCATGGAAGAAGCTGTTTGGTGCAGTTTGTCACTTTCTTATAATGAGAGGTACTCTAGGTAAAAAAAAGTACACAGAGGTTGTAAATGCCTCAAAACTAAACAGTGCTAAATGATTATGTATTATGCAAGTGCTCCTTGATGTAGAATACTATGATGGCATGATTAAGCAACATGATGGTTCAAGTCTGTAATAACAACTTGTTTGAGCTGGTGTGTACCTCATTAAATATATTTAACAGCTTAACCCGATAATGTGTGCACATTTATAGTTACTCTGCTCACAAAATAAAGTATGTGGACACTGAAACACTTTTGGTGGTATGGCGTATCTGTGAGTGCCAGGGTGTCTGATGAATACATTTATATTAAATAAACATTTTATTTTACTTTGAAAACATACATACATGATTTAGCACTCTTTATCAATACAGGGGATAATATAAGTACAGTGACATTATTGATATCATCTGTCAATCATCCATGAAACAGTTACATGGGAACATTTACGCTGCACAGAAATCATCATGATGCAGTTTCCATCATTTAAGGATAGTAGTTACAGAGTATAGTCAGTAAGGTGAAAATCATTTGTATCAATCCTTAAACTACTTGCTCGGACAAGATTATCTGCTTTGCATATTTTTAAACTTTGGCATTTGCTCATGACTGCAGTTCATGCAGTCATTTCCTTCTTCTTTCTGACACTTTCTAGTACAATGCAGTCTGACTCAGTGAAGTGCTACCTTCCACAGGAGATCAACAGCACCTTCAGTATGGTATAAATAGTAACTGTAAAGATGCATGCCAGATTTCATGCATAAACACATTTAATTAGCTGGTTAGTTTCATTTAGTTTTGTTGATGCTGCTAAATGTCAGTTCAGTTTATTGTCATTATACAGTACATAGTACAGCAGTGCTTGTCAGTGCTATTAAATGATTGTGCTTTGGCTACACGCCACCTACTCAACTATATACATATATAAGTAAAAATCCTTTATGTTATCAGAGAAAACATTTCACCATAAAAAGCATTTTTAATGTAAAATTATTAACGGAACCAGTAGTGTGGATCAACATCTAGAGCTTTATAGATATCTTTCCCGCTTTGTCGCAATAGTCGAGGGACTTTATACATTGCCCCCTCTGAGTAGAATAGAAACTTTATTGCTCATGCATGCATCAGTAGTCAGTCAACAACAGTTTTAAAGATTTTGTTTCTCTGCTAATCATTAGATTGAACACTGCCAAAGATATCTTTGTTCCTCAGCTTGATTTGTATCGATGAATATGACACAATTTTCCAGTAGGGCACCTGATTGGCACAAATACACTCTATCTGGCTTCATCAGATGGCAGCCAAGTGGAGACAGGGAACAGATTATCAGTGTAGACAATAGATGGCCTACCTTTAAAGCAGCAGTGACATCACGCTGCATTGTAGTGCAATGCTGCATTACTTTCGGCCTGTTGTCATCCCTTTGTACATTTTCTCTAATTTACCACCAATTTTTCATTCATGTATTTTAGAGTACACAACAGCAAGAGTCAAAATCTTTTTTTCTCCATTGAATAAATTCCCTAATATTGCAGAATATAGTATTTCAATTTAATGACTAAGTCAACTTCATGCTCTAACTTGTCACCCTTTGAGGCGAGTCTGTCAAAAATCATTGAGATCCAGCAGATCTCTACTGTACATTTCAACAGCTTTATACGTGAAAGTACTGTAGACTATAGAGTGTATGCAGTCGTATGTGTGCTTACTATTGAGTGCATGATGCAGCATTATGCAAGCCTGTGTCATACCAAATATATACTGTGCTTACATTCTGGTCAACTGCAATATGTGCATACACACAACTTCAGGAGAGTCCACCAGCAGTCACCAGCTCATTATGGGTGCAGTGTTAACTTATGCAGCAGTTTGGCACCTTGTTCACAGCCAGTGAATTTCCAGTAGCATGGGAAGAGTCATCAAGGTCAACAGCAGGCCACTGCAGCTTTGTAACAGGACACTCCAAGCAGAGCAGGGTAGGAGGAGCTCTGCAATAAGAAAACATAATGCAGGTTCAGATTATTTGCATTTTGTTTGGCAGTCACTCAAATATCCCTTTTATTTATTTATTTATTTTGCAATAACAAAAGGGTATAAATAGCTCATACTATATATGGTCAGAAGCAGCTTACTTTTCTCAACCACTGAGGTTTTGATCGCTGTGACAGAGTCCGCCTGGCTTCCTTTGATGTTACAAGTGAAGTTGGATTTGCCATTGGGCAGGTTTTTAAACAGCAGGCGACAGATGTTGCCTGGGAAAAGGCGTGCTTTGGCGCGGTGCTTGAAGGGCACATGCTGCTCCTCGTCTGGGTTGGTGGTGTCAAGGAGTCTTTCGCCCTGTGTGTACTTGCAAAACACTTCTGGCGACTCAGCGGGAACTGCATATTTGCAATCCATCCTGAGGTGGTGCTCATCTATTGAGCAGTAGGTCAACTGAATCACCTTCTGAGCTGATGCAAAGCCTGCATGCAGTGTAACAAAGACAGATGATCAGATATTTACCAAAACTACACAAAAACACACTTTATAAACTTTCTGTGAGGTCAATAGTCACTCAGGTATCACTCAATAGTCACTCAGATATCACTCAGTAGTCACTCAGATATCACTCAGTAGTCACTCAGATAAAGTATTCCTAATAAAAGGGAAAAACAGGCTAATATTAGTAAAATATACATTGACATCATGCTGTATAAGTCATAAATGAGCTTACCAAAAAGCAAAATTGTGGTAAGGAGTAACATTCTCCCAATTATCCTGAAAAAAGGGAAAACAGGGTCAGATCAAACTAATATCAGCCAAATACAATAGATGCAGATAGGGACAGTAAGCATGTTTATGTTGCATTTGTCTTACATTATTATCATACACACTAATTAAGCTGACTACGCTGTAAAGAGCAGGCTCAGATTTCAGAAGCATGAACAGCTCTGCAGCCTATGCCGACCCACAGAGGTTACTGTAGAAAAGTGCCATAATACTGAACACCTGGGAACAATACAGCCTCACTGTTTACACTGCATAGAGATGAACTAGAAACTTCACTGATCAACTACCAACACTGACGCATTCCTGTGATTAACCTCTCTGGAGAAGACAGGCTGAGTATTTGTCTACTTGTAATCATATATGTTCAGAGAAAATACATAAAGCAGTTCAGCTATTATTTGCTTGCTGACTCCAGCATTAAACCAAATATTTCATCTAGACTAAAAGGAGGAAAGAAAAGCATTCTGTAAAACACTGTTCAATATGTACAGATTCATATTGCTCAGATTCAGCATTTTATAGTATATGAGTCATTCTCACCTTGTCTGATGCAGTTTGAGCTTCCCTCAGTGCTCTGCAGTGTGATGCCAGGGGTAGATACAGTAGAGGTCGGCTTATAGAAGAAACAGAGGAGAGAGAGGGAGGGGGGACAGAGAGGGAGGGGGAGAAAATGCTGCTCCAATAGAGTTTGGGGACATTTCTCAGTATTGTATAAGGATATGTATTGATTTTTCCCCTCTTACAAGAGAACAGCAGCTCATATGTCAATACACAAACCTCTGGGCCCATATTGACGGATGAAATTCAAGCTGTTGGATGACCAAGAAAACGGAAATGAGGCTTTGATTAGCTGAGACACCTCTGCAGCTACATTTCCTCATTCAATAAACTGCATGCCAGCAGATTCTCAGTCAACCATATTCAAAGTAAAGTATTATTATTTAATAGAAATTCACATGGAATTATCATTATCATAAAGGAATAATTTGACATTTTGGGGAATACTGGCAGGAGTAGCTACTTGGACAGGTGCAGTGACTTCCTGGACTTTCCCACTGGTTGCCTGGCAACATCACAGTGAAAAGACCTTTCTTTTATACAGTCTATGGAAAAGACCAGGAATTCACTGCCTCTGTCAAAAAAAAAAAGTCCTGCACAAAATGCTCCTCATAAACCACAAGGTTACATTGATAGACTTTTGGAACACAGTTTTGCACACATTACACAAACAAGACATAACTTGTTAATTGATAAACTTTAGAGGTGTTGGTAATCGGATTGTGTTACCTTTGGAGAGAGCCTGGCTAGCTGTTTCCGCCTAGCTTATGCTAAGCTAAGATAACTAGCTGCTAGCGGTAGCTCTATTTCCCAAGATATTCAACTACTGTAATCCTTTATCTGCATGCTTACATTCTAGTTATATATTTTACCTATATGGCTGTAAAAGTGCCAAAAAATAATACTACTGGGAGGTCAAAGCTGGTGACTAATCCTTTGACTGCTAGGCCAGTGGTAGTAGTAGTGGTTTGAGGCTTAGCATAGCATTTCTAATCTGCTAACTCACAACCCATTGGACTGGTGAATAACTGATATCTGAGTTTCAGGACTAATATCAAAACAATACTTTAGCTCTGTTTTTTAATTTTTTAAGTAAATAGGCTACATGTTTTTATTTTCCAAAATAAGCCTAAATTTTCAGATATTTATGTTGCCAAACAAGAACTTTTCCTAATCATAATATAGTAAAAACTAATAACAAAATTATGATATAACACAAGTACAATCTGATCTGAAAAATAAGCATATAAGATTATGAATCTGACTGGACATTGAATGCCACCTTTCCAAGTTTTTGATCCTTTAGGTGCAGCCTACATGTTTTGGTTGGTACTAAAAAGGTATTGCAGTTTGAAACCCAGCCCTGACTCTAAGCAGTGCATCATGTATGTAGCTGAGATCAGATTCTTAGTAGTCTTTAGTACTGAATAAAGCAGAAAATGTTTATTCATAAAGGCTGAGGCTTTGTAAACGTATTTAATAGTTGCATTGCATGTTGCCTTAAAAACATTAAGAACAACTGGATTTCATTTTGTTTGATACACTGAAGCTAGACTCTGTATCCACTGTATCGTCTTTACACTGCTCATCCATTTTGTCAAGGTCCTTCCTGGACGGTTGCTGAACTACTGCCATACTGAAGCAGTCTCCCAGGACACTGACAAAAGTGTTGCAGAGGTGTGAAGAAGACGCAAATCACAGCAAAGAGTGAAAGCAGAGAGAGTAACTGCTGCTTTACGCTGTATTTTATTTGATATATTAACCTGACATCCTGCTGCAATTTTGTCTCCTCTCTTTTGACTTTAAAAAGCAGAGAAAGCAGGTGTAGTGATCCTTGCCAAAAGTATTCATTAAGGATTCTGTGGCTGTGATCCCTGCTGCTCCTCTGCTGGATGCTGCTGCTGAAACACTGCAGATGAAACACGGAGCCATCACCAATTCTTTAATAATAGCCACAATACTCTGAGGGCTATCCTACTACTAACCTTTATACTATCAAACTGCACCAAACGCTTTTATTTTTAAGTGTCTACCCACTAAAGCTCTGGATTCTGCACATTTACTTAAGGTAACAAATTTAACCAGTTTATTTTTTTAGTATCTCTCCTCCCCCTCATGAAATGATGATGTCTGCCTGATGTGTTCATCTGTCTTTTGGAACGATTTGAATCTCACCTGTTATGCCATAACATGTATGCCTGTTCTGAGACTGTTTTTTTGGCCCAGATAATGGAAACTACCTGACAGTTGCCAAAGGAGCTATAAATAAGTGGACACTCTTAGATAATGCATCTTTAATTAATAATGTGCAAAAAATATTTTTTTTCAGGTCCTAATATTTAATATTTTCAACATATGAGACTCAGTTTGACCAATAAATGTAATGTAGGAATTCTTCATTTTTATGCATTATTGATTTCTAATGGAAAAAAGCATAAATGCGCTTTGGTGAACATTGTTCTGTTAACTGTTTGTAGTCGGAGTTCACCATCTGCAAAGATCATTGAGAATCTGATGGTTTGAAGTTCAGACCACAGACTGTATGGTCCATTTACGTGAGCAATAATTGATCCTAACACGCTACATTGGGTGTTTGTTTGCATTATTATATTAGCCTATTAGCTCAGGTAAAAGTTGCATAACAAAAGCAGAATTACTGGTAGCCCATATTGTGACACATTTACAGTATCCAGTTAGGCCTTTAGTTTAACTTGTAGTACAACATACAACACACAGCAGAATCTTGGATCTGCAGCTGCAGTCTTTAAAGTAAACTTCCTCAACCCTTCTAAAGAACAGATGATGTGAGTTAGGGGCCGTCAATAAATTACTGCTCAAAAGAGTTTAACATTTTTATTTTTTTTTACTATTCCATTCATACCTGATTGATGCAAATTCCTTCAAGCACCACATAAGGTACGCTTTTTCAGGCTGGATATTATTGTTGTGTCCACTTTTTATGGACACTGTAATGCAATTTTTCCAATAACTGTCATGTCATATGATCCTATGAGAGCTACTAATATTTGATAAACCAAACTAATATTTTGAAGGCTAATCTAAAAACAGATTGATCAACCTATGCTAATTAATTCATAAATAATTATTTTTGCAAATTTCTACTGTTGGAGTGATTAAACACCTGTTTGCTTCTCTCAGTAAGCTCAGTATCTGTGTTTCTGTTTAACTCAGATGTATTTAACTGAAAGCCTAGAAGATAAAAAATACAGTCTACAAATATAGTCCTGAGCAGCTGCATACCCAGACAGCTGGAGGCACCAAAGATGCGTAGAATATCTATTTTGCTTTCTGCTTGGAGGAAGTGTTCTACACATGTGCAATGGATTGGCATCTACAGAAAGACAGTATTCTGACAGACTGGCAGACTGGCATGGACTTGTTTGCACGTACTTCCGACTTGAAGGTACGTAGATGTCTGCACAGAGTACACCCTTTGATGACAAAAATGATGTCACATGGACCCCAGCAGACCCACAAGTACTTGCGGAAGTGGAAGGTGTAATTTCAGTTTACAATGCATGGTCAATCTTATTGCTTGAGTGCTACGCCAAGAAAAGCAGTCGGGAAAGGTGAAGATCACAAGAGAACACATCACCTACACCTTTCTTCTGCGCTAGATGTCATGAAAACATTAATCGCTGGTTTTGTCATCATTCATGGTGGTGCTTCCAGTTTTTGTCCTGTAGAGGGAGCTGCGCTGAGATATGACAGCTACCCAGAAACAAGTATCTGGATGGGAGGAGTGGTGGCAATGAAAAAGCAAAATTATTGAATTATTGCTATTGAAAACAAAAATACATCATGTTTACCTAAGTTCCACCAACAAAGACCAAATTTCCAGTTCACCAAATTTATAATGTCAGAGCTCCAATATGTTACACCCCCTCATCAAGACTACATCCCATATGAGGAGTTTCTGGTTGTCCGTAATGATCATGAAATCTTAGAGCAGTTACTCCATTTGTTAGATTACAGATGGAAAGAAAGTGGAAGTAAACCCAGAGATTCCTTCTCAAATTTCAATGCTGCTGGATCCCTGCTTGGGGATCAGCGCATTGAAGACATGGTCTGTTTTTTTCATAACAGCCTATGTGTGTGTGTGTGTGAGTGCAGACATAACTGAGCCCCCAGCAGTCATCAGTCAGCGCTGCTCTGCTGATGCTGTGGATCCTGCTCTGCTTACCGGCACACACACACAGCTCGGGATAGGGAGCAACTACCAGGTAGGACTGGCTGTCTCATCTGCAGGGTAGAAAATAAGGCTCAGATGTGTCATTATAGAAAATCTAACATTTCCAGATTGGTCTTGTGTCTGTCAGAGACATATGTCTGCATGGCTGTACAGCTCTTTAACCTCTAGTAATGACAAGATGAGTCGGCAGTTTGCTGCAGTGCAAAGTCACTGCATAGGCGTAGCCTCATCTGCAGTTCATTCAGGCCTGCTATTGTGCTATAGTGGATAAGAAAATATATGATACAGTTTGTGCTTTATGCAAGTTTACTGTTTCCTCTTATGTTACAAACATCCTGTGTTTTTCTGCTTGTGTTTTTCTGCTATCTGTGGTAGCCTGGTTCTGTTTAAACCTTCACAGGTCATCCTGTCCTGTGAAGGTTATTGATCTGATCGGACAGATACCAATTGCCATGGGGCCTCACCTGTTCGCCACAGCCTGCCTTCTGTTTGGAAGGATAATAATAACACACCAAACTGAAAGTCACAGTATGTGCAATTATTTTTTCATTCACTCATCTTTTAAGATTAGCATATTACTGTTAAAAATACTGGCTGTCATTTAAAGGTTGATGTGGCCAAACAGAAAGTTAGATGAAGCATATCCATCTGTTTCATGTGGAATTTATAGAAGGTCAGCGTAGATGATTATATCAAAGAGGTGGATTGTTGCACAGAAGAAATAGAAAATGCATGGGTTGCAATAAAAATGTAAAGAGGCCACGTCCAGATTATTTAATCCTCCAAAACAGCCCAAAATCCAATAATACTGCAGCATTGTGTCATTACCCAATTTCACCACAGAGATCAGTAAAGTTTCATGAGGATTATGTAATCCTCAAGAGCTGAGTGGGTGATGGGGAGGGGAGTAGTATCCGGTGTGAGTTTCATCAGCCTCTTGGACTTTTTCCAAATTCATTCTCTTAACATATTAAATCACAGTGGATGTGATTAAGGTATTTTATGTAAACCTTCTAACATTTGAAATGAAAACAAATATCTGCAAATACCTGAAATAATTACACAGCCGATATAAAACACAAAGTATCTTCCAAAAAGTAACAAATTACATTCAGCATGACAGAACTTCTGTCTTTTTATGCAAAACATAAGAAAGTTTAAGAAAAAGCTGCCAAAGGTGTATCTGCTGTATTGTTATTGTGTTGCTTTGTCTTTATGTTTTACAACATTCATTTCACCATCAAATAAATACTACAAACAAATACTAGATACTAAACATTGTGGAACATGTTTCTGACTGTAACTTCTTGGTATTTTATTGTTTGTGTCTGTTTTAGTGAACTGGCTGTACACACTGCTGTTCCCTCCACAAGGCCCTCAGATGTTTCCTTGTCTAACTTACCTGGAGCGAAACGTCAGGGTGGATTGTGAGTTCCCACCCACTTACGAGATCCCAGGCCCCTACTGTGAGTATCGACAGGACAGCCGGCTGGTTGGTAGCACCTACCCCAATGTCTACATCTATGTGTCCACTGAGGATCGCAGGAGGAGCAACGTCAGCCTGGTCACTCCCACTATCTGCCGCCTCACCTGGGCCCCAATGGCTGAAGAGAAGCCTTATACATACACCTGCAGGGTTTACCAAGGCACCGAATGGAAGGAGAACAGCATGGCCGTGCATCACAGTGAGTAGAGTCTACTTCAAATTCTGATTTGGTTCCTTCAAACATCACTAGAAACAACATCTAAACTTCTGTTCTGTTCCTTTACAGGGCTTCTTCCAATCTGCTCTGCAATAAGCGTGATGTTCAAATCTGCGCCATGGCTTTTGTCACTGGTGATGTCACTTCCTGTAGCTGTTGGGCTTCTGAGTCCCTGAACTGTCCCTTTCACAGGGTAACAACTCACTGGACGTTTTTTTTTTAACATGGTTTGTGACTCACTCGGGTTTGATGGCTGGTGGTTGACTCAACACAAGATGATTTTTAGTCATAAGTAATCATAATTTCATGGGGCATTAAAACCCATCTGAATAAATGACACTGAGAAAAATCAATTCCAAGGCCTTAGGACAGGAAGGAAACCATGATATTAACATAAAAGACAGTGAAAACAAATGCAACAGTGAACAGTGCTGATTTTCTGTTATGATAGCTGACATTTTATGAAGACATTTTTTTTGTCTGTTGTTGTGATCGGGGTCCTGTCTGGGACCTGTCTGATTTCAAACAATCATTTAGTTTTTTAAAGAAAATCAGATCCTTATAGATTTATATTGCTTCTTATTGCTGTTCTGAACACAAATGTGTTTGCTTACAGTAGTGTAAATGATCACAACACATAGATCTGGTGCTCTTGCAACATACAGCTTTATGTAAAAATGTGGAGAGCCCTTTGATTGGATTTACTGTGCTACAGATTCATTAAAGAGTTCAACTGTTGCAGCTTTCTGTCTGTCACTTCACTCCTTTATTTTAATTTGGATTATACTATAGTCTCACCAGTTTGCTCAACTGCACTGTGACACTAACAAGTACTACTGAATATTATGACTTTTGAACAATACTGTGCATCTTACTGGAGTCACTAATCCAAGACATGACTGATATTAGAGGTTACAGTGGAAACAAGGCTCAGGTCAATTCTTCTGGTTTGCTGAGTAGAGCAATTTTGATCTTTATTCGCCATTTAAATCAGCCCTACTTTAAAAACCCTTCATACTGGACTATGTTCACCCTTTAAACTTGTGTGTCGGAGCAGCCACTGCAAAGTTTCAGCTCTCTGTTGGTGGCTGAGCTGCTTCATTGTCCCACTTAGTTACTACTGTGTCTGTCACTCACTGGAGAAGAATGAAACACCATGACTACTGCAGTAAACAAGCTTTAAGAAGCTCTGTGTATAGCCTGACACACATACACACAGTCCAGAGAAATGCAGACAGTATAGAGTTTGTACCACATCTTGTGTTTATATCTTCTACATGTAAGGTAAGCAGTACATTAAAAAACTTCCCTCAGAGCTATTTATAGGCTGATATGTTGTGATATTTTCTGCCGTGGTCATTTTTTACAGTATTTGTTGTACCAGATACCACAGATTCAGAGCTGCTGGTGATGCCAGTGAACCCACAGCACAGCCAGGAACCAACAGAGACAATGTTCATTGAAAATGTCAACCTACGACAACCCCACCACAACCATGGATTTTTTCAGCGTGCTCGGCCCTACAGGGGGGAACCACCGACAGTGGCAGGTAAAAGTTTGCTTCTTGTCTGTCCCAGCATTGGATACAGTCAGATAATTCATTATTAACTTTAATGAACCCAGATTATTTTTCAGATTAGTTTTCATTATGTGTGCTCTTTGTAGTGTTTTCAAATAAATGTAGTTTACTGAATTTATTTGAATGAGAAAAAAAACAAAAAAGATTGAGTAAATAGAAGATTAAATAGATAGGTCTATACTCTAAGAATAAGTATAAAAACATCCAAAATGATATCTAGTGTTTTACATAATTCTCAAGACAATTTATAGTCTTATCACAGTTATGATCGATCGACATCTCATTAAAGTTATTCTTGCTGTTTATCTTGATTATTTAAGTAATCGGGCCTAAATGAGCCATGACTAACGAAACCAGTTGACATGATTGAAGTGAAGATAACCTGCAGATTTGGAAGGTTTTCCAGCTCAAACACTAGAATGAAAACCCCTGATTGGAAGTATTTTAGTAAGCTTTTATATGTTTTACTGGAAGTACTCTGAAGCAGCACTTGAAAAGGTTTTCCTGTAATAAGGCACTTTTAAAACCCAGCTTTTACCCTTTGTATTATGTCCTGACTCCCCCAGGGTTTCTCCTCTACCCGGACACTCCTGCCAAGATGGAGACCACATCGCGTGAAGCTTTCTGCTTCAGACCCATCACACAGCCACACAGAGGCAAAGGTCGGCACTCTTATCTCAACCTAGAGAGGAAAATGATGGTATCAACAGTTGTGTGATGCATTAGAGGGCATATAATTGTCCATGCTGAAATTGAGTATGCCAGGCAGTGTATTTTGTGTGTGTGTGTGTGTGTGTGTGTGTGTGTGTGTGTGCATGTGGGTGTAGTTATATATTTATTTAGGGGGTTGTTTGGGCTCAGATAAGTAAAGTGATTTATTAGTTCTTTGTTTCATTTAAAGGTTTATTCAGTAAATATTGTTACTTCACTGTCATTATAGTGAAATGATAACAATCCAGCAATTAACAGGAAAAATCCCTATAAGGAGACATTTTAGTTCGGTGGCATAGTTATACGTCTAAAATTGCTTTTAAGTAGGTAGAAATGAAAGAAAATTAGACTGAATAATAGAACCATCTAAAAGGTATCATGACAACTTTGAACTCATAGACAGAAACTTGTGGTATTTCATGTGATATTTAATACATGTGAGTGAAATGAAACACTCACCAAGGTTATAATTACCATTCAGGAGAACATGTGACCCTGAACTCACAGCAGGAGTTCCGTTGTTCTCAACCCACATCCTTGAGACAAACAGGAAGGGGAAACAGCAGCAAGGACAGGGAACCAGGGAAGGACAAGCAAGAAGGTGACCTTGATCAGATACAAGACACAACAGAGATGCAGTCTCAGTATCAGAAGGATTTCCCTCCACCGTCCTCCTGTCGCAGGAGGCGAAGACCTGCCCTCCCACAGCCGGATAACATCGGCATCAACCCTGCCTTCAGGTGAGAGCCGGTTTGTCAATATCACACAGTGAATTATCATGTAGAGAACAGTTCATCAGTGTCTGTGCATGTTGGCTCACAGGATCGAGTTCAGGACGGTCCAAAGAGAGAATTACCCTGGATGGCCCATCTTGAATCCCAGGTGTGCTGGCAGGCTGAGAGCGGCCTCGTCTGGAAAACCAAACACGACATCTGAGAGATAGTCTGTAAAAGAGGTTTTCAAAGTGGGAGGTGGGCCTCCCTATAGGGAAGCTCCAAACAGTTTCAGCGGAGGCTCAGTAAATGGAAGAGAAAAAATATTACATTAGTCATTAAAAGAACATCACATAAAATAGCCAAATATGTGTGATTGTGTTGAAGAGACAGTTCAGAGATAAAGTCGTTTGGGGGAATTTTACTGTATTTCCCACTTTCCCAAGGTCAGAAAATAACAAATGCCTCAGGACAGAGTTTTTATGTATTAGATGAAGTCTGAAGTAACAGTAAATATTAGGCTACATTGGCTCAATTGTTGAATGTCTATGAGATCAAATAATATAACCATGATCCCATGGGCACCCAGGAATTGAGCGAAACTAAGCAGGTAATCTAAAGGGGACAGGGGGTTGAATGTGTGTGGGGGTGGGAGGGGGGTTGTTTCTAAACTTTGTGTGAAGGGAGGCCCACAGTCAAAGACTTGGGCCAAAGACAAACCCCTGATCTATACCAAATATGCTGTAGATAAGAGATTAGCTCGCATGTGTGTTTCTCATCAATTAATGTTTGAATTCAACTTGTATTGTGTCATCAAGCTCTAACCATTTATTTCATTATACACGACTGAATGTTAATCCATTAGATTTACCCACTGTAACAAACATTTGTTCTTAGTTTATCATTTATGTGTTTTCCAGACTGTCAATCCCAGTTTATTTCTTCTAAGACCAGAACGGCTGTGTGATGATGTCATGTTCATATAATACGAGTGTACAGTGATAAACCAGTTTAATTGATTTAATAAACCAGTTTATGTTATTGTGTGTGTGTGTGTGTAAGTAAACATAACCGGAGAGAAATGTACGTTTTAGAGGATTCTGGGCACAAATTACGTTTTTTTAAATGTACTCAGTCTATAGCGGCATTTGTTTACTTTATTACATCAGTATTATTAAGAAATGTGTTCTCTTCAGCACAAGCTCTTTTCAGTTTTAGTTTCCTCTCGGGTATCAACAGATGAGTTTCCCAGCAGCAGGTCTGTCTGATGAGCTCATGGATTGGTGATGTGTACACACAGCTGTCTGTGCAGCGCCTAGAGTCACTGGATAAGACTTTATGAACTAATGCTAACAACCAGACCTTTAACCACTCATATTAATGACTTCAGAAATACTTTGCTATCAGCTTGAGAGAAACAAATCCACCCTGTGACTCATGACTGAAACATGATCTGCTTCAACTGGCAGGGCCAGGGATCAAACAGCTAAGATGAGACCTCAGCTCAACATTACAAGAGCCACAATTATGTGTAATTTGCATAATATAAGATAAAGTCTCCAATCAGACCATTTATTTTAAGACACTAACTTCCTGAAAAGTCTGAATACTTCTGTTTTTCCACGTAAGAGGATTTTTGATTTTACTGTTTTCATTGTCAAATCAGCAGGACAACCAATGTTCAGTCACAATAACTGAGGATTAAAACAAGGAGCAACATTTAGATTTCAAGTGAGTGATTGAAACAACAAAATGTGCAAATAAAACTATTGAATTTTGTAAGAAGCCAAATAATAAATGCTCAAGCTTATTTAGACATTTTTACAAAAGTATCTTTATATTTTGTGTAAGCTGTAAATTCTACATGACGTGTAAAAATTGCTTGTGGATGAACACCACATAAAACAAGTTTTAATTGATATTCCTGACAATGGAGGATAAAAAAGTTAATTTACTCTTTTGTAATCATGAGACTGTAACAATGAAACTTTAAAAATGATGACAACAACATCTTGTTCAAATCTGCCTTTGGATTATTTGGCCCTGTTCTTGTTACAAAGGCAATGTTGCACCAGAAAATCTCCCTCAGGAAACACAGCACAGTATGACTAAGAGACTAAATCATCAAACATCCTGCCTTAGGAAACCTTTCACACTGTTATATGCTTCACATTTTAAAACAGACTCTTAAGAGTTTCTTCAAGCAAGTAGATAGATAGCATTTGTTAACAGTAGATCAAATTCAATAAGATTGAATGATATCTTATAGGTGTATAAAAGTACAACTCATCCATTTAGCTTCACATTCTTCTTTTAAAGGTTGAAGAACACCAATATAAAAATGTGTAGAAAGTATATGATCTGATGACTTTATGCAACAGAAGTCAGATTTCCCTGAAGAACACTAGATGGCAGCTTCAGACTGACTCCACCATCAAACCTAACCAGGTATCATAACATAACTAAAACAAGTCCTGTTAACCACATAGTCCTGTTTTATCTGTTCAAAGACAGGTCTATTAAACAGAAACATTTGTGGCCTCATCAGTAGTTTCCTTCACTACCCACTGGGAGCCAGACAGCTGGAGCATGAGTCACATCTTTCCAGTCCTGGACCCATACCTGGGTTCTGAGTGTGGGCCGATCTGCTATCAGTGTTTTACTAATAGTCTAAAGTCTGAGAGTCTGCGTGGAAGAGACTGTGGTCATTATTTTGTGTAAGGCAACATCAGGCTCGACTTAAACACTGTCTTACTGAGTTTGTAAAACAAAATTAAAATAATGCGATAGCAGATCGGCCCATTGTCACCGATACCCGATCCAGCTGTTTGAGTCAGTATCAGACCGCTATCGGTATAATCTGTCACAGACTTCATTGATCCGGGTGAGAAGAGGTTGATATATGGGCTTCACCTCCTGTCCCGGTGCCTGCTCCTGTCTCTGTAACTGCGGTCCTCCCTCTCTCTGCCTCTGTCCCGGTCATCCTTCCTGCTTCTACTCCCCCACTCCGCCTCTCGGTCTCGGTTGTCCCTGTCTCTCCCTCCCGACCTGTCCCATCCTCTCCCTCCTCTCCCCCCTCCTCCTCCACCATCACCACCGGCTCGATCCTGCTCCGGGCCGACCCCCCCGAGGTTAATGGGCTTTCTGAAGGGTCTGTCCCTGCCACCGAACCGCAGCTGTCCGGACTCTTTCTTCCCTCCCAGACCGCCACCAAGCCGCCTGGGCACCCATCCTTTGAGGGTCCTCTCCAGCTCAAAATCCACAAACACTTCATGCTGCTCCACCACCAGCTTGTTGGCGTCCCGGCGGGCCCGGACCACAGACCGCTCCTCCTTGTACTCAATAACGGCGTACCCTTTAGAGAAGCCCGTCACGATGTCCCGGACCAGCCGGAGCCGCTGGATGTCTCCATACTTGGAGAACACCTGGTGCAGCTTCTCCTCGGTTGTTTGGGGGTTTAAGCGGGCCACAAATAGGGTTAGCAAAGGGTCTCCGACAACCCCTTTATTGGGCTTGTATCGGGCCCCCATAGCCCTCCACACAGCGCGGTCATGCGGCTCCAGGTCGGTGCCGTCGATGCTGCCGGCTTTCAGCGGGTCGTAAACCTTCGCTATCGGGCTCCAGTCCGCCATTTTCACCCAGACTTAAGTTACAAAGCTCCCCGACTGAATAACACCAGTTCCAGTGTTCCACGGACTGTTGTTTCTCTACTTTCTTCTATTATTTCTTACCAGAGTCCCTCTCTGCTTCTTCGTCCCCAAAACAAACGCGTCAATAAAAACACTCCGGACTGAAACACGTTTTTTGTTCCGTTTGAACAGTTCCTACTTACTCACTGGTACCAGCAGCCTCAAGAGCTCCTCAGCTATGTGTAAACATGAACTCATACGTCCATTATTTAGTCTGTGTTGACAAGTATCTGGGCTTAAAGTAACATTTTCTATGCTACACATTTATAATTATTAGTTTATTATTAATAGTTAATAAAACCCTGATCTCTCTGTACAAGCACACTCACTGTTTTGTGTATCTGAAAACATATATTGGCTTTAAATACAACTCAAAGCAAAGGAGTATAGCATCATTAGAATATAATTTCTATTAAACAATCCCAGCTCTAGGTCCATTAACTAGCTTTTCCCACAGCTTTCAACCAAAATACTTTAACTTTATCAGTAGATGGAAAGCAAAGCATCAAAGTTCATTCTTGACCTCAGAAATAATAGGTTGACAAATCAATCACCACTCAAGGTCTACTTATGATATAAACTTAGGTTTAAATATTTCCCTCATCCAATCATCTTTGTCTGTTTACAGCAGCACCACATTTCATGATGTGTAGGGCCAATAGATCCTCTTTCCAGCAGACATTTTGAGTTTAGAGAATAGGAGGAAACGGGTGTAATTAATATGATGGCTCAGTTTTATTGATGCCTGTCTATTCAGGCTAACTAACTTCAAGCACCTAAAGGACATCTGCCATTGTTAATGACATTTGAGAAATTTCTGCTTTATCAAGCACACTCCTGAAAATGTTTTTATTGGATTCTGAAAGAAACTAAAAAAAATTATTAATCATATTCATATATCATAATATTATTAATTATATTAATCTATTATACTTTTATGGAAAGTTGAAATTGTTCTGCTGTATGTGTGAAATGACCACACTGCATGACACTTTACAAAAACAAATTATTTAATAAAACTGTAAAAAAAAAAAAACACATCTGTCTCATCTCCACACTGAATCAATAATTACAAAATCATACAGATGCTGCCACCTCATGATGATAATATGTACAATTATGTTTGTAGTTAATCAGTTTGCTTTAATCTGGTATATTCTTTTACAGTATGAAACTGCTTTACAAACCAGAGCAGTATCTATTTCAAAACTTCAGGTGTGTTGAGTAGATGTGTCTAATCTGCAGTACGGATTTATTGAGGATGGGCTGTCCCACTCCACAGCTCTGCTCCTGATCAATCATTTTCCACTCATCACTACATGTCCTCCACGCTCCATTTATAAGCTGCCTCCTGGACAGCTTTTTTATCTGCCATCCGAGTGTAGCGTTTCTTTTCAAAACCGTTTGACCTGCGAGACAGAGCAAAAGAAACTGTTAATTCAGCCGTAACGCTCCTCAGTTCACAATTATTATACAACTAATTGTGTCATATGAGAGGTGGGAGGACAGTGAGAAGTAAGGATCTGTATAAGTTATAATGACAGAGGGTCATATTGATCTCATGTCATCACACAGCGTACCTGTCAACTCCATCCCAGCGGTAGCCTGGTTGAAGATTGAAACGGTTTGGAGGTGGTGCAGGACCTTTATACCGAGGTTTGTCTGCAAAACAAAAGTAAAATGTTAAAGACGTTTATTTAACTATATAGCGTAGATGGTAAACAACCATTTTGCATCAGTCAACACATGGAATAAGTACATATATTCAATATCTAGCACCTTGAGTCTTAGGATTGCGATCCTTTTTCCGCCTGAGCATGGCTGCCATCGGATCTCCCTCTCTTTCCTGCTCTCTCAACATGCGGTCAAGATCTTCATCGTCATGGTGACGTGCCAGCGGCTTCTGGGCTTCATGCACTGCATCCTCAAGTTTCTGCTGCTGCATCTGACCCTGGGCCAATCTATAAACACATTTTGACTTTGATCAGAAAAAAAAAAGTAGGCGCATAAAACATTTCAGTGCTTTATGTGAACACAACCGTACTCTGTAGCCTTCTGCAGTATGAGAAGACATTACACATACTTACCCTCTCCCCCACTGAGCGTATTTCTCATCCTTTGCTGCTTTTTCTCCAGCTTTCTTCTTTTGTTCTTCTCTCTCTGAATCCAAATCCCTCCTCTTACCGCTCTTGTCTCGGAACACAGTCTGAGCGTTGCGGGATTCATCTAGTGAAAGCAGGGAAATGGGTATAAAATGTAATCTCATGGAGACGTGCATTAATTAACTTAAAAAAGAACTCATCAGGATTATGACCAACAAAATCTACCATGAGGTATATATGAGTCAGGTGATACAAGATGGAAAATCTTGTGAGCTCTGACATGGACACACATGAAGGAAAAATCTATTAAAATAAAAAAAGCTGAGCCAACCTTCCAGTGGCTGGTTGTGTCTTTCTCTGCGTCGGTTCTCCTCCTGCTCTTTCCTTAGAACATCTACAGAAACCAGACCTGCTTTCCCACCAGAAAGCATCCTCGGACCCTGAAAAGAAAAAGAAAAGACTGAGTAATCCAAATCAACAGGACAAAGGTTTCATGTTAATCTTCAGATAACATCAGTTGTTCACCTGTGACTGGCCAGGCCTACGAGGTGGTGACAGATCTTCATCAGAGACCTTCCCTTTCTGTGGCCGCCTTCTGGGTGGAGACTGGTCAGAATCTGAGCCCTGTCTTGTTTTTGGATGCCTTCTGGGTGGAGACTGGTCAGAGTCAGAAGCTTCTCTCTTTTGTGTTTTTTTTCGTGGGGGTGACTGATCAGAGTCTGAATCGTGTCTGTTCTGAGACCTAGGATCAGGTGAACATTTCTGACTTGATAAAGATGAGCTGGGTTTTCTCCTGGTGGGTGATGAATCTGGCAAAGAAATTATTTTTTATTTAGTGAATCGTTTAAATAAATGAACTGAACACTGAAACAACAACTTATTAAAAAAAAGTCCACCAAATTGGGAGTTTATACTGATATTGGAGGGTTTTCTCATTTTCATTAACTTTTTTTAAACCTTTAGTTATGCCGAAAGAGATCTGGACTAAGAAATTACTTATCACCACTCACCTTTACTCTGCACTTTCCTCGATTTCCCTGAATGTTGCCTCGGAGGTGACATGTGTGGGGAGTCATGGCGATCTCTTCTAGGAGGCGATATGTCCGGGGAGTCATGGCGACCTCTTCTAGGAGGCGATATGTCCGGAGAGTCATGGCGACCTCTTCTAGGAGGGGATATGTCTGGTGAGTCATGGCGGGTCTTTCTGACAGGAGAATCATCTCTTCTTCTCTTTGATGAAAGCTCTGGTGAATCATGGCAATTCCTGCTTGATGCCACAGGCTCCAGATATTGATCCCCTCTTTCATTTTCCTCCTCTGAGTCATTCTTATCATCAGCTATTAAGAGAGGAGACTCAAAGTGAATACATTTAGTTTCACACACAGACACACATTCTATCTACTTCTTTCAAATACAGCGTTCCATTACCTCCGATCACTTTCCACCTGTTACTGGTTCTGAAAGTCTCCAGCTGTTTCACTTCTTCTGGTCGATCGTCAATCACCTCCGCTATCTTTGTAGATGAAAAGAAGACATTGAGTTTCATGACAGGGTTAGGTGATATTACAATAAATTTGATATGGTAGTTGTCGGTCTCTGGTTGTATAAAGCATTATTAATAGAACTTCAATGAATGATTATCTTCATTCATTTATCTAATTTGTCCCACAGTCTATGTTTGCAGGCCTAATCAAAAATATATGTCGATATCAAATTACAAACTTACATAAACTGTTATAAAAAGTTTGTTTTCCCTCTAAAACGATACTCATATCTATGCACTTTTTTTGCAATTTTTGAAATGATGGCTCTTTCATCCAGATTGCAATAAAGCCATAAAACGCAATTCAAGTTTTTTGTTGCTAACCATTTAACACCCCCACAAATACCAGGCAATAATGAAAGACATTCCATAAAATAACGCTTATAAATGAATGAATCAGACGAGCTAATGAAAGTTAGCCACGTCCTTACCACTGGAGCTTCATCTTCCTCCTCTTCAACCTCCTTCTCCTCTCTGACCATCTGTTTCCAGTCTATGTCATCATCTACTATTTTAAGCCTAGGATTAGAGATGTAAGAGTGTCAGGTGCAAACATTTATCTCACAAAAGAAACATTTTAATGCAGCGAGCAGCAAACAGCTAACAGCTACTCGGCTAGCTTACGGCTCGACCAAATTAAAACATCTCCATCTACTCACCCTTTCCCAGGAACCTTAGGTCGCTTCTTTTTAAGCTTCCCCTTTGATTTCTTGGCAGCTTCATCGGGAGACAGATATCGCTTTAGGTACTCAGCTTTAGATAACTCCCGTTCTTTACTGCTACCAAACGAGGCGGCCATGAGTGTATGTTGTCGGAAACTACGAGTGCCGCCGAGGGTCAAGAACGCTAATTTCAGCTAACCTGATCTGACTACTGCAAATAACTGATTAATGGATGGGTTTCCAAGTCGGTCAGAACGCAACACATACTACTACTACTACTAATAATGATGATAATATGATATATATAATAATACATTAATTTAATATTGTTTTTCAACATGTATATATTCAGTGAAATATCACAGAGGGGAGCTTCTCTTTGGTAGAAAGGGTCTGTGCAGGACTAAGATGCACAAGCATTATGAGCATTATGAAACAGAGCAAAAGAAAAGAAAAAATAGAGAATTTTATGCTGAAAAGGCTGCAAATGTGACAGATATTCACTTGACATGACTAATTCAGACTGCTGAGATAGGTCAACTTTTAAATATATTTTCCACAAAATGACTGTGTGGACACACTGTGGATTTTGGCCTCCACCACTTTTTGAACACATTTGTTGGGGATCTTTTAATAGTGTGAACAGGAGGAATGATTACAGCGAAGATAATCTCTTTCATTGCTCTTATGGGCCCCTGACTGTTGTTTTAAGACAGAGCTAAAAAACACTTCACATATCCTTGAAAGAACAAAAACGAGACACTGCAGCTGTTGTTCAAAATGAAAAGTTCAACCTTTAGGAAATAGCTGGGCTCATACTACTTATTTCCAAGGAATTAGTTGAGAATATTGATAGCACTGCCATATTCAAGATCAATATCTATATGAGTCTATATAATATCCCTAAAAGTGAAGTATAGTAAAAGTATAGTCTGAAATACGCCTGTGTCTCTCCCATACTACTGGACCCATCAGACTAATATTTTGTGTGCACTTTAATGAAGGTTTGCTCAAGGACCTCTCATTGTTGCAGTGATTCACAACTTTTGAAAAAAATCTATTTTATTGCTCAATTCCTTGTAAGACGATTGCAAAGGTTACACTTTAGTCTTTTCAGCAGTTCTCACCATTTTACGATATGCATTATGACATAGCAAAAGGGCATTTTTGGCAGTAAATTAGGCTAAAAACTCAATCTGCAACCTTGCAGTATCTACATGACGCACCCACTTTACTAAGTGACACGCCCACTTTGTTAGATTTAGACATGAGGAGGGGGACATTTAGGATTAGGGGGGAAGGTGCAACATGCCATTATGGTGACAGCGGGGGGGGGGGGGGGGGGGGGGGGGTGTTTGTCAAAAGTGGGTGTGTCATGTCTGCAAGACTGCAGATAGACCCTTCAAAAAAAAGGCTTACAGTCTGTTGCATTTTGGAAGAAAAGAAAAAACTAGTCAATGGAAAAGTCTGATCTAGTCTTGAATCAGCATCTGCAGATTAATTCCATGCCTGATATGTTATGATCCACTAAAGTTCACCATTATCAACATCATCAACATCATTGTTTTCTTCACCGCCATCTTGGCTGTAAAGGAGCCATGAGGGACAAATGAGTGAGATTCAACTTTTCTTTGTTTGGGAGTGGAGAGGGAGGTGGTGAGGGGTTTTATTTTGTGTGGTGTGTTACAACAAATTAAATAATAAAATATTATAAATAAATAATGTTTAAAGTGAGAAGTTTTAACTTGTTGTTTAGTTTATTATTACGTTTATTATGTTTATGCAGTATGGACATGGTGTCCAAGGTTTGTCTCCATATAGCCTGTCTACTCGGTTACATCTCAATAATATAACCTGCGTAATGTCTCCCCTTCACTCCACTTGTCATGCACACACCCTGCACACACAGCCTGTCCTGCACCTCCTGTTCCCCAATCAAATGCGCCCAGACACTCCTCACAGAGACATCTCACTTACTGATTGCACTCTTCCAGTTATTGTTGAATTACATAAGAGACGATATCTGACTTTAAATAGCATACCTTTATTGAAAACAATGGCTGCAGCTTCCAAAGTAATATTTACATGGCAAGGTAGTCAGTGTATTACACGTACAGCTCTGTGTGTCTCCACAGCAAAAAAAGCACATCTCTAAACATTTCTGTTGAATCATTTTACAAGTTATCTTCATTCATCAGCGAGAGTTACATTTCAGTGCATTTGAGAGGAAAACACAAGGAGAGACAAGTTGCAAGCTGTTGGTAACATCTTTTTAACAGACAAAACATTCTGGTTATTTAAGGGATGTTTGTATTTGTGGAAGATGTGTGTTAGGCATGGTTATATGTGTGTGTGTGTGTGTGTGTGTGTGTGTGTGTGTGTGTGTGTGTGTGTGTTAGAGTCAGCACAAGCCTGGTTGTTTAGCTGTGTGTTTGATAGAAGAAGAGCAGCAGACAAACGATCCAGGAGCAGGAGCTCTGCAGAAACACGCTGACAGCTGAACACTCGACAAGATGATCTGCAGAGAGAGAGTTGTGGAGAGAGTTGAATGCACACAGTTTATTGTCACCCACTCATTTATTCTGATACTCACTCCCTCAAATCCACATCCACACAATCACACAGTTCACCTACCTTTCTCTATACTGACACTGGCAACCTGGCCGGATAGTTTGCACATGTAGGTGGTGTTGTGGGGGAGTTTATCTTTGAAGCCTTTCAGGGTCATTCTGTAGCCATGTGGACTGAGCTCCTCAACAGTGCTTTTGGCTTTGAACTCATTTTCTGCAGAAGAACCCGACACATTTGTGTTAATTAGAGTTTCTTTGGATCCAGAGGACCAAGAGAACTCATAGCTGTTGATCTTATTCGCCTTGGGCTCGACCAGGCAGTCTACTCTCAGGTCCTCGTCATCTTCAACACATACAGTGATCTGCTCGCAAGCTGCTGGGATCAGCAGCACTGGGGCAACACACAGACGGGTGCATGAAAAACACAGAAGTGACACATTTAATTTATCATGTAGAAATATTCAGATAACAGTGGAGAAATATTTCTCAAAAGGGATTCTCACCTCCCAGCACTCCATACACAAACAGAGACTTGAGCATGATGGAAAAGCGACCATCCAACTTTAAAAATGAGAGCAAAGGTGAGACAGAAAAGCAAATTACCAAGAGCATCAAATTAATTTGATTTGACAGTGACATGACAACATAAGTTATGATCCATTTATATCGGGCTGTCCAGGGAGGTGTGACATCATTTTGGGTGAGGTCATCTCATTATTTATAGTACAGGGTCAAAAAAGAACAAGAATAAGTTGAATAAAACAAACTAAAAAGACAAAATCATCTTTTTGGTCAAATGGTTGACCAAACCTACCTTATAAGGTCACAGAAACAGTAAACACGACTTTGTTGTTTGTGTCACAAGCCATAAAGGAAGAGACACTCTGATCTAATTATCCTCAAATTGCCTCCATAACTTAATTGTGCCAACCAGTGTTCAAATCTAATGACAGGACATAATTCAAAGTGAACGATGAGACAAATGTTTACTCTTTTCTATTGTATGGCCTGTTTATTATTCTACTTTTCACATTTCTCCAACACCCTTGACACTGTTTTATGTTGTCATTCTCTCAAGTCTAATAATTGCATAATGAGTTGTTACATACTAATGTTTGTCAGCACATACAGTAGGTATTTCTGTTATTATATCCTGCATACAGTACATATTCTAGCATATTCTGTTATTCTGATGTCACTCCACCTATCCCCCAAGCTGCGGATGAAAATCTTTGAGGGGTCTTACCTCCAGTCAAGTCTGGATGATGTTGCAACTTCTGCCTGCTTCCTCTTGTCTGGCTGAGGGGATAATGAGCTGGTGGCGTTCGCCTCAGTGTGCAGCACTGCAGAGCAACACAATTCTGAGACAAGGTGGGAGTGATACTGAGAGACGGAGAATGAGTGGGTGGGGTGAGGGTGGACCAGAGAGCTCTGATTCGTCTTTCTCCTCTGCAGTGCCTGACAGAGGACACTAGGCAGGCAGGCTGTGTGCTGAGGCAAAACTCGGTCATCGTTTTCACCAGCAGACAGGGTGTTATGACCTTTTCTCCTCTTTCTCTCTGGTCCTCTCTTCACTTGTGTCTCATTATCAGCTCTCATGTCCTGATTTGCCCTTCAGGTTTTCTATGTTGTTGTGATGTCCACTCTGGTTTTAAAGCTGCTGCTTTACATAATAAATGACTCCCACTGAGATTAGAGTGATTCTTTCAACATGCTCTATTTAACAAACACATAACTGAGCACTGACTGTACTGAATAGAATGACTACATTTCACCATGTTCATGAGAAAAGTATAGTATTATAGTATAAATGCATATCATCATGGGGTAAATTTGTGTCACCCTAGAAATTTCTAGCATTGTCATACAAATGATGTGCAATGGAGGTGGAGTGTCTCCACCTAAAGGCCAATACAAGGAATTTCAAGTTGTTTGCTGGTTCATTGTCTGCATTACAAGAGGCCAGCTATTTGCTGTCTGTGACCAGGTATGACAGAAACTACTGAGATGACTGTTCATGTAGGATTTCACAACATGGAATCTATTTTCATCATCCAATGTGAATTTGATGAACATGAAGTGTATGAAGTGACGTGAGTGAAAGATGAACACTTGTGACAGCACAGATGGGAAAATGTGAAATATGAAAAAAATATACACACTGAAAAGTTAGGGTTAGGGTTAGAATTCTGTAGAAAAACATGTGGATACTTGTTCAATCTAGTTAACCGCTTCATGATCACAGAAGCATGATAATGCAGCATGAAGAATGCAAGAAAATGACTGGACAGGATGCAATACTTACTCACCACAGGGAAACACATCTTTTTGGTCTGTAGGGTAACCCAATGAAGCCAGAGCATCCCAAAAGAGAAATAAACTTAACACAGAAAGAACTGCAGCCGTACGTGCTGATTAAATATTTAATAGCAACATTCATATTTTAAAATATTGAGGACTGTTGGTTGGCAGGACAGCGCTGGTAACCAGGTGGCTCTGAACACTATGAGTGTGTAGTCAGACACAAGGAGCACAGCATGAAAGAATCCAATCCAACTGATTTGGTTTGAGCATTTAAGATGATTGTTACTTGACTGTTTAGACCTTATGAGGCCCAATCACTGAAGTCCATCTTTCTCCACAAACAAAGGCAAACAAAATATAGCTATACTATTTCAAAGCCAGAAATTGTGTGTGTCGTAAAATAAAATTGCTTAGTATTAGTGTCTTTATATGATATATTTCATAGGAATCATATTCATATGCATGAAACTATTTTACATTAGCACCATTCTTCAAATTATGAAATGCAATTTCCACTGAAGCAAATTCATATGTAATATAACAACAATAATATAAAGATGATGTTATTACATAAATAAACTATTGAATCCTATTGAATGAATGCTTCCTTGAGTACATTTCTCTGTCAGATGTGTCGCTGTGCCCCCTACATTATATCTTTCTGTTTCAGCTTCAAACAGAGCCTCAGACTCTTACTTCCTGTACTCACAGTTTGTTCTGTCATTTCCCAGATTCAGTGTCTGTCTTTTCTCACCTGCCCACATTGGCTGTCTCTGCAGAGCTTCCCTCCAATGACCTAACCCCTGCACATACAGGCCAAACCAGCATGCAATGTCCTTTCATCAGTAGTTTTCAGTGCATGTGGACTACACTCTTTCCTACACTTTAACTTGGAGTGTCCTACATTTTTAGAAAAATATGTGCATATTGATAGGTTCTGATTTTTCAATAAAGAGTGAGAAATACACTGTAAGATATTTGACTTTAGGTTCACAATAATTAACTAGCTACCAGTTGCATTATTTTCACAGCAAGTTAGTGTACCACTTTCACACTAAATTATAGTAAATTGACAACTGTACTGTGACTTCACATCAAATTACTGTGATATATAATTACATATTTTATAATTTACAGTGAATATGTGTTTTTAAGGAATTTAGTTTTTCAATAGGAAAAATACATGGTACAAAAGACTTTTAATAGCACAACTGACACATAGCTAAATGTCCCAATAAGGCCTGGAAACCCCCCATAAATTGGATGTCTGATAACTTTCTTCAACTAAATTCTGTTCATATCTGAGCTTGAGAAACACAGATTCCATAACACACGTTCATTTCCACATGTTTGGATTACTATAATGGTCTCTGTAGTAATCAAAGAATACTGGTGGTGATTGGCTGTGAGCAAAATTGTACAAATAGGGGTGTATTAAAGCTGGAATGTTTTTTTCTACTACTGCTGTGACTGTAAAACAGTAAATAGATTATTTTGAGTGTCACACAACCCCTGCTTAAAGAATTTCATCCACATAATTATATAATAATTATTTCATCCAGTAACATTTGGAAAGTCTAGAAGCTGCACAACTAAATTGTTTTGTCCCTTTTAAAGTCAGCAAAGAGCTAACAGGAAGTTAGCCGACTCAGGCATACAAATCTCTGGCTGTGCATTCAAACTGTGAGAGCGGGAATCAGATGTCAGCTTGACATGAGATTTAAAAACTTCTACACTTCTATACTGTGACACACAGAGAGATTTATCTGGCTGAATCGGCATTGTGTAAACGCATTTGGCAAAGGCTTGAATGTATCATAAATTCATTTAGACCACATGATGCCATAAGACACCCGTTACTCTACATGAGCTCTACATGTGTCAGCTTTATTATTTCTATTTATTCATGTATTATCCTTATTTATTGACCAATTCATGTATAAATCAACTATATTCCTTATTTAAATCATATATAAATCAACTAGCACAACAGATGAGGTGAGAACACAGTGGAGGGGGCGGGGGGTCAGGACAGCAGCACAGGATCACTGGGAGCTCTAGCTGCGCTCCTGTCTGGGCCCCTAATTGCGTCTATTGACTCTGCGCATTCAAAATAGCCTGACTGCGCCTTTTTTGTCAATGTACCGGCTGGTGGTTTGCTCAGCTCAGCCCTCACTGTGACAGATAGTTGTCGGTCGGGTCGGGACTGGGGGGGTAGGCTATCTCGGAAATAATCTGCCCACGCGTTAAGCTGCTTTATCCCCGCCAAGCCTCAGCCGGACGGAGACTGCAGCAGCCCCGGTGCGGGTCAGAGGGGAGACAGCAGGAAAAGTGCCACAAGGTGCGCAGACTAGTTTGAGGTGATAGTTTGTCAATCACAGAAAAGTGATTAAGGTGCGTACATGGAGACCTGACCGGATCCTGACACACAGTCCTGGAGCTGAACCCGCTGATGTGCGCTCAGTCTGGGAGGCAGGAGCCGTCAAACAAGTCCACACTGGGAATTTAACCACAACGAGAAGCTGGCAACGCTGGTTTGGACATGGAAAACGCCAGATTTTGGATATTCCTGATAACAACTGGTGTTATTTCAGGTAGGCTAACTTGCTTTTCTTAGCACCTGTTAAATAATAGTGATGCGTGATAATAAAGTTTCAATAAAAGCAAATAGCCTGTAGTAGTCTAATTGCAGATTATTCTGATCAGTGATTTGATATTTCTGATATTCTTTTATATAATGTGGTAATAGTGTATTATGTTTATTTTATATTGCTATAGTACACTATCATAATATCACTGTAATTGTAGTGTTTTAGAATGAAATGTAGTTCATAGTATATGGTAATTCAACATTACTCACACTTTTCACTTAAATGCATCAAACTCCTCTCATCTTTACATCCAAATGATTGAATCTCAAACACTATGTTGATTAACTCCCTTTGTTTCTTGAGAAGTCAGATCACAGTTTTGACAGGTTTTGGTGTTTTTACATATTTTCCAGCTATCTCACCTGATGTCAACAGGTGTGCTGCAAACGTGCATGTGGTCACCACTGCAGATGTCACTTCTACATCTTTATAGGGTGTGTCTGAATGAATGGGCTTACTCTTGCATCAGTGTAACAGGTGCAGCGGTGTAATCATACTAAGCTGGGGCCAAACATACAGCTGGCATCAGACTTGTGGTTGGGGAGCATGTGTGTGTGGGGGTGGGCGTCGGTACACACATGACGTGATGACAAAAGCAATTGTGGCAGCATACGGATGTGTTGAGCTGCTTTGACATCTGCTGTGATTGCTTTTTTCACTTGGTCAGTGATAAACCCCTATGTGCCGGTTGAGCAGTAATTTACTGGTGTGCATACATATGTATGTATGTGCTAACTGTGTGTAAGGCGGCGCCATGTGTGTGGGATTGTCATGTTGAAGGACAGGGCAGTGGATTAGAGCTGCACAGGGAGCAGGAAGGGTGTAACAACATGATCGCTGCCAAATCCCAGCCTACTGACTGTTGCCGTAGCGTGTCTGTCTTCTCCTAACTGGGCAGACACCTTGGCAGGCCTGTCAGGTGCTGTGCGGTGCTGTCACAGACTAATACTGATAGCTTTCCCCTTCATATTAAAGTTCCCCCAACGGTGGGAGACACAGAAAAGGCTGACGGGGACTGACAAGCAGACATCATCATGAATTTCAGCATAATCCACTGTCCACAGCTGGATCACACAGACTCTACCCTACAGAAATAATCCAGCACAAACACACAGCCCTTCTGTCCTCTTCCTCTTTTGTTTATCTATTTTGTGCACCCCCCACGCCTCTCCAGAGTTGGCCTGTTTGAAGCTTTTCTTTTTTTCCCCCTTTATTGTCTCTCTGTCAGTTGACCTTTCATTTTCTTAATTTCTCTCCATCTTCCCTGTCTCTCTCTTTCTCTGGGTGTATTCTCTTCTCATGTCCCAAAACGCAGATGCAGCCGCGACAGTCATCATAATCCTGTGAGCTGCCCGCTGAATGCCAGCCAAGCGCACACTCCACATTCCCACAGTGCCAGAGATTACACACCCACACAAACACCAACACGCAAACGTACACACAGGCCCCAATCAAAAACAATGAGAGATTGGAATCAATTTGAGGGAAAACAAGAGGAGAAGAAGAGTTTTCTGCATTTCAATCAGTCAAACATAATTTGGTAAAGTGGATTTAAAAAAGTCAGTTTTCATTGTTGGGAAAGATTTTGTTATTTGCTGTGTCGTCTGCTGGTTTTGAGAAATTAGGAGAGTTGCTTGAGCATGGTTTGTGTTTGTGTGTGTCAGCTGGTCTTCTTTCTGCCTCAGGTTTCTCTACGTACATAGTAAGTCACAAGGCCAAAGACACAAACACAGTGCATAATCCCCGATCAATCACAGATTTGATGGCCTGAAAGATTAAACAGTTAATCTGTCCTCTCTTCTTTCTCTCTCTGTGTGTTTTTCATTTTCTCGTCTGCTGCATGAGGTCAGTTTGTTAGTATTTGTTGCCAAGTGCGCAAGGCTGAAGATAGATGTAGTTTGTCTGCCAGTCATGCATAGAAACCCTGCAGTTTAATGCTGGGATCTTTATTATGAAGAGTACCACTGCAGATAAAAATGTCAGCCTGATATTTTTAATACATGTACTTCTAAATACCTCAAATAGTGACTTGGTGTCAATGTGACAGACCAGTTAACTTCATGATTTTCTCTCCACTTTCTTTTCCAGTTTTCTGTTGATTTAGGCCAAACACAGGCCTGTAAAAATGTTTTTAATCATAACTGTGCAGCATTTTCAGATGTAGTTGCCTCTGTTTGAAATTATGAACAGTAAATTAAATATTTTTAACAGATTTATGGCTGCTGAAGTTACAAGGTATTGCCATGTAACTATAACGTCTGCAGTTCAGTTGTATAAAACTTTTGTTTTAGGTTGATCTTAATTATGTCTCCATGGTGATGTCAGTCAGTCAATTCACACTGAAATGTCTCAATAACTGTTGGATGGATTACCTTAGAGGTGTGTACAGATGTCCACAGAACCTAGAGGATATATCTTAATTTGGTGACTTTTCTTCTAGCGTCAACATGAAATTGACATTTGTGTTTTTTTGTGAAATACCTCAACACTCTTTGGATGGACTGCTGTGAAATTTGGTTACAGACATTCATGTTAATTCATCTTCAGGATGAATATCTGCATTATTAATGACTTCTCATCAGCCTCTGCTGCACTTTGGATTAAGTGCTAATTCAGCTAATGTTAGTACAGCCCTGAATCAAAACAACAATGCAACTATCATTTGTAGCAATGATCAAGATGTAAGTAGTAGAAATACAAAGTTCATGTTATGCAGTAATCTAATAGAAATGTATGGTTGCAAGTAAGCGCAGGAGCTTGCTGGATTACATTCAGATGGATGACATTACTGTACATTGCTGCAAAAAAATTGAGCCTGGTTGAGCTGACAGTCAACCCCCATTCAAGTGAATAAGAACCTTGCCTTAGACTTATGGTTTTATAGCTCTTGGCTTGTTTTAAGGTGCCATTTAGGTTTATTCTTGAATGAAGTCCTTCATATGATTTGAATTTTATTTGGCATTTTGTATAATATTTTGTTGTGTATTGATCCATGTTTTATCCAGAACACACAAAAGGTTAAAATTTGAAATAGTATCACATCTTGTATTCGTATTGGTGTAAATCCAAAACTATGAACATAAGAATGAAATATTGGCCTGTCACATGATAAACATGATGATAATGATGGAGGATATGCACTCAGGATATAATGAAGTCCAGCATCATGCTGTGGTGGTCTTTATTTGAATATTTGTTGCACATTCAAGTATGAAACAATACTTCCATTGTGTTGTTAAGTTCCCATGGGCCCTCATTCCGGCGGGCTGCTGTTTATAGATTATTGTCATGCGGACAGCTGAGGCCATTTCCCATACTCTAAACAATAGAAGAATATGAATGGAAAAGGCGAGAGAAGAGGAAGGTGGGAGAGGGTGAGATTTGGGGCAAACAGGATATGAGGGTGTATGCATGTGAGACAGAGAGACAGAGAGAGAGGAAGGCTCTCTGTCCGCTCTGCCCTCACCTAAAGCCCCTAATCAGCTCAGCTACAGAGCTCAGTGGGGGGAACTCTCAGTGGGACATTTGTGTGTCCGTGTATGTGTGCATGAGGGATAGTATCAGGGTCCACAAGTGAAAGGTATTTTACCATCCTGATTTAAAGAACACCTGGAAGAAGTTACAAACTGACATGTATCAACTGAATGCAAGCTCCTAAACAAAAACCTTTGTGTGTGGACGGTAAATGAATGGACACTCATGTACCATTTCCTCCCATGGAATACCTTTTAAAGGTATAGTCCAACATTTTGGTTGTTAGATGAGACATTTTATACCACTCTAATATCTGTAAGGTAAATATGAAGCCATAGCCAGCAGCCTGGCTCTCCCCCGAGGCTACAAAATTAGCCTACTAGCACCTCTAAAGCTCACAAATGATCTCACTATATCTCACATGTTTAATGAGAGCAAATGCTGAAAAACTTTTGTTGGGGGTTACGTATCGTCACTGTGAAGCTTGCCAGGCAACCAGGGAGAGTGGTATTGATGATCTCATCTAACCCTCAGCAAAAATGCGGATGCACGGTTTTTCCAAAATGTGGAATTATTCCTTTGCCTGTGTCGCCTGACAGATTTGATCAAATATACAGTAAATGTAAAGCACTGAACATGTGTTGATCTCTTCTTCTTGTGATATTCATCACTACACTTTCTACTTAACAAACACTCTCTTTGCTGTTCTAGTGTTAGGACTGTTACATGTAATTAACTTTTAAAAGTTCCCCAGTGGATGGGATACTGTAGAGCTACAGAGGTTTTCGGCTTCTTTATCTATCACTTATTATATTGATTTATATCTGCTCATATGTTTTGGAGAAACTGTAATACAAGCAACAGTGAAAGCATAATAAGGTCAGTGGAGTGTTTTACATGTAATTTGACATTTCATGACATGGGTGGTTGAGATGAATCAACACAGACATGGTGCATTTTAATGTTTGCACAATAAAAAAGGTTGTTTGGTCTAAGAATTACACAATAGGAGACATGGCCTATTGTGATGGCCCCAAATTACTTTAAAAGTATGCTTATCAGCATGTGATGGCAAAATGAATATATGTATGTACAGCAGCATAGGGGCCATAAATTACATGATGTAGATTTTAATATCCTAAATGCTGTAATCTACTCCCACTGCTGGCCTTCGCTCTCACCATGACCCACATACACACAAAGAATGGATATAAAAGTGGGCATGTAAGGCATGGTTAACTCTTGGTCTCTAATACAAAACTATTAAACTTATTACTAGAACAAAATCCACAATGTATAGCTGAGGTTGCACTTGACATCATACTGTCTTTGTTTGATTGAGGTCAGTTGGGTCCTAACATCTGTATTTCTGAGCTTTTGTGTGCATGTTGCTAAATGCTTTTCAGCAGATTTATAATGAAAGCCGAGACCAAACAAATCTATTAAAGTAGGGAGTTAATACATTCTCTAATCATCATGATCTAATCGAGGCTTTGTGTTTGAATTTTGATCTTTCAGGTAAAACTGTAGTGGGAATACACTAACATGTCTTTTCTCAGTGAATCACTGCATTTTGTCTTTTATCTTCCTGATTTTAAATTCAAAGCCAGTTAAATCTGCACCATATTCTTTCAAATTGTGCAGGTTTGATGTGGCAGCAAAGCAAACTTGCTGCAGTTTGTAGCATTCAATTGTCTACAGCGTTTTCTTTGATTGTTATCAGATCGAAATTTTAAGACAGCATCAAGCTAGTTGGTAAAAAAAAAAAAAAAACTGTAATTCATTTAAATGTATCAGCCATACATGCAGTCCTGTCTTATGTGTTGTTTTAGGTCCAGAAGGTGACAGACTTCTACTGGTTTTTACCTCTCCTGAGTTATGAGAAGTTAGATGAGATGAATTCCTCTGCTCTGTGTTTCTTCATATTCATGAAATTGGAGGTTTTTTTAGGCTAGGTCACTTGTTAATTGTTATTCAGCTCATTGTTGAAGGATTTTCATATGTCATTCAAGAATATAATGCTATTTCTAACATTAGATTCCATTTACCAAGACTGCACTATCATAATGTTAATGTGATTTACAGTGATCGTCTGCTATTTTGCTACTTATTTTCCCACAAACTCTGTAGTTTGAGATCCCTGAGATTTTAAAGAAGGCTGTTCTGAACTTTGTACCTTGTCTAAATAAAACCAAAATCTATCCTAATCCTAACAGAAAGAGTAGTTGGCAAATGAGTGTGTGTTGGCTGAGACAAGTGAACAAGGTGTTTTCAATCAAGTTGAGATGTGATAAAAGCATGGAACGCTTTCCAAGGTTGAAGGAGAAACCTGAGACATAATCAACTATTGCAACTATTTTTTGCAGCAGATGTAACAGAACAGGGCTGGTTAAACAATTAGTCATATTGATGCGGGGGAAAACTTGGTGAAGTTTATTTTATTTCAGTTTTGATAAGAGACATAAAAACATGGAATTCTGTGGCCTGGAGGGATTAGGTACAAAGAGAACAGGATTGGGCCTAGAATTAACCCCTGGGGCACACCACACATGAAGCTTTGTCTAAGCCTGTCTGTAGAGCAAATATGGGATGATATTGACACTTCTCATGGATAGTGAGAGGGTGAACATGGGTTCAATGGAGGGAAGGAACTTTTTCTTTTTAATATGGCAGTAAGACGTTTTTGTTAATTTTACCTTACCCATATTCACTGAAGCAAACTACACATTACACCATCTCCTTGCCCACTTCAAATATTTCTGCAACACCCAGAAGGAAAATGAAGCAAGAGAGAGAAATAAACATTTAAAAAACTGAAGGAAAGAATGAGTCCCAGATATAAAATGTCTCAAAGAAAGAACCATGACCTCACATCTGCTTGATTTCAGTCAATTAAGACAAACAAAAAATTACGACATAAACCTTCAGCATGTAAAAACTACTGCTCATATTGTTTTATAGATATATTATTTAAATTAAATAAGTAGAGAATGTGCAATAATATTGGTGCCAGTGTCTCTATAATGTACCACAACACAAATATGTTGCAGTATTGATTATATATCCTCCTTTACTGATCACATTTTTGTCAAACTCCACCGTTGTTCAGTTATTGTGTTATAGCACATTACTAGAGAAGCACAAATACCAAAAAGTTCAGATCCCGAAATACCGTTTGTAGGTTATAGCATCATTCCATGAGTCACAAGAGGATGCTGTCAGAGCGAAGAAGAGCTGAATATACTTTTGATGTCTATGCTGTCAGCCTGGGGTGTTTTTAATTGGCTTCTTCTGTGACAGAGACTAGGCTCATCAATACTCTTCCATTAATAACATGGAAATATTGAATATGATGATGAACAATGAACTATGGCACTCCATTATATTTGTTACTTTAAAATACAATATTTTGAAATGTGGAAAACACTCCTGGGTACATATCGCACAGTCATATTTCTATAAAAAGATTTTCCAGTCATCTGGTTTGTAGCATTGGATGTTTGAGAAGTTATAGTTAGTTACCAGCTGAAGTAGTTTTGTGTGTACAGGAAATAATTATATCACATATTGAAAATCTGATTAAAATCCAATTTGTATGACTAAACCTCAGGTATTCTTTGCTGAAATTGATGTTTCTATAATGACACAGAAATGTTTGGCTGTACTGTCACATATAGAAGATATTAGTCTGTATTTCCAAGCCAGTGTGTTTCTTTTGATAGTGCCCTAAAAACCCATCCAAGCAGCACCAATATGAGATTTTTGGGGTGACCTTGGAGAGAAAAAAAGTACATGATCATTATGTTTGTGAGGATAATGTGTAACATTGATTATACTCTGTAGCTGTTGCAAAACTTATATTTTTACATTTTCCCCCTAGCCCAGCAAGTTCAAAGCACAAAGTAATCAAAATGAATACATTTATTAAGAATGACTGAGAATACTTAATATCTTCAGGGAGCTTCAGGGAAAGTAGCAAGTAAATAGTCAACAACTATTTTTCGATGTATTACCATCTTTTCAGCACTTGTGCTTTCTTAGTTTTCTTGGCTTGGTCATGTTAAGAAGAGGGAGAAGGGATTGTAAGTGGATTAACTATAAAAAATAAAATGATTTCATAATAGTAAAAGTCAGTAAATGCATTGGTAAATAAATAATGATTAGATTAAGGATATTTTAATCAAAGATGGCTGATAGTTACTGATTGAGATACAATGGGATACTTTAAGCACATTTGGTTATTGGCATGGATGTGTGTGTGGTGGTGGGGTTACTGTGTTGGTGTATGAGAATGAGAGCTGCTATTGTTTTGGATTGTTTTGTTCTGTGTACTATCATTGTTCTCTATGCTGCATCATGAACAATATGAGCCCACCAGATGAATTATGATGTTACTCACAGAATATCTGACCAACACAAGGGAACACACGTGACTGACGCACACTCGAGAAGTGGGAGGGGTTCTGCTGTGGATTTGTTAAAGGGGATCAGTAAGTCAGTGGGAACAGTCAAACAAATCACACTTATTTATACCTCGCTTTAATCCACCACCTTTGACCTCAGCTCACCCTCACGCTGCTAAATCATGTATCACCTTTGACAGCTCAGCGCACTTTATAAGCTCCACATGCTGTGCTGACTGCAAACAGCTTAGAGCATGCCTGTCTGACACTGCACGCTGTGTGTGTGTCCGCCAAGTGTGTAGATGAAAGTGTTTTATGCCTTTACTTCTTGTGTCTCAACTACAGGAGTGAATGGCCAGTCTGTGGAAATGGATGACGGGAAGTCGGGGTATGTGGGTTCAAAGGTGGATCTCCGCTGTCGGTTCATCAACAGCTCCCCGCCAGTGAAGATCTCTCAGGTACTCATCCACCTGTACAGGTGGATAGCACACAGCTGCATACACAAAATGGAAATCCCATTCCCATTGAGCACACACATCGATAAGGAAACCAGACTAGGGTCCAAATTGAACAACTGGACCGAGAGCAACTGAAAAAGCGGGTCTCCAATCAGGACATTTTGATAATAGATATGATTTTACCTTGAATTGAAAAGCTGAACGACTATTAAATCCATCAGCTGATCATAAACATTTGGTTATCTGGTACTGCAAAGAAAGCAGTACCCGATATGTGTAAGCGATATGGGCTATATCCTATAGAATATTATTGGTTACTCTGGTAACATGAACGTGTGTCACCATGTGAATATGAACATTTTTCCCTGATAAAACAGAAAGTGAAAAGGAGTTAAAGGACCAGTGTGTAGGATTAAGTGGCATGTAGTGATGAGGTTTCAGCTGGCTCATTCTAAGCTAACACAGACACGATTCTTATTTTTGGGTGATTATACACAAATTAAAAAACATACTTGTGAATATTATATTCCATTTCTGTCAAGTCTGTTCCATTAGATGCCAGTTACCCAATACAAATAATGTATGTTACCACACAGTAACTATCCTTTTGTAATATTATTACAGTACAAAATGCCTCTTCTTTCTCTGTTCTTTACTTGACTATCAATGCTCCATAATCAGTTAATTTTTTGTGATTTATTTACCTTAGTCAATTATGCTCTGATGATGCATCTGTTCAATGAAAGAGTCACCTGTCAGTCCACATGACGCTATGCCCAAAAGTTCATGATTCATTGATAAAAACCCTGTGTGAATACAAAACTAACCACAAGTAAAGGCCAATAATGAATACATTTTTATTTTCCTACCAAATGTCAGGTATTAAAAAAGAAGATTCTACAGCCAGACTAGCAGCTCTGTACTTAGGTACAGCTCTACTGTGAGCTAGATGCTAACATCAGCCTGCTGACATGTTCATAATAACAGTGCGAACATGCTGATGGTAAGCAGGCTCAAAGTCTACCATGTTTACCTTGTTAGATAAGCATGAAGCTAATGGGATTGTCGTTCATTTTACATGTATTTAATCATTTTGGACTATTTTAAATTTTGACCTGATGATGGCATTCGATGAAAATTCTGCATCTTTGGGTTGTTGCAGTTTTCCTGAGGGCAATATGACGTGTACCAACAGTCACAACAATGCATTCAAAAGTTGCTGAGACATTTCGCTTAAAACCACAAATGTGAACCTTTAGTGAAAACTCGGAGCTGCTAGTGGCGTGAGAGGAAAGGTCAGTTAAGTCAGTGGACTATTTCTGTCTCTCCAAATGCTCTAATCTCTCTCACCCACCCCTTAAAAAACAAAAAAAACATCATCATATCAAAAATAGGCCTTCTTTGGCTCAATCATGTGGTGGAAGGATCTGACTAAACATAATATTACATTGTATTAGTTACACAACTGCTTCAACAAAACATGCTTATTGGAGGAATGTCAGCACCTTCTATTTGTTGGTCAGTGCAAACAGAAAACACATTTAATTTGCATCAGATGTGGCACAGGAAAGAAAATCAATTACATTTTTTCACATTTAGAGGACATATAGAAATATTGGAGATGTGCATCATTGAGCAAATATTGAGCAAATATTGGGAAGTACATCAGGGACTTTTAAAGCAGTTTGTTTACTAGCTGCCTTTTCAAAGCATTAAAGATCTCAAGTCAGTCCCTGCTCTCAAATGGCATTAATAATGTAACTAGCAATTGTTTACTCCAACCATCTATTGAATGCATTAGTGAGCTGATCCACTACCTGCCAGGAAATTAATTTGTGGTATAAATAATATAATAACATAAATAATAATAATAATAATATAGTATATATAATAAATAATATGCAGTGTAATGGGCTAGAGTCACCAGTGCGGTTTGGTGGAACTGGCACATTGTGGATACTTATTTCACATTCATTTTGTTTCTTTATTGTAAGCAAACTCTTATATAATAAATAATATCTATTACTCATAAACATAGAAATATTAATTTGTCTGTGGTTTAGGTCAGAGAGCTTTTCCCTGTTCTCCATCAATAACTGTTTCCATTTCCATCGATCCTTCCCTCCCAAGGTAACATGGCAGAAACTAGTGAACGGCACAAAGCAGAATGTGGCGATCGCCAACCCATCCCTGGGTGTGTCTGTTGCCCCACCCTATAGGGACCGTGTCACCTTCAAGAATGCAGCAGTGAGGCGCCGAACTCCAACTCTTGATGACACCACCATCACTTTCTCCTCACTACGCCTCTCTGATGAGGCCAGCTACATCTGTGAATACACCACATTCCCTGCAGGGAACAGAGAAAACACAGTAAACCTCACCGTCTACGGTAAGACAGACGTCGGATTATCTGAGCTTTACGTGTGAGAAACCTCAGATAGCACCCTCAGATAGATCTGTCAGAGGATGCTTTATGAACATCTGTTGTTTTGGGGGTTTCTTGAGTGCAAAAGTTCATCCTCAACCTTGGAAACTGACCTATGACCCCCCCCCCCCCCCCCAAAAAAAAAAAACATTGTAACTCACTGAGACTTTAAAGTGCACTTGTCTCTGTTCAGTGGTGATTTTGATGTTTCTTTGGCCATCTACTGATGACTTTCAGTAGACACTTTGATCAGTAATGGTCACAGCACTTTTGTTCAGTGCACAAGTACAGATATTAAGGGAATAGTTGGACATTTTAGGAGAGTCTTGCCGTTATCATGAGGTTGTCAAACAATAAGCAGACAATCCAGAAAGTCACTGCTCACAGCCAAGAATGAATCCCCCCATAAAACACAACTTTACTCTAGTTTTTTTTTATACAAATTAAACAAACGAAATATAATGTGTTAATTAGTTAGTGTTAGAGGTGCAGGTAGATTACATTACCTTCAGACAGAGCTGAGCTAGCTGTTTCCCCTTTTTCAGGCTTTTATGCTAGGCTAAGCCAAACAGCTAAGCCATTTAATGGACAGGGTAGATATGAGAGTGGTCTCCAATGAAAGCAAATGAGCATATTTCCCAAATGTTGAGTCATTCCTTTAAGGTGTTGAATGGCACATAATTCAGTTTTACCGGTGGTCCACAATAGTTTTGCAGTCTGGCAGATTATTTGAAGATTACATTTTTGTCAAACTACTGTTTCCCAAATCAAGAATGAACTTTGACATTGAAAAATACTGTATTCTGTTTTCTGAAGGCAATTGAATACCTGTACATTATAGAGCTCTAGCTAGCAATGTGAAAATGTAATATCTGACATTTTTTATTTTCTATTTTACTTTATATCCTAATATAAATATTAAGTACCAAGTGCATGGATACCACTTTACATATAGATCTAAATTGAGGGGGTACAACTTTTACCTGTCAACACCTTGAATAAGCTGTAATAATTTCAACATTACACTAAATTATCATGCTTTAAAAGAATACAACTCAGTGCTTATGCTTATTTTTATTGGTTCAGTTCGCCCAACAACCCAGATGAGTCTGTCCTCGCCAACACTGGTGGCTCGCGCATCCAACCTGAAAACACCGGTGGCCACCTGCGTCTCTGCCAATGGAAAACCACCTGGTACCATCAGGTGTGTGTGTGTGTGTGTGTGTGTGTGTGTGTGTGTTTTGTGTGTCTAAAGGAGTATTTTCCCTCTTGCCCTTCATTTTTAAAAGCTGAGTTTTACTACAGGAAGTGTTGTGGCTTGCTTTGTGACAACACCCTCCTAGTTATTTTAATCCTACCTAAAACCACCCTCTTTCTTATATCTGCATGCTTCTACTTGATCAATTTCATGTCTTCTGCTTCTTCTTTTCATATGTAGCTTTCCTAAATTAAACCTTTGTCCCTTTGCTATGCACATGCACAGTCTGTATCTACTCTGTGCCATGACACTGATTTCTTAACGTATGCAGGTGGGAGACGAGGGTGCCAGGAGAAGTGACCACCCGGGAGTACAAAAACTCAGATGGGACATTCACCATTCAGAGTGACTACATTTTGGTGCCCAGCAGAGACACACACAAGGAAACGCTCACCTGCGTCACCACTTACAACGAGGAGGTCTACACTGACAGTGTCACCCTTGATATTCAGTGTAAGTCTCTCTTTCATAACATCGCAGGTAGACAGAAGGACAGATGTTTTGTGTTGTGTCATGTGTGCCACAACACTATTACAAGCTTTATTTTCTCTTTTTTTAATGTGTGTGCGTGTGTCTACCAGACGAGCCAGATGTTTCGGTGGATGGCTTTGATGGAAACTGGTATCTGAACCGAGAAAACGTCCAACTGAGCTGCCAAGCTGATGCCAACCCAGCTGTCTCTCTGTATCAGTGGAGAGTGTGAGTACAGTTTGTTTTTGTTTCACTCAAATCCACTATCTAAAGGGAATTTAGTCGGGATACACATGATTTTCAAAACAAACCTCAAAAACTGATTTATTAACTTTGATAAAAATGTTATTTTGAAGAGTTTTGGTTTCTATTTTTGATTCATTTTTCCTGTTTTCTGCAGGATAAATGGCTCCATACCGAGCAATGCAGAGATCCGAGACAATGTTCTTACATTTAAAGGGCCGGCCACATACGATCTGCAAGGTACCTATGTGTGTGATGCAACTAACAGCATTGGCACGAGATCAGCCTCCGTGGAAATCAGCATTATAGGTACGGTTATCTGGAGTCAGTTCATCAGTTTTTCCCTGCCATGACACTGTAAATGACGATGCATGTTTGTTCTAATATTTACTGATACATGCTTATGTGTATTTTCTTTGTAGAAAAGCCATTACCGCAGATCGCAACTGGTGATGTGATCAGTGTAGTCGCCTTATTACTGGCTGCTGGAGTACTTATGGGCATTACCATCACAGTCCTGGTGCTCAAAATAAGAAGTAGAAAAAGCGAGTCCTCGTACGTAAACAGTCCATTTATCCATCTATCCCTTTAGGTCATGTGCATGTTTGTACGAAAAGGCTGTGTATCCTTGAATCGTGTATCTCATACTTTCTCTTTCTTTATGATCAGAAATGACTCTCCGTCCAGAAAACTGTCCCAGCCAATAAGGAAAAGACCAGCAGATGATATTCAGGTACACTATGTGTTGTAATTTATATATCACATGTTAAAGTAAAGCATACTTATGCTATAGCTTACATATTTCATAAAACTGTATACATGGTATTCCTGAAAGTACATTACAATAGTAGAATAACAACAGAATTAATGCTATATTGATACTAATGCTTATATAATATTCTATATTACATTAAAAACATAATATTATGCATTAAAAACATACATAATGGAACTGTTACCAACATAAAAAAAACAGCAATCATATCAGTCATCACAAAAATAATGAAATAAAAACTTCCAAAGCACAAAAGTAAAACTGAATATACTGTATGTTTTATGTTTGGTGATATTTGTGTATCTTCACTAATATTTCTGCTATGATTTGAATTTATGTGTATATACACACATATATATATATATATATATATATATTTATTTATTTTTTGGAAAAGTTTAGTATTTATCAGGAAAACAGTTGTAGACGCAGAGTGTAAGGTCCACCACCATTTATAATAGGAACATTATGGATCTTAATCACTTCATTTTAGTGGAGTTTGTGTTATCAGTGGATTTTACTAGTGATGGAAAAGTAATAAGGCCTCTCATAAAGTTCAGCTTTGTGAATTTTCTTTCATCTTAAGAGTGGTGACCTTTGAGAGAACAGAAAGGCAGAAATGGAGAAAGATGTTAGATTAGTTGATTAGTAGTGGTGTCTCAAAACCTGGTTTTTCTTCTCCTTCCTCTTGTATTATATCACACCAAAACAGACATAACTAATTTTTTCTTTTTCTTTTTTCACATCACAAATTACTAGTCTTAAATGTCAACTTCCACCACTGTTCTTAAGATGCACTTTATTTCTGATTTCCTCCCACCTCTCCACAGCATTCAGCACGATTTTATGAAGAGCTTCCAAACACAGCAGACTATGTGAGCTACAGACTGGCCTGTAACAAGGAGGACTACCCAGAGCCCTACTCCCCTCCCATTAACCCCCCTCTCTCATTTCTGCCCCAACACCCCTACCACTCCTCACAACCCACTAATGCAACCACCAGCAGCAGCAGCAGCAGCACCGCCACATCAAAAAACACCTTCTCCCCTCCCTCACACACCACAGCCATCTTTAAGTACCCCTCCGTGCCGGGCCTGGCTTCTCCTCCCCCTGGGATGGCAGCGTACACTTTCCCCAAAGAGCAGTACGTCTGATTGGACGCCTCCTCACAGACTCAAACCTTGCCCTGATTCAAATTTGACCCTTTCCCAAGAGGACGCTGGAAACTTGTGTCTCACTCCGGACTGCTAGGCAGTTTGTCTGCCCTGTTTTTGCCATTTGAGGCGGCTCTGAAGGGCAAAAGACAATGCAGCTTTTGTTTATGGACTTATGAGATTATGTCCACTTTTAAAACATTTTCTCTCTTTTGTCTTTTACTGTGTTATATATTGTTTGAAAAAAAGGGAAGATTATTGAACCATGATTCAAATGCTTGTCTGCAAAGTTAAGTTTTAGGTTAGAGGAAGTTTATATTGCATGAATGTATTACATTTCACTGGTAAATACTCCAAACTGAATGGATGGGATTATCTCTTGATGTCAGATGTGGTTGACCCCTTACTTTATCCTCTGTGCTATGATTTTATAAAAAAAAAATGCAACAAATGAAAATGAAAAAAAAAAAATCCTACTCTATGTCTAATGCTCACTCTCTCTATCCTGTAAACACTGACCTCACCTTCTTCCTTCTTCTTCTACTTTGTCCCGATGTAATACTCTCACTGTGCTTGTATTTTGTATTATTTACATTTTTATTTACTGAAGACGATGACTTTATGAACTTGATGTTTTTATTCGTGGTATCTGTCAGTTTTAGTACTCATTGACACTGGCTGTCTGATGAACCTTACATTTTCAGCATTTAAATAAAAATGATCATGTAAACTTGTATCGGCGGTGGACTGTCAAACCACTACAAGAAAACCACAAAATCATCTTCTCTTTCTCTCTTATTCTAAACAGTCAATCAATCAATCAGTGCAATGCAGCCTGAATCATAGGAGAAACTTTCTTTGTGACTTTTTAAATAAGCACAAAGAAAAGGTCACATCCTGAAATTCATGAATGAAGAAGGATATGACGTAATAATCCTTTCCACTATCTCAGGAGAGCAGCACTTACTGTATATAGAAATCTTAGCTCGTAAATTCAAGTAAGAGGTGAGTGGGCACTTTCAGTCACACTTGTTTCATTGAATTAATCCCCTCCCCTGCCCCACACAAAGACGTCCACTTAGGCTTAACCTCTTACAGCTTTAGTCAATTATTTATAAGTTCAGTGTTGGTCTCAACAACAACAAGAACATAAGACAGCTGACCCTTAGAGAAGACAGGATGGCTGATCCTTGACAACACAAAGGAACAGCAGCTTTGAACCAAAGATTCTACGCTTACACTTATGCACAGAATTACATAGTGTTGAACTATTGGTTATCTGTCTGCTGCTATTATTGGTTACAGCGTACATGATGAGGAGCCAACAAGTTAATAATAATAATAATAATAATAGGGATAAACTTTACCGTTTGACGCTCCTGATTGCTCACAGTTGACAAACTACTTCATATAAGCCAGGTTTTTTCCTAAGAGGTACATAAAGTTAATTAATTAAATAAGCAATGTTGGTTTGTCAGCCACTTTGGACTAAACTGAAATATCTCAACAACTATTGACTGGATTGTCTTGAAATTTTGTACAGACATTCATGGTCCCCAGGGCATGAATCCTAATGACCAATATACCAATTGAAAAATAATCATTAGTTCCAGTCCTGCACCAACATAAGATTTAGATTTGGACTTTTGAGTAAAATGTCTCAACGATTGCCATAAACTTTGGTATAGATATTAATGTCTCCCTCTGGCTGAACTGTAATAACCAGGTTGCCAAGTTTTGACTTTAGCTTGGAGTCAGATTTGTTCCTATTATTTTTGTTGATAATAAAATGAGAATTATTTGTGGTGAATTGACCCATTACACTCCAGATATTACACATATTTTTCTTCAAAACATAAGTAAGATCTATGCATCTCAGTAAGTCACTCCTATCATCCAACGCTTTAGTCTCTCAGGTCTGTCAAATTAGAATTAATATCTGAATAAATGATTAGCTCCACTGTTATGCACATCACAATCATTTGTAGTTATATGCTTTTGGTCCAAACAGATGACACTGACAATCCATGAAAGATGCTGCCTTAACCTTGTTATGATCTGCACATCAGCCAGTGAAAAAATAATCCTGTTGTTCCATCAAAAGAAGCAAAGATGAAAATTAAGCGTGAGAAAAGGCATGTGTGGTGTGAGGTTGTGAGATCTGTGCCAGTTGTGTGAGTCCCACAGACAAAGCATGAGACTTTGGAGCTAATAATCGCTTTTGATGTCGCCCCATCATCAGTTCAAATTTTGAATGTGTCCAAAACTTTGATTTGTCACTGAACCTTTAAAAACCTGACAACATTCTCATCAGTGTCAGCTGTACTGTGTGTTTAGTACTCATTTGCAAATGTTAGCGTGCTAACATGCTAAACTAAGATCATGAGCACGGTAAACATTACATCAAAGAGACACTGCAGTTTACCAAAGAGCCGCTGACTGAGATTACTCTAAACAGCATGCATGGGAATAATATACAATCTGATAGATTTGCATGTATTTCTGGCTTTGCCCCGCTGTTGGTGTGCTGTGCTGCTCTGTCTTGTCTATCTGTGTGCATCTTTTCATGCTGCAACAACTGAGAAAATGGATGTGTGGCATGAGTGTGTGTGAAAAGTATCAGTTGTGTGAGTGTCACAGTCAATGTGTGACAGTTGGCAGGTCTCATACAGTATGTGACTTAGATTCTGGTATTATAGTTTCAGTCAGTCACCAGGTTGCCCTTTAAAGCTGCTTTTGTGTGTCACTGAAATCCCTGACAATGAATCCCTAACTCTCCACGTAAGCTACTAGCCATAAATCCACTGTGTCCAACTCCCATGGGGTGTTCATTGACTTTACAACTTTAATATTCAGCTTTTAGTTTAGCCCTCATATCCTCTTTTCTTCAGCTGTGTTGAGACAGAGAGACAGAGAGAGAGAGAGAGAGAGAGAGAGAGAGAGAGAGAGAGAGAGAGTGTGTCTTCTGGTCTTTTCCTCTCATGCTTTGCTAACTAACTTCCTGCTTTTTATTGCATGATTTTTACTTACTTACTTCCACTCCATTAAACAGATAAACATGTCTGAGGCCAACCAACTTGTTAGCTGGGGTCATTTTACTCGATGCTGAGATGTATCACCACCTGATGGTGAGAGACTGAAACACAGTGTCTGTCTCTGACAGTCCCGCTCTCCAGGAAGGAATTTTCTGTTATATAGGTCACACATTAAATAGTTTAATGTCAAATTAATTTTATATATTTTTCATGTATTTTATTTATTGTTTCACTTTGAACACACGGTATTCTTATAACATAGTTTATTCATGTCTATGTTAAAATATTGGCTCAACACACAGCATATCTTCCTATTTCCAGCTCTTATTATAATGTTCTTTTTATTTCACTTGATCGCTGTGTCACAACTTTCTAAATGTCTCTTCAGGTTCTGCTGCAATTCAGTCTTCATCTCTGCCAAGTCAGGAAAACTGATCACTGTACTACATTCATTCATGACACACATCTCCCATTACACACTCGCAGTTCCACCTAACAAGCCCCCACTCTTCCCTCTTTTATAAACACATAAACTCACACTGACTTTAAAAGCACAGAATAAGAACAAATCTCACAGAGATAAAAGATGTGTATGTGTAGGATTTGCACCTTATTAAGTGCATACAGCAGCTTTACATCTTTGAACGGTGACCTGCAGCATGTCGAGGTCACGGCATTGTTTTGAGGAAACACAGAGCATTGCTGCAAAATGCCAGATTGCTTCATCTATTTTAATCCTAATGTCATCAGTGCCCTATGCACTTCACATGACCCCTGGAATAAAATAAAAAAAGACTTACTTTTACAGTTACCCAATATGTCTGGGGAAATATGGGAAAATGACCTGATGCATAATAGATGATTGTTTTTACTGAGTTCCCAAATCAATTTTGAATTTGGCTGTTTGTTCAGCATATAAGATCTTTTTGTCTTTAAGCTTGCACTGAAACAGACAAAGGGCAAAGAAAATCTAAGATATAAATCCCCTTTTAATCCTTCTTTTTAGATCATGTGTGCATCCACTGTAGAGTTGGCTGGCTGCATAACACTCATTTTGTCCCAAAATACCACAGGAAAAGTAGAAAAGTAGAATTTTGTACACTGCAAATCTGAAAATGTTTGTGAGATCAGTGTTAGTTATTTTCAGTGTTTCTCTGCTTAATCAGAGGATTTAAGTGCAGATTAACATGAAAGGCCTGTGTGGAGGAATGTCCATGTTGAGACCCTGTGTGTCAGCTATTGGTTAATGTGCAGGTGTGTGCATACGTGCATTTGTGTGTTTGTGTGTGGAAGGCTAACCTGTCCATCTCTGAGCCTGTCGTGTATAATAGATGAGTTCAGTATCACCATGTTATTCTAACCCTGCTGGACAAAGAAAGAGGGATAGAGGGATGGAGAGAAAGGAAAAACAAATGAATAATTGAACTCCAAATCAGTTTAGTGACCCTTCGTCTCCTTCCTACTCTCAGTCTAATGAAGCCAGTGCTTGCAACTGGATTCTCCAAGAAACTACTGGATGAGAGAGAGACCTCAAGTCTTTCAGAGTCAGTTTTTGTGGCGTAAAAGTTTTACTTTTCAATAATCTCAACCACATTTTTCAGGGTGAAGAGCTTGTTGGACTCAGGATCATCATGATACCATGGTGGCCCAACTGCTAGGGCTGGCCTTTCCATTCCTGCTTACCATCCTGTTTGACCTAACTTATGGTAAGGCTTTTCCAGTGTGAATGAATTTTCTATAGAACATGCTTTGAATGGTTGCTGAAGACTTCATGACAAATTAATATTACTGCTATGGCTGCATAGCTGAACCATAAAAAAACAATGTTACCTTTTATAGACTTGAAGTAGAACTGTGTTATCATTTTATGGTCATATTTTTTATTTTATTTCTTTTTCTTTTTACTAAACTCTGTTGTGTAAAGGAGACACAAATTCTAAATGACCATATCTTCAGCAGAGTGCTACCTCAGCCACCCTACAGGTCATTTGCACACAAAAAAACAACAACAACAAAGCAGGTAGTAGTTGATGGATAAATATAAATATTTGTTACATTTTCTTGCTAAAATGTCTCATTACTTATTGGTCAACATACATACTAATTATATGTGATGAGCTAGTATTGGCATGGTTGGGCTTTAATTGTAAGCACATTTTAAGAAAATGTAGCAATGTTCCAGACCTCTGGATTGGTGCCTACATGTTGAATTTGTTCAGTATCTGTATATGTGAACGATGAAGTGCAACAGAATGACAGTGAAAATAGCAATAACACAGTAAACTAGTACACTACCATACACTAGTAATAACTAACAGTAACAAACAATAACTTGTAACTAGTTGTGAGATAAAAGTAACGGAGTAAAAAGTACCATACTCCCCTCTGCAATGTAATCAAGTAAAAGTTTAAAGTATAATTGAAATTGAAATCAAAATCAAATAACTCAATAATTAGATCAAAATTGTACATAAATACAATATCTTAGTTAATGTTCTTTCATCTTTTGTCTGATGTAACTGTTCATTACACTTAATGTCAATTTGAATATTTTATGTGTGAATTTATGTAAGGTGAAAAAATACTATTATAATTATATTCATGTTGTGATACATTTATTTTAACTAAATCAATTTTTCCTAACTGCTAATCTTGCATGGTGAGTAATACGGGAATGGAGAGACAGAGTATGCAAGGAAGCAAAGATGATAGATAGTTTTACTGTGGATGGAAAAATCATTTGAGTAATCCGGTTAACTCTTTTGAAATGCCCCCATTAAACTATTAGAGTGTGCCTGAAACTCACAGTGTAATCAATCCTGTAACTGAACACTGGCACGGTAAATGACACCACCATCACCTCATCTTCACACACACACACACACACACACACACACACACACACACTTATGTGCATTTTGTATACCCTCTCCCTCCTCCAGCGGTGGAGGTCAATCCCAGCTGGGAGGTGGTGTACCAGGACACCAATGTTTACGGTGTGGTGAACAAAGCTGTGATCCTGGAGTGTGGTTCCACCTCACCTGACATGTACATATGGAGCTTCACTAAGCCCGGTACTGAAGCTATAAAAGCAGTGGTGTATGATTTGGGGCGAGGACCAAGGATCCAGCAGCTCTCCCAGAAGCTTGGAAAGCTGTCAATCATCTCAAACAGTGCTGCCGTGAGCATCGAGAAACTGCCTCTAGCTGCACAGGGCCTGTTCACCTGCCAGGCCTTTTATGACATAGACAAGGAGCCCAAAGTCTACTACTACTACGTGCACCTCACTGTCCGAGGTAAGACCTCCTCCAAAGGGGTCATTTTTTGAATTTGTTTTTCAAAGTCACATTGGTCAACATATGGTTATAATATATGGTTACGTCTGTGATCAAATCCAGAGCAAAAGTCATCAAATAGAAAGATTACTGTTGTGACTGAGTAGTATCAGAAAGCAAAGCAAAAATAAAATATTTGTTATATTGCAACTGAAATTCTCTTTAAGACACATCAAATTCCTGCAAATACATCAACTGTAGGTGGCTGCATTGAATCAATAGATGAAGTAGGGACAGATCAGATGGCTCTCTTGCTGCTAAAAGATTTTTTTAGTTTGACATTTTGGGATATATGAGTATTTGCTATCTTATAGAGAATTAGATGACTACATCTACTAGCATATCTAAAGCTCATTATTAACTTGATATATATTTTGTCTTAATCCGTACAAAAGACAGTATAAAAATGTCGTGTTGTGGTTTTAGGGGCAATTATGTGAGGGACTATTTCTTGGCCAGGAGCAGTGCCAACAAGGCTTATTGTGGTTTAGTCTGATGATATTGATGTTAATTCCAGAGTAAAAATCAAACCAGAGTCAAATTTAACTAAAATGTGAAATTATTTCTTTGCAGGCTACAGTTGAAGTAACATGTATGTGTATACAAGACACTGATCTGCATTAAAAAACAGTAAACATACATGTTGTGTGACTTTGTCTTCAACAGTCCCAGTCACGAAGCCCTACCTCCTGGTGAATGATGTATCTCCAGTGGAAGGATCCACCATGTGGATGCGTTGTAATCTTGAAAATGGGACTGGACCGATCCAGTATGTGTGGCAACATGAAACCCGCAGTGGAAACATCTCAACCTTTGCACAGAGCAACACCAGCGTGGTCAACGTGACTGATGTCAACCGCAACCACACCGGCTGGTACCGCTGCGTGGTCAGCAACGCAGTCAACAGTGAGCGCTCTGACCGCATATGGATGGACATCATCTGTGAGTAGAGGGGATTTAGGGAGTTATTTGGGGTTTTTATAATTAAATGTTTTTTTAATGGGACTAATGAGTATTTACAAGTTAGGTAAACACTTTTGAGGCAGCTGGATTCATGAGATCACACGAGAAGCCATCTTGTCAGTTCAATTTATGCGCTTGCGTTCAAACCACAGATAGTTTGGACCAATCTGCTTTCTATGCAGATCCTCACGTGATCTCACGAGTCCACCTGCCTCGCAAGGTAAGACAGTGATAGACAGATAGTTCATCCAATCACCTGCCAAGTATTTTTTGGACATTCTGGACCTTTTCCAAACAGTTTCCAAGGATGATTTGTCAGGTGGCTCTGTGTAACAACCCATCTGGTGCTGTCAGGTTAGTTAAATTAAATCAAATAAATACAAAAAAAGATACAAGGTGAAACTTTTTATCATTACAGACTGAAATAATAATAATAAGAGTTTCCTATGTTTCAAATCCATGGAAACATTTAGCCAAATTTCTTTTTAAAAACCCTGAAATACCTAAACCATGGCAAGAGTTTAAGGCTGCAGTCCTCTAAAAGCACTTTTTGTGGATGAGCAATGGACTTTTCATGTTTTGTCCTTTCCATCTGCTGTGAATCTTTTCTATTGTTTGGCATTTGATGTATGAGTAATCAGTAGTTTGTGAGTAAAGCATCTTCGGCATTTGTCATCTTCAGAGAAAATGTCACCATGTAATCTTGCTTTGAATGACAGCCTTGACAAATCATTACTGGTTCATGTTTTAGTCATAGGTCCGCTTTTGTGGACCTTCTTTTCTCTTGGCATTTGAAAAACATCTATTGTTTCTGCTTTGGCTTATAAATAACCGGTCCATCATAACTTGTTGAGTGTCCATGTTCTTTCTCTCCAGTTGGTCCGGACATTCCTCAGATAGATGTGACTCCATACACTCTGACAGAGCGGGGCTACTCAGCCCTGGAGAGAGAGACTGTTTCTTTACTGTGTCAAGCCCAGTCCAACCCGCCTAGTCAGTACGTCTGGTTCTACAACAACTCGCAGGTCTACACGGGGCCGCAGCTCACCATCACCAAAATCCTCCGCATGCACACCGGCGACTACGCCTGCTTGGCACAGAACACCTACCTCAATACGCGCTCCAAAAAAACCATCAGCCTGACTGTTTACTGTGAGTGTGATCTCTGACCTTTGACCTTGGATGATGCCATGAGCCCTCTTTTGTTGAACTTAAACACTCCTCACCTGTGGTCCTCTGTCTTGATACTACAAATGGCAAGGAGTGTAAAAAAAACAGGATGACGTTTACAGTACAAGACAAATACAGGATCTTAATCACCTTTGATTCTATCTTTATTAACACCAAATCTTTTAAATACAACTTCCCAGTTATTTCAATTTCAGTTGAACTTCTCCTGTTTTCAGCAGAAAGCTCCTTCATCTCATCTGTTTTCCTGTGTTAAATGTTCTCGCTTCATTCATTACATCATCTCTTAAATTTCCAGCACTTTATACTCACTAAGACTTCCAAAACAAACCAAGAGCTTGCAAATGCACACATAGGCTTACACACACACACACACACACACACACACACACACACACACACACACACATACACAGCAGACTGTGGAAGTGCTCCAGACCAATTCTCCTGTTTGGATCGTCGGAGAAGTTGATGGGACTCTTTGGCAGGTACCCCGCTGTGACATCACAGCCATGGCAAGCGTTGGTTGGCAAGAAGGCCAGTGCTTGTCATTCTGATTTCCTGTTTGGTTTTGCTGAGTTTGAGCATTTCTGCCAGTTCATGTGTCAAATCCCAAAAAGGATATAGAGTGCCTACATTAGATAAGACGTTAACATTGTAGTTCTGATTTGACAATCATCTGTTACCCAGCTATCATAAGAAAAGGCTGCAAATTAAAGATGAAGATTTTAAAGCATATTTCTTTTTCTATAATTTGATGATAATTTATACCCAACATCCAGAAAACTGCAGCCACAGACACTTTCTCTGGTCCTGATGACCTCCCGTAACCCCACTTTGCCTCGTTACGCTGTATCCTATCCCCACAGATCCACCTGATGGCTCTCCTTCCTGCTCTGTGGAACCGGCTTTGAATCACACCTCTCTGAGACTGCTCTGCTCTTGGTCTGGTGGATTCCCCTCCGCCTCCCTCCACTGGACTGGAGACCTGAAACATGTAGGACAAAATGTGGCCGACATGGGCAACCAAGCAAATCCACTGAGCGACACTGCCCTCTTGCTGCCGTCTGAAGGCCTGACTTCCAGCAACAGCCTGTATACATGCATGGGCTCCCACCCTGCACTCAAACGGCCAACAGAGTGCAGCACACGCACATGTGAGGGTGGAATTAAAGCAAAACACAGTTAATAAAAACAGACAGTTTCATATGCTGCTATCCAAAATTCTCATATTCAATTCAATCTCCTCTCCTCCACCAGATGTTCCCCCTGCAGAGCCAGAGTGTTTTGCCTATGTGACTAATAACAAGCAATACCTGATGCTGTCCTGCTCGTGGGATGGAGGGGAACCGAAAGCCTTGGTGTGGTGGGAGGGTCCGGGTGGCCAGGGCAAAGGTGGTGAAGAGAACTCCAACATCCTCGTCCTTCACTATGGCACCGCCCGCAGTGAGAAACCCTACACCTGCCATGCTAAACATCCACTTCTGGTCCAAACCAAGACCTGCAAACTCTCACTGGGTCAGTGCATATCGAACAAACAAACTTAACAAGAAGTAGCAGATATTATTTGCTCATTTAACCTTTCACTTGTCACCTGCAGAGGCCCCTGTGTTGCTGACACAGCGCAGAGTTGTGTCTGTATATGAGGGCAGTGATGTCCAGCTGACGTGCAACCTGCGAGCCAACTATCTTCCTGTCAGTGAAATAACCTGGTTCAACAATCATGGCACAGGCGTGGAGGATACATCCAAGTACAAGTTGCTGCGAACATCTGCCTGGGCCAATCTGACTGTGCGAGACACAGAGGAGACTCAAGACAGTGGCGAGTATAGGTGCTCCACTTCCAACGCAGTGGGTGGAACTGAAATCAATGTCACATTAGTAGTGAAGAGTAAGAAACTGATTTATTTTCCATCCTCATATCTATTGTGTTCTGACCAGAACAGATTGTTTAGCTCATGCACAAGCACATCTTTCTATTTGGCCTTCTCTTTTCTCAGGGCACCCCATGCCACCCAACGCTAGCCTGGTCAGAGTGACATACAACAACCGAATGCGTAACGAGGTGGAGCTTGAGTGGCAGATAGACAGTGAAGCAGAGAAAGAAGGCGGCTGGACAGGTTTCATCCTGGAGCACATATGGGTGTCAGAGCGGCCAGGAAGGAGAGACAGCAGCAACGTTTCGAAGGAGGAGGCGGAGGGAAGGATCGGCCCCCCAATCTGGTACCAAAACATCATCCGGGACCCAGAAGTCAGAAGTCATACAATAGGGAGCCTGACACCCACCGTTACCTACCAGTTCCGGGTCACATCTCTCAACTATCGCACTGTCGGACACCCTTCAGCAGCAAGGTCTCCAGGTACAGTAAGTGAACGGAGTGAGCAACATGTGGGTAGATATGCAGCTGTTGAAAGAGAGGGGCTTAAGTGAGGGATGTCTAATCAAACAGATTGATTGAAAGATTAGAAAAGGCAGGAGAAACAATATTGTAAAATTTCAAGGTGAGTCAGGTGATTATTCAAACATTGCTGATGCCAGTGCTTTGCTGTGATTGCTGATACAATCATTGATACTCTGGTGACAGTCTAACATATTTGTTTTTCTTTTTTTTTGTTATCCACTTAGGTGAAAGACACACACACACTCAAAATGCACACAAACATACACACACACCTCACCGCTTCACACTTTTCGTTCATTTCCTCTTTACCTTTCTTCCCTGTGCCTTATCTTTCTCTAACTTGCCCTCTGTGCTTCTTTTTGTAAATGATCGTGTCAGCTGTACTATGTGTAGTAGGATTTGACTGCTCTAAATCCAAGTGATTGTTCAAGGTGCAGAAAGGCTTGTAGGTCAAGGGTCAGGATAGGATAATGGTCAGACCAGTGCTTCTCAACCTGTGTACTGTCAAAGTAGTGCACAGAAGCTCATGTTAAAAGGATTTAACTATACCAGACCAAGAAAGGCTGAAGCAGTAAAACCACTGACCGTATTGAATTGAGCATTTTAATGCTTATGTATTCAACTTTTTGTTTGGAAGAGGAAGAATGTATTGGGTTGAGAATCACTGTGAGACACTAAATGTAACAGTTGTGTGTTGTTAGAGGTGTACTATTTTGCAATGTGTAACTGTGATGTGTTGCAGCCGAACCACGCTTCAATGCCTACCCCGCTGTGATTGGAGCAGCTATAGGGGGGATGCTCTTTGCGGCCATCGTCACAGCGCTGTTGCTCATGTACATAATCCGCAACCGCAACAACAACCCTCGTGAGTCTTGCACACCAGCACCAACATCCTATTGACTGGTACAACTGAACCACTGTCACATGACGTGGCATTAATGTTCTCTGTTGTTTCCCACAGGGCTACATGACATGCTGTTTGGCTCGTGAGTATATCTGTGTATAGAACCAACACAGAAAAACTAAGCAGGTTGTAATAATGTTAAATTAGAGCTTATTATGTGAATAGATATGCCACTAAAATGTTTCTTCTCTTGTTGCACCCAGGCAGCACAGCCAGTCCAGGGAAAACATTAACTTCCCAGAGGACGAGGTAGTTGCTGAGTCTGAGGGAGGAATAGAGGAGATTGGTGGATTGTCTAGTCCAGGTAAGATGAACCCACATTCACACAAACCTTAAGATGAACATGAGCATTTTAACATTAATATTTAGGACAATTCCGTGTCTTTAAAGTTGGTGTTTTAAAGTAGAGTTTGGAGTGTTGGGTGAAGCCCTGTGGTTTGAATTAGAACAAATATCTACTGAGAATGTCTGTGTTCATGATGAAAGGATACCAATGTTTCTAGCTCTGGTTGATTAGACCTCTACTCAGGTTGCAGTTGGGCAGAGCATGGTGTGTGGGAAAAAAAAAGATGTCAATCAAGGCGTTTGTACACACCCACACAGTCCTTAGAAAAGGGCTAATCAGGCAAAATAAGCACCACCTGTGGAAGTGTACCTTTGTTGTAATAGAGATGGTGGCTTTCCACATCTTTTGATTTAAAAGAAAAACTGCCAATTTTAACATTCCTGATCTAAAAATCATATCACTTAAAAAAAAAAAAAAAAAATCTGATTCTGAACATTAATACTTGTCCTTCCAGGTCCAACTCTTGCTTTACCCAGGGCATCTTCACCCCTAACCACCTCAACCCCGAGTGCCCCTCCCACCATTGGCCAAGACCCTCCCCCTGGAGATGATAACGAGCCTGTCAGCGTCACCATCACTGTTAAAGCCACAGGCTCCTAGTTGCATATAATATTCATCATCAGACTCTATTCAGCTAAATGTTTTTGTAAGTGGTTTCAAAGTTTTACATCATCAAGTACAGCCTCTAACTTGGATCTTTATGTAACTACAGTAACAGTTCAAAGCTCTACTTTACAGATCCTTACCTACATAATAAAAAGGGATTCATTGATTTCTACATTAAATGTTTACTGTCCAGCCAACATGAGCTTTTTACATTTTTTATAGAAAATCTTTTTGATAGCTTCTAGTATTTCCTTGTTTTTGTTGAGGTGAATTTAAACAGGAACAGACACTTGCAAAAGTTCATCTCACCTTATACGTAAGCCTAAAATGAGTGTTGAATTCTCCATTATGTACATAACTTGACTTTTCACATACGATGTTGGTCTTTTAATAATTGATTCATGACTTTGGACTGTATCATGTTGAGCATAATCAGAACAAATCAGCTTCCTTAAAAAAGGTAGAACATGGACAGACAGACACACAGACACACTTAACATAATTATATGAAAGAGACATAACATGAGCACCAACTTAAGAAGTCAGCCCTCGTGACATCGAACACTGAACATTCTCACAAGGACACAAATACAAGGAACTTATTGTTGAATTTAAAAGTAACAGCTAAATATATACAGTTTTTCAGCTCATGATCGTTCGTAGACACCAGAGGCTGAGAAGATGTGGCAGTTCATGTGATGGGGAGTAAAATCTTCTGGGTGCTGATGATGTCACCGAGCTTCTGCTTTATCTTCACGAAGAGACGTTTAAACTCCAGACCGTCACCCTGGAAACGCACAGATAGCAGTCAGCATCTCCATCAATACCACATCTTCTCACATAATGAGCTAAATGTGCTCTAATCATCAGGTGTTCAGCAAAGGGATGACTCACAGCTTAACATCAGCTTTATGGGCTTTTCAAATCAATCTCTGTCTGTGCCGTAGAGCACTTCAGATGCACAGGAAGTGCCGATCATTGTGCCAACTGTATTAGTGGTTAGTGGGGATGGTTTATTCATGTAAAAACACAACATATACAATATTCAGGTGCAAAAACCCACCTTAGACAGTCTGAAGTCCAGCAGTACTCTCTGATTCATCTCTAGCAAATGGACTTTGAAGATGAGTTTGTTGTTGCGTTTGTCAAGTGTGCTCACCGTCACCTGTCATCGTCAAGGATACAATTAAACAACTTGCATGAAATTCCCTACTTGTAATTTATATTTGGGATGAACTTAACTGCAAACACATACTCGTTCAGCATCATTAGAAATTACAATCTTTAAGATCTCATCAGTAGTAAACCATTTTAAAAGGCTAATGATTCAAAAATAGTTCTTCATGAGAGTCCCCAAATATTTGAAGGCCCAGGATAACCCTGTATACCTGAGTGCAGACGTACCTGTTTGGTGCAGCTGAGTTTGAAGACAAGTGCCAGGCCCTCGCAGACTTCTTTGAGGGCAGTGAGGGAGGAATCAGCATTTACAGTGGTGAAGAAACGAGTCATTCTCCGCACTAATCTCTGCCATGGTGTCTACACAAAGGGGTTAAGGTGTGAAAAAAAAGCATGACTTGCACTGGTGTAGCAATTAAGGGTCAATGGGAAGAAAAAGAAGTTTGGATTAAAAGACATTTTGAAATAACTATTAAAAAAAAAAAAAAAATTGATATGAGGACAAAAAGAAAATATATTCATGGCTGCTCTTTTGTAAAACTGAGAAAGCATTGCAGAAAATGAACACATATTGCTAGATTTATTATTAAACACAAAATAACAGCAGGTATGTGAAGATGTGAATTACCTGACTGGCTCCCGGTGTTGCCAGTAGCTGACTACCCAGCAACATGTGCTCAGGCTTGGTCGGCTGGGAGAAGCTGACTTGACCGTCAGTTTGACCTATTAACAACATGGCCTCCCAGCCGCCTGCTGCAAGATCAGGCTGGGAGCTGGAGAACTGCATCCTGTCATCACTACAGAGAGAGGAAGGTGTGTTACACAGGCACAAAAACACCAGTGAGTTTAAAACGGACACAAAGCTGTCACCTGTTGGCTCGGGATATGACTCCTACATCAGATTTGAGCTGTTTGTTCCCTGCTGAGCTCAGAGAGGTCGGAGGTTGCTTTACGCCTGCAGGAACACACACACACACACACATACACACATACATACATATCAGTCCAGTGAACACTAAACTTAATGTTGAATTCCAATAACTGATTTTGTGACTTGCCTTGAGTGAACCAGCGGTCTTTCTGTATTGCTGCAATGTCGATGCGTGCGTCTGGACTGGCCAGTAGTAATTTAGACAACAAACCTGGAAGGAGAAGTTGAGAGAGATTTTTATTAAAGCTTTACGACATGGGTGGAAAATGCAGTACTTAACCTCTGGGACCTACTAAGAGGCATTGGCTGTATTTTCTTCCAAGGAGGTAAATACGTTATCTTCTGGAGCCAATCAGAATACTCCTGACAGCTTTCAGAGGGCTGGTCCCATGGCAATTCTAAAAAAGAAGCATCATAAAACATATACAGACTTTATTTATCAGTGTCTGACACATGAAAACGCTGCTGAAATACATGAAGGCACTAAATGAAAAAACAGCAACAAACAATCAACTAGCATCCTAATAATAATAATAATAATAATAATAATAATAATAATAATAATAATACATGATATATTTTTTACAATAATTCTTCCCCTTTGTACTATCTCTAATCTAGTTCTAAAACAAATTCAGGGTTATTTCCTCACATATCAGTAAAGAGGTAGGTCTAAGATACCTCCTTGAAAAGACAGCAGTCTGGTGAAATAAGTGGTGAACAAGATTTTAAATGTTTATAGTCCGCAGTACTCATAAAATAAGCAGTATATATTTCACAACACACTCACAAAGAAACCCCTCAAAAGTTTATGGAATCTGTCTGACAATCTCAGCAAAAATTGAGCATATTAACCATCATAGTACCAAGGATGTTATATTGTATTGTATTCACACCCTGTGAACAGGTTTTGAGATCTTACCTCCAGCCAACATGGCAGTGAGGACGATCCCACAAGCCCAGATGTCTGCAGGCTGAGCTTTGTACTCTGTTTGGCTGAGAAGCTCCGGGGCCACGTAGGGAAGAGTCCCACAGAGTCGATTCAGAAGACGCTCCTGCCCTTTGAACCGAAACATAGTCGCCAGGCCGAAATCCGTCAGCTTCAGGTTATCTAAAAAAAGTAAAAGAACAAATGCCAAAAATGGTTATAATAAATTCAATCCAACGTTATTCCTCCAACACCTTAATATCCCTACATGGTATTCTGTCACCTTTGTCATCCAACAAAATGTTCTCTGGCTTTATGTCTCTGTGGGTGATGCCAGAATTGTGGAGGTACTCCTGCAAGAGGTGAAACCGAGAAATCAATAAGAGCAGAAGCAGGAGCGAGAAGTTAAATCCACACAGAGTTGCTTCACTCACCACAGCCCCGATTAGCTGCTGGAAAAATTTGTGAGCATCTTTCTCTGCCATCCCCACATCAGGCTCTAAAAAGGAGGAGAAGATTACTTTAAAAAAAAAAGAACTGACAATATCAGTTATTAACAGGACACATCATTCACTGCAAATGTTACTTTTCCACTGTGTAATCAATTTGTATTTAAAGAGCAAAACACAAAGAGGACACACAGAGGAAAATCAGAGTCTATGTTTCCATCCAATAGTCAAGTGAATTTCAAATGATATGCAAAAATAACTGAATATCTTCCATCCACCTTTCTAATCCTCTTTTATATGTTGTCATTGTACAGAGAGACTTTTTTGTAAGTTTGTCATTGGTGAGTTTAAGATTTATATATCAGTCCAAAAAATGAACACTTGTGATTAACTGTCACATTTAAAGAGAAGATTGAAAGATGAAGTCATACATTTTGTGATTTCAATCATTGCTGGTTACAGCCTGTTAGAGAGAAGTCTTGTGTTTGCTGCTTGCTGTCGAGCATCTCACCGATTCGGTCGAACAGCTCTCCTCCTGTGCAGTACTCCAGGAAGAGGTACACAGTCTGTCCTTCTTTCCGATGGCCAAAAAAGCGTACAATGTTGCGGTGGTTGAGCATCTACCAAAAAGAAGCAAACAATACAAACATCAATATACAAGTGTGTTCTCAGCCATGTGTTGGTGTAAATGTAACATGTATAAATGAAACACTGAAAAGCTATTTAAAAAGCCATAAATGATGATGAAGCACAGCTAGGCAGCTTCAGGTTATATTAACTGTACTGAAGGTGGGTGACCAACCTTATGGATGAGGATCTCCTTCTTGACATTGTCAGCGCATTCTTTAGCCTGCGAGCTATCAATCACCTTCACTGCTACCGCCTCCTCCGTCTGTCTGTTCACCAGCAGCCTCACTCTGACAACATGAACAGACGGATTAGAGCAAAGAAAAGAAAAGTGAGAAGAGGCTGTTATGAAGGAATAATAATAATAATAATAATAATAATAATAATAATAATAGTATAATCTGTTCAAGCTATTTTTGACCAAAAATTGGGAAAGAAATTCACTGGTCCCAGCTTTCATAAACTGATCATTCTTGGCTTTGTGACTAAACAAGACCATTTGAAGATCAATGACAGGCTCTGGGAACTTAAGATGAACAATAATCACATTTATCTGATATTTTACAATCTACACAAATAGTCAATTTATTGAGAAAATAAAGATTTTTTACAGCCCTAGCTATGAGACCGGTGAAGCTTTTTAAAGATGTTAAATGTTTGAGTTTAATGTCTCATTACACTTGCACACACAGTTTTAGTCGTGACATGTGACATTTTTTTTCCCATTAATCTATGCATTATTGTGTCTATATAATGTCAGTTATAATTTCCCACGTCCAAGGTGAGGTATTTAAATGTCTATTTTGTCCAACCAAAAGATCAAAACATAATATTGAGTTCACTGTCATGTATGGCAAAGGAAAAAAATCCGATCTTCAGATTTGAGAAGCTAAAACCAGACAATTTGTCACATGTTTGCTTAAAGAAGTGACCAAAACCATGTTTAAAATAGTTGTTGATTAAATATAAGTTGATCAACTAATGAACAAATCATTGCATTCATACTCTCCATAAGCTCCTTCTCCCAAAGTCTGTACCAGGTCCCAGTCCTGCACGAAAGGCACCGCCATGCTAAAGACAGAAAAACAGTGTCGTAGTAAAACAACAAAACAACATTTACTCACACATCTTAAAAACTAAAAGAAGCAGTGAAAAGCAGATTGTAGTTAGTTATTTATCTTACCTACACTGCCTTCCTCAGCCCGCAAAAACTAGTTCAACTTCTACATATATTTGACGAAGCGACTGCAAGATGTTTGGCACACATTTGGCGCGTTAACTTCAAACTCGTCATTTCCGCCCTCTGTGCGTCTTACGTCACCGCGTCCTGCATCATCGTCTCCTGTTGCCAAACATGTTAAAAATCATTATTTTTGTAAAAGGAAGGAGCATTTGAATTGTCATCCGTTTCTAAAATAAAAAGAGAATGTTGTTTCTTTATTTATTTTGTAATTGCTCATATTTTGTTGTATTTTGGAAAGTATTTATTTATTTATTTTTTACTTCACATTGGATTTGTATTGATTTGTACGGCATGGAAGCTGTGGTATTCACATAATTTCTCTCCACACAAATCAATAATTTGGAACAATTATATATTATCAGTGGAGCAAATCTTTATTTACAAAATTGGAGTGTTTATTGTTTTATGTACAAAAATATCAATATTTGTAGCACTGTAAACCTTTTTTATTTTGTTAGATAAGTTTCATATCCACAAAGCCAACATATCAAAAAGAACCCCATCATCTAAGTCATTTTTAATTGATATAAAATATTATTTTGAATAAGAATAAGTCATCAAAATCTGTTTGAATGTTTTATTGAAGATGTCGATCACTCACGACGAATGACTTATAAAATGATATATCTGATTTTTGCCTCTGTTGATTTTTTTATTAATTTTGTGTTTCATTCCGTTTCCTTTTTTCATCGTTTTATTATTAGACTGTTTAAAAATCTAATAAAATAAATCTGTTTTATTTTTGTCTGTAGCATATGTTTGTCTTGATCACATTGTTCACTACAGTGTTACAAAAAACACCCCTTCACTTCAGCCTCCCTCCTGTTGCTATTTATTGTACCTTGTCAAATTATAAGGACACTAAACTCATGAGTGTGCACTATGTAGGCCTCATAAAAATGTAATAAATACTCAAAAGCTATAACATCCATTTTCACAATCCTATACACTTGTTATTTTATCAATAGAAAATGTTTCATGCAAACACAAATTTCTAATTACAGCAAAATGTCTTGTAATTATAGGTATATTAAATAAAATATATGTTCATCCTCCTTTTGAGTTACCCTGCCAAAAGCTTTTACTGGCAGCTCCTACATGCTACAGGAATTTTGGATGGAACAAATTCTGAGGATTTTGCAAGTCTTACCAGTAGTGGGACTTGTCCAGTGGGTGACAGAGGAGAGGCGCTGAGGTCAAAAGATTTAGTACTACTACTTAGTTCAGTAAATTTCACAGTAATCAGTTACATTATTATGTGTGTGTGTGAAAATGAGATTTTGGACAGTGTTCAAAAAAAAGTTTATTTTTTATTTTTTAGAAAGTGACTATACTTAATAAATTACATATAATACATAGAGTAAATAACCACTGTTGCAGACCTAAGCAGTACAATTTTTTCAAGTTAAATTGTAAAAATAGTGGTAATGTCCTGCCAACACAGGCCAACTGCCCAGCTGTTACTGACCTACTTATCTTTATTGCTTGTTTAGGACCTGCCTTCTCTCCCACTTTGTTACATTTCAAAATGTAATCCACAAACCTTTTTTCAAGGTGCAGCTATGTAACATATTGCATCTGGATCAATGTATCAATGAGTCAGCCCTTTGAGAAGCTAGAGTGAAACAAAAAGGTCAAATTGAAAAGCTGTTAAATGATCAGCTGTGTTTGCAGGTTTGAAAATATGAAGAGGAAAGGTTTTGATAACGTTCAGCACTATTTAAATGCAAAAGCACTATGACCAATATAACCAACATTGTGTGTGTGTGTGTGTGTGTGTGTGTGTGTGTGTGTGTGTGTGTGTGTGTGTGTGTGTGTGTGTAGGCGCACAAGCACAATCAATAACTGAGTCAACATGTCAACAAGCAATGCCTCTGTGTTTTGGGAAATGATGAAGCAAGGGTTTGTACTTTGTCTTGTTTTCACAATTACTTACTTGTTTTTCTACCTGGACAGTTGACAATTTGTTGAGACATGGTGGGAAATCCTGGATCAAAAAAGGAGCAGCCATGGCCTACTTCAGGTCAGGACACATAAAACATAGTCATTTGGACTATACAGTAGCATTAAAAAGGGACAGATGATTAAAAAAACATATTGGATTTATTTAAACATCTTTCATGATAAGAATCTATGGTCTTCTTCTTCTTCTCCTTTTTTGTTTTTTCACATTGTAAGAGTTTTAATATTTTATTTATTTATTTAGTTTAATTTTAATAGAGTAAGTAATAAATATAGTTAGTTAAAAGCACCCTGCTTATTTCCATATTACTAAAACTGATGATGATCTACCTGACATTTAATGCAATTATAATTTTGTTGAGGGACACACACTATTGATCTGCCTTTATTTGTCCTGAAGTTAATTAGTAACAGGATGGTCTTAGGTTGTACAGCCCCTCTTTCTGACACATCACTGTGCACTCTGAAATAAAAGTATAGCCCAAGCAAAATATTCTCATTTTGTGTTGTTCCCCAGTTTTAGCTGGGCAGTTTCAAGGTTCAACATGGGATTTTATAAGCACTGGACTTGGTTTGCTGCTCTTTTATGTCTCCACTATATGGGTAAGCTCCTGTTTTAACTTCAGATAAATGAAATTTAGTATCATTTTTGAATTTCTAAATTCAGGCTTCAAAGCATGGTTTTGCCAATATATACATATATTTCTATTTCTTGTGGAGGAGGTACTACTCTACTTTTTGATAAATAGTTGGACATAATATTGTTCATTTTATATATTCATATTTTTTTAATTTATTCAATATTAAATCATAGGAGTACATTAACACCTAATTAGTGTCTTTCCTTTTCAGGTGGAGAAGTCTGGTGTAATTGCACAGACAGTAATATGCAAATTGAGGGAGGTCATTATACACTGACCAAGAATCTACAGATAGGCACCATGTTGGTCTACCACTGTCCTGAGGGTTACTATCCGTACCCTGCTCTGACCCGTCTGTGTCAGCTCGACAGCACCTGGATACCAAGACCCAAAAAGTTTCTTCCACAGAGATGCAGGTGTAAGTAAAGTGTAACACCTTGCCTCAGGCCAATCTCTCTACATGATAATATTAATCAGATCATTATATGTTGTTTTGCAGTGGTTGAATGCCCAGACCCCAACGTGATGGAGAATGGAAACGTCTCCCCTCCTCAAGAGAAGTACTTTGTGAGCAACGAGACCACGTATGAGTGCTACTCTGGATACAAACTACGTGGCTCAGCCAGACGTACCTGTGGATTAAATGCTAAATGGACCGGCTCTACTCCCATATGTAGCCGTGATGGTAAATCCTGAGCAGCAATCTTCTGCTCCCTCCCCCTTTGTTTCATTCAGGTTTCAGATACATCCAAATGTATGACTATTTTATGACTTATTTGTTTTGTTTTTATTCTCATTGCAGGAGGAGATACTTGTGCTGATCCTGGCATCCCAGCTGGTGCCACAAGAATAGGGCATGTGTTTGACATTGGTGACAAAGTGAATTACATCTGCAATGGCAATCTCTTTTTGGTGGGGTCAAAAGAAAGAATCTGTCTTGAGAACGGCCAGTGGACTGGCATAGAACCAGCATGCTACTGTAAGAAATATACCTTCAAGTACTGTTGACTTTTTGTGTTATTTGACCAATGTTTTGCCATGAAAATGTCTCCTGCATGAAAGACACAACATCCAAAAGCAATGAACAAGCTTGTCAAGTTAATTTAGAGGCGTTAAAGTGACATTTTCTTATATTCTTATATTTACAAATTTCACAGTCTTCATGCCAGTAAGTAAAAGGTACTGGATGATTGTGTCCATATCTGTGGTAGCAGAAAGCAAGCAATGCATTTTGTCTGCTTACGTGAAAGTGAGAGGCCTTGTTAACTGGTGGGAAGCCAATGAGCGATTGTGGTTGGTGAGGGTGCCTGAAACAGAGGCAGGTAAAATCTACACAGAAATGCATTCACTTGAACATGATCCCTCACCAACTTCCCACCCATGGTTTTGTGTTCATTTATGTTCACAGTAGCTTTTTATAAAGCTATAGTTAGTTTATAGTAGTTTATAGTTTTGTGTCTGCAGAACTTTATCTTTTCTTTCATTTTGTCTTGTTATAAAATGTTTCCAACTCCCTGTTTATTTGTTATTTTGCCTCTTACAGACAGACACACCTTTGACACTCCAATGGAGGTTTCAAAGGCATTCGGTGGTTCACTCAAAGACAGCCTCACTACTCATGACCCCACGGGTAAGGTCATAGACCTACTGATATTATTATCATTATTTAATAGAAATTCTATTGTGATATTTTTTATTACAGTGCAATTGGGGCTGATTACATTTTGTTGTGTTCTTCATTTGTGATCATTTATCCTCTTTTTTTTGTCAATTGCATCGAAACTCACCACTCGATTATTTGGTCCGCACCAGGCAGTAGTTTAGTAACAAAAAAAAGAAGAATTTTGGCACTAAAAAGACTGTAACACTGACAGAATTATAGGGAATTATAAGACATTGTGTGCGGCACAGTAACAATATTTGTTGTTGATGGTTTAGATGACACACAGGAGGGGAGAAAAATCAGGATTTCAAAAAATGGGACACTGAACATCTATATTGGTGTGGATATTTCTGAAAGCATCAGTGAAGACCACATCGAAGATGCAAAAGATGCTGTGACATCACTCATTACAAAGGTGAGGAACAAACAGCTTTTCTCTTGATTAAAAATGATTCACATAAACTAGAGTATGTTTTATCCAAAATAATACATACATGTATATATACAAGAGTATATATTCAAATTACAGTGTTTTTTTAATGCAAAGGGTGGCTGCCACAGGACTCTCTCACTTTCGATATGCTTAATTTTCTAACAGTCAGCAACACTGTGCTGGAAGTAGAGATGCGAGTTAGGCTGTGATTGTTAAGCTGATTGTTGGCTCAATTTAAAGTATACACATGAGGTGAAAGTACAGATTGCTGTTGATGGATGCTGGCAATATATTTGCTGAGTTGTTAAAAGATGTTAGAAATACAGCAGTTAGTGTGACTAGTCTGGACATTCAATTAGTTACTTGATATAATAAAGAATAAAATTACATATTAGAATTTGTATTGAGCTCGGCAGAGTAACACAAAAAAAGTATTATTAATGTTAAAATATTATTGATTGGCCTGAAAGTAGTAGTAGTAGTTTATATTTACTTTACTTGCAAACACAAACACATGATTTTGCACTTGGACCAGTTGGTATGGACAGTCTCATTTAGACCAAACCATATATAAATAATATTTATATGCAGTCAATGGAACAAACCAATAACCATCACATGACTGGCTCTTCACTGATTGACAAAGACATCTTGCTAAAAAGTTTCATATTTTAAAAAAAAGTTCATTGGGGACACTGGTATGGTGAAAAAAAACAGACGTTTTTAGATTTACCCGCAATAAACTGTATTAAAAGACAAGCTCTTTTAATACAGTTTATTGCTGGTCTAAAACATATTTTTTACTGTTTTATTTTTTTCATAATGTCTTTTTTATTTTTTATTCAATTTTGAACACTTTTGGTTTCTGTTTTATACATTTTTTGCACAAACTTTTAGTGTTTAAGTGATGCATGGAAATGAACAGTTTGCTTCATGTTGTATCACAATCATAAAAATATTTAAGGCTCTACAGAGAGACCAGCTGTAAATACTGCTTCCATAAGTGGATTTTTACCACAAAGTCATATATTGTACAGTAGTTTTTGTGTGAGCTGACTTTTGAAGCTGTTCACTTTAAATGACACACTTTTATGGCACATTTGGCACACTGTGCACATTAACATGTACAAAAATAATCTCATCCCATTTGGCAATCAGGGCCATCATAATTTCATGATGAATTACACATCATAATGTCCTTGGCACGGATCCCTTGGCTTGTTGTAAATGCACAATGCGGGATACTCTTTCTGCTGATAAATGGATCAATTGCTCAAAAAAATGACCATAAGCAGTTTGATACATGAGGAGGTGTTGCATTAACAAAACATTTCACAGCAGTTCCACAAGACTGCATGTTTTAACACACTTGTGTCAAAACTTTGTAAGATGCTAAAGATCATCCACCTTGTATTTAACTGATATTCTTTGTGTCTCCACAGATTTCATCTTTTGCTGTGACTCCAAACTATGACATCCGCTTTTTCTCCTCTATACCACATAAAGTTGTCAGCATTCTTGATTTTTTGGATGGTAGAGAAACACTAAGCTCCTTGAAAACTAAAATGGACAATTTTAAAGTAGACGGTAAGTCAAATATATTGGACACATTGCTATGAAAAAAGAACAAGGTTGATCCTAAAGTTATGGTAACCTGTCTGTGTGTTTTGACTCCAGAGGACAAAACCTCTGGAACAGATCTAAACCTCGTCTTTGAGACCTTCCTGGAACAAATGGCTGTGATAAAGCAACGAGTTCAAGATGATGGATTTAAAGAACATCGTCATGTCATCATCATTTTTACAGATGGTCATTTCCTTTCCCCTTTGATATATTTTATGTATATATTTTATGTGTATACTTATTTCCTTAATGTAGCTTTCACTGAAGGCAAATTATGGATTTAACGTCACATTCACTGAATTTGTGAAAAATGCTTGAATTCCCTCTAGAAGTTTTATTACAACTGTCATTGAACTAGCACAGATTTAAAGATGAATCAAGCTTTTGTAAAGTATTAATGACACAGTTGAATGATGTTTGTGTAAGACTAAAGGTTAAAGCAGGAAAAACACACTGTTTTATGTCATTGCAGGTGCTTACAATATGGGCGGTTCACCTTTACCAACTGTGGCAAAAATAAAGAACCTGGTGTACATGAACCACACTTCTAAAGGGCACGTTCAACCCCGAGAAGACTATCTTGGTGAGTTTCTATTTGATCTGTTGACAATTGAATTGAATTGAGCTTGAGTTTCTGTGTTTCTGTGTCTTAACTCAACGATGATCAAGCTACTTTTTATTCTGTTACAGACATTTACATTTTTGGTATTGGCGCTGAGATCTACGATGACGACCTGAAGCCCCTCGTAGTAGGCACTGGTGGACAGCATTACTTCAGAATGCAAAATATAATTGGGAACTTGGAGAAGACCTTTGATAATATTATTGGTAAGTCACCAAAGTGACAGCAGAGGGATGAATGAATCTGGTAAAACATTTTGGTAATTTCCACTTCAATTATTCATTGCTACGCCTTGTGTGTGCTTTTGGTTTAAAGTCCCCCTCCACTCAAATATGGGGTTTTCTTTGCACACATTACAGTTAGTTTCAGGTCAATCTTGGTCCAGTATACAACTTACACAACTGTGAAGTGCACAAACACTGAGAATGGATTTTACAATGGAGTGAACTTTTGAAATTACAAATATTTGTATATTCATAGATTCTGGGTTTTGAATAAAGGAGAAGGAGAAGAAGTACATGGGATATCATGTATATCATTATATACAGTATACATCTTAAAACATTGAGGGGGGGGGGGGGGGGGGGGTTCCAAGTCTCATAACAAATGCATTTATGTGTCACTGTTTACCTATAAGCATTCATCTCCAACCTCTAATTCGACACTAAGGAGATATATGTTCATAACTGGAGGGTAAAACTTGATTCTCTTGTTTCCTTAAGTACTTAAGAGCAGGAAGAAGCATCACTCCTGATCTTATGGTGTCTCTAAATGATACGTAGCCCTGCACCACTGATGTTGAAGTGGACAGATAATGAAGGGGGGAAGTCAGATATCCCATTGTAGATACATTTCATAAAGGCATCGTATTTCTGCCTCCATTAGGAGAGCAGACCAGTAAAAACATAGATTTAACAAGAACAGAGCTTAGGAAGAATCACACGAGTAAATAATGCATATTCATAAAAGAAACTATAAGATATCAACATTTCAACAAATATCTTAAACACTACATAGTTGCCAGATCTATCATCCCAGATACTCTGTAACGATGACTTTGTTGTTTTAATCACCATGGATTTTTTTCTTTTATGTAGATGCAGACGAAGTTGTGGGTTTATGTGGTCTTCACAATGCAACAACTGAAGGAAAAGACAAAGATGTGGCAAAGAAAAAGTATCCATGGGTGGTTTTCATTATTGTCCAGGTGAATATTTCAGTATTTCAATTAAATGTGCAGTATGTAGACTTTTGTGGCCTCTAGCATTTGCTCTAGAAAAGGGGTTTTGTGTTCTTTGCAAATTTTGCAGCCACTAAAGGTTCCCCTACACACTTGTAGGTTACGGGGGAGGGGAGGTTTATTAATTTAGTTGCAATCTGCAACCTCACCACTAGATGCCACTAAATATTTCTAAATTATACTAATTAATAAATATAACTATTACTAAATGACATATCTTTAACTTTTTTATTAATGTGTGAAATACGATTGCAAAAGTGAATACAATCAAATTGAAGCATTATACTTTTCACAATGGAGAATAACTGTGACTTTGTGGGAAAACAGCTTTTTAATTATCTACCAGCCATGCTGTCCTTGTTGTCTTTGCAGTGGTGCCAGATCTTGTGCTGAGTAACCACAGAAACAGAATATTAATTCTTACTTCAGCATAATATATAGCTATGAAATGACATTGTTTATTCATTCATTTATCATTTCAATTCAAAGAATGAAGGTCTAAGAAAGTGCCTTGGCTCTCTGGTGACCCCCAAGTTTGTCTTGACTGCTGCTCACTGCTTCAAATTTGGGGATGCACCGGAACACATCACCGTTGAAATTGAAGATGCAGGGTTCAAAGGTAAGATAACCAAACATATTGGCATTTTAGCACTTTGTTATACAAAAATGTGTGTATGTGTTATGTTATCCAGTGAAGTTATTTTATTGGTAATGGATATTTTTAAGTTTTGAATTTGCTAGTCATGTATTTTGATTTTAAAGATATTCATTTCCCATTCCTGATGACAGCAACTTTAATACATTTGATTGTGTCTCTTTTACAGTTAAAAAAGTGAAAAAATTCACGTTACACCCAAATTACAATGTCAATGCTAAAGTGAATGAAGGAGTGAAGGAATTCTATGACTACGACGTGGCTCTCATTGAACTGGTGGACTATGTTGATATCTCCTATTTCGTCAGGTAAGAACTACTGTTGAAATCACTTCGGCTGCATGAGGATTATAAATGAATGCTTCTTACTGTAAAGTTAATCTTAACACACAGACTCATCCACAGAGATAATAGATTAATCACAAATTCTGAAGTATGCTTTGTAAAAGTTGTTTACTTGGAACATCATCTCCAATGTTATGTTGGTTTTTTGGTGTCTCGTTCAGACCTATTTGCATACCTTGCACCCTGGAGACCAGCGATGCTCTAAGACTGCCTCGTGGTTCCAAATGCAAGGAGCAAGGTGATGTAACTACACCAACTAGCTATAACACCAAGACACAGGCAGGGGTCATGAATACTAAAAATTGCTTTTCTTTATAGAGAAGTGGGCGATTTGACCTAAATGGACCCTGTTTACAATCTTAAGCTGCAATACATTATAGTGACATTTGAGTCAATCTGATATTTCTAGCTAAATTAACCACAATGAATCATCTGCTGAGCCTCACTTCCCTCAGTTGCTGATGCCGCCTTTCAAGCTTTTTTTCTCTCACTGGACATATATATTTTCAATTTGTTTGTTTTTTTATATTGAACGTGAATATCTTCAAATGATCCCATCAATCGTACTGTCATATCATAACAGTAAAACTAGTTTAACATTTGTAATCACTAAATTAACACTCAATTAATTGTAAAAACACACTATAATGTAGTTGTAAGCCGATATAAGACAAACTGAGATGCCATTTGAATTAAGAAGTCATACTTAATAAACATTTGCTATAAATGAATAATTAATAAGTACATCTACATAAATAATATGTAGATGTATTAGTTTATGTGATTACATGTTATATTATTTTGTCAGTCATGTGTTATCTGTTGCACATGCTTCACAGGGATTACAATTGTTGACAAATACTGTACATTAATAAATTACTAAATAAGCAATAAATCATGTCCTCTCCTCACAACTAGGTTCAAGCTCTAGGTTAGTTTAGCAAAAAACAACAACAACAAAACAATACTTCTTATAAAATTAAATGAGGTGGGTTAAAATACTGCAATTAATTTAATTAACAGTATTTTTCTGTTCTCTTTTGTAGAGGATCTCTTGTTAAAGACTCATAAAGAAAAACTGTATTTCCTGACCAAGACAGACCCCCTGGTGGCTGCAAAAAGTGTCTTTGCTAAGCTTGGTGATAATGTAAGTTTTTAGTGACTGAGCTATGTTGTGTCTCGTGTGTGTGTGTGTGTGTGTGTGTGTGTGCGTGTGTGTGTGTGTGTGCGTGTGTGTGCGTGTGTGTGTGAGTGTGTGTCAAAACCCAAAAGCCAACTTAAACTGCTACTTCTTTTCACAGAGGGATGCATGCATCAGACATGCGCTAACTGCACAAGGTATAACAACAAAAAATCCAAAGGATGCTGTGACTGATAACTTCCTGTGCACTGGCAGTAAGACTGATAGAGATCATATAGCATGTACAGGTATGTTTTCCTATATGTCATTCAGTTCCCAAATGATTTTGCCTGACAAGCCTCAGTTATCAAGTAAGGTGTCATTCAGTCTGAGCAACAGTGGTGCAGATCTGGAACTGAGGCCAGTTATTTTGTGTGTAACCGTGTGTGTGTGTGTGTGTGTGTGTGTGTGTGTCTTTATTGGTACAGGCGACTCTGGAGGTGCAGTGTTCAAAGACTATGAGTATCGCACAATACAGGTAAACAGTTGCTCTTTTCCTGTGGTGGTAAATATTTCTCAAAAATATAAAAAGAAAACACTAAAATGATGTAATAAGTTCATACAGTAGATGTCATAAGTTCCTGTTGATCGTGTAAAGTAACCAGCAATTGATTTCACAGGTTGCATTGGTCAGCTGGGGAACTGAGAATCTATGTGAAGCAGGTGGTATGGTCGAGTCAAGCGAAACTTCCAGAGATTTCCATATTAATCTTTTCAGAGTTGTTCCTTTCCTCAAATCAATCCTTGGCGACGAGGCACAGGATGACTACGCGCCACTTCAGTTTTTGGACTATGAATGAATTTCTTATGATTTGTTTCAGCATTTTAGTAATGTGATTTGTGTGGACTTTGTGTTTAAAAACTGTATGTTATTGTTTGCTGATTGATGCACACATTCAAAATAAATTTGGCATTACTCACTCTCAAAATCCACACTTACAGTGATGCAAATAGCTATGCTGTTCTGTACCAGTCTGTACATGCAATTACTCATCAATTATTCAGCATTCAACCAGTATACTGTATACAGAAGTTAATAAATGAGCATTAATCTGTGTCTTGATGCAAATGATTAACACACCATGGATTAGTCTTGGCTATGTGACTGTATATAGAGTGAGACGATATAAATTTGAGATTCACTATTTGTCCATTTATGGCTTTCCCTTATGGAGTATTTATGATTTTTGTATAATTGTGATAATTTCCTGTTTTTGTTGACATGTAAGAAATTAACTGTCATATGTTGATTTTATCAATGAACAAACTTTACAGTATCTGTGTGATATACTGAGTACCAATAACTCAATGTAGAATTACCCATATTGCAACAGAGACTTTTTGCTTATTGCTGCAATACCAGCAAAGCCAAACACTGTGTTTAGCTGCTTTGTAACAGATTAAAAGTTTGACTTTGACCAAATGAAACACAGTTCACAAATTTGACAAACAAACAAATCAACCTGCTATCAGCTTCCGTAAATGACAAAATGACAAACACCCACTGATGTCACAATTCTCTTGAGTGTGGAAAAGACTCAATATGAGAAGCAGTCCTGAGAGAAGAGGGCAGCTGCTCCACTGCTGGCTTTGCTTACAGGTCAAGATCTTGTCATATAACCAATGACAGCATGAAGTGAGAAATATTTATATGTAACATTTGCTAATAAAATGAATCAAATAATGCAGACCTATGCATTATTAAGCTGTAAATTCTCTGCTCTATTAGAGCGCTGTTTTAAAAAGAAATTACATTGTTTATACATTGACAATCACAGATTATTAATTTACTTTTCTCATGCTTTCTCTAAAACTGCATTAAAAAAAGAATGACTAAATTGATTACTACATCACTTTAAAGGTTTCATCAAAACTCTTTTATGGCTGCTCAGCCCTGCTGATAGAGCATCCAGCTCCCCCCCAGGTCAGTGAATCAGGGCCCTCTTCCAGTTCTCTGTGCAGGCCTACGCAATGCGGACACTCAGGCTGGCAGCTTGCCATCTCAGATCAGTCACATTTCATTTAGTGGGGGATTAAGTTCTTTTTTCGTGGAGTAATTAAGTTTTTTCTTTTTCTTTTTGGCTTTCAGATGGAAATCAACTGAGTTTGTCATTCATTGCTGTGTTTTTACAGTCCACAAACAAGCGAGGCTATTGCATTACAAATGATTTGTTGTGGTCAAAGGAAGTTTATGGCTTCAAATCATGTTTAACTATGATCTGTTGACCATTACGCTGTCGGGGCTCGCCTCAGTGAAAATGTACATTTAGCAATTCTCTTTATTAATGTATATTGGCTAAATGTCCAACATCAAAGTGCAGTGGTGAATTTTCAAAATCCATGTTAGGTTTCTCTGACATGGTGAACCCTCCACCGAGTTTGTGAGGGAGTATCTGCGTGGGTGCGTTTGATCAGTGATGTACACGCTTCCCGTGGGAGCATTCATCTGGTTTCCCTTTAACTAATTGGGGAAGATGGAGGAGGTCAGTGGGATGAGAGGAGGAGGAGGAGGCGTAGATGGAGGAAGACAGGCTGTGTGAGAGGAGGGATGAATAGGAGAGGGTTAATTGAATGAAACCCTCTTCTGGTCTCAGATGCCATAAACAAGGAGGGATTTTAAAATTCCTTATTCAATCCCTCTGGAGAACTTTGTTACTTCTCTGTCATCTCTTTTATTGTTCAGAGCACCACCTGCTCACCCCAACATCCTGTACTTCACCTTCATTTTAAATAGAGCTGAAACATTTTGGTTGAAATCAATCTCTTAGACCTAAACTGATTAGCAGTGTTTGGATAGAGCGGCATGCATGCAGACAGGGCAGCCCCCCTTCAAACCCTCCGCCCACCCGCGCTCCCTTATTCAACACTAGCACACACAGCATATTCTTGATGAAGCATCCTGCTGTTCAAACTCCGACTGATCTGTCTCTCTGTGAGCCCTAAATCAACCTTATGGGCCATTTTAGAAATTAACACCATTAAGAACTGCATACATACACTTTTACACCCATTTATGCTCAGAAAAGCATGAGCACATGCACCCATGTCTTCTGATGATCCTAAAGCTTGAATCATAAAATCATAACGATGGCAGAGGAAATCTCCTTTAACTGTAATGTTAAATATTCCTCAGAATAACTTAACTAATAATAATAAACTTTTGTGCTTTCAGGTACAAAATTATGTATTTTTAAGTTAAAGGAATACTCTGTAATTTTCGTCGGCATAATTGGCTTAATTAACGAAATTTAGATGTCAAGATCAATAACACTCTCCTGTTTGCACAGTTAATATAGAGCTACACCAGAAGCTTTAGCTTAGCTTAGCACAAAGGCTGGAAACTGCAGACTGCAGCTAAATGTTTGACCTGTAGACAATAAAACCTTTCTTATTCTGATTTATGGATTCCTACATAAAGACAACATTTTCTGTCAAAGTTAGGAAGAGTTTGGTTATTTTGCAAGAGAGATTTTCTGCATTGTGCTTTTTCTCTGCGCTTTTCTCGCTTGCGTGAAGTGGGCAGGGCTCAGTTGGAAATAGATGATGTCATCCATTTCCTTGCACCAATTAGGGTCCAGCAACATTTCACTCAAAACATGATGACTGTTGTGGTCTTTTTGTCTTGCTTGTGTTGCTTAAATCACACTCCTGATGAAGATTAGCTGACGTATTTTTTTTGTGTAACAATCGTAATAAATAACAACTATGGATTTTTATTCCTGAACTTTATTTTTTATTGTTGCTTACTTTATCTAAAATATATTTCAAGAAATGTACACTTTACACTGTCCCTCTTCCTGGAGATGTATATATCTATATATATGTATGTATGATATCCCTAATCGAGTTAGGGGATATCATTTTCATGTAACACTTTTGTAATGATAATATCCAAAGCTTAAGTAATAAAGGAAGGAGTGAAATCTGCCTCCTGTCAGCGTTTACAATGAGAAGCACTTGCATGATTAGATGTCTTGCGATCGATGCAGCTTCTTCTCCCAATCATTAAGACTGCTCTTAACAGATTACAACCCCCTCCCAAACACGCACAGTCTTCTCTCCCCCTCTTCTTGCTCCTCCTTCTGTCTCACATGCACGCTCTTTCAGCCTTGAACACACGGAATAGGAGACTTGCCTCTCTATTTTTGTTTTTGTGCATTTTCTTACACCTGAAGCTTTTTCAGTTCTGGATGAAACTGATTAGTTGAACCTAACCTCCACTGACGGCCAGATGAACAGACAGCGGAATGATAAAAGCTAAACTAAAATACAAGAGGTGGTGGTGAACGTACAGTAACTGGCAGAGATGGACCTGCATACAATCTTCTGCTTTTACCTCCTGCTTTTATGTTTTGATCTTTCAGGAGCTGCGAGCCTCATTACAGGTAAGTCTGCATACATTACACAAAGACAACATAGTACAAACACAATCACTTAGTTCACTTGATTGTGGATGTCTCTTTGGTTTCCTTCTCCCGACCTGCCTTCTCCATCCCTCTACGCTGGACGTTGGGACTTCTGAAGCGGATATATTTGAAGCCAGGGGTAAGCAACACACTTCTTCTTAGAATACTGTTTAATGAAGTCTTCCACAACTGTCTCTATCTCTGTATTTGTCAGTTACACACCTACAAAATTCCCACATTATAGTAGTTCCTAGTAGTCAATGCTCTAACATTGTCTATTTAGCACATGCTTGTGATATTTGAGGGAACACAATTTATTGAACATCTGGTAGTGGCACAATCAGGTGAATGTGTGTGTGCGTGTGTGCGTGTGTGTTTGTTCAGGTCAACGTGTGTGTAAGGCAGGAAAAGGGAGGCCGTGTTACAAGCTGGCCTACTTCTCTGAGTTCCGGCGCCGGCTGAACTTTGTGGAGGCCGAGCTCGCCTGCCAGAGGGATGGAGGGCAGCTGCTGAGCGTGGATTCGCCATCGGAGCAGAAGATTGTAGAGCAGCTTATTACAGAGCTACGCCCAACTGATGGAGACTTCTGGATCGGGCTCCGCCGTAACCATGGAGATGGTGACAGCAGCAGTGACTGCTCCTCACAGTACTACTGGCTGGATGGCAGCAAGTCTACATTTAGGTGGGTGGAAGTTATTTTAGAGGGCCAAGGGGCTGAAAATTAGGACAGGATGTGTATTAATTTAAACTTTTTTTAGAATTTTAGAGCATTGAAGTGTAATGTCAGCGTGTCTTGCAATAATTAATTTCACTGGTTAGTTGATGAGGAATGTGTGTTGAAGAGAGGTGTTGCTTCATTTGTGTGGTTTCAAGTCTGGCTGGGTATCATTTAAAAATTGTGATACTACAATACTTGAGTTTTCTTTTTCTTTGTTTTTTTTCCATGTATCACTGACCTGTTTCAAAGGCCTTTTTCCACTGGTTGTTGAGGATATTTAGACTAAAACTCCTCACTGAAATTTTGTATAACGTATTGGTAAACAAAGCATATGTCAATACATATATAGTGTAAAAGCAAGTCAACCGGCCAATATCTCGGTGTATCTCTCGATGTAAGCTTTGACCAAATAACATAGACTGACAAAATTTGGATTACGTTAGGAATTATCTACTCAAGAAATACTTAAAAATGATTATGAAATCTGACCGCACATAGAACTTGAGTTTTCGATACTAAATACTACTTAATACTACAGACACTTTTCAGTACCAATGAGGTATTGCGTTTGACACACAGCCTTAATTGCATCAGTACTGGACTGCATTTTCATTTACATTCATTTTTTTTACAGATTTGGTTAAGTCACCTTTGAGAAAAAGTGATTTTGTACATTGTGTGTGTAGGAAGTGGCACATAGATGAGCCATCATGCGGTTATGAGGTATGTGTGGTGATGTACCACCAACCATCTGCTCCCCCTGGTCAGGGAGGGCCCTACATGTTCCAGTGGAATGATGACAACTGCGAAACCAAGAACAACTTCATCTGCAAATACACTGCAGGTACTGCTGCACGTACTAATTCAATAACCTTTAACTATTACTAAAATACAGCAACACTGTTCACTGTCGTTTATCTTGTCTGCAGAGTATCCAGTGGATCCTTCTCCTTCCCCGAACACCACACAAACAGGTAAAACATACTAAAAGAAAATGTGATTCAGCAGATGTTTTGGACAGTTTGAGAGTGAGTGTGTTTAATACAAAGTGAGACAGTCTGAATGTCATAGGTGCCTTTCATTACAGACATCATCCCCTCATCTGTGCTGCCGTGGCATCCAAGTGACCACAACCAAGACAGAAGTACAGGTTGACTAAACCATTTATTCATATTAATAAACTACAATAATAACTAATGTAGCTGTATCCTAATCGCAAAATGACAATCACTAAATATGTTCATCTGCTGTGTGTTTCTCTCTTTTAGCTCTGAATTTGGTTTACATCTTCATTCCCACCATTCCTCTGTTACTGCTGTTACTGACAGTGATCGGAGTCTGTTGCTTTAAACTGCTTGTCAGACGGTGAGGATCCAAAACAAAGACAAAAACTTAATACTGAAGACTGATGAAAGTTTTACTTCACTGGAAAATAAAGATTTGAAACACTTCCTGCATCACCTGTTATACACCTTTGATTGAATGTAATTGTGTTCATCCCTGAGCAGCTTGTTCTGTAAGGCAAATAGTACGAGTAAACAGTGAAAAACCAAGGCTCTACACTAATATTTACTGATGTTAATATCCTTACTAGTATCACTACTGTCATAAAAACAGTTAACCTTTTCACAGGAATATCTATTAACTACCACCTTCAAGAGGAAATATTTTCTTTATCTACCATTTCCAATAAACAGAAGGATCATTTTCTATTCTGGTTAAATCCAGTGAAGAAACCAAAATGTTTTGTGTTTTTTTTTTTTTTTGTCAGTAGTTTCTGACTTCCTTAACCTGTCTGCGGCACTGAAGGCTAAACCTTTAAAAACAGCTCAGAAATATGATTTCCTAGTTTCCTCATAAAACTAAGAAATTTCCTACAACAGGTGGGCACTGTAATTGTAACCAAATGTTACTAAAACAGTAGTAAGTAATGTATTTGCTGTGAACTATTTTCATTGGTGGACTAATACATGCTAGTGAGAATTTGCAGCAGCAGGATGAAACTACAATGCTAATGGTAATAAAGGAACATGCCGCACAAGTGTAACTGTTTGACACACTGGTGTTTTTGGTTAACAATTAAAGTCTATGACACCTATTTTCTCAAACAATATTACTTAAAAATAATTATCAAATTAAATCTACATCTCAGAATCAATTAAGATTATTCAGAAACTATTCCTCAAATAAAGTTGGTGTGTTATATCTTGCACACTGGCGAACAGTGCAGTCTCGTTTCATTCTGTGTTAACGTTTGAGATGTCTTCTTTGTGCTCCTGTTTATGTGAGACAGAAGGAGCAAAGAGCAGAAATCAGAAGTATGCCAGACAGACCCAGGTCTCTGCCCCAGCCCAATTCCAACCGATGTCTACAATGTCATTCGCTCCCAGAAGGACGATGACCTGGTTTCCACTCGGCCGCAAACCAAAAACACCTCTTTTGTATGCTCCTCCCCTGACACACCAACAGGTGATTATGACAACCTGGGCGGCCGGGACACAGAGAGCGGCTTTGTGACACTTGCCAGCACAGAGAGCTGCTTCCTCAACTTTGACCTCAATGACCTCAGCCTCGGGCGTCGTGCCACCCGCGACTTCTACGACACCAGCTTAGGCCGGTCAGGAAAGAGGGACTTGAATGACAGCAGTCTGGGTCGCTCTGGCCACAGAGAGTTTTATGACAGGAGTCTTGGTCGTCGCACAACAAAGAGTGAACATTACGGCAGCAGTGTGTATGGAGACCATGGATTGTATGATGGCAGTATCAGAGGAGGGAGTGACCTTTATGACCCCAAACTGAGGCCTGGAGGTCACACAATAAAGGCTGACCTTTATCAGACATACATCACCAATGGCAAGGAGGACACTTACCAAACCAGCCTGGGAACGTACGGAAACCGCAAATCCTACCAATCAAATCTGGATTACTACAGAAATGGCCTGACTCTTGACAGCGGAAAGAGATACTTCAATGAACAAGAATGGATCAACAGAGAAAACTACTGATCCTCCCGATGGTTCCTCAAGTGTGTGTACAGCAGCGTGTGTCATTGTGGATGAGGACGAGGGAATGGTAAACACTGTGCATGTGTTTGGTTGTAATTGTGCAGTATGTTTCTGAAGCCATTTAAGGTCATGAAAATCAAATTCAAATGAAACCTGTAGTCCATTACTGAACTATACTCTGGGTTGTAGTTATTTTATAGTAATATAAACCATATAAACACTGCATCATTTGAAAAACCCAAACACTTATTTCTAGTTGTATAGAGCCATGCAGATAGTTTGGGCTTCATTCGGTCAAGTTTTGAGAGATGGAGATGAATTGAATTTAGTCTGCGGTGCTCACAGCATTTAAGAAAGATTAGTTTAAAGGATTAAACAGTAACATATCTTCCGAAAACAATGTCCACGTCACTCTGGATAATACACACATCTTGTGGTAACTGCTTTTTCTGTAGCTAAAAAATGAAGAAGAGTAGCCATGAAAGCTGTTGATAGTAAAGTCTTATTTCAGGGGGTATCACTCATTATTGGAGACACTGTTGAATTTTGCAGTACTATGAGCACCAAAACCACATTCTTTTCACTTTTATTGTATTGCAGTGGCAGCAGAAATAATATTTTGAAGTCTGGATAATATTACCAATATATAATATTATCATTATCTCTCTAAAGTACCTGCACGGAGTGTCTCAGATTTGACTGAGAAATTATGAATGACTTTGAGTTTGTGTGTGTGTGTGTGTGTGTGTGTGTAGCATCCTGTTTGCATGGCCTGTCATGCTTGGTAACTACTGAGGCCTTGTGTTTGCAGTGCCTGAAGATGCTGTTTTTGTTGTTTTTTTAATCACAACCACATTTACCTGATATAAATAGGTTACCTCGAATAGATTGTGTTTTGACATGGCCTTAAAATGTTTGTTGTCAAGAAACAGCTGAATATCATTTACACACTTGTTCCCTTGTTTATTAATGGCCTTCTTTCTGTCTCCTATTGAGTCAATCAATAGTAGTCAATCAATAGGAGACAGTCATAGAGAATGATAGCAAGTGGAAAGGTAGCTCATATAGTGAATTCAGCTCGAGTGCCTGCAGCCTGACCACAGGAATGGCATGATATCAAAGAGAATGATCAAATATAGCATCATCTGTATTGTTAATCAGAATGTATAATGTCTTGACATCTCTCCTGTAAGTGAGAGTGGTTTGTATGTTTGTTATATAAAGAAATCTTCAAATAAAATGAGATTAGAACTGAATTTGTTGTGTGTGGAACAGTGACATATTTTACCATCCAAACAAACAAAGAAGGATTGTGTTCGCGGTCATATCATCATATTTTTATTAATATTTCAAGTTAAGTTAATCACGCAACCGTACTTTCAGTCATTCTCACCACTCACACCCAACATAATGCACAACGAGATACTGTTCAAGTGCAGACGCGTGAACGCTACGAGATTTCTTACATGAATTAATCAGGAATATTCTTTCATTCAGGCCACATTTTTAAGTTAAGTATGAAAGGGAAACACTTCTTTTTTTCCTCAGTAATGGCCTGTCCTGCATTTAAAACATGTAAAATCTTGTAGTTTTCATCCACTGTAAGACATTCATTTAGACACAGACAAACACATGAGATGAACAAAAAAATAATGTTTGACATCCACATCTAGCTGATCCCTGCCAAGCACACCTGGGTACTGTACACACAGTTTTGTCTTCACCCTCACTCACTCACACACACACACGCCCATAAAGCAGACCTTAAGTCTCAAAATCATGCACACATAGGTACACACACACACACACACACACACACACACACACACACACACACACACACACACACACACACACACACACACACACACACACACACACACACACACACACACACACACACACACACACACACACACACAAGCTGTTTTGAGGGGAAGTGATTGATTTCTGGTGTTAGGATTTTGTTCTTGAGGCCAGGTTGAGGTTTAATGGTCAGCCGTGGGTCCGTTTACGAGGCTGCTTTTGCCGCCGTGCTTTCAAGATGACGTAGCGCCTGTAGGTGGTGTGATGGTCCGATATGAATGGGATGTAAAATGCTCTGAAGAGAGGCGAAGACCTGAGAGGAAATATGTATATTTTATAAAAAAGCTAAATAAATGTCCTACAAGTCTGAAAATAAAGGAGCTTTTCAAATGTTCAGTTGTGTAAAGAAATTTGCATTGGCTTTTGTTTTGATGAAACTGGAATATATTTTTACAACATAATACCTTTTATTTGTTTATATTTTATCTGCTATTTTCTTTGGAGAAGTTACAGATTTGACCTGTGACGAAGTAACACATAATTCTTAGATCTGCTTTCTGACTTCATTAGGTGTTTTATTTCTAATACTGATTGCTATTGTAATAGTAATAGATCAATTCAACCTTTCAGTGTTCCCTGGAGGTGACACTGTTACCTCAGACCTGGTTTGACATTTCTGTGCTGCAATTTCTTGTTACTTATGAATTATCCGTGTACCATCAAGAAATACCTTGATGCTTGAAGGAAAGGCTTAAAAGCGATGATGCTCCACTCCTCTTTGTTGGATGAATAACGGGGCTCATTTGGCGTCTCTTCATCAGTGTCTAGGTCTACCAGGTAGTGACACTGCCGTAAATCCACCTGCATACAGCAGACATTTCACAATTAAAATGCAGCTGCTATTACCAACAGTCGCGTTCAACATAACATTTTTCCCCCACTGGCCCACATGGCCAATAGATCAGAGTTTTACTGGCCTTTTGTATATTCTTAGCAGTCCAGCAGCCTAAAAATTAAGTCAACATAATTTTGGTGATTTATTCATTGTTTACACAATACCAACAACAGTGAAAGTCCCTTTAGATATTGTTGTTTTCCTTTAGTTATGGATATGTAATGATGACATACAAATATAAAATAAGGCACATATTGGATCAGTAAATGAATGGTGTATAAATGTAGATTTTTCCATATTTTCTCCTCCTCCCTCTGCTGCTGCTGCTCAGGTACTGCTGGTAGAGAGGAGCGGCAGGCTGGTGTCTGCCTAAAGTCTACAAGAACCCAACTAATCGTTAGATACAATGAACGTCCGTTAAAGCTGTTGTATTTATGTTCTGCTTGTTCAACAGTTGTTGTTTTTTGGGGGGGGGGGGTCTTCAATTTTGGCAAGTACATTCTTCAATTATTTGTTCGTTGCCCTTTCAAGGCTTTTTTTTTTTTTTAAACAATAGGGCATAGTTAACTATATATAGTTGAACATGGGAAGCTATTCACTCCATGGATCACCAGAGTTCTATGGTAAGGAATGTAAACAACCACATACACATGCATATGTACATGTATAATCTACATACACATATCTACATATAGCCACACTCATGTATACATAAAATAAGATCAAACAGAAACTTATTTATTAATTGTTTCTTATTGATGTCCATACCTACATTTCCTATTATATCTAATGCATAAATCCGTTTATCTTGTCAACATCTTTTCAAACTTATTGTCAAGTCAATTAAAATCTGATCAAACTGGTACTATGTATTCATTCCACTTGGTCCAAATCAGGTAAAATGTTTCTTTTTGGAACCTGAGGGTAAATGACAGTCGCTCCATAATATAAATTTCATGTATTGTTTCTATCCACTCTTCAATAGTTGGTGGGTCTGATTTTAGCCATCTCCTTGTGACAACCTTTTTGCTTGCTGCCAGAAGTATATGAGCAAGTTTCTTGTCATTATTACTCCATCTATCTAATTGGATATCACCCATGTAAATAGTTTCACATCTGAGAGGAATACTACTACCAAACACATTATTGACATGTTTATGTATTTATTGCCAGTAAGAGACAAGAACCTGGCAGCTCAAGAATATGTGGAAGTGGTTGGCATTGTTTTCCCCCACAGAGCCTCCAACCACTGCTGCCATCCCCAGAATGTGCTTTCTGCTGTGGAATAATAAAGAATCGTACAATATTTTTCCAGCAGAATTCAGGCCATGTAGATGAACTAGTTGAACTCCATTGTATTGCACACATTCTTTGCCAACTCTCCTTGGAGATGTTAAAATTACCCTCTTTCTCCCATTTCTGTTTTATATAGAGAGAGTTATCTGATTTACATTGAAGAATACCTTTATACAATTTGGAGATGATCTTGCTGCACGTTGTGGATTTAGATGCTGACAAACTGAAACTCTTCTGTTTTCAAAGCTGTGTTCAAGTTCTGACAGAAATAGTGTCAAACTTTAAGGTATCTAAAGAAATCCAGGTCATGTTTTTCCTGTAGGGATCCAAAATTTTGGAACGCCCCCTTGTGGACAAATGTGTTGTAGTTAATAAGGCCTTTTGTGGTCCATTTTCTGAATCTATCATCAGATCTATTCAGCAAAAAGTTTGAACCGTAGGTACACCATCTTAACAATTTTGCAGGAACTTCTAACCTGCATAGTTTTATAGTTTCCTGCCATGTTTTTAGTGATAAGTTGAACCACTGGTTACCCTTGCTAACAGCTTTTTTTTGTAGGTCCTCATCTGCTAAAATTGCTTCCAGTGGGATCCCTTCTGCCAATAGATTTCCAATCTCCTTCCACCTTGCTGAGTATGCCTGAGTACATAAACAAAGTAAGGGCCTTAATTGAGCCACATAATAATATATTTGTAAACATGGGAGGCCCATTCCACCACAAGCCTTCTTTAATTGCAGGGTTTTATACTTTATTATAGGTTTTTTCCCTTGCCACAATTACCTGGATATCAGTCTGTCCCAACAGTTGTTTGATAAACTGCTTATTCCCTCTCCCTGACAGCAAGCAGTTGTAGTCAACTCAAAAACAGTATAATCTACAGTCTGTTTTATCCTCTCTGCAGTGGACTTAGTGCTCTGCTGTCTGCTCTGTGTGTGTGTGTGTGTGTGTGTGTGTGCGTGTGTGTGTGTGTGTGTCTCAGCTCCACCCTCTGACAAAGAGCAGAGCAATGGAGAGGCAAACATCTCACTCTGTCCCCCACTATTTCCAATCAGCTGCTTGAAGCAGAGAAAGTGTGCTTGGTTTGTGTTCATCTAACAATGTACAATGTGAAATTTGAGCAGTGGTGTTCATCATTAAGCAGCTATGTAAACATGTCCCTATATGCTGTGAGTACAAATTATTTATCACCCTCCTGGCTGGTGACCCTCATTTATTTGTTAGCTTTGACTCTGATTGGCCTGCATACATTTTTACTGGCACTAGATCACTGGTTATGTCAGCCTTGTTGAGTATTCCTGAATCAAAAAAACATGCACGTGTCTTAATCACTCACATATCTGGTTGGCTCCTCAAGGTTCTGGTCGTTCATATTAGCTGGAATGATCTGTGTGGCCAGAGGACCAGAGGCGTATGGCTGAGGTAGCTGCCCCTTAAACTCAGACTGAATGAAGTGCAGTTGCCAGCTGGAGATTAGGAAGAGTAAAAATCAGTTAATGACACAGTCAGACTCATTTAAGTGTATCTGGCATGTCAAGTGTAATCTTGGCTTAGAGATGTTTGAAAATAATTCATATACTAATTCACAACACAGAGGAATCACTAATACTTCAGATTTCTGCACAGATATAAATAAGATTTGAAGACTTTGAAGACTATACTCTGACATTTGCTTACTGACAACCAAGCAAACAAGTGAACATAAACATGGAAATGACAAAATACACTTTCCATATTTTATTACACTGAAGACCTGTGTAGGGATCATGAATACTGACTTGTGGGGTAGAAGAAAGCTGCTGGGGAAGCGATACCACTCCTTGCCCACACACACGCTAACAGGCCGGCCTTCAGGAACTGAGTGCAGAGTTGGATCCTTGGCGATGGTGTGAAACTCTGGGTACAAGTCCAGAGGGGCGTGGTAGGCTGTAGAAAGAGAAAACAAAAATTTCTTGGTCAATCCTGAATGGTCACATTTGTTATAAAGCCTGACACTCGTTCCTGTCTGTACACACACCTCTGAAGAGGGCCACAGAGCGAGACAGTGACAGTGCCGTGAAGACAACAACTGCACTAAGAGCCAACCAGTTGGAGGAGACCGTGTAGTGTTCCAAACGGTATCGCTGGAAAAGGAAGTGGTAGCATTTCTGCAGGAAAAGAAACGAATAACACAAATCAAACCAACTTAAACAAATTGCTACTTTAATTTAAAGGCTAATAATTGATGTAAAAAGGCAAAACCCACTTGCAGTGAGGAGAGGGCTACAGCCCCGCTGAGGCAGATCAGAGGATAGATGGGAAAGAGAAACCTTTCTTCTTTATGAGGTCTGGTGAAGAAAACCAGCATCCACAAATACATGGGAGACAGAGTCAACCAGTATGGACGACCCAGGTTCTGCACTGTAGAAAACAAATGAGTGCATAAGCACATGAAATCAAAAGAACAGCTGGTCTGAAAACTAAAATTACAAGACAAATAAACTCCTTACACAAGATCTGATTGACTACATTATTTTTTTGTTTTTGCTACAACCTTATGATAATAAATATATACCTAAACTTAAGGGGATTTCTCTCCATGTCTTGCCCCCAAATAGGGCAAGACACGACAAGATTTAGCTATTTCTTAGTGCTCACCATTGAACCTGTGTAACAGTGTTTCCATGAGAGCAGTGAGAGGCAGAGAAAACAGTGCCAGAGCAAACACCAGGTTAAAGTTCAGGAGTCCATTGACAAAGTAGAAATGCCACGGCTCTGTACCTGAAAAACCAAATACAAAACATAAATAAATATTACAACTCATGTACAGAATATTACAATAAAACATTATGACAGTATAGTTATTGCAGGAATTACTTTAAGGGAAAATTAAAACAGGAGATTACACAAGATAAAACACTTAATATTGAGGGTGAGGACAAAAGCTAAGAAGTTCTATATATGCATATATATGTCTATTATTGTACTTAAGCCAATTTCTGCCAACTTAACAGAGAGAAATACATCTTATTAACACACATTGAAATGGTCGGATGTGATGGGCTCATATGCCCTCTAGAGTCCAATAAAAATAATAATAAACGTGACATATTTTCTCGATGATCAATCTGCTCAATTCTGTCACTAAATGAATATACCAACTTACAATTGCTATGACAACAACCTCCAAACATGAGATCATCACTTCCGGTATATAAATTTAATAGCTAAAAAAAATGGACATGGCCCCATGTTAAAGGTCATTATTCTGTTTTCATGTGTGATCTTAATTAAATAAAATGAAACATTAATGATGTGTAAATTACCATACAAATCGGGCCCATGCGGTGTGAAGACATTATACAGTAGGATATTGAGAGGAGCAATGACCATTTTGCCATAAAAGAAAGTGTCCACTGCCACCAAGGGTACCTGAAGAAGACACACTGGTAAGTTAGCCCATCGTCTGTGTGGTACATGACAGAGAACAGTAAAAATATCCTATTACATTCTTGTGTTAATTATTAACTCTCCTCCCACTGACACACACGGCAGCTGTGACATCGTAAAAACTCATTTACATGCATCTTTGTCCTGTTATCTGTAAATTTAAAATGTTTTACATATATTTGTGAGTATTCTCACCAGCAGCAGCAGCAGAGCTACAGCTGACCACGTGATAAAACTTTTCCACTCCCTCTTTAACACCAGCAGATCGAAGGCAATGGGAAGCCTGCAGAGAGTAAAAAAACAAAGCAATATTGAGAGTAATGCATTTTGACAAGTCAGTCTTCGACGGGTATTGCCAAAAGAGAGCTATTTTAGTTCATGACCCTACCCAACCAGAGAAGAGAATGGCCATCCAATGATGGCACCAGCAGCCACGCCCATTACAGCTAGTGGCGTTGAGTCCTGAAACCACCCGGTCATGGCAACCAGCGTTGTGTACATGCAGAAAGAGGAAGGCAGGAATGCTGTAGAGAAAAAACAATATAGGATCATTAATCACAGAAATTGCAAACATGAATCTCTAAGAGAAATACAATCAGCCACAGTGTCTATGGAACATCCCCTTGTTCTTCCAACCTCTAGAAGAATAAATTCACTATCAAGGGTGCCGAAATATGATGAACTTACATCGCAGAAAAGTATCAAAAATATGAAATCCTCCTTTGTTCAGTGCGGTGATTTCAGAATTAAGAGGTCTGGGCTACACTGAGAAAAATTGAGGCTCAGTTGTAAAGAAAGCTGGAAAAAATTATGTGAATAAATATGACCAACCTGCAGACGAACAGAACATTCCAGTGCTAAGGACAAGAAATGCCAACATCAGGCGGCCCACGTGTAAGCCAAACTTCTTACAAACTGCCCTGTGTCACACACAGACAGACAAATCCATATCATATACTGTATGTACGTTATCACACAAAGTTTTGTAAGTCAATCTGCTTGCATTTAAGAGGAGGGTAAACTCACTTGTAGAAATAGAGTTCACAGACACAGCAGGAGAATGCTAAGACACATCGCACAAAGTAGAACACCAACATCTGCAACACAATCAGGAAAGACACCTGTAACTCCTGCACATGTTCCAGTGTGAGGTTATAAAATATGTGTGTGTTAATTCATAAATGGTGTTGGGTGACTCTGCATTGCAAAGAGCTTCCAGTTATGCTGCAGGTCAGCTAATGTAAATATAAATGCCAAACATAACAACAGTCTTTGAAAAGACAGTGATGTTACAATAGTTACCTTGTTTGTCTGTAGTACATGGGCATGCAAACAAGCAGGAAGGGCGTGTAGCCATAAGTATGCGTAAGACCTGATGGCGTACAATGGAGAATATTCCCATGTTTGCATTCCTGTGCCATAAAGCAGGTAGTGCATCTGTCAAAACAAGTAATCCGGAAAATTACAAAGATGAACAGTTAAAGACAAACAATAAGTAACACGCATAAACAAAAAAGAGATAAATGCTTCTGACATAGAAAGAAAGTCCCTACATGGTTCATAAATGACATCATGAAGCGCTTTAGGATTTCTGATAGTGGTGGCACTCACTGGCTCCCAGTAGTTGAAGGTCTCATCGCAGTCTGAGATGTTGCTGAGCAAAGCCGCACAGAACCGTGCGGAAAGCAGGCATTTAAATGCAGTAGAACCTTCAGGAGCCCAAACCTGCCCTCCACGACTTACTGACCTGTTAAAAAATACACAAATGCACAATTGCTATATAATATCCACATTATTTTTTAAGATCTACTGTAACATCAGAAGGTATTAAACAGCACAATAATTGTGGGTTCTTCTACATTACACTTCAAAGTGCTAAAATAGTGCATGGTGTCTGCTTTGTGCGTATTTTAAAAGGAAATGACCTAGATCTTGAGTAACCTAATTAGTCATCTGAAGCAGACAACATAATGAGCCTGTCTAACGTAAAAATGGTTTGGTGGTCCTCCAATTTGATAAGATTCACTGTTTTCACTGTTTATCTCACGACCTATTTGTCATACCTACATTAAATATTCTGTCCTAGTTCTTAAATCAACCTTCTGCCTGGCTTTACTTGACCAACTTTATTAGGATTATTCTGATAATCATTTTTACTATTATTATTAGTAAGAGTGTCTTGAACAATTTTTATATTCCAAAAAAAAAAAAAGTGAAAGGCAGCAGGCCCTGATGGCATCACACCTAGGATCCTGAAGACCTGTGCCAGCCAGCTGTCTCCTTTACTGAGACATCTGTACAACCTGAGTCTGAGTCAGGAGAAAGTCCTGATGCTGTGGAGGACGTCCTGCCTGGTTCCAGTCCCCAAGAAGTCGATGCCATCTGACCCAGCTGACTATAAACCAATCGCCCTCACATCCCATGTGATGAAAGTCCTGGATAGACTGGTCTTAGCCCAGCTGAGGCCACAGGTGAGGACGTTTCTGTACCCCTTGCAGTTTGCAGTCAGCCCCACTTAGGAGTCGATGACGCTGTCATTTACCTGCTGCAACGAGCCCATATGCATCTGGATGGTGGAGGAAGCACTGTGAGGAACACATTCTTTGATTTCTCCAGTGCTTTCAACACCATTCAGCCTCTGCTACTGGGTGAGAAGCTGCGAGTGATGGGTGTTAACGACGCAGTGATCTCCTGGATAACTGACTACTTAACAGGCAGGCCACAGTTTGTCCGTCTGGGCGGTGTCCTGTCTGATGTGGTGGCCAGTGATACAGGAGCTCCACAAGGGACTGTGCTTTCTCCCTTCCTCTTCACCTTATACACCACTGACTTTAAGTTCAACTCTGAGTCATGTCACCTGCAGAAGTTCTCTGATGACTCAGCTGTTGTCAGGTGTATAAAAGAGGGAGAGCTCCCCTCTCCCTACAGTACAGGACACTGATAGACAACTTTGTAGAGTGGTCCGAACAGAATCACCTGAGGTTGAACGTCAACAAGACCAAGAGAGATGGAGATCGACTTCAGGAGGAAGAAGACACCTTCGCAGCCACTATGGATCAGAGGGGAGGTGGTTGAGAAGGTGGAGGAATACAAATACCTAGGAGTGGTGATTGACAACAGACTGGACTGGAAATCTAACACAGAGGCTGTGTACAAGAAGGGAATGAGCAAACTCTACTTCCTGAGGAAGCTGAGATCCTTCAACGTGTGCAGCAAGATGTTGGAGATCTTCTACCAGTCTGTTGTTGCCAGCGACATTTTCTTTGCTGTTGTGTGTTGGGGCAGCAGCATCAGAGCCAGCGACACTAACAGACTTAATAAGATCATCAAGAAGGCTGGCTCTGTACTGGGTCTCAGGCAGGAGCCTTTTGAGATGGTGGTGGAGAGGAGGACGTTGAATAAACTGTTATCCATCATGGACAATGACCAGCACCCTCTCCATCACACACTGGACGGACAGCGGAGCACCTTCTCACACAGGCTGCTACAGCTCCGCTGTCGAAGGGACAGATACAAGAACTCTGCCACATGCCATCACACTGTATAATAACAGCTAAACAACTCTGCTCATAACTTACAGTCACTACGCACTTTATTTTCTACACACAGTTACACACATCGCACATTTTTTACTTTGCACTAAAATCAACACTGCCAATTAGTTGTATATACTTTTGTACATTACATTTTATTTAATTTTATTTGCTATTGCTATTTTATTATGTATAGTTTGTTCTTTATAGTCTTATACTATATGTTAAAGTTATCGTCACTGTGTGTAATGCTGCCGCTGCACTGTAATTTCCCAGCTTGGGATCAATAAAGTATATCTAGTGATTTCACTGTTCATTATATTTTCTTTTAAAATGTCACATTTCTTTGGGGGAAAGCATATATTCTACTAGCAAATTATTATGAATATTACTATACAAATATGTGGCCAGTGCTTGCATCAACTGTAAGACAAACACACATCATGTTGTCTAAAGACATTCACAGACAGAGAGATTTTCCTCTAGCTGGTCAAGTCAGCTGTCTCAACTGTCACAAACGTTACCTGCAATCGATCCTTTTTGCACCCAGAGCTACAAAATATGACTATTTGTTTGGACTTGCTCATAGCCAATCAATGCGTTTCAGTGTTCCTTCATTAATACATTTTAATCATTTGAAGACTTTAGAATTTTTTTTTTGTGTGAGGAGTGGTAGCATTTTATGCTATTTCATGTCTCTATTCACATAATAGGTATCAAACAAAGTACTCAATTGGTATTGGTATCACTTTAAGGGTACTTGTACTTCTACTGGTATTGTAACAATACTCAGCCATAGTGACAAATAAACCTCTGAATCTTTGAATTCTGAGCCCATATATATAGTATTATTCCAGTTGTGTATTTAGAAAAATAATTGATTGCTTAAAATCTATGTCCCCTTTCCACTTCCACGAAACCCATGGCAATAAGATCCCAGATGTGGACAGCTGTGTAGTTGTTCATCACTGTTTAGGTATCAGCTGACAGGTGGTTATATAGTGGCATTGATGTCCTGCAGTGTCCCCGCAACCCGTTCACGCCCACCATCATTGGATTAGTTAAATAAGTTAGCTCAGCATTGATCCTCACGTTAGGTTTATTTGTGACACGTCACCTTAAAAACTGTCAAAAATGTCGTACGAGCGACTTCAGCGACGTGTCAGTAACATCACCCACTGAACAGACACCTCTCAACCTTTCTGTCCATGCTGAGTATGAATTGAGCCACTCCCGGAAGCTACATGGTGGTCAGCTATCATGAACCTGATGGTGGGCAGCAGAAGTGAATGAATGAAGCTGACCAGGTGGTAACTCTTCATTACGTTGCTGTTAAACAGAAATGACGCAAGCTTTCATTAGAGCGCAAACACAAGCGGACAGACAATATATTGTAAAGCAGTGCAAATATATAGCCATATTTTGCAGTGAGGAGTGCGTTATTAGTTGCTGTTATCGTGTCCTGAACAAAAACTTGCTGAACGTATGTAAGTAGCTAGCCCGCTAGCTCAGGCTGCCCCGGCTGTCAGAGCCGCTGATGGAGCTGACAGCGCCGGTGGAACTAGCGTCTCTCCTCCACGTTCATACTCACTCTTGCCGGGTCTCTGCGACTTTACTGTCATCGACGCCTTTCTCCTCTTTCGGGGGCCGAGCTTCGGTGGACAGGTTGACGTTGTTTGCATCTTGTCGGCTGCCTCGCCTGGTTCGCTGCCGAAGCGCCTTGGCCGCCATGTTTACCGACGGTGCTCCGAGTTATGCTTCGGTCATTTTCGGCGCTGCTCGGTTAATGACAGCTCTCATTATTGACACTGCCTACTAGAGAGCTATGCTAGAGAGCCGCTGAAAACATAGTGACGAATAAAAAGTAGCCTCTGGTTATCTTCACTCAGCTTCCCTTTAATTTCGTTCTTTATACGTTATACATTTGTCCATAAAGTTACAACTTCGCCCCGTATTTGTTCCTTTTATGAAACGGTTATAATAAATATGTCAAATAAATAAAGATGAAGTATTCAGATCTCTTACTTAAAAAAAGCACCAATACAGCAATGTAATAGTCCAACACAAGTAAAACGTCCGTCGTGAAAAAACTACTTACAGTGCATAGGAATTAGAAGCAAAATGTAGTTAAAGATCCACTGCAGGTATGTATTAAAATATATAAAAATTCTTTGGAATAATATTGTCTTATATGATTTTCCACACAAAAGTATAATTACCATGTTAAACTCTTTCAAATTACATCTACTGCTCCCTCATTAAAAATGAGTATCAATATAGGATATTATATATCCTATATAATTATTCTAACTTTGCCCCTCTGGTTGGGGCTCTGACCACATGCCATTATATTAATTATTATTATCATCCAATTAATGTGGAGTACAAAGATGCACTGAACATAGATATGTTACATACAGACTGAAATAAAATGTTTACCATTACAACACTAAATTGAAATTGATACTGTAGGCTACATAAACCATCTATGGTATATATACTAACAATATTTATTCCAGCACTCCTGCACTTTGTATCTGTTTACAATTCACGTTTAGGAGTTTGACCTGTTAATAAACACTGTATGTATGTTTCTTCACCTACTTGCTTGGTTTTGTTCGTTTGTTTGTCTTTGTCATCCTGAATGTTAATCAGGGAATTGTGTGTAAGTGCATTTAGAGCCACCAGATACCAAATTCCTTGTATGTGGAAACATAATCGGGAATAAAGTGGATTTTATAGTTTATTTATCTAAATAAAACCTCTGAAGAGGAATAGGCTGTGAATCCTACAATTTACCAGCTGTGCTGGAATTCTTATATTAGCTGTTTGAATTCATTCAAAATACTCTTCAGGTGGATGGATTATTCACTCGCACCAATGCACAGGGCTGTTTTTTAACTCAACAAAACTAATTTAATACTAACAATTTCATCATTTCATCACTTTTCCTCCTTGCTCTCTACAAAATTACATAGTTATTTTAAAGAAATGTCAGAGGAAATGGACAGAAAATGGACAAGCAAAATGTTACCAAATGTATAAAACATAAGAGCATGTTGTCCACACCTTTTGAGTTTATAAAGTATCTAATATAATAATAAATGCAGGGTATCATATGCTCCAGTAATAATCAGATTTGAACTGATACAAAAATAACTTCATTTTACTATACCTTACATAAGTCAAAAGTACAACGTGAGCTTTGTCAATGTGTACTCCAGGTGAATTAACTATTTAACAATGAATCTCGATAGGCCACAAATGTAACATTAAATAACAGGTTTATTGTATGATGATAAAAACACACACTGATACACAGAATCACAGTTCAGAGATGTACAATAGCAAGCAATGCCCCAACTACTGTAAACACTATTCAACTACACTTATTACAGCCGATTATAAGCTTATAATTAGCAGTTGCAAACAGACTGGTAACTGAGATGCCTGTGAAAAAGAAGGTTATATCCTTTTTCCTACTAAAGTTTTGAATGTGAATGCCAGCTACCTGATGGTGACTTGCAGCCGAGAGGAAAGTAAGGACTCTAAGTCTTTGTGAAACTGGAGGGCTTGTGTGTGTGACAAAGCGTGGGTGTTTGAGTGGTAGATGAGTCGGTAGCAGTAACTGGTCTGACTCAGGTCGGGATGTGAGAACATATCAATGAGTTTAACTTGCTCCACGGTCCAACAGCTGGCCTCTCGGATCACAGCGTAAAACTTCTTTTCCTCCCAGCTCGGCCCTGTCCAGAAGCTGATATCAAAGTTAAAGAGCTCGGGGAACAAGGAGTATGGGAGGAAAGATGTCCCTAGTGGTGGGCGGAGTGCAAACTGTTCTGAGAAGCGTGGGTCATGTGACCAAAGCAGTCGCCAGTCAGGGATTGAGAACAGGAGCGTGGCGAGGAGGTCCAAATTTAAGGAGACAGTGACGCTTACATGGCTCGTGTCATCAGCTGGAGTACTTGTGAACACTTGACCAACCAAACCCATCGGCTGTGCTGTCAGACGCAGACCTCCTTGCTCTGTAACCAGGGAAACCCCATAGGGAGCAAGCAGTGTTTCAAGCCTTTGTCCAAGCAATTTGATTGGGTCACTCTCTGAGGGGAAAACACCTCTGAGGACAAGTTCATGAAAGACAGGCAGAGCCCAGATGTTGATGGGCACATTCCTGAACACAATGCCACTAATGCCAAACAGTGAGTTTGTGAAACCATTACAGCTCCCACAGGGCTCCTCCTCCTTGTTTCCTTCATCTTCAACATTTTCATGAGTCCCCTCTGTCTCCCCACGACTCCCAGCACTGTTTATCAACTCTTCTTTTCTAGTTAGAAGCTCTTCCATCTGAGGGCGTAGCGATGGACGCAGCATATAAAGACCACTTTCCTCTTCAGGATCAACATCAAGAGAACAACAGAACCTTAAGCTCTCAGCTCCTTTGCACCTCACCCTGTCTACTTTCTCACATGTGGCTGACAATGTGTTTTGTGTGCCTGTGTGTTCCTGACTATCCGAAGACGTCAACTGATCTTTATCTGTAGCGGTATGATTGTCAGAGTTGAGGTCTTTCTGAAGCAGGTGAATCCAAAAGCAGTGTGTACTCTCTATGTCATGGCAGCACGTCTGCAGTTGTTTGGCCGTGAGGAGGAAGGGGAGAGTCTCTGTCGTCATGGAGACTGACCATTTCTCTGTTAGTCCTTCAAGAAGAAAATCTTGTACTAACCTGACAGGGTGGACAGAACCTGAAGAAAGAAATCCCCTGATGAAAGAAAAGAGAGGACACAGTTACCATGAGGTTATATAATTTTTTTTTTTTTACATTGTTGGCCTGTTACGCAAACACCTCTGTGCTTCTCTACCTGAATATGTAATCACTGAGCTCAGCCTGTATGTTGTACTGGACTTTCTCTCCTTCAACAGCCTCCTCCACTCTGAGCATCTGAGAAGAGCTGTAGGGGAGGCTGCGCGTAAACACGTGGAGCAAAGCGTTCTCCACATGAAAACCCTTATCCTGGCTCCTGTAAAACAGTAAAAACCATCATTAAACAGTCTCCTTGTGCAAACACATACACTTACACACAGAAACACACATATATACACACACACACACACAGAAAAACAAACAGGGACACAAAGGGTGCATCTAATTGCACACTGTAACACTCACCTTTACTTCTTACCTGTATCCAGTGCACTTGTAGCTCCGGTATTTCTCACTTTCAAAAGGTTGGACGTCACTGAGGATAAGGTGTGCTTCTGCTGCCATGGCAGCAACCTGCCAGCTGTTGTGCCACTCTCGCCTCGGCTGGTCCATTGGTGTCCCACCCTGACCGTTGCACAAGCAAACATGAACCTCCCCGTCTTCAGCCAAAACCTGAACACAACTGGAGGCACAGGAAAAAAAGATGAGTATTCCATATATATCGTAATAGAAGATGAAAGTGGGAACTTTTTCAATATACTGTTATACAGTAATACCTCATAAAGTATAATTGTGCTTTTCTACAAAGCCTTTTTATTTTCATTTGACAAAAGTTGGTACTGAAAGGCCCAGTTGTAAATAATAAGCTTTTCCTACTCTGACAAGTGAAACAGTCAACTGTTCAAAAGATCTGTGGACAAAACCACTCACAAATAATAAAAAGAAACGTTGGACACAATGAATGAATTATCTTAATCTAGTTCTTTGATGTATAAAATGTAAGAAAATCATGAAAATGTTGTTCACAGTTTTGCAATGCCAAAGATACAAAGATGCATTGAGGCATACACATTTAAGATGCTGTAACCATGTAAGAATCTGATGAGTATGTGACCATTTTCCTTAAAAAATGATTCTTGATTCATTTCCTGTTGGTCCACCTTACCACTTATTATTGCAGCTCTAAAGTGGAGCCCGATGTAACTAAATAGAATTTACTAAGCCATAATTCATGGTACAAACTGGCCAAAGTCTGTCAACTTTAAGTACTTAACTGTCATAAATAATGCTGTAACTGAATTGAAGATGTCTGCAGATTTTGGTGATGGATACTGAGAAATCAACCTGCTGCATCCTCATGGAGTTATACCTGAGGAAGAAATTTTTGAGAAGTTGTCGGTTCTTCTTCACCCCACTCTTCCTCCCGCAGTGAGGAAAGTTAAACATCACTCGATCAAACACTCTTCCCTGCAGAGAGGTACAGTCCCCGAGCTTTGTACAGTCCACTTCAAAAAGCACAGCTCCGCCTGAACAACACAGATTGAATTTAAAAAATGTACTAAAGAAAAAAGAAACACAATCTAACAACATACAGCTCAGCCCAATAAATAAAGTACCTGAGTCCTTGATGATGTGGATGTTATCGGCTGCTCCCTCCTGCCGCAGTGCCTCCTCTTGATGCTGCAGACAAGTGGCCGTCACGAAGTTAAACTGGCTTATGGAGGCAGAAAAAGAGAAGTTCCCTTCTCCCACCAGCAAAATGGACCGTGAAGGAGACATGACCAGTCTGGTTTGGAAATCACAAAAAACTCAATTCAGTAATAAAATAATTTCCTCCCAGCTTTACAGCCTTTAAAAAGGAAGAGACGCGACAACCACCAGCTCCAGTCTTTTTCACGCTCTAATTTGAACGTTTTAACTGCTTATGTTTTGTAAAGCAGCGTCCGCACTTTCTGTTTAAAGCTGGTTCAGCTAAACATAAACTAATTTAATTAATTATATTGTTGAATAAAGCATGTTAACCTTCTGCTGTTGCTGCGGTACATGAATAATGTCATCTCACCTGTAGCCGCTTTGCGTGGATCGATGAGTCGCCGGCTAAGTGGTCCGACTGGAAACACAACACGTTTGCTGTTTACCCGGGCCGAAATCAGCAAACACTCACTTTACACTGAATGGCTATAGGTAGGTGAATATGTATAGTTTGTATCTTCCTAATACTACCCCTGAGCCATTACCAGTTTAACACGTGGGAGTGTACTGCCGGACATTTTCAGACCACAAAATTAAATTCCCGTCATATTTTCAAGGGGGACATATTTGCAGGGTGGCGCATCACACATCTGGAGGAGGGAGCTATTTGCAGCATCAGATGATCCGAACATCATCAGCAGCTTTCCTCTGTCAGTTCACCTCTATAAAGACAGTTCATTCTGACAATTTTCCCTGATGTGCGATTGTCAGTTTCGCTCGAGGTTTTAAGGTGTTTTGATCATATCGGAGGCAGGTAGCCAAACACGTAGCACATACATACACACGACTGTGTCTGCTGAAGCTAAGGTCATGCTAGGATGCTAACAGGACTGACTGCTGCACCTGCACATCAAAACATCACACAGCCTGTTACAACATGTTCATAGTCCTAAACCATCCCTACAATTCAGGTTTTTATGTAAAATAATTAAAACTAAAGTAACAGCAAAATAAATGTAGTAATATAACTTATTTTTAATGCTGATGTTGTATTAATTAGTTATTGCACTCTGTTCCACTATCTGAGTGAAGATGCAATAGCATGACCTATATTTCAGATGCTCATGATGTTTGCACACCATGTAGACACTGTGTTAGAGATGTCAGGCTCAAATATGTTGTTTTATGGTGTTTCTCCTTATCTTTAAAAATTCCCTCCATGCAAAAATGTTTCTTCTTATTCTTTTTGTTCCTTCAGTTAGATGTTTGAGCTTCACTGTACAGAATGATACATGTGCAGAGTTTGATACTAAAAGGTTGTTTACTAAAAGTAGGAAGTTCAAAATATGAACTTTGAAAAATGTGAACTAGTTTATAAGTGTAGAAGTGTGATGTAGAAACTAGGCGTCAACAGTGCTTAAACATTGAGAATGAACTTTACTGTGAAGTAGGAGTAATCTTGGTACTTAAACTTTGAGATGAAATATATTTTTATGTTTACAGATTATGAAATTTTACATTAGGGAGAGGGGGGATAATTTTTTTTGGTGGAAAAACTATATCAATTTAAAATAGCGTATTTACATAGATCCTAAAACATGTCTGTAGGGGATCTTGAAATTGTATTTCTGGCCAGTTTTATGTTGTCCCTCTTTTTATTTAATGTTAAGACAGAGTCCAATTTTAAAAAGATTTAGGTACAGGATGCAGGTGGGATTAGTAAATGGCTCATTGCATCATTGTAATCCATTCCCTTGTGTCCTGCAGGAAGTGTTTTGCGCCCACATGGGCAGTGTTCTGGCTTTGTCTTCCGGTCCAGGCCACCAGAACTGGCCTTTCTCTACGGACTCTCCTCCTTCCCGCTGGGACACTCATCCTGCTCACTGGGACAGTCCACCACGCTGGGAGAGGAGAGATGGACGCCTACCTAACCCAGGCAGCTTTCACTCTCTCCACAGGAGCTGCAAAGGTACATAAGCTTTACCAACTTGATGTTACACTATCACACAGTCAGAACCTCATTCAGAACACCATGTTGTTGCTAAACTTTATGGCACAATTAACTATAAATAAAACACAAAATAACACAAATCTATTCTAACATGTAAAGAAAGAATAATAGCAAATATAAGCATAAACTTAATGTAGTCCACCTATAATACATTATTCAAAATATACATTGTTGTATGAATATATAGAATATTAGAACACAATACAATATACAGTATAACAAACAATTCACCCAATAAAATGATGTGTTTATGTTGCTCTTACATTTGATTCAGACTGAAACAATAGTCTGATTGCTCCAGAATCAAAGCTTACATGTTGTTGCACCAAAATTAATATATAAAAGTGTATTTTTTATGACTCAGTAATAACATTTGTAAGTTGAAATCAATCTTTGTGCACTGAGTTATGGTGCAGACACACTGAATCCATTGACATATGTTAAGTCGACAGATCCCATTCATTTTCTATGGAGAGCAGAAGATCCTTCTGAGTGGTGCATGATGGACACAGCACAGCGAGTTGATGGACCAGTTGCCATATCTGAATTTGCATGATCACGGCTCAACCTCAACTTTATGCAAATGAGGACCGTCCAGTGATATATGGTCGGCTTGTGAAACTCAGATCAAACTGTGAAACTAGGCAGTGCTGATCAAATATGAATCAGTATTCTGTTAGTGAATAGCTTATTCTCTCCATCATTGAGGGAGTCTTTTTGTCTGCACCATTACACATTTTCCCTAAACCTGAAAAAAAAAGTTTTTATCTATATTTCTGAACTCATTTACTATAAATGGTGGTGAACAATCAGACAATTACAAAGCATGTAAACACAGTAAATATGTTATTTTAGAAGTAATGAGTTTTGTCATCTATATGTTTTTCTTTTATCTGACTCTTTTTTTTTCTTTCCTCCTCCCCAGACGTGTTTCCTCAGCAGATTGAGGGAGTCAAGATGATCATCAATAAAACTTTGAGCAGCTTCTTCAAGGTGATTCTTCTGTCCAAATACTGTAACTGAGGGTGTAAATCCTTTCATCTTAAACATTTTCATTTTTCCTGGTCTTTACCCTCAAGTGTGTGTTTGCTTTCAGGTCAGTCATACACTCCACCTCAGTGCTGTCAGTCCTTCGTACTATCGTTTCCACGTGGAGCATTTGCAGTCTGATGATTACAGCAAGGACAAGGTCAAGTACAAATCATCGGATGACAAATGTGCCGTCACTGTTTTATCATTAACAGCTGTATGGAACATTGGAAAACAAATGAAGCTGCTCCCTTTTTTGAGTTGACAGGTTGCATCTTTATCTTGCCTCATATCACAGGATGCCCCAGCGTTGATTGGTGAGATGGATTCTTCAGGCAGTCTGAACGCTCACGCTCTGCTGCATCTCTCTGAGCGTGTACGAGCCAGAACAGTGTACCAGGTCAGATCCAAGTATCCCCCTATATTCATACACTGTCTAAAGTCATTTTGTTTACTTAAAATGAATGCTTGATTGTGTTTTTTAGACCCAGCAGTCTCAATTTGTAACATGGCAATTTGAAACTGAGTACAGAGGGAGCGACTTCACAGCTGCAGTGACAGTAGCTAACCCGGACGTCCTCAGAGAGTCGGGTAAGAAAAGGACAGGCCCAATGATAAGAGCATGACCTAGGAGCATTACTCAGTTTTACAATCTGCAGGAGTATCTGATAAAGATGCATCAGTATATTGGTATATATCCACTGATATCAGAAAAAAGGTATTGCAAACAGTTAAAAATATTTTTTCCAGTCTCATATTTTTTAGATTGTTTTTCCTCTAGGGTTTTTCCACTGAAAACATGTCATGTTACATCTGTTGATTTAATCTGTTCTGTATCTCTGTGTGTTTATCTTGGACAGTTATACTAGTGGCACACTTCCTGCAGAGCGTTTCCTCTGGTTTGGTGTTAGGAGGGGAGCTGGTCTACCACCGAGGCCGAGCAGAAGAGGGAGGAATTCTTACTTTAGCTGGACAGTACTCTAGTAGGACCTTTGTTTTTTTTGTGTGTGTGTGAATCTGATTTATTTTATTGAGCATACTTCTTTATCTGTTTTGGTTTATTTAGAAGCAGCAATTTCACTTTTTTCTCCTGTTTTTAGGACCAAACTGGGTGGCAACACTGAATGCAGGGAAAGGAGGTGCCCATGCCAGCTACTATCACCGAGCCAACAAACAGGTACAGGAAATATCAACATACTGTTTATAACACACCATTTGCTTTAGGTGCATATAACATATAATGCATGTGTGTGTCTGTTCACCAGATCCAAGTTGGGGTTGAGTTTGAAGCCAGTACCAGGACGCAGGAGACCACAACCTCATTTGGGTACCAGATGGAACTCCCAGAAGCAAACATGGTCTTTCGAGGTAAATGGCCATTTCTTACTCAAACCTCATGTTTGTTGAAAACTATTTAGAAAGCATACATGACACCTTTTCTGTGTGTGTACCCAGGTATGATAAACAGTCGGTGCATAATAGGAGGAGTGTTGGAGAAGCGTCTGACGCCGCTCCCTGCCACTCTGATTATGGGCGCATTTGTAAATCACCGTGGTGACAAGTTGCAAGTGGGCCTAGGTGTCAACGTGGGATAATACTCCACTGGAGTTACAACTGACTTACAACTGACTGTCAGGACATCCATCCAGAGATCTTACAAAAACACCTCCTGTTAACCTTTGCATTGTTTGGGTCTCAAATCCCAACATGTTTCCTAAAATGAATGCATCTCATCTTTCAACCTACCTCTCAAAAACGGAGGTGACGGATGAAAAGGGAAGAATGGGTGAACATTTTGAGGGGCTCATCTACTGGGACTGGATATATTTTACTGCCCCCATGATGTTGACTCTGCACATGGCCTTCAGGACAATGGAAACAATAAAGGATAAGAGGCAGAAAATAATAGTTTTATACTGTAGGTACATAGACACTTAATGTAAATAGATTATATTAGAAGATTACAGTGTTTTTCATGTTTTTTCCCATTAACTAGAATACTTGTATACTTGACCTTTCTGCCATTTCTAAACTAATGAGTTCTGCCATCTTACAAGCAGCCACTGATATACATATTTGAAAATCAACTTCACGAAACAGAAACTTGCTTTGGATTGGTAATACAAATCACTAAACTCACATTATTCTCTTCATGTTGTCCCTATTGGCTTCCCTCTGTCTCCTACATATTGAATTTTTGAGACTTCCCAGTGCTTAAATGCACAGATGAGGTTTAAAACAGCGTTTGGTTTTGGATAGCAATACAACACTAACTGAGAATGAATGCCAAAAGGATCTAACAACATAGATGTTGGCAATGCTTTGTGCAAGTTCCAGTAAATGGGTGAAATCATGCTAAAACACCAATATGATCCTTAAAAGTGTGTGTACTGTATGAGTAAGTGACTGTGTGTTTGATTGGGCACCTTTCTTCTCCACTATATAAAAAGATGGATGAGCTCCACACACTAACAAATAATAACCCTTTGACTCAAACAGAAAAGGTGCTGCCCCATAAACTGTACACTAACCTCCACCTGAAGGATGCTAGAGTGGCTGCAAGTCCTCTGAGCCACAGTTACTACTACTGTATGTAAATAGACAGCAGTGTGTGGAAACACTGATCTGTATGCAACCTGCACTACTCATGCTGCTTTAAGGGAATATCTGGTCCTACTTAACATATGAAATGTTGCATATGTATTATTTATACATCATGTACACATGCCTGTACACAAGGAAAGAAGTAGAAAGGAGTGACTGTCTTTTGAACTTAATTTATTAAAGATGTTATTTCTGTCAGAGTTACTGTTTGTTTGTTTTTTTTTACCATGTGTATGAACTCCGACAGCATCATGGTGCTTTTTAGCCTTCTATAGCTGATTGTTTTTGTTGTGTGTACATAGCTGAGCTGCAAGCTTAAGGCTTGGACTTTTTTGACAGCTCCAGTCCTGTCGTTTTTTGGCCCATTTTGGAGAATCCTTCACAATTTTCACATAATGCCCCCACTGAGCTTCATTTTGCTCATTTTTCATTCAGCACGCCCCCCTGCCCCCTTTTAGCAAATTTTGGGACAATCCACCACCCTTCCCCATTTTGGACTTTTTTGACTGTCGTTTTTTTTTTTTTTAATTTTTCCCGTTTTGGAAAATCCTTCACCATTTTCATACAAAGCCCCCACTGTGATTAATTTTACTCATTTTACATTCAGCCCGCCCCCCTGGCCCCTTTTAGCAAGTTTTGATGTGTTTTTCAGGATTAAATATTAGGCATTAAACAGGTGGCTAGAAACGCCACTCTTAAATTATTGCTTATATTGATCCATGTCTGTCTGATATTTATATAGCTGCTAAAAATGTTCACCATAACATTTTATAAGGCCAAAGTATGTCAGGGTTGTCCCTCCGAGAGAGAGAAAAAAAAATGCAGCCTCAAGATACTGTGATGAAATGTAAAGCCTAAACACTCGAGGGAGGCTAATTATATTTTTAATACAATAAAGTTATAAAAACATACATAAAGTACATACATAAATATACAAATATATTAACATTTATTCAAATATGAGGTTTGTAAACATTTCACTTTTTGATGCTTATAAGACATCAAGGCATACATCTTCTGTGAGCTGATAGTACTGGAAAGCATAAAGGCTGATACTCTGTCCATTTATTTGCCCAGTTATTTGTCTCTGAAAAAGGAAGAGAAGAATCCTTTCCCTCCTTCTCCCTTCACTTTCAAAGACTTGCTTCTTTGGAGTCCTACTGAACTGTTTTTCTCTCGCTGCTGTTCCTTCTGTCTCTCGTCCTCTCTTTGCTGCACCTGTTGATTGATCACCAGTCGCATGTCCTCCTGCAACAAGAAAAAAGGTTCAGATGGAAAAATAATGCTGCTTGTACACTGTATCCAAAATGTGTTAGCATTGCACGCAGACTCACCTGCCAGGCATCCAGCTCCTGGGACAGCGCCACTTTGTGTTTGATGGTGTTGAGAAGCTGTTGGGTCAGCGAGTCTTTCTCCTGACGCACTGTGGCCAGTTCACTCTCTAAAGAACTGAGAGTTAATATGAAATTAGCCAAACATAATGACCTTCAAAGGTTCAAATGAACTGAAATGATTTCAATATGTTGTTGTGTAGCATTACCTGTAGCTTGGCTTTTTAGAACTGCCTCTAAACGGTTCTATTTCTTCCCTCAAAGCCTCCAGCTCTTTTTGTTTAGATTGCAGCTGCAGAATATAAAATTGAAAGGCACATATAATGATCATTTAACATTTATTCTACTTATCTAAAACATTCACATTTTCATAGTCTCTATAAAGTTTAAAGATTCCCTCCAGAAATGTTTGAAGACATATAAAAAGTCTTTCCATAACTAGCTAAACATTTTTCCGGAATCTATTAGTCTACATCTCCTTCTTCTCAAGCCCAAAGTTTCCACACCAAGTCAAGTTGCATTAAAGTGTCAAACTCTGCACATAAACATCATTCTGCACAGTGAAGGACAAAACATATTTTCGAGTGGAGGGCAACTTTAACTTTAGCAAAATGTGGTAAAACTAGAATATGTCTTATTTCATTAATTAAAAGATACAATACAATGTTGTCAGCTACATAGACTACATAGGCTCTGTTATTCTATTTAACCTGCATTTTTATTGAATTTAAACGAATAAGCCATATCTTACAGAAAGTAGCATACTAGTTTGTACAGCAAATAATTATATTCCTAACATAGTTGCAAAGGATTTTTATTTATTTCAGACTTTCTTAACCCACTGAAATTGAAATTAGCAACAAATAAGTGTCGCCTCTGCTTAAGCAAATCAAGTTTTTTGTTCATATTATGTAAAATAAACAGTTGTTTGTGAAAAGTGTGTCAACAGACCTCTTCTTTGAGTGCTTGTATCTCTTCATTTCTTGCTTGGAGGATGGTGGAGTGAGCTAGCAGTGCCTCTTTAGCCTGGTTATCATTGGAAGCACACACAAAAACGTATTACACAAAGCCACAACACTTGTTATCACATGTTTGTGCTTTCACTGCAAAGAGTGGAACATGCTTAGTATCAGATTTTCAAAAGAAGGATGTCAGTACAGCGTAAGAATTAGTACACACTAGCCAAGTTAGACTGTAAAGGTATGAGTGCAGTTGCTCAGTGTATACTGTGTGTGTGTGTGTCTCTGTGTGTACCTGTGATTGTTGAATTTCACTAAGTAGAGACAGAGGTGGTGTGTGTGTACTGTCCAGGATGCTCTCTTCTCCCAGGTTCAGAGCTTTTTGCTGTAGAGAGCGATTCAAGGTGCGCAACTCAAACACCACTCCCTGTTCCTGCTCTATCTACACACACACACACACACACACACACACAGAGACCGAAAGCTGCAGTCAGATCATTGTAAGTAGCCGTGTTAGTGACTTCTGTTAGTGACGAGTTATATCTCCTGCAGTCATGTTCCCCTCAGGCTTCATCTCTCATTGATACATTTTCATCATCATTAGCAGTTGGCCATTGATCCTCACCTCTGCTTCTTTCTCTCTCAGCTTCACCTGCAGTTCTGACAGTCTGTCTCTCAGGCCATCTCTCTCCATGCGGACTCTATCGCTGTCCTCCTGTGTGGCTTTTAGCTGTGTCTCCATGTGTGACAGCCGCTCCAGCAAAACTCTGTTCTGTATGTGAAGGCAAAGACAGACAGAGGAAGGAGAGGTGGATGGTCACAAAATTCTTTATAAGTGTAGATGAAGATATAGAAATGTAGATAAGAATGCCACACTTATATCATGAAATGAGTAATTTGGCATACCAAACATTTAAATCAAAGGCTACTTTCACATTTTTTAAAGTGCATCTCAAAATAAATGCCAGGTGCCTATATGAACATTGAAATAGATTTTGCTTACTGTAATTATTCAGCCCAGTTCATTCTGGTCATTAAAATATCCATTCTTAATGTGCTTTCAAGGTCCACAGTCCTCATTTTGTGCAAAATTGAATTTAAAAGTTTATCTAAAGCTAACATGAAGCCTCTGTCATCTATATTAGTCAAATCAAGTAGATATCTTTCAAAGTTAAAACCTTTTTAGCACAAATTTCCGTCTTTATGTTGTTATGGTCTCTTTAACTATCTATCTTTAACTTGTGAAGATATCCACTTGACTTGACACATTTGAATGGTGGATGAAGCCTCAAAAAAAGCTTCAGATTGCACTTTTAAATATTTAAGGACTGTGGATTTTGTCCCCCATCAATTACATTGAAAGTCAGATCTTCTAATGGTCAGTTTGAACAGGAGGAATGATCACAAAAAGCAAAACCCCTTTCAATGTTCATATGAGCCCCTTGTTATTGTTTTACAGAGTTTAACAATTGGGACCCTGTCCTTTAATTTTATTCGTATCAGTACAACACGATTATAAACTACTTTTGATGGGTTTAGATATGGATACTTATCCTCCAAAGTTAAGCTGTTAAGGGTTAAGCAGCAGAACTGTTGGCTTGTGACAGACTCAGGTCACTAAAACAAGCCTTGAGATTCAACTTCGATCTGACTGCTGTGAATTGTGACTCTTTGACCTTCAATAAAGCCAGTTTAATTAGATTACAGTGTCTAATTATAATTAGACTACAGTGTGTGGCTACAATAGTCACACACTTTGAATATTTAATTATTACAACACATTCTCTGATAAGACTATTGTTGCCTATTGTGTTATATTAAATGTCCCCCTATCACTAGAGTATTTTAGATGGTATAATATGTTTAAGACTGTCAACTATGGCATTGATTTACTCTCGCAAAACACTTGAAAGCTAATAATTTGTCAGTATACCTCTGCCTGTATGCTCTCTATTTGTGTGAAACTGATATTTCGGCTGAAAGATGATTCTTCCATCTCTTCTCTGAGGGAACGAAGCTCAGTCCTCAAGGAGTGCTCCAGTGTAACAGCCTGGGCAGGAGGGAGAAGGAAAAGTTGAGAAGGTTCTTTTGTTCAATGGTAGACTCCCTAAACCTGCTAGTCTGCATTGTTACTGTCTGCATAACTGTTACCCATACACACACATACACACACAGACAATTCCCACACACGTCTGATCTTTTTTTAGCATTATAACATCATCAGAATATTTTCTTTTGTGGGTTAGGGGTAAAGAAACCTGCCTGTTCATTAGCTGTACAAACTCACCTCTGCAAGCTGCTCCACCAAGCGCTGGTTGTGATTGGCTAACTGAGTGAGCTGCTCACTCTCATCTTTTCGCCGGTCTCGCCCCTGGCTGTGATATCGCTCCAGTTCAGACTTTAATGCCACTAAATCTGCCATCAGTTCTGCCTCTTTCTGTCCAGATGCCAGTTCATTCATGTCCAACTTCCTATGAAGAACGTGTTTCTCCTGCTGTAAAGCCTGAGACATTAAATACAAAATTAATGTAATCTATATGCCAATAAATGAATCAGATACTGAACTACATGGAACATTCATTTCTATGCTCTTGTGTATATATTGAAACTTTTTTTTTCTTTTCTTTGTATTCTTTTCATTATTAATTATTTTTTCCCTCAGTGTTGGTTTTATCTTTACTGTTTTAAGAAAATCCATGTTTTCATTGCTATTATCTGTTACACAGTGTTCATACATTGAGTGATTTCAGGTGTAAGAAGGGAATCAAGTGTAGATGTGAAAATGATCCTGTATGCAAAGTGTTCATAATAGTAAATAATAGTAAGTAAAGTTAGTAGTTTTTCTGTTCTTTCCTCCTAACTAAAGTGGTGTTAATAAAGTCTGCATAATAACAAGAAACAGCTTCATCCTCACTTCCACCTCCCTCTCCCTCTGCTCCAGAGAGGCTGCCAGCTCCTCATTCTTCTCCAGTAAAGCCTGGCCCAATTCCGCAGCCAGTATCAGGTCTGTTTCTATCCCGCCTCCGCCATCAATGCCACCAGGAGAGGATGTGGATGAGGGCAGAGAAAAGGCGAGCGATACAGAGGAAGATGAAGAGAGAGGGAAGAAGGAGTCCTCTAGGCTGGGAGAGGGAAGACTGTTTTTCCTTGGGGTAAACATTGTTGACAGTTGTGGGTTTAACCCCCACGTCTTGTCATGGGCATGCAATCCGGACTCACAGAGGCATGTGATCAGTCACAAATTTTAAAAAAAATAAAAAAATCCTTAAATAATATCTTTAAAAACAAAATTGTAGTCCTTTTTGGTCTGAAGTGGTTTGATCAGTTTATTTTTCAGTTTTGTAATCCAGAGTGTGTCCCTGCCAGTCTTGTTCTTCACTGCGGTGCCAATGATCTTAATGTTGGTATCATTCAAGTCTTCTCATCTCTGCTTCACAGATAATCCTGAAGGCAATAAAAGAGACTGTCAACAATATGGAAAACCACTGTGGAACAAATATTGACTGTAAGTGTGAAATTCAGGCCATGTATTAGGAATCGTGTGAGTATCAGACTTGTTGTGTTCCAGTAATATAATCTTACATGGCCTTTAAGGAGGCTTTTTGTCTGACAGGGGCTTTTGTCACTCTGACCGAAATACCAGCCCCGCTATTATCTTTGCTCTGCTCCCCTCCCTGAATTCCAGAGGCATTGTAGTCCGCTATTTGCTACAAATACAATATGTTCATAAACCTGTCTCTAAACGGATCCCTCTTTGCCAAATTATTAGAAAACATACCTTTATGTATGTTTCTTCCCCCAAATAAGTGTAAGTGAGATGCTGCTTCTACATTTCCAGACACTGCATGATCAAGTCCATCTAAATACTGTCATTGTTAATTACATTTAGGTCACAGAAATGTGCTATTAAACTCACAGCCTCAGTCTCTCCTGTCATGTCTGTCTTTAAGTATGATGTCACCATCTGCCATCTCAACTGTTGATACCATGAAACCATGCTGCCATCCTATTTACCATCATTTAAAAGCAAAGTAAACAACTAATTCTTACTTTCACATGGTTTGTTTTCCATTATGAGAACTGGCAGAATCTGTATTAATCCATGTTGTACCTGACTTCGAATGAACAAAAATTAAGTCTGACTTACCGGACAGTTCCCAGCCAACTCACGCCAAACAGGTATAGTCTTCCTGTTTGGTGAGTGTGTGTATGTGTGTGAGCATGTTTGTACAAGAGAAGCTCAGCTGGTTTCCCTGGCAGTGGAAACATACAGTATGTAAATACAGTCGTTGGCTCCACCTCCTGAGTTTAACAAGGTGAAGAAGGGAGGAAAACAAAGAAAGAGGAGGGAGGATGGTGTATTCAGATAGCCCCTGACCTGACATCTAGTGGCTAAACAAGGTAGAGAAAACATTGATTAACTCAGAGGAATGTGTTGCTTTCAAAGTAGAGCACACTCTTGTTTGAATGGGGGTGACACAGGGTGAGAGACGGAGAGAGGAGAAGGTCAGGACACAAGGAGGGGTCTGTCTAATCTGGCCCTCCTCCTCCTCATCCCCCATCCTGTTTACCTGTGAAGGGTTTGAAAGGAGCACTGTGTGTGTGTGTATGTGTGTGTGTGTGTGTGTGTGTGTGTGTGTGTGTGTGTGTGTGTGTGTGTGTGTGAGTGTGTGTGTGTGTGTGTGTGTGTGTGTGTGTGTGTGTGTAAGGAAGAGGGGGTTGGCAGTATTAGATAAAAGGGGCTGCCATTACTACACCTCCTTCTTAGAGAGGGCACACGACATTCACTGAGCATTAAACAAGGCCATTTGGATCAGTAGGTGCACACATACAGACATGCCTTCTAAACTCTGGCTAGCTCTTTCTATGTGTCTTTTGCTACCAACCTCTGATGCTGGAAGACAGATGCCTAAACTTTCTGACAAGAAACTCTGCGCTGACTCTGAATGCAGCCGTAAGTAGCACACTCACCATCTTGTTTTTGCTGCTAGTGATTGCTGTGCTATAGTAGTTCACTAAATATGTTGTGGTCATATTATATACACTAAAGGCAGAAGAGTTGAACTGATAAGACACAGGCAGAACCTTTAAATTTGATTAATGAAATATTGTAAAATGATGCTTCTTTTCTTTCCCCAACTCTGAATTTACTGTGCATCACTCTCTCTCTCTCTCTCTCTCTCTCTCTCTGTTTCATTCCTGCACAGACCCTATCTTGATAGCTCGTGCGCTGCAGGATTACTACCCTGGAGACTGCAGGTTCATTCCCATCAGACAGGGGCAGCTCGTCTATGTCTATGCAATGCTGAAGGACAGAGGGAACCTTTTCTGGGCGGGCAGTGTGAGTGAAAAAAAAGTGACAATATGTTTGTTTGACGTACCTCTTAACCACAAAATCTTACATAGGACTTGATGCATCTTTGTTACAGATCATGAGGACATGACATATCCATGTGCAGCACTCACATTCATCTCTGAAAATTGTTTTATTTTTGTCTGTATTATCTATTTTCAGATACAGGACTCTTATTATGGACAACAGGAGGCTCGTGTTGGCCACTTCCCCAGCAGTGTAGTGGAGGAGACGCATGCTCTCATGCCAGCCACCACTGAAGTCAAGACGACTGTGAGTTAACACACACACACACACACACACACACACACACACACATCAAACCAGCGTCACTTTTGGACATTATATGGACTTACATTCATACATTCATTTTCTAGATTTAGCCTATCCATTACCATAACCACTGACCCAACAATCAGCTTTTTTCCAATTGGGGACACAGCCTTTGTCAAGTTCCCAATTAACTGGTCCTAAGTCTGAAATTTGTCCCCAAAGGTAGTCTATGAAAGAGCACGCACACATGCATAATGCAATACTTTCTCTTTACCATATACCTATGTATCTTCTTATTTCCAGAAATGGGACTTCTACTGTTACTGAACTGGCTTTCACCAATGAAGAGAATTACCTTCTTGACATCACAAGATAACTGAAACATGATTGCATATCCACACTGCTGATTTAGGGAGATAAGGCCAACAGCTCTATTAGATTGTAATCAGATTTAAACACAAACTCTTTAATAAGAAATCAGAAAATCTGAAGAAAGAACTGTTGCTGCTTGTAACTTTCTACATTTGACTCCTAACGTCTGTTTTATTGATTGATAGAAGTCTTGTTGCCTGCACTCTGTTCTTTGTTTTGCAGATATTTCAAGTATTTTTTTGTTGCCAAAGTAAACATTAAATACAGTGTTGAAGGAAGAAACACATGTAAATGGTGTCTTTTTTCTCATTCCTGGCAACAAACAATGTAATCTACATCCAGCAATAAAACAAATGGCAGTACTGGTGCAGAAAACTAAAGTAGGATAGTTTTGCAGTACTGACTACTAAAAGAGTAGTGACCTGACAAAATAGAAATAAAGACCTTTCTGAGCTAATTAAACATTTCCTGATTTGTCACCTTCTTGTCCCCAGTTCCACTGAATGAAAAAAGGAAGTCTCTGGATATAATAAAAAAAACACAACAAGCCTATAAATGTCATATTTCATCATTTATTCTATTTGATATTTTCTGTGTTAATATGCCAGGGGGTTGTAAACCAATATGAAAGAATGATAAAGCTGTAATTCTTGCATCTACAAGCACATGTGTACTCACTCTCTTATGAAACTCTCTCTCTCTCTCGTTCGCTCTTTCTCTCTCTCTCACAAACACACAACACGCACACACACACACACACATACACTTTCCATAGCAGCTCAGAGGCCATGCTCCCCAGTGGAAAGGAGCCCAGTGATAAAAGCTGTCCGTCTCCAAATACAAGTTCTCTCCTTATCCACTACTTCCCCTCCCCCTGCGCATTCACCCTCACACACCTGGTCCCAAGTCCTTCGGTAGCTTTTTTGTGAACACACAACTAAAAAAAATGACAGTATATGCCTCCAGAGAACTCCCTCCTCCTAACACATACAGGAACCAACACTATCCTGTTCCAACAAGTAAACAAAGCACAGCTGTCATCTTACTCATACCCATCCAGACAGTACTGTGCACTGTAGATACAACAATATTAACATTTTTTTATGTTATTACCTTAGGAGGGCAATTTTGAGTCTTTCTGAAACAAATATGTGCTGCAGGCTAGTTTGTGATTAAAAGTACTGAACATGTTCAATCAACAACAGCTTACAATTTAGTCACTTACAGGGGCCAGTACAGATATCATATAACATTCAATGACTGCTGATTGGAAAATAAACAAGTCAAATTCAAAATATGATTATACCTTAAATGTGCCTTTTACATACATGGTGTTGTGACTATCTTTGGCAGAGAGGTATGGTTTTAAGACTTGTGAGAATCAACTCTTTGGAGCTCATTATCCTGCACTGTTAGACATATTAGTCTGTGAATTTAAAGCACCATTGTCTTGCAGAAATATGAGTAATGGTGAGTTAGGAGTTAGATACTGGTTTGTAATAAGGCACTTGCCCTTGTAAATGTCTAGATACTGTATGCATGCTCTTCCTATATGTGTACTGAACTGTAACAGGTTAAATATAAAAACAGGCAGTAGTTTAGGTTAGTCATGAAACAGGGTCTAGGTCGTCCGACTCTGCTCTACATTTTCTGTTTCGCTGTTCCATCATCACTGGCTATGGGAATGCTGCGCTCTGGTCCAGGAGTTGACCGAGGTGCAGTGATTGTCAGGACACCATCAGATGACAGACTGGAGGTGATGTCAGCGCATGACACGCTGGCGGGAAGCTTGTACTTCCTCATAAACTCTCTTGACACAAAGCCATGGTCATCCTGGAAACAGAATTAATCAGTATGTCAGTTAACTGTTAACAAATTGGTCATTTCTGCAGATCTGTACAGTCCCTCCAACCTGTCTTTCTTCATGTTTGCCGTGTATTGTGATGAATTCATCATTGACGTTGACGCACAGCTCATCAGGTGAGAAATGCTTCACATCCAGATAAATGATGTAGCGATCCTTTTCCACGCGCATCTATACAGACAGCACACCTGTTAGCAATAGCACTGAGAAATTTTGTTGCATGCCTGCAGCCTGGAGTAGGCTGGGCACATAAACACAAAATAGCTGTAATTTCAGGGCAAGAAACTTGTGACTCAGCAAGTGCAAATCTCAAATGAAACATTTCTGGCAGCCTAGCACATATTTTACACGCTGCAATGTATTAGTTATCATGGCTGATGTTACGGTTAATACTATTAGAAGTGATACTAGTAATACATCTTCAGTTAGCAGTCAAGTTGTAGAAGTCAAGCACAAATGTGAATTTTACTTTACCTCACTGAATCCATTTTCGGGCCAGTTCAACCAGCGCATGAATGAAGGGCGCATCCAGGGGAAGGACCAGGAGAAAGGCCACATCATTGGCCAATCTGTGAGAGGTTCTGTCATGGACATGTCAGAGAGTCGGTGTGGGAAGGCACGGCGGTACCAGGGATACTGGATGGGGATTTCCATGATGAGATTCCAGAAAAATTATGGATGTGAAGGAGGATGACTCTTAGTTTCAGTGGGTCTGAGGTGGGTTCTGCTGTGCTCCCCTGCAGCACATTTATAGGCCTTTCCCTCCCCTCCCACCCCAGTTCTGTCCATGCATCCCCCCTCCCCTCCACACCCCCCACCCCATGCACTCTTGCATAGTGACCCTGCCAACAGGCTGATCTTTCTGGAACAATGATGTCAACTGTTTATCCCTCCATTGCCCTCATTGTTTCATCTGTCTGACTGTGACTGGTTGTCTCTCCCTCTTTCTCTTTAACTCTATGTCTCTCCCTTCTCCCAGTCATGAGGGGACTCTGGCTAGGAATACTGCTGATGCCCTGATGCTCTTTCCCAAAGGAAATGCCCCCGTCTGGATCTGCGTGTGTGTGTTTGTTTGAGGAATAGCTGCCAGAGCATTAGCCAGCTGTGCTCTGAGTGCCAGAAGCTTTAGGTTTGTGTGCGGAGTGGAAGTGTGGTTGAATGGGAAATGATGAGTTTGTATGGGACAGAATTAGGTGACACTCTAAGCGTGTATAATTTTGCAATGAGCTCAGATGAAAAATATGAAGTCCTCTCCAACTGTCTAATAGTTGTGTCAACCAAATTTATATTTCTTTCAGGCCCTGCTTTATCCTCCAAGTCATTTTGTGGCTTGTGCATGAGAATGATGCACATTAAATTTGTATTATCTACAAGCACTCAGATTTTACAGAAACATTTAAACCATCATGCAACAACTGATAGAGTGCAATCCTTTCCTTTTTCATCGCCAAGCCATGGCATTAAGCCTGACTAACACATCTTATCTATTTTCTAATACTGAAAACCAGGGAATCATCCAAGGAAAATAATTAATTCTGTTATTTTTTTGTGCTTTGTACAATGACAATAAAGACTTTCTATTCTATTCTATTCTATTCTATTCAGATTGTACTGTACATAATCATTTCATATTAAAGTATGGTGACCGTGTTGTCATTTGGACGGGCCAAGATGAGTGTGGTGACAGAAGAAGAAACTATGTAACAATTACAGGATAACATCATAATTAATGCTAAAATATTGTGAACAAGTAAGAGTCATCATATCTGTGAAGGGCCTTACTAATGTCTACTCTACAGTAACAGCCTATCTATTTAAAGTTTCTTATCATTACCCAAGCCACCATTGCCAAGAAAGGCAAACATGGTCATGCATTTATTCTAACTTTATTTGTAAATACTCTGCTAAATTAACTATTTTTTAAAACAAATTCAGGTGTATAGCTATATGATTTTATGTTTCTAAGTGTTTAATGTGGTGGCTGATTGTTGTCCTTAAAATATGACCGCCTGGGGAGTAGCAGGACTAAACAGCCAGAATGAACTGAACAATGTCTCTTTAATAAAGATCCAGGTATGCTGGCACCACAAAACAGAACAGAACCAGGCAGAAGAAGGTAGAACAGAACTGAACAATGCAGAGTACAGGATCCAACAAGACTGAACTGACTGAAATGCAGGGCTTAAATTAAAAAAAACCTTGAACCAACAAGTAGATGAGGTGCAGTTGGGGAATGAGGATATTAATCAGGAGAATAGGAAAAAGTTAGGTTTGGGGAAACACTAGGGCAGGGCTAACAAGGATGATGCAGGGCAGGTATGGAAGGAAAAGCAGAACAGACACAGAAATAAAAACACAAGCAGTAGAAAACCCAATCCTCTTCATAATGAACCTACATACATAAACCCATCTAAGAATATACACTACAACCTGCAAACCCTTAATTACATCATGATGATCCAGTTATTCTAGCATGCTATTAAAACAAGAGAACACGTTATTAATTTTAACAAATTTGTTTTTTCATAATGTTTGGAGGATGAATTACAGAGAGTCCAGCCACTGAGCAAACACAGTCAGTCTCTGGATAAAGATGTGTGCTAAATGCCCTGAGTGTAGAGGACATGTAGAATGGACTATAAATTGCTGCATCTTTAACTAAAGTGTCAAACTCCACAGTCACATTTCACAAGTAGTGCCAAACAATAGTCTATCAGTTTTCAATATCAGGCCAACTCAACAAGCAATAAGGGAAAACTCTGAAGACGTGTGGTGGATTGGTGGGGACACAGAGCCAGACTAGGACAGATATGTATCTATGTAACGTAACCCTGGTTAAATGTGTTTTAGCCAGCTGTCCTTTTGCTAATTAAAAGTACACGTGCATGAGCCAGTCACCTTTGGTGAAGCCATTGTTACTGTTAGGTTGCTTTCCGTCTCATTATCGTCGTTACCATGGTGACGTGCTTGCTTGCCTCGGTCGCTTTGAGCAGCTTGTTGTTGGATTTAAACTAGTTAGTTTACAGAAGGAGGAGACGAAATACGTTATTTGGTTAAAATTACAGCTGTGACCACTGGAATGGACTTTCCAGCATCTTATTATGGGAAACTTGACAAAAGAAACCCAGTTATTTCAGCTTTTGAACGAGATATTAGCTCGTTTATAACGCTGATGAGACGTGTAGCGTCCTCCACCAGCAACGACAACAGCTTGTATGCTAAAGGGTAACGTTAACTGCTTGTTAATTTAGCTGGCTTTTAGTTTGCTAGTTTATCTTTATTCTGCAGTCACAGTTAAGGTTTCAGTTTTACAACTTTAACGTAGCGTTAGGTCATACAAATGTAGTTTAGACGGGTAGAAGAAAGGTTAATGCACATAATGTTAGTAGAAAAGAATATTTTTATTACAAGAATAATCCTGTTGACGTGATGTTTACCCCGGGGCCCAAGATGTCTTTAAACCCCACAATCTCATCTCAGCAATGACTCAGGAGCTTGTTTGTGATTGTAATCTTTTTTGCCAAATGAGCAAGCAGAATTAGTATTAATTTAATGTCATTTGTCAATGATAAGTCAAATTGATTGCTAAGGGTGCTTGATAGTCAACGTACAGCCAGGAGAACACTACTACTACTACAACTTTAGATTTCATATTCATTTGTCCTCTTGCCAGTCTGGTTACATTATACATTTTAACAGTATCCTGTTTTTAACTTTTGATCTTGAAGGATCAAAATCCTGGTGGAGATATGGAGAAACTACAAACATCGACTGCCTTTAAAGTTATACCAGGAGCGCATGTTGCAGATTGCAGATTTTCTCTGTGGAATTAAGGTAAATGACAGAACCCTAGATACAAATGTAACAGCTTTTAATTAAACACTTATTAAGCAGTTATTACAGTACATTCAGGCTGGTGAAATGTCAAATTAAATCACAACCATTATTTTGTCTTTCTTCCCTGTCTTCTTTGTGTGTAGCTGTACCAGCTGGCTCTGTGGCAGGGCTACAGTCCCCACCTGCTGCAGTTCAGCTCAGTAAATATAACTGACATCACGGATGTGGACCACTTAATGGCTTGCTTCTTCCCTGAAGGTTTTGATACAGACCAAGATACCCTTGACATGAAGGTATTGTGCCTGTTTAAGGTCTCCTTGATAGGCCGTAAAGTGAACCCTGTTATTGTTTACTTGAAGTGGAAAGCAATCTATGCTTGTTGTCTTTTGTATTACTAAAACATGTTGTCAAATTATATGTTGAGATGACATTACAATATACAGTGTCTATATATTTATACTGTGTGTGTGTGTGTGTGTGTGTGTGTGTGTGTGTGTGTGCGTGTGTGTGCATGTGCGATATGTGTGCGGTATGTGTGCATGTGTAGATCTGTGCAATGCTGGGCTGTGTGCAGTGTGTATTTGAGCTGGAGAAAGGGCACAGCATCCTCGGCCAGAAGGGACTCTGTAAACTGCTGCAAGTGCTGAACTTCATCAGGATCATGATGCAGGCTTTTCAGCAACATGAGCACCTCTGTTGGCATATATACAATGGTATATTATTACCAGTGTTTTTCAATATTTGTTTTTTGTCCAACAGAAATTTTCAGCAGAATAAACTGAGTAGTCAAAGTGACAGACAAGACCAGAGGAGAATTTGAACATCAGCTAACAAGGGAGGGTAGCTAGAATAACTTTGTGAGCAAAGTCAGTGTTCACAAACCCTAACATTCCCAGAAATATGTTGGCACTATGGTGAAGATTACATACAAGTAGCATGCATCACCTAAATGACGATTTGTTGGTTATTTTAAGTAAGAAGGTGTACTATATTTGATATTACATTTCATATTATATTGTAGGTCTAATATCCTACTATATTTATTTTTTCATTGTGTTCCAGGTTCGTTACTCATCTACAATATCTGCCGTTACCTGATGACCATGAATTGTAGCGCACAGGTACTTACATGTAAAATGAAGCTTTTAAATGAAATGATCTCGTACAGACTACACATCTTATAAACATCCTTTTCAAAAGATTGCTTTTTGATGTTTAGTGCACTCCCTATATGTGATGCTGGCTGTGAATCAGACTGGAACTCATATTAACTTCTGATCACTGATGCATTGGAAGATGTGTAAAAACATATGACCTTACCATCCCTCTGGTGTGCAAATATGGTGAATTAGAGGGACAGCATGCAACTCCTAAAATTGAGTGATACTTTTACTCAGTGAATGATGTGATTACTTTAACATATAATGTAAATATGTCTGTGTTACTGTTGTTTCTGTCCTGTCCAGGCACTGGAGTACCTTTTGTGGGCAAGCATCAGTTTAGAGCTGTCGGTCCCTCTGATGACTGCTAAGTATCTGCCATGGATTGTTACACTCTACTGTGCTGTCTGCCACTGTTTCTATGACAACCTTGCTACAGTGCAGGCAGAGGTGAAACACACGTCATCAACATCCCGACACCTGCAAACACATAATCTCTGTGATGTCAAAAACTAGGCTCATTTAATGAGTCACAAATACCACCTGTTGTTGGTCTGTGTGCAGATTTCTGTTAGCCAGCCCGGCAGGCAGCAGTTTATTTGGTGTTCATTAGTTTCAGAGAAGATTACTGAAGATCTATATAATAAAATTCTGCTCTGATGTTTATCTATCTGCTTTATCGAGATACCACTGCTCTCAACACAGGTTTAATTATTCATTCCTTGCTTTCAGAGTGTTAAAAGAAAAATAATGGTGACATGTTTATTATGTATGGAAATTTTGTATGAAATTGAATCCACATATTGAATTCACATATAGAAATGTCCTTTTCTGAATTTGTGGGTTTGTTTGTGTGTCTTTAAATGCTTTCAGGAATTTGCCAGGAGAGCCCTTGGAAAAATCAATGACCTTGCAGAGCTGGAGCAGCAGAGCGGAGTTCCCGCCACCAGAGAGACTCAGAGAGCTTTCAAAGAAGCCTCTATCAAGGCAGGAGAATCCTCTCATCAAAATACCTTCAATACTGTAACAGTGATTAAATATGACAGATAATTCATACTTCCCAGTATGACAGTGTGTTTCACTGTCAGCAGAGAAAAACATCAAAAAGGAGTACATTCAAATATAAAACCATAAGCGGTCTACATATCTAATCAATTTAACTGCCATTTAAAGTTCAGTCCACACTGCCTAAGCATGAAAAATCATCACTCATGCCTTATCAGAAAAAATAATTCTGCATTCGTAACATGTTTCAGTGTTTTAAGACTACAATAGCCACCATGACACAGTATGAATGAATCGACAAACTGAAGATTTATTGTCTTTCTTGTGGCTTTCTGTACCCATGTAAACAGGTTGCTTTTGTTTTTCCTTTACAATGCTGATGCACTCTTCTTTGGAAATTAAAGCTGATTCAGGGCTTTCTTTTTTCAGCTGGCAGCCATGATGTTCAAGCGAGCAGTGTTTGAGGCCAGGAAGAGACCCAAAACCATGTTCAGAGTCAAAACCAAAAGCACCCTGAAAGACATACCCAATGTAATGAGAACTGCTTAAATGCTGTATCATTATTATGTTAAATCTCATACTTAAGCGTACCGTCACTTTTACATCTTAAATTGGTAAATTATGTAATATAATATTGTTCTCTACTTCTTAAGCCTTACTTAACTGACTTTATTATAATGGACTTATTAGTGTGGATTTTGGTTAATAATTGAATTTGTTGTTGTTGTTGTTGTTGTAATGGATAATCAATTTAATTGTTTAACTTTTGTATATTTTTGTACATAATTGGTATTTCCCACGTACAGTATGGTTCCTTATTGCAACCACACTGGTCTCTCCCAGAGATCTCTCTTTTAATTGTGTATTGGTTGTGGATGGCTTTTTGTGTTCATGGTCAACACATTTTTTGACTAAATGTAATTATTGTAACATTCCCTAAATGCTATGCCTGCCTGTACATATTGTATTGTAGGTGCCATGGCCTCGTAACACAACAGAGCGCATGCTAATGGGCCTATTTGACAGTAAGGCAGCACAATTCTTGGCAATCTTGGAGGCACTCTGGGACAGCAACAAACGCCCTCTGCACACAAGGGTGTCAGATGAACCAGAGCTGCAGGAACTTGTCCTGGAGCTCCTGTCAGCTGGCATCAGTATATTATCTGGTTAGTAAATCAAACACAAAACATACAGTTGTTGCAAATGCTTTAAAATGCTTAAAATGTATTTAAGTTCAGGAATACCCCCTTTTTGAATGAATGTTTTATGTTCCTGTTGATTAAGGAACGGCAAGTGAGCAAAAGCGTGATGACCCCCCATGTATGTCTCTAAGTGCAATGACATCAACATCCACTCTAATGGATTTAGCCATCACAGGTTAGTTACAGTTTTGCTTGTCCTCTTTTTTTGACATCACAATCAACATATTGTTAAGTAGTTTATGGTGTGTGATGCATAAGTTGCAAGGCATGTGTTTTGCACAGTGGTTTGGAAATCAGTGTTTGTTGCAGTAATATGTTCTGTTGTGTTTCTAGGAGAAAACAAAGTATCCTTCATGTCTGCAGTGAGGTTCATTAAGCTTTTGTTTCAGTACAAACAGCCAGATGCATTCACCCAACTTGCTGGAGCGATGCTGCAGGTTTTGTCTGTGAGTGGCACACAAGCATCCATTGTTATTTCCATTATGCAGAAAAGGAGAATACATTCCACTTGTTGTGTTTCTGATTTGAGGTTAATCTGTGCTGTGTTTCTGAATGATCTGGACAGTGAGTGTCTCTTTGCGTCTCTTTGTGTCTCTTTGTGTCTCTTTGTGTCTCTTTGTGTCAGGGCGCGGAAGGTCAGTCATACAGGAAGGCAGAAACGGAGCTTGCTGTGCTTTACAGTTTCAACAGTCTGCAGTCCTCTCAGAGAAGTCATCCTAGAGACGGCAGCATAATCAATGGTAGTAATAAAATAATTGTGCCACATATGGACTGATGTAGATCTTTAGGCATGTAAACTTTAGATAAAAAGGTTAATAGACAAAGGATTTCTTTTTTTACAAAGGACTGTCATAAACCATGTATTGCTTTTGACCAGACACTGATCCTTGAACGGCCCTCTTGCTTCTTTTCCTTGATTCTGTTTCTTTACATTCAAAGCAAAAATAGTTTAAATGAGCAATATGATGAAGGCTATTATTTATTTTTCCACTATGTTTCCAAGCTGCTATCAGCTATCACTTTGAATTATAACGTGGTTGTTTGATGTTTCTAACAGACAGACACAAGTCTTCAGTCTCAATGAGTGATGAGTTCATTGGCCTGGTAGATGCCTTGCACAAATCTGTTTGTGACTCTGCTCCTGTAAGTTTCCATGTTGTGTGTGTGTTGGGATTACTCTGTCAATAATTAGGGTTCAGATTAAAGATGCGGAGTTCAGATGAGGACTTTACAGTGTGTATTTACATACTGTTTGTGTGTGTTTGTGTAGGAGGTACAACCAGATGGGGACCTGGTTTTGGAAGTTGTGTTATTTCTGTGGGGTAAGGTGAAGGTGGTGATGCAGAAGGATCAGCTCCAAAACTCAAACTTTGAGAAGGTTGATATTTACCACAAGGTATGTATTTAAAAAGGTAAACATTACTAAAACTGTTTTTTGTAATGAGTGAACAGGGGCACATTGTTGGGAAATTGAAAACTGCTACTTTTATCCTATACAGTGAGCATAGTGTTTTTTTTTGTTTTTGTTTTTTTTTTACATATATATATAATTGTAATTTGTGAAGTTTAGAGTTGAGTGACGTTTTGGCAGGAAACATGTAAACGACTTCATAATTAAATACAATTTCACATTATGTTGAATGTGTGCATTCATCTTATATCTGTTTACATGTATACTGGTTTATTTGTGGACATGCTTGCAGTGGGTGTGGTGCCTGTATATGCTGTGTGAGGTGGCCTTTGCCTTTGACCTGGCAACTGTTGACTGCATAATGACAGCAGAGATGATCCACACATTGGCCATACTGCTAGAGAGTGCAGCTGAACGCAATAAACAAACACACTGTTCAGGTGAGAGAGTTCTACCATTTGTCTTGTTTCAGACATCTGATCATCCAGACTCCAGTATTTGGGTTCTGGTAAAAAGTCACATATACCCTCTTGAACATTACACCATACATTAGTATTCTCATGTCTTATGTCCAGCAGCTCTTGAAGCAGATGATGATGGTGTGAAGCCAAGCTCTTTCACTCTTCTCCAGGTATGTGAATGGATGGAATTCCAATGAATTACATAAAATAATATTTTTGTATATTCTAAGATAAGTGTAAAAGTATGCATGTTGTGATAAAAAAGTCCCTTGACTTTTTGGGAATGTGCTGCAAAAATAATTTGCTCTCCTCAGCACAGTGGTAATTAGCAAACATAATGTGTTGTACCATATGTGTGTGTTTGCAGAGGTCGAGTACAGAGCTGCTCCAGAAGGTGTGTGAGGTGGTTAAAAGGGGCCTTGAAGCTCTGGCGAAGGGTGTAGCTACACTTATGCCCCAAAATTGCTCTTCAATCACTGACTTTGCCTTCATGCAGGTAGGCAGTCAACCTGAACAACACTTGTGTCAAAGGGATTGGTAATTAGTATGGATTGAGAAAATTCAAAAAAACATTGAGTGTTTTCCTTTTGTTCTGATAGAAATTTAGTCCCATTCCTCTGTTGACTTCCTCCCCACGTCCTTCATCAGAAGATGGAAATGGAGGAGATGAAACAAGTAAGAAGGAAAAAGAAGTTGAAACCAAGGCAGAATCAGATCTCAAAAGCTCTGGACACACTCAGTCCACATGTGTGTCCCTGCTGGCGACAGACCTCCATCTGGAACTACACATAATCCACTGCAGGGCATTTCTCAAGTTACTGCAGCTAAATGCAGGTTCGACCCACTGCCACAAAGACAAATGTACTCATTGAAGTCTTATCAGTGTTATTATGAATGGAAATGGTCAGACAGTAAAAATTCAAGTTTGATGATTTATCCTGATTTTCTTTGTTATTCTAGTTGTCGAGTCTGATATGTTGGATCAGATCAAGAAGAACAAGGTGTCCAAAGCTCTTTTCCTGATGCAGAAAGCCTTGCTGGTGTACAACAGCATGGAACCAAATAAAAACAGCAAAACCAAGTTTCTGCTAGAGGTTACACAAACATTCACACTTTTCTAAACACACCCACAAAAATGCCTTTAACGTTAAATACATGACTTATCTCATGCTGTACTTCAATGGCATATTTAATTTCCAGGAATACTATGTAAGTATAAGGACTAAGGGTGTTGCCACTTTCTGACTTTTACTTCTAACCAGTGATTCAGAACCAGTGATTCAGGTGAGCTCTCAGGGAGATGTAATGAATATGTTTTTTTCCATTTGGTTTTGCCAGGAGGCCTCCACCCTGATAGAGAAAGCAGGTGTAGAAGAGAGAAAACTGTATATGTCCACCATCCCGAAGACTCCAGCTGAAAATCAAGACAACGGGGTGAAGGAGGAAAAAGAAAACCCTCCACCTCCCCCCATCCTACTCTCACGCACTGAGCACTCCTTAACCTTTACCCCAGCACCTTACTACATGGAGGGACAAGTGAGATTTTCTTTTAATTTTGTCATGAAGTTGTTAATAATGACTAAATAATGCGCCACAGCTTCTATACTTTTCATGTTCCTATTGATTTTTTTTCAACTATTGTTTCTTTCCAGGTGTGCTGGTACCAGCTCTGCGGTCGAGCAGCTGAGGGCATTAACAGGAAAGTCCGCCTTGGAGACTGCAGCCTGCCAGGAACTGGAAATCTGGTATTGTTTGTCTCTTTCACGGAGGAGTGTCCTTTCTAGCAGGACACATTTTTGTCATCTTATGAGTGCCAGTGATATGAGGCCGGACTTTTGTGTGTTTCCAGGTACCAGCAGTATCTGGTGAGTGTGTGCTGAGAGTGGAGGGCCTGGAACCCAACCAGAAGTATATGTTTGCTGTAGCAGCCTACAACAGCCAGGGCAAGCTACTGGGCAACTCCATCGGAGAGACAACATTCCCGCTGCTAGCATCCATGCCAACATCACTGCTCTCCACATGGGCTCACTTGGCACAGGTACAGTACACATGTGTCCAACACCTCACCACTCTCCTCACTTGCTGGGACAATGTCCTTTTCCTGGAGAAAGCAAGATCATGGCTGAAGCTTTTTTTAAAACTCTGTCCTCAGATGGCATTTCAAACAGAGCAGTACGATGTAGCAAAGAGAGCCTGCAGGGAACTGTGGAGCCACTATACCTTCTCCGATCTACACAGCACACGTGATAGACTTGCTACCACAGGGTGAGGAGGAAATACATATGTGTACATGCATACATTTTTATTTCCTTTCATTTGCTTATCTCATTTTACCCCATTCCCAATGACCATGTTGAAGGCTGCATATCCAGACCCTGCAACACTCCTCTCCTCTCCTGTGTCAGTTGTTCCTCACTTCCATCTTCATTGAGACAGAGATCAACATTCAGCAGGGATTGCTCTATTGTGATACAAGCAGTGACAGTGGACTGTTTATCTGGGAGCAGGTAATTTATCTATGTAGAAAAGTGTAATCAGTGTTAGCCACACAGTAATGTTATGTTTTGATTTTATTGATAATAAAAAATGTATATGTACATGAACATAAATGTTGTATATGCGTGCGTATGCAGGAAGCCAGACTGACAGAATGTGAAAGAATGCTGGTGGCCATAGACGTGGCGATGTGGTTAAGTGACAGCAGTGCTGCCTTGCAAGCTGTAGTAAGCTGTTACAGCCTATTGGCCCCTCTAATCTTCCATCAGATCGCTTGCGACCCTGTAGTACAAGTATGCAAAAAGTCTTTATTTTCTGTGTTTGCTTTGTTCACAGTGTAACATTATACAAACTACAAATCATTTATTAACGTATGTGTGTGTTTATGCTTGTGTTCTATTGCTTAGGTGCTTACAAAATGTCTGATAGTTTTGGAAGAGAATTCAGCTCTTCTCAAACAAGAATGGACAGGAAACACTTCAGAGTCACTGATACACATGATAGCTTGTATCACCTACTACCTGTCTAAGGTTTGTATGCATGTGTATGTGTAAAATGTATACTCTTTGTACAGTGTAGATTTCAGTGGTCACAAAATATTTTTGTGAGCTACATGACAGAAATCAACTCATCCAAAAAAAACCCCAACTTGTTCAAGATTTGTGGCTTCACATTTAAGAACAGGCATAATACCATCAACACAAAACTTACGCTGTTGCAAATGACTATGTTCTTTGCCAAAATTACTTCAATACATTTTGCTACAATCTTTTTGGGATATTTGGATATATATGTACTTTATACTGTAATATTCTTAATATTCTCTTAATATACCATATATTTCACATTTTTACATAGTATACTAGTACTTGTTATGCATTACATACTGTATTTGATGATTAGCAGACACACTCATCCACAGTGACATACGATGATTGCAACTAGAATAAGCTTTGATTCCCAGGTCACCCAAATAATAAGCAACATAATTTATCATCTTATCCTCTTTGGCCAGGCATTACGTGTCCTAAAGGAGCCTCAGAGGGCATCTGCACTGATGGACTGTGGTCGTACACTGCTCCAGGATGTCTTTGATGCCCAGCTGCAGATCAGTAGAGTTGCCAACAAAGCTGTGGGTGTAAGACACAGTGGGGAAGTGTCGATTTATTTAATGATTTATATTACTCCTAGAATGATGAGAGATAATGAAATGAAAGTAATATATATATATAGTTTTGCAAAAGAAATATTACATTATATTTTATATTACAGAATTTTAATATACACCAAATGAAGAATATTCTTTTCCTCATTTCTAGTGTTTGTGTTTTCTGTGTGTGCATGTGTGTAGTCTAAGAGAGTAGATGCTGCTGCCATAAAGGATGAAATGAATATAAGTCTTCAGCTTAAGGCACTGCATGGGAAGAACAAGAAAAGGTTGACATCTGAGGCTGCTGTTTGTCCAGACCATGGTAACACACACAAACAGACATCTCATTGACTTTTTAAAATGATATGCATGATTCCACCTTTGTAACCTTATTCACTGAAACTAACTAACACTGGCATGTCACATGTCTCTGTATGAATATCCAATCCAAACGTTTTATTCAATTTTTATTTTTTATTGTCATTCAATAGAATCGGAGAGTGTTTGCAAACATTGACTGGTATTGTAGATCCAAATATTACTTGTCTGTACTGAATAGTTTTTGTTTCTGTAGAGATTTCACGCCCACTGACTGGCTGTGAGGATCCTGCTGTACTGTACGATCGGTTCTCCAGCAGCACATTAAAGGATGCCTATCAAGACGGTAAGTGGCATGCACTCTTAAATTTTTATGACTAATCAGTTCATTCACTCGTGTTTTTGTGTGTGCATTCTTGATAGTGATGAAGCTCAGACGCAAGGCATATTTCATTGAGTTTGCTGCACTACTAATCCAGAGAACCATGGAAGAAGGCCATACAGACCTTGTGTTAAAGTGGGGGCAAACCATACTCGAATTTCTTTCCAGGTACGTTGTTACTGTACACCTGATTTAAAAAAAAGACAAAACTGAAAATTTCAGCTTTAAAAAAATGCATTACTGTCTTCTTACTTGTGAATCTTACCTCAGTTTGTCATTTACTTATTATGGATATTAGCTGCTTATATTAGTATCAGATAAAGACGTGACTGCATTCACTGCATTCACTGCATGTGAATGGTTCTGTCTTTGTCAGACGTGATGAGGTGATGGGACTGTCCACAAAGTGTTTGGAGGGAAACGGTCAGAGTAAAAGAAAGAGCAGTGTTCAGACTCTGAAAGGAAATGAACCACCCCAGGTAACAATAACATGCACATAAATACACAACACATACAAAGACATAAAATATCCTGAACATCTATTCCATATTGAACACAAGTGCCTGTGTTATTTGTATGTCACTTTATAGATGATGATTTAATAGGCAGCCTGTGTTGGCATCTCTCCAGGTTGCAGATGATGTCCCTCTGGCATCATTACCAAACCTTGCCAAGTTTACATTCTCTTGAATTTACAATAATTATCTATTTGTTTTGCTGTTTGTTTAAGCACAAATAAAATCAGTCCTTTTATATGGGGAAAGGTGCGTTTTTGACATTGTAAAGTTGTCACAACCTACTGTGCCACCATATGGGCAACAAATTCTTTCTGGATTTTAAAAAAGCATAAAAATGAATGAGCTATTAAATTATATTTGAATTATTCAGTATTGTTGTCCCTTTGTCTTAAATACTTACTATGCTATTTTAAATAATATTAATACTTCTGTTGTTTTTTGTAACAGAACAAGAACACATCTTCTCATGATGATGTGAGAAAAAGACTAAAGCAGAAAATGCCACCCAGCATGCTTCAGAGAGTGAGAACTAACAGGTACTTTGTGTGTGTGTGTGTGTGTGTGTGTGTGTGTGTGTGTGTGTGTGTGTGTTTGTTATGTGTGTGTTGGGGATGTCAGTGTTTTTGTGTAATTATACATATGGGTTGACATCTCTCTGTGTAGGGAGATGCAGGCTGTGGAGAACCTGCTGACCTTGATGTCGTCTGTGGTGCAACGCCACAAGAAGCAGTGTCAGCTCAGGAAAATGTGCTGTGAGGAGAGAGTATGGAAGTCACACCTCAACTACAACTTGGCTCATGCACATTTAGCAGTGTTTTATCAGGCACTGAACCAGCTGCTTGGAGGAGACCTACAGCACAGGTTCGCACACAAGATAGTGGACACTTAAATTCACTTTCTCTGTGTTTTTCCAGGAACTATTGATTAAATCCATCACCATTCGTATCTGTCACACTTATAGCTAAATCTGCACTTAAAAGATTTTTTGGACAGATATGGGATACATTAACTGGCTCAAGACATTTCTATGATCATGTTAGGACTAAGAGACATATATTAATTGATTGGTTATTTTTAGTCATTATTGTCATGATTTGTTTTCAAAATATGAATCATTCAACATACACGGTGTATCTATGCCTATAATATTATATGCGTATATGCTTTGTCTCAGGTACAGCCAGTTAAATCCATTGTGTTTCTCTCTGGCCTACACTGGTATCCTTGTGCAGCGGAGGAACTCACAACAACAGTCATGTTGTGAGGTTGTCTCTGAGAGAGACTCCTCTCACTCCGTTGTCAGGGATTATGTGATGACTGCACACAAAGACAGAAACAAAAAGGAGGGTGAGGGATATGACACTGACATATTTGAAGAAAAGTTCTTATCTGGTCTGTTTTTCATTACTTGTCTTCCCCCTTTCTTACAGAAGCTAGAGTTCATGACTCTCCCACAGATAAGAGTTTTGAGCAGGGAGAGGACCCCTCTCAGTCTGTTCACCAGCAGCTGGAGATTCAGAAACGCACTTCTGCCTTGCTGCTGGACTCACTTAAAAATGCTGCTATACATCTTCGAAGGGCCATGGTACCATACACACATGCACAGATATACACTCATACACAGATACACAAATGGTGAAATTACATGTGACCAGGCAATCTACATTCAGACTTGTTAACTGTAGGTATCTTTGTATAAAAAACACAAATCTATTATTTGTATTAATTCTGTTGTTCAGTCACAGTCAGTGCTAACTTATTTTATTAAATTGTGTGTGATGTATTGTGTTTTATGCATCTATTATTAATCTTTTTCAGGTGTTGGCCCACCGTGGCAGCCACTGGACCACTCTGCAGACTGTGTGTCAGACTGCATGGGATCAAAGCTGCAGAATTGCTCTATTTGTACAGAGAGCTGCTCAGGTTAAACCTCCATTCCTGCTTACATCAGACCAACTGCACACCACTTTCAACCCGCTACTTGTGCTGTCTACTGACTTAATCATGGACATGCTAAACAGACTCGGGGTAAGTGCTACTTACAGTTATATGCACAAAAATAGCTGCTTTTTTCAGAACCTCCACTCAAGGCAAGATAATTCCAGACAAAACCACTATAATACAAAGTGTGCTGTGATCTCTAGGCTGCCACTGATTGCTATGTTCACTGCAGTTTGCATCTTGTCATCTGCACAAATAAAAGGTAAAGATGATACAGTCCTGTTTATTAGTCTCATTTCATTTTTTCGCTGTCTCTTCCAGCTGTGGAGTTTGTATGATAGCGACTTAACTGAGGAGGAGCTAGAGTCCAGTCTTCACTTCTCAGCCCCACTGGATGACAGCACACAGGTGGACCTGCGTTGGGTCCGCACCTTGGTGTTGCACACACTGGAGTGGCTCCATGACAGTGGCAAATGGGAAAGTCTGGCCCACTTTGCCTTACTTTTCAACTCATACACACAGTAAATAATAAACATTTTTTATTTCTATTTCTATAAACCACTGATTATCGTGGATATAATAAAGAAATAGTAGTATGTAATTATAAATACATTTTTTGTGGGAACTTTCAAGAGAGAGGGATGAAAAATGAGAAATTCATATCATGAAATTAAATGTGACCTTTTCAATTTTAAGACTTTATTAAAGAAAAGGAAAGAACAGAAACATGCTGTCAGTATAGGAAGCCATGAAAAGACAGGCACATACTCATGTATATTGGTATAATATACAGAAATCTTTCAAAACACACACTGAATCTCTCAGGTATTCATAGAAAACATTGTTCTTTTTATGACTTAAAATTGACATATTATGTATGTCTATCCTAGGGAGCGTTATGCCTTGATAGTAACTCCCCTACTAGTCCTCGCTCAGAGGAGACTGCTTGAAAGGATTCGCTGTTTTGGTGGGCCTGCAGTCCCACAACCTCACCATATCAAGACAGAGAAGGCCACTGGCAAGCAGGTAGTGTATACATCCACACACAAACATGTTCAAGCTTTTTATAAATGATCAAAAGGCATACTCAATTCCAAATCATCCCAATCTGTATGTGCATGTGGTGCTTTCTTGTCTTTTTCAGGTAACTTACAGGAGCTATGTAGACTGCCAGCTGCTCAGTGGGTGGACCCCTCAATCTTTGAGCGGCAAAAAAGCACCACTCACAAACCTTACGCCTAGAGACACAATTGAGCTTAAAGGTTTGAACACCTAGATTCAACTAAATTAACAAATAATATTGGAATGGTGGAAGATACTACATAAGGAGAAATAATATGAGATATTAAGAATTGAGCAAACTGACTCAAACAGATTAAAATATATACAAAGATCAGAGGGCGGACACATTGTTTGTTATGATGTATGATGTTTTCAATGTGCATGTGTGCAGGGATGCAACACTCCATGTCCCTTGTGTGTGTTCCTTTGGATGTGGAAGACACACTGTGCTGTTACCGTCAAGCTCTTGAGAGGAGACCTCATTGTCTTCACGTCTTCCAGCATAGCCGCTCATTACTGCTGCTGCTTCTAGCATACACACAGTCTTGTGAGTTCAATGCTGATAGAGTATACACACAAAAGTAGTGAGACAGCAACTGTTTTAAACTCACACTGTTTTCACTGTATGTGTCTCTTTCCAGGCTTTGCGGCACATTTGCGGCACTGTCAAAGCAGAAGTGTCAGCCATTCTGCAAGCCTGGTTGATTTCAGTCCTATGGTTATGCCAACTCCAAACATCGAACCTGGTGACCTGATGGAGGAGGGCTACTCTACTCCAAAGGCTCTCTACAGCCTCCCTGTCAGCCCTGACCATATGCCCACTGTCATTGCTGCATACTCCACATCAATTAGTAAGAACAAAAAATACAGCCAAGCTAAATGACAAGATAGCATGAAATAACTGTATGAAGTAGTCATGCGGTCAGGGTCTCAAAGGTCTTACTTTTCGTTCCCATCTCAATCCAACTTTCCTTTAGAGTATCTCCAGGCCAACAGCCACGACTCCCTCAGAGTTTTGGCACTGCATGAAATGGGAAACCTGCACTTCTATAATGGAAACACGCGGTAGGAAATCTATTTTATCTCTGGAGCGTGTATGTGTGTGTTGAAGCAAGTCTGTAGCCTGTTACTGAATACATTTTTACCAATTATACAACAACAAACCAAGATAAACAGATGGAATTTATTTACATTCTCACAATATTTTTGTTTGTTCCGTTTTATCTCCAGGGCAGCATATTCATACTGGAGCAAAGCTGTAGATTCTGCTTTACAGAACTCAGGTGTGGTAGAGAAATGGGATGGTGTGTCCTTTGGTGGTGGCCCCCTGCAACAAGTCCTGAAACAGGCTGGCATCTGGGGATGTCTACAGGCTGCTGGGCTCACTGCTAAGATTGCACAGTAGGTTCCAGTGATATCATACCACCCCAATTCCAATGAAGCTGGGACGTTGTGTAAAACATAAATAAAAACAAAATACAATGATTTGCAAATCCTTTTCAACCTATTTTCAATTGAATATACTACAAAGACAATATGTTTAAGGTCAAACTGATAAACATTATTGGTTTTTTTGCAAATATTCACTCACTTTGAATTTGATGCCTGCAACACAACAACCTCCAAAAAAGCTGGGACAGGGGCATGTTTACCACTGTCTTTTATCACCTTTCCTTTTAACAACACTCAATAAGCGTTTGGGAACTGAGGACACAAATTGTTGAAGCTTTGTAGGAGGAATTCTTTCCCATTCTTGCTTGATGTACAACTTCAGTTGCTCAACAGTCTGGGGTCTCCGTTGTCGTATTTTGAATGGGAGACAGGTCTGGACTGCAGGCAGGACAGTCTAGTACCCGCACTCTTTTACTACGAAGCCACACTGTTGTAACACGTGCAGAATGTGGCTTGGCATTGTCTTGCTGAAATAAGCAGGGAGGTCTCTGAAAAAGACGTTGCTTGGATGGCAGCATATGTTGCTCCAAAACCTGTATATTAATGGTGCCTTCACAGATGTGCAACTTACCCATGCCATGGGCACTAACACACCCCCACACTAGGGGTGTAGAAAATAATCGATTCAAAGATGCATCGAGATGCTTAATGGGACGATTCTGAATCGATGCAGTAACTTCACATAATCGATTTTTAATTTCAAAATAAAACATGGACGATTGTTGTTGCATTTCTGCTGGACAATAAAGTTGTATTGTGAGGGACGGACGGACGGACGGACGTGTGCACAGGAAACCAGACATCTAAACATGGCGGAGGAAAGCAGTAGCGCGATAAAAAACCCCACACAACTTAAAAGCGGACATCTGGGAACATTTCGGATTTTATGAAATTCCTGGGATGCGACGACAACTGGACAAGACCCATGCTATTTATAAAACTCGCCATGCTAAAATCAAATACGTCGGTAACACCACTAATATGAGGAACCACATTAGCCGGTGGCAGGCTGAGCTAATGTTAGCCTCTGGTCACAACGACGGAAAGAAAACTACTGACCCAGCCCAGCCAAAGATCGGAGGAGGAGATGTGAAAGGGAAGTGCAGAGCATCATTCAAGTGTTGCAGACAATGTGTCTGCTGTGTTCAGACGCCGAAAGTCATGTTTGTCACATTCAGAGTGCGCTTGGATCTGCTGTGTGGTGGAAAAATGTTTTTTTTTTTTTAATTTGCACTTTAATTTAACACTATTTTTTTTCCACACACATGTTGGTAGATTTCGCCTAGAATAATTTTTCTTTACAACTTAATGTAACAAAACGTGACATTTGTTTACATCTTAATTTTAAAGCAACTTTCTAAATAAAGACTGCATATTTATCTGACTGTTTGTGTTAATTGATGAAAAAGCCATGTGTGGTAATATAGAAAATTGAGGTAATATAGAAAATTGAGGATGTAATGCATCGGGATGCATCGTATAATCGAATCGTATTGTAGACTGGTGAATCGTAATCGAATTGAATCGTGGGGGCAGTGAAGATGCACACCTCTACCCCACACCATCACAGATGCTGGCTTTTGAACTTTGCGCTGATAACAATCTGGATGGTCCTTTTCCTCTTTGGCCCGGAGGACACACGATGTCCGTAATTTCCAAAAACAATTTGAAATGTGGACTCGTCAGACCACAGCACACTTTTCCACTTTGTGTCAGTCCATCTCAGATGAGCTTGGGCCCAGAGAAGCCGGTGGCGTTTCTGGGTGTTGTTGATATATGGCTTTCGCTTTGCATGGTACAGTTTTAACTTGCACTTGTAGATGTAGTGACGAACTGTGTTAACTGACAATGGTTTTCTGAAGTGTTCCTGAGCCCATATGGTAATATCCTTTACACATTGATGTTGGTTTTTAATGCAGTGCCACCTGAGGGATCGAAGGTCACGGGCATTCAATGTTGGTTTTCGGCCTTGCCGCTTACGTGCAGAGATTTCTCCAGATTCTCTTAATCTTTTGATGATATTATGGACCGTAGATGATGAAATCCCTAAATTCCTTGCAATTGTACGTTGAGAAACGTTGTTGTTAAACTGTTGGGCTATTTGCTCACACAGTTGTTCACAAAGTGGTGAACCTCACCCCATCCTTGCTTGTGAATGACTGAGCCTTTCGGGGATGCTCCTTTTATACCCAATCATGACACTCACCTGTTTCCAATTAACCTGTTCACCTGTGGAATGTTCCAAACAGGTGTTTTTTGAGCATTCCTCAACTTTCCCAGTCCCTTTTGTTGCCCCTGTCCCAGCTTTTTTGGAACATTTTGCAGGCATCAAATTCAAAATGAGTGAATATTTGCAAAAAAACAACACAGTTTATCAGTTTAAACATTAAATATCTTGTCTTTGTAGTGTATTCAATTGAATATAGGCTGAAAAGCAACGTCCCAACTTCATTGGAAATGGGGTTGTAGATTTGGTGTTTTTGTGTGTGTGTGTTGCATTCATATTTTATGCCATTACAGCCCACTTTCACTTTCATGAGGGATGTGTTTGATCTTCAGGTATATCTTAACTTCTGATATCAGCCAGCGGACCAAGTGCTGTCTCTTGTCTGCTCACCTCTTTAAGGTAATATCTTTAATATCTCTCTCACAAACATGATTTTTACTTTTGTTGCTGAATGCACTATTAAGTAATGGTGATAGGAGGTGGTTTTGCTGTTCTGATTGTAAACCATGTGGTTTATTGTGTAATCATTTCCCTAGTGTGTGCTGTGTTGCTCCCTGGCTCAGCCCCAGGCCGACCTACAGTACGCTTCCCACAGCATTGGAGATGAACTGCTCCCTGGAGTCGACCTTTTCTCGGAACCCCACAGGGTTCACCTCGGCACCACTGTAACCAGCCTCAATTTTATCTGTCACTGGCTTTTCACCACAGGCTACCACATTACGGTACACACATAAACACATGTAGTTAAGCTTTGTCTGTCTCTCTGTCTTCATGTTAAGCTGCAATGCCCAGGATAAATAATTGACTGAGTATTTAATATGTCTGCAATTTCAGCTTCTGCCCGTGCTGGCCCTTTACCTATATTTTGTGGGGACTGTGTGCAGGGATGTACAACACTTTGTTGAGGGCAAAATACTTAAGGTCAGCATCTGTGTCTCCAATGTGCACATTTAAATGTTTTTCCTCTTATATTTTCCTCTGGAGTTTTTAATCTGGGTTTGTGTTTTCTGCAGATACAAGCTCTTACTGAACTGTGTCTGTTCACTGAAGCTGTAAAAGAGGCAGTTCAGGTAATACATGGAACAGGGGTTTGTCTGCCAAATGGACACTACATCAACCAAGACAATCTCCAAGTATGTACACACACCCTTTTGCTTCTCTAACCCTGTTTAAACTGGTAATGTAAGACCTTCATCTGGCTATTGTTGACAGTGTGTAACTTTAGGGTGCACGTTTAGGCCTTGTAGATTTGATTCTTTAATGGAATATGTGGAATATGGTTGTGTGTGTGCAACCATATTGGAGAGATAAGGTTGTCTGTTTCGTCTGTTCAAATTTGAACATTACTGGACTGTATTGCTGGATTTGTTTAGCAAAATATTTGCAATAATAATACAGTATTGCAGATATTGTCATGGTGTTTGTTTATTCATGCCGTAATTTAAGCAGCTATCACAGATTCATTGCTGTAAACAGTTCTAACACATTGTACTTGTTGTGCAGCCTCTGAAGACGTTCCACTGCAGCAAGTCTCTCTTGGATAACACTGAGGTACTTTCTGTAGAGGATTTCTTTAGTTTTTTTGAAGACGATAAGGGATTATTTCACCAGTATGATTCGGTGGAAATATTCTAATTCAAGCTATAGATATTCCCAAAAATATACTTCCTAAATGTGGATTTCTTGTGTATGTGGTTCTTGGTGGTTAGGCTTTGGAAGAACTTGTGAACTGTGACATTGCTCCAGAGGTTGGCACGGTGTATGGATCCACATTGTGCCTTCGTTTCAACCTTGCCCGTATTCAACTAGTGCTTGCTCTCAGTAACACTGTATATGGCCCTCCTCTGCCAGGTCTGTAAACAAGAGTACAGTGCATTCTTCTTTGTTGTTATATGTTGCCGTTATTGATTGGATCATGTGACATCTCTCGTAGAATCTCCAGATATCTGGTTTCCAAAAGGTCTGCATTTTCTTGAGAAAAACATGCCACTACTATACCACCTCTAATCTCACTAGGCTAAATGAGATTCTGTCATTGCATCACAAAAATGCACACACTGGCTTTTAAGACTAACTTTCTTCCATTACATACATCATTTTTATCATACTATGCTATATGTGTGTACTAAAGCTTTCACAATAACTTTACATTGTAACTAATTTGATTTAATTCTGAATTATTTCGAAGAAGAAGCTTGTTCAGTGACCTCAGAACACCATGAACAGGAAAGACTGGGCTGTGAGGGCTCCTGCCTAAAGACAGAGGAGCCAAAAGTGCTGGCTCTTGATTCAGAGAAGGAGAAACTCACTCCAGGAAGGATTAAGGTAATACTTGTGGGGGATTTAGACCTTTAGACCTTTACTTCAGGTATTTGTCCACTTAGAAAGCTTTTTTCCAGCTTTTTTTAACTCGCCCATATCTCTCATCTCTTCTGTTGTAGTTCCTTTTGCTAGAAGCAGCATCCTCCTTGCTGCCCTCCATTGCGCAGAAGCTCACATCTCAGCCCTGTAGTGAAACTGAGAACCTGGAATTAGCAATTGAGTTCAAACTTCTAAAGGCCAACCTCTTCCTTCAACAAGGACATGCTGCACTTAGGTATGACAACGTTGCATGTGTACTGTTTGTGTGTTCACAAGCCTTTTTTTGTCTATCTTCATTTTCCCTACCATTTTAAAAAACAACCTTCAGTTCTGAGATGGCAGTTTCATCATTGATGCTGCTGCACATGTCACCTTTAATGATGAGTGGATCCATGCCTGGCTCTGAGAAACCTGCGTCTGGGCTCCCATATGCCATGGCTAAAAGTGAACAGGTAGCATGTTTACATCAATAAGTCTGGGATAAAATGCTGAATCACATTAGTTAAATTTTGAACAAATCTCATGCATATGAAATTCCTATCTATGTATTGTGTTGTAAATAGCATCACAACACAACCAACAGTACCACACAACAGAAACATAAATGTGGTCCTGATATAATATTCCTTTTACTATATCCATTGATTCTGATAATGAGGTTACTGGAAAAGGTAAAGCATGACAAAATGTTAACCCTTTAACCTAAAGTTCAGTGGTGTGTGAATAAGTTGCAGGATTAAAATCACACCTGTGCCTGTCAATTTACTTATCCTAACTTTAGCAGCTGAAATGTGTCAATGCATATGACTATATGTTTTATATTCTGTCTACAGAGTACTAAAGATTGCACTCTGTCAAGTCCCTTGCATGTAGACTGTTCCAGAGCAGTTGAGGCCAATGAGAGAATTGGAGTTGCTCTGTGGCTACGTTGCCGCCTGGCTCTGTTCCGCAGCCTGGCTGCACAGATCCCTGACGCTACTGTGCATTCCCCAGGTCTGGCCATGTGTTGTGCTTCTCTCTCTATACACAGACTAGTACTGGATGTATGTTTGAAAAGTAGATGGAGTATTTCGCTTTACATACAGAAGATGGTTCAATATATTGTGCCCACTAGTGTAAAATGTCACCACAAGATTTAGGAGTATTACAAAGTTGAAAAGTGAAAGTATGATCAGCACCTAAAATGGATAACTAAAGTAATAAAAACCCTGTTTTCCATTAGTTGCATTAGCTGCAGGTGAATAATAGAATGATTAATATTAGATTTTGAATCAATATCTGTGTGCATTTTAACTGTGTGTATATGGGGATTGTCTTTTAAAGGTAAGAACATTAATCAGGGAGCAGCTCGGATGTTACAGGAGGGTCTTGATGAATGTGCACTATGGGGAGATGTTGACATTCGAGCCCTTTTGATGGTGGAAGGTGCGAAATTAGACGAACACAGAGGCAAGACTGATGACAGCATGGCACTACTTCAGGTACCAACACAAACACAGACATGATTACATCCAAGGAATGGTAACAATTATGGCGCTTTTCCACTATATAATTCTAGCACTACTCGACTTGACTCGGCTTGACTCCTTTTTTTTGCGTTTCCACTAGGGATGGTACCTGGTACCTGGTACTTTTTTAGTACCTGCTGTTCTGAGGCTCCAAGTGAGCCGAGACTAAATGTGACATCAACAGACTGCTGGCCACTGATTGGTCTCTTCACTGGAAGAGTCATGAGCCATCCCACACAAGAATCAAACCCAGCATTTTAAATACCGGCAACAGCGTTACAGCCATACGGCTCAATGTTCTTGCTTTGTGTGTGACAAAAGCCACATACAGCAGCAAGTGCACCACTGCCTCCAAGTCCTCCATTGTTTATGTGTTTGTGTTGCGTATAAAATGAAGTGATGGCAGTTTCGTGGAGCCGTACTATGACGACCTCGCCTACATTGAGTAGGTACTTTTTTGTAGTGGAAAAGCGCCATAAGGTAAAGGGTACGCTTAAGACCAAATCCACAAAGAATGGATTGCACCGTGGATTGCGCAGTATTTGCACCTGCAGTCTGCCCCGTTTTGAGGTCCTATCCACAAAAAATGTTGTGCTAGTGCAAATAGCTGTTCGAGTGAGCAGTGCAGTTTCTAGTGTTTCAGCCTTTTCTCCACATTTCAGCACACAGATGATAACGATAACAGAGATGCAGAGAGCTGAAAATGCTCATATTTTGTGTCTGAGATGCACACACAGAGCTCTCTAAAATCATAAACCAATTTTCATGTATTTTCCTTCTTTTAATTCTCCAGTAATGTGACTCAGACAGGTTTGAACTATGTTAGATTAATGTATTTATCTTACAGTAATGTTATTCAGGTGTCACTGAATACAATACCAATCAAGCATCACAAGTAGGAAGATATGAAGTGACAGAGAGAGAGAGTGTGAGTGAAGAGTGAGTGTGCACCAACTCTTGGCAGACTTCCAACATGGATGCATTACAAGGTAAGGCTGGATACAGTGCCACCATTCAGCCTTGCAGTCAATTTTCCCCAGTGGCCATTCACGGTATTGCACCGAAAAATACCCCTGCGGCTCATGAAACATTTTCTCCATAGTCTACCATTGTTAAAGAGATGTCTGTTGGCAGGAAACGTTGCACTGCTAATGAGGTCAATTATGAAGGTTTTATATTATGGCGCTTTTCCACTACACAGTTCCAGCACGACTCGACTTGACTCGACTCGTTTTTTTTGCGTCTCCACTAGGGATAGTACCTGGTACATGGTACTTTTTTAGTACCTGCTTTGTCGAGGTTCCGAGTGAGCCGAGCCGATACTAAATGTGATGTCAACAGACTGCCGGCCACTGATTGGTCAGAGGAGTTGTCGCTGTAAGGGTCATGAGCCATCCCACACAAGAATCAAACCCAGCATTTTTAAATACTGGCAACAGTGTTACAGCCATACGGCTCAAATTTCTTGCTTTGTGTGTGACAAAAGCCACATACAGCAGCAAGTACACCATTGCCTCCATGTCCTCCATTGTTTATGTGTTTGTCTCACGTATAAAACGAAGTCACTGCAGTTTCGCGGAGCCGTGCACTTACGACCCCGCCCATGTTGAGTAGGTACCTTTTGTAATGGAAAAGGTCGTTCCTGGAACCGAGTCGGGTCGAGCCGAGTAGTGCTGGAACTGTGTAGTGGAAAAACGCCATTAGTAAACTTTTCCCTGAGGCGAGAAAAGGGATTTATTAAGTCTATTGGCCTATGGAGGGACTTGCTGGCAGGGCCAGCGTAAGAAACACTACTGTGCCTATTTAGTGGGAGCAGAAGCAAACCTGGAAGCGAGAAACTTTTTGGCGTGTGCGCCAACCAAGTAATTCTTATTCGACTTAATAGGTGCCATTTTTGGTCCGCTATCCATGAATTCCACCCAAATTGTGTGGGGCAATTTGCACTGGTGAATTAGACTGTTTTCGCAAAGAGGCTTATTTGTATAGAAACGGGTCCATTTTGCACCAAATGTATGAATATTATCTAATATGCAAATAACATAGACGCACCATGATTTGCATTGAATTTCAACCTTCGCAGTTGCTTAGTGAATAACACTCTATGTTATTGTCTCATTTGCTCTGATTTAGCTTCCCGAAAAGCAGAGCAATCCTTTTGTGGATTTGGCCATTAGTATTATGTTATACTGATGACAAAATGTGAAAAACAAAGCTGCTACAACAACACAGAGTATACCACGATCATCAATCGGCCAATTCCTCAATGGTTTGCCAGAAAAGATACTTGTTTCTATAATGGTTGAACTAATATTGTTCGTTTTGTCCTTCAGGTCAAAGTTATATTTTTTTAAGAAAACCTGATGAATATATAAATGACTGTTAAAAAAATAATTAAATTGTCGTTTTCAAGGTATAGTGCTGAGAAATATGATCCGCCGTGTGTATTTTATTTTGAAAACCGGATCCGGCATCCGGCAAAAACAGAAACACTGCGTATGTCCTCCAGAAGCCTCTGGACGGCTGGAGCCGTTCCGCAACCGGTGGAAGTACACACATTAACTAGAATGGAATTTAGGGGTTAGCATGTAGTGGGTTGACTGTGGAAACGAAGAACATTCGACTTTCAAGCTAAAGTTGAGAGCGAGCTAGCCAGGAGTCGAACCTAGAATCTTCTGATCCGAAGTCAGACGCGTTACCCGTTGCGCCACTAGCCCTACATAGAGACTGAGGTCATGGGGCCTCAAACAGGAAGGTATGCCTGTTTAGTTGTTCTGTTGGTTGGTCGGTCGGTTGGACTAAATGAAAGCGGCTAGGGCTGGGCGATATGGCCTAAAAAAAAAATCCCCGATTTTTTCACAAAAAATCCGATTTACGATTTAAATCGATTTTCTCAACAGCCCCCAAATTCAGATGCAGATGACAAAGAAATAGTTCCAAAAAATACTTGTTTATTTTTATTTCTCCCTTGGAGTTAAAGTGCAATCAACAACAACTAGCCAAAAAGGCAATATGGCAGGCCCTGCCATTGTAAACTGTGAAAATGTAACATGATATGTAACCGTACATAACATTCAACAGCATCAGTTATCTGTACATGACAGCATAGGGTGCTTTTTTCTAAACATTTCTAAACATTCTTAGCCAGGAAGACAAGCCTATCTACCACCTCTGGCTTTAGACATGCCCGGTGGCATGTAACAATGCCCCCCCCCACACTGAAAACCCTCTCTGAGGGTGCACTTGTTGCTGGGATTGAGAGGTATCTTTTTGCCAGGACACTTAGCCTAGGAAAATTTGGTTGGTGGCGCTTCCACCACTCAAGAGGATTGGTGTCTGGGTCCACTTCAGGGGTCAATAGGTAAGATTTCAGCTCAGTCTCTATCTTTTCTGCCTCTGACTGGTTGGGAGATGACACTGCATTCTGTTTGAAGAAGGCCGCTAAAGTCATCTTTTTCTTGGGTGGAGGCTGTGCATCTTCTTGGCGCACCTGCACAGCTGTGCCAGGCTGCTGTGGTGTACTGTTGTTGGCAGGAGCAGGTAGAGCCATCAGCTCAGCAACAACTCTTTTTTTGACTTCTTCCACCTTGTCTGGGTCAATGTAGGTTGTGCGGAATCTTGGGTCAACCAGTGAGGCCATGTCCAAGAGCTCATCTTTTACAGGGTCACTGTATTTGTCGTCAAGGTACCGCATTATGTTCCCTTTTATTGTTTTGGTGAGCTCTGTGTCTTCCTCCCCTGGCTCTAGGAGACTGGTTTTGAAAAGATGGAGCACTGGTTTAATGTATGAAACACTGACATAGGACTCCCCAGAGAGTGCATCAGTGAATTCTTGGAGTGGTTTCACAGCTTTATTTATCGACTCCAACACATCCAAATCTTGCCAAGTGGGCACAAGATGGCGACTTCTCTTGTCCGAACCCAGGACACGGACTAGAGCCTTCTCCTGTTCGAGAAATCTCTCTATCATCCTTTGGCGTGAACCCCATCTGGTCGGGGACTCGGTTATCAGCTGATGAGTGGGTAGACCAAGCTCTGCCTGTACTTCGCTCATGTCTCTTCTTCTTTTCCAGCTGTAAGAAAAGGCAGACACAGCCTTTTTACATACCCCAATAGCACGATTGATCCGTGGGTCCTCCTTCACACCATTCTCTGTAGTAAATGAAAAATACATAGGCCTAATCAAAACACATTTTAGGGGAACATACCACTACATTCACAAACTTGTCTTGCTTCAATTTCTGTACAATATGAATGCACATGCACAAAGGGCACACACTCATTCACACACACATAGTGTTGTTTTTGGCGGCCTATTTTACTTTTAGTTTTAGTCTAGTCTTTGTGTCAAGCGGTCGTTTTAGTTTTTATTAGTTTTAGTCATGTTCATACTCCTTTTAGTCTAGTCAAGTTTTAGTCGACGAAAAGTCTGAGCATTTTAGTCTAGTTTTAGTCAGAATTGTCCCTGACTATTTTAGTCTAGTTTTAGTCAAAGAAAACTGTATTAATCTCTTTTCAGTAATGTTATTCTATCTAACCCCGTCAATATAGTATAAGTACCTAGTGGTAGAGAGATGAAACTGTAACCTCCTGGAGGTGTTATTTTAAGACTTGTTGTCACAAATAACAACAAAAACAATAGTCCAGAGAGGTATTACATAAAAGTGGTTAAGTGACAAACCTGGGTTAGTTAACCTAGAGGGAGAAGTAAATCTGATAATAGAAGACCCCCATGGCTTCAATATATTAGCTAAACAAAGCCAAAGGGTTCATCTATTAGTGAATTTACCCCTTCTCACGAGTTTACTTAGCCAGGTGCCAAACACACCTCATACTGCGCTCCCGGAACACCGGGACACAACCATATATGGTCAGCACGTGCATATTAATTAGCCATGTGCCCTCTGTGGAGCGGCTACAAAGTGACAACAAAGACGCGGGGGGGGGAGGGACACACACACACACACACACACACACACACATTGTATACCATTATGATTAGATAGATAGATAGATAGATAGATAGATTGATTCTGGGGACATTTCAAAATGTATTAATTCATACATTTTGTCATAATATTGTCTTGATGCATTAATTACATGATGCATTACTTAGATTGTGTTGCTAATGTAAAAAAATGTCACTTGATGGATAGCCATTAGACTTACCGATAGCATTGTGCAATCTGTGTCCAAAGCACTGCAGGTTAGGCCACGCATTGTCCTTCAGAGCTTTAATCATGTTGCTGCCGCTGTCAGTAGTCATACAAATGAGTCGGTCTTCGGCAAGGTTCCATGAGTTGAGGGCATCTCTTAGCCCCTGGGCTACAATTTCACCCGTGTGATCCTCTGGGAAGTATGCTGTTTGAAGGCAGACGCTCCGCAGAGTCCAGTCGTTGTTGACAAAGTGCACTGTGAGACTCATATAGGGTTGCATCGTCCGACTTGACCACAAATCGGTGGTGGCGGAGTAAAAGGACACTTCTTCTTGTAACTCTTTTGCGACCCGTTGTCTTGTGCTATTGTATAAATTGGGCAAGGCAACGTCGGAGAAGAACTTTCGGCTAGGTAGCACATACCTGGGGTCCAAAACTTTGATCATGTTAATGAACCCCGGCTTTTCCACCGTATATATTGGCACCATATCCTTTGCTATATACATAGCGACTGCATCTGTTATGGCTTTCCAGCGGGCCGAACTCTTGTCATATGGGATGCAGTTTGAAAATGTTTGTGGTACGGTGGACTGTATTTTGGCGGCTGTGCGTGTGGTGCTTGGGGTGCTGCTGTCTTTTTCATTTCGCTGCGCGCAACATTTCACCCATTCGACAGGATGCCTTTGTTTGAGGTGCTGCAGTAAATTTGTCGTACTGCTGCCTTTGCTAGCAACAGACTTCATACATACTTTGCAGCGGGGTGTTGTCTGGTCTAAATCTGACCTCGCGAACGCGAACCAATTCCAAATAACGGATGACACAGTGCCTTTCTTCGGAACGAGTTCTTCCCTGCTTGCTGCCATGTTGTCACTCACTACTATCTCTATCACTCACTATTTGGTAAATGCGCGCTCTGTGCGGGGGGAGGGAGGGGCGAGCTCATTCTACGGCAGGCCAAAGGGAAGCGTTAGCGGATGTTAAAGAGAAAAAACGATTTTCATTCAAACAAGTCGACGTGAACTACACACTCGAGTTAATCGATAAAATCCGTGACCCGGATTCGAACCGGGGTTGCTGCGGCCACAACGCAGAGTACTAACCACTATACGATCACGGCAACTTGGCTTTCTCAGTGCTTTGTCGTTGTAGTCAAACGTTTAGAGCTCAAGATAAGTTGAGGGTCAAATTGTTTTCATTTAAATGGAAATGAAAAGTATCTGGTTAAAAGCAGTGAGGCATTGTGATTTCTTTACTGAGTGAAAGTTAAGGGTTTGGATGTCTTAACAGCATTTATGTGCTGTTTGGCTCTTGCCGTATGTAAACCTCCTTTGGCAGTGGTGGACAGTAACGAAGTACAAGTAATTCGTTACTGTACTTAAGTAACTTTTTAGCGGATCTGTACTTTACTTGAGTATCATTGTTTTGTGAGACTTTATACTTTGACTCAACTACATTTGGAAGAGGAAAATCTTACTTTTTACTCAACTACTTTCCAAAAACCTGTCGTTCCTTTCAATGTTCCTTTCCACAACATGCATGCGTGACCAGCTGCTGTGACAGGTCCAAATGAACGTGCACCGCAAGTGTACCAATCAGAACACATCGTGTGTCGAGCAGTTTTGGCCCGGCCCCCTACCTGGCTACTTGTCCCAACTTGCCTTCTCCTCCATCCATATCTCTATTAGCATTCATTTGACAAAGTTTCGCTGTCCAGTAGCCTGCCCTGCCAACACATGGAAGTTAAAGAAATATGTGTCTAGTGTGGTTTTCCCCCTCCCTATTAATTCCTAATCAGGTGATTTCCATTTAGTATGATGTGCTTATGATAATTTCAAAAGATATCAATACCAGATATCACAAATGGAAAACATTTTGTTTTCAGGGTGGTGTTAGTGGGCTTTTTAACCTTAAATGACTTGATTGAGTGTATAAAGGACATACCAAGACATTGGAACTACATTACACCAAATTACTTTTACTTTTGATACTTAAGTACATTTGAAGCCAAGTACTTTTATACTTTTACTCAAGTCGACATTTAAAGGGAGCACTTTCACTTTTACTGGAGTAATATTTTACACTAGGTATCTCAACTTCTACTCAAGTACGTGGTCTGTGTACTTCGTCCACCACTGTCCTTTGGTACATAGCATGTAGTGGATTGACTGTGGAAATGAAGAACATGTGACTTTCAAGCTAAAGTTGAGAGTGAGCGAGCCAGGAGTCGAACCTAGAATCTTCTGATCCGTAGTCAGACGCGTTATCCATTGCACCACTAGCCCTACAGAGATGGAGGTCATGGGGCTTCAAACAGGAAGGTATGCCTGTTTAGTTGTGTAGTTGGTTGGTCGGTCGGTTGGTTGGACTAAATGAAAGCGGCGACGAAAAACAGTAACGCTTCCAGCTACTGCCGTGACCCGGATTCGAACCGGGGTTGCTGCGGCCACAACGCAGAGTACTAACCACTATACGATCACGGCAACTTGGCTTTCTCAGTGCTTTGCCGTTGTAGTCAAACGTTTTGAGCTCAAGATAAGTTGAGGGTCAAATTGTTTTCATTTAAATGGAAATGAAAAGTATCTGGTTAAAAGCAGTGAGGCATTGTGATTTCTTTACTGAGTGAAAGTTAAGGGTTTGGATGTCTTAACAGCATTTATGTGCTGTTTGGCTCTTGCCGTATGTAAACCTCCTTTGGTACATAGCATGTAGTGGATTGACTGTGGAAACGAAGAACATGTGACTTTCAAGCTAAAGTTGAGAGCGAGCTAGCCAGGAGTCGAACCTAGAATCTTCTGATCCGTAGTCAGACGCGTTATCCATTGCGCCACTAGCCCTACAGAGAGGGAAGTCATGGGGCCTCAAACAGGAAGGTATGCCTGTTTAGTTGTTTAGTTGTGTAGTTGGTTGGTCGGTCGGTTGGTTGGACTAAATGAAAGCGGCGACGAAAAATAGTAACGCTTCCAGCTACTGCCGTGACCCGGATTCGAACCGGGGTTGCTGCGGCCACAACGCAGAGTACTAACCACTATACGATCACGGCAACTTGGCTTTCTCAGTGCTTTGTCGTTGTAGTCAAACGTTTTGAGCTCAAGATAAGTTGAGGGTCAAATTGTTTTCATTTAAATGGAAATGAAAAGTATCTGGTTAAAAGCAGTGAGGCATTGTGATTTCTTTACTGAGTGAAAGTTAAGGGTTTGGATGTCTTAACAGCATTTATGTGCTGTTTGGCTCTTGCCGTATGTAAACCTCCTTTGGTACATAGCATGTAGTGGATTGACTGTGGAAACGAAGAACATGTGACTTTCAAGCTAAAGTTGAGAGCGAGCTAGCCAGGAGTCGAACCTAGAATCTTCTGATCCGTAGTCAGACGCGTTATCCATTGCGCCACTAGCCCTACAGAGAGGGAGGTCATGGGGCCTCAAACAGGAAGGTATGCCTGTTTAGTTGTGTAGTTGGTTGGTCGGTCGGTTGGTTGGACTAAATGAAAGCGGCGACGAAAAACAGTAACGCTTCCAGCTACTGCCGTGACCCGGATTCGAACCGGGGTTGCTGCGGCCACAACGCAGAGTACTAACCACTATACGATCACGGCAACTTGGCTTTCTCAGTGCTTTGCCGTTGTAGTCAAACGTTTTGAGCTCAAGATAAGTTGAGGGTCAAATTGTTTTCATTTAAATGGAAATGAAAAGTATCTGGTTAAAAGCAGTGAGGCATTGTGATTTCTTTACTGAGTGAAAGTTAAGGGTTTGGATGTCTTAACAGCATTTATGTGCTGTTTGGCTCTTGCCGTATGTAAACCTCCTTTGGTACATAACATGTAGTGGATTGACTGTGGAAACGAAGAACATGTGACTTTCAAGCTAAAGTTGAGAGCGAGCTAGCCAGGAGTCGAACCTAGAATCTTCTGATCCGTAGTCAGACGCGTTATCCATTGCGCCACTAGCCCTATAGAGAGGGAGGTCATGGGGCCTCAAACAGGAAGGTATGCCTGTTTAGTTGTGTAGTTGGTTGGTCGGTCGGTTGGTTGGACTAAATGAAAGCGGCGACGAAAAACAGTAACGCTTCCAGCTACTGCCGTGACCCGGATTCGAACCGGGGTTGCTGCGGCCACAACGCAGAGTACTAACCACTATACGATCACGGCAACTTGGCTTTCTCAGTGCTTTGCCGTTGTAGTCAAACGTTTTGAGCTCAAGATAAGTTGAGGGTCAAATTGTTTTCATTTAAATGGAAATGAAAAGTATCTGGTTAAAAGCAGTGAGGCATTGTGATTTCTTTACTGAGTGAAAGTTAAGGGTTTGGATGTCTTAACAGCATTTATGTGCTGTTTGGCTCTTGCCGTATGTAAACCTCCTTTGGTACATAGCATGTAGTGGATTGACTGTGGAAACGAAGAACATGTGACTTTCAAGCTAAAGTTGAGAGCGAGCTAGCCAGGAGTCGAACCTAGAATCTTCTGATCCGTAGTCAGACGCGTTATCCATTGCGCCACTAGCCCTACAGAGAGGGAGGTCATGGGGCCTCAAACAGGAAGGTATGCCTGTTTAGTTGTTTAGTTGTGTAGTTGGTCGGTCGGTCGGTTGGTTGGACTAAATGAAAGCGACGACGAAAAATAGTAACGCTTCCAGCTACTGCCGTGACCCGGATTCGAACCGGGGTTGCTGCGGCCACAACGCAGAGTACTAACCACTATACGATCACGGCAACTTGGCTTTCTCAGTGCTTTGTCGTTGTAGTCAAACGTTTTGAGCTCAAGATAAGTTGAGGGTCAAATTGTTTTCATTTAAATGGAAATGAAAAGTATCTGGTTAAAAGCAGTGAGGCATTGTGATTTCTTTACTGAGTGAAAGTTAAGGGTTTGGATGTCTTAACAGCATTTATGTGCTGTTTGGCTCTTGCCGTATGTAAACCTCCTTTGGTACATAGCATGTAGTGGATTGACTGTGGAAACGAAGAACATGTGACTTTCAAGCTAAAGTTGAGAGCGAGCTAGCCAGGAGTCGAACCTAGAATCTTCTGATCCGTAGTCAGACGCGTTATCCATTGCGCCACTAGCCCTACAGAGAGGGAGGTCATGGGGCCTCAAACAGGAAGGTATGCCTGTTTAGTTGTGTAGTTGGTTGGTCGGTCGGTTGGTTGGACTAAATGAAAGCGGCGACGAAAAACAGTAACGCTTCCAGCTACTGCCGTGACCCGGATTCGAACCGGGGTTGCTGCGGCCACAACGCAGAGTACTAACCACTATACGATCACGGCAACTTGGCTTTCTCAGTGCTTTGCCGTTGTAGTCAAACGTTTTGAGCTCAAGATAAGTTGAGGGTCAAATTGTTTTCATTTAAATGGAAATGAAAAGTATCTGGTTAAAAGCAGTGAGGCATTGTGATTTCTTTACTGAGTGAAAGTTAAGGGTTTGGATGTCTTAACAGCATTTATGTGCTGTTTGGCTCTTGCCGTATGTAAACCTCCTTTGGTACATAGCATGTAGTGGATTGACTGTGGAAACGAAGAACATGTGACTTTCAAGCTAAAGTTGAGAGCGAGCTAGCCAGGAGTCGAACCTAGAATCTTCTGATCCGTAGTCAGACGCGTTATCCATTGCGCCACTAGCCCTACAGAGAGGGAGGTCATGGGGCCTCAAACAGGAAGGTATGCCTGTTTAGTTGTTTAGTTGTGTAGTTGGTTGGTCGGTCGGTTGGTTGGACTAAATGAAAGCGGCGACGAAAAATAGTAACGCTTCCAGCTACTGCCGTGACCCGGATTCGAACCGGGGTTGCTGCGGCCACAACGCAGAGTACTAACCACTATACGATCACGGCAACTTGGCTTTCTCAGTGCTTTGTCGTTGTAGTCAAACGTTTTGAGCTCAAGATAAGTTGAGGGTCAAATTGTTTTCATTTAAATGGAAATGAAAAGTATCTGGTTAAAAGCAGTGAGGCATTGTGATTTCTTTACTGAGTGAAAGTTAAGGGTTTGGATGTCTTAACAGCATTTATGTGCTGTTTGGCTCTTGCCGTATGTAAACCTCCTTTGGTACATAGCATGTAGTGGATTGACTGTGGAAACGAAGAACATGTGACTTTCAAGCTAAAGTTGAGAGCGAGCTAGCCAGGAGTCGAACCTAGAATCTTCTGATCCGTAGTCAGACGCGTTATCCATTGCGCCACTAGCCCTACAGAGAGGGAGGTCATGGGGCCTCAAACAGGAAGGTATGCCTGTTTAGTTGTGTAGTTGGTTGGTCGGTCGGTTGGTTGGACTAAATGAAAGCGGCGACGAAAAACAGTAACGCTTCCAGCTACTGCCGTGACCCGGATTCGAACCGGGGTTGCTGCGGCCACAACGCAGAGTACTAACCACTATACGATCACGGCAACTTGGCTTTCTCAGTGCTTTGTCGTTGTAGTCAAATGTTTTGAGCTCAAGATAAGTTGAGGGTCAAATTGTTTTCATTTAAATGGAAATGAAAAGTATCTGGTTAAAAGCAGTGAGGCATTGTGATTTCTTTACTGAGTGAAAGATAAGGGTTTGGATGTCTTAACAGCATTTATGTGCTGTTTGGCTCTTGCCGTATGTAAACCTCCTTTGGTACATAGCATGTAGTGGATTGACTGTGGAAACGAAGAACATGTGACTTTCAAGCTAAAGTTGAGAGCGAGCTAGCCAGGAGTCGAACCTAGAATCTTCTGATCCGTAGTCAGACGCGTTATCCATTGCACCACTAGCCCTACAGAGAGGGAGGTCATGGGGCCTCAAACAGGAAGGTATGCCTGTTTAGTTGTGTAGTTGGTTGGTCGGTCGGTTGGTTGGACTAAATGAAAGCGGCGACGAAAAACAGTAACGCTTCCAGCTACTGCCGTGACCCGGATTCGAACCGGGGTTGCTGCGGCCACAACGCAGAGTACTAACCACTATACGATCACGGCAACTTGGCTTTCTCAGTGCTTTGTCGTTGTAGTCAAACGTTTTGAGCTCAAGATAAGTTGAGGGTCAAATTGTTTTCATTTAAATGGAAATGAAAAGTATCTGGTTAAAAGCAGTGAGGCATTGTGATTTCTTTACTGAGTGAAAGTTAAGGGTTTGGATGTCTTAACAGCATTTATGTGCTGTTTGGCTCTTGCCGTATGTAAACCTCCTTTGGTACATAGCATGTAGTGGATTGACTGTGGAAACGAAGAACATGTGACTTTCAAGCTAAAGTTGAGAGCGAGCTAGCCAGGAGTCGAACCTAGAATCTTCTGATCCGTAGTCAGACGCGTTATCCATTGCGCCACTAGCCCTACAGAGAGGAAGGTCATGGGGCCTCAAACAGGAAGGTATGCCTGTTTAGTTGTGTAGTTGGTTGGTCGGTCGGTTGGTTGGACTAAATGAAAGCGGCGACGAAAAACAGTAACGCTTCCAGCTACTGCCGTGACCCGGATTCGAACCGGGGTTGCTGCGGCCACAACGCAGAGTACTAACCACTATACGATCACGGCAACTTGGCTTTCTCAGTGCTTTGCCGTTGTAGTCAAACGTTTTGAGCTCAAGATAAGTTGAGGGTCAAATTGTTTTCATTTAAATGGAAATGAAAAGTATCTGGTTAAAAGCAGTGAGGCATTGTGATTTCTTTACTGAGTGAAAGTTAAGGGTTTGGATGTCTTAACAGCATTTATGTGCTGTTTGGCTCTTGCCGTATGTAAACCTCCTTTGGTACATAACATGTAGTGGATTGACTGTGGAAACGAAGAACATGTGACTTTCAAGCTAAAGTTGAGAGCGAGCTAGCCAGGAGTCGAACCTAGAATCTTCTGATCTGTAGTCAGACGCGTTATCCATTGCGCCACTAGCCCTACAGAGAGGGAGGTCATGGGGCCTCAAACAGGAAGGTATGCCTGTTTAGTTGTTTAGTTGTGTAGTTGGTTGGTCGGTCGGTTGGTTGGACTAAATGAAAGCGGCGACGAAAAATAGTAACGCTTCCAGCTACTGCCGTGACCCGGATTCGAACCGGGGTTGCTGCGGCCACAACGCAGAGTACTAACCACTATACGATCACGGCAACTTGGCTTTCTCAGTGCTTTGTCGTTGTAGTCAAACGTTTTGAGCTCAAGATAAGTTGAGGGTCAAATTGTTTTCATTTAAATGGAAATGAAAAGTATCTGGTTAAAAGCAGTGAGGCATTGTGATTTCTTTACTGAGTGAAAGTTAAGGGTTTGGATGTCTTAACAGCATTTATGTGCTGTTTGGCTCTTGCCGTATGTAAACCTCCTTTGGTACATAGCATGTAGTGGATTGACTGTGGAAACGAAGAACATGTGACTTTCAAGCTAAAGTTGAGAGCGAGCTAGCCAGGAGTCGAACCTAGAATCTTCTGATCCGTAGTCAGACGCGTTATCCATTGCGCCACTAGCCCTACAGAGAGGGAGGTCATGGGGCCTCAAACAGGAAGGTATGCCTGTTTAGTTGTTTAGTTGTGTAGTTGGTCGGTCGGTCGGTTGGTTGGACTAAATGAAAGCGACGACGAAAAATAGTAACGCTTCCAGCTACTGCCGTGACCCGGATTCGAACCGGGGTTGCTGCGGCCACAACGCAGAGTACTAACCACTATACGATCACGGCAACTTGGCTTTCTCAGTGCTTTGTCGTTGTAGTCAAACGTTTTGAGCTCAAGATAAGTTGAGGGTCAAATTGTTTTCATTTAAATGGAAATGAAAAGTATCTGGTTAAAAGCAGTGAGGCATTGTGATTTCTTTACTGAGTGAAAGTTAAGGGTTTGGATGTCTTAACAGCATTTATGTGCTGTTTGGCTCTTGCCGTATGTAAACCTCCTTTGGTACATAGCATGTAGTGGATTGACTGTGGAAACGAAGAACATGTGACTTTCAAGCTAAAGTTGAGAGCGAGCTAGCCAGGAGTCGAACCTAGAATCTTCTGATCCGTAGTCAGACGCGTTATCCATTGCGCCACTAGCCCTACAGAGAGGGAGGTCATGGGGCCTCAAACAGGAAGGTATGCCTGTTTAGTTGTGTAGTTGGTTGGTCGGTCGGTTGGTTGGACTAAATGAAAGCGACGACGAAAAATAGTAACGCTTCCAGCTACTGCCGTGACCCGGATTCGAACCGGGGTTGCTGCGGCCACAACGCAGAGTACTAACCACTATACGATCACGGCAACTTGGCTTTCTCAGTGCTTTGTCGTTGTAGTCAAACGTTTTGAGCTCAAGATAAGTTGAGGGTCAAATTGTTTTCATTTAAATGGAAATGAAAAGTATCTGGTTAAAAGCAGTGAGGCATTGTGATTTCTTTACTGAGTGAAAGTTAAGGGTTTGGATGTCTTAACAGCATTTATGTGCTGTTTGGCTCTTGCCGTATGTAAACCTCCTTTGGTACATAGCATGTAGTGGATTGACTGTGGAAACGAAGAACATGTGACTTTCAAGCTAAAGTTGAGAGCGAGCTAGCCAGGAGTCGAACCTAGAATCTTCTGATCCGTAGTCAGACGCGTTATCCATTGCGCCACTAGCCCTACAGAGAGGGAGGTCATGGGGCCTCAAACAGGAAGGTATGCCTGTTTAGTTGTGTAGTTGGTTGGTCGGTCGGTTGGTTGGACTAAATGAAAGCGGCGACGAAAAACAGTAACGCTTCCAGCTACTGCCGTGACCCGGATTCGAACCGGGGTTGCTGCGGCCACAACGCAGAGTACTAACCACTATACAATCACGGCAACTTGGCTTTCTCAGTGCTTTGCCGTTGTAGTCAAACGTTTTGAGCTCAAGATAAGTTGAGGGTCAAATTGTTTTCATTTAAATGGAAATGAAAAGTATCTGGTTAAAAGCAGTGAGGCATTGTGATTTCTTTACTGAGTGAAAGTTAAGGGTTTGGATGTCTTAACAGCATTTATGTGCTGTTTGGCTCTTGCCGTATGTAAACCTCCTTTGGTACATAGCATGTAGTGGATTGACTGTGGAAACGAAGAACATGTGACTTTCAAGCTAAAGTTGAGAGCGAGCTAGCCAGGAGTCGAACCTAGAATCTTCTGATCCGTAGTCAGACGCGTTATCCATTGCGCCACTAGCCCTACAGAGAGGGAGGTCATGGGGCCTCAAACAGGAAGGTATGCCTGTTTAGTTGTTTAGTTGTGTAGTTGGTTGGTCGGTCGGTTGGTTGGACTAAATGAAAGCGGCGACGAAAAATAGTAACGCTTCCAGCTACTGCCGTGACCCGGATTCGAACCGGGGTTGCTGCGGCCACAACGCAGAGTACTAACCACTATACGATCACGGCAACTTGGCTTTCTCAGTGCTTTGTCGTTGTAGTCAAACGTTTTGAGCTCAAGATAAGTTGAGGGTCAAATTGTTTTCATTTAAATGGAAATGAAAAGTATCTGGTTAAAAGCAGTGAGGCATTGTGATTTCTTTACTGAGTGAAAGTTAAGGGTTTGGATGTCTTAACAGCATTTATGTGCTGTTTGGCTCTTGCCGTATGTAAACCTCCTTTGGTACATAGCATGTAGTGGATTGACTGTGGAAACGAAGAACATGTGACTTTCAAGCTAAAGTTGAGAGCGAGCTAGCCAGGAGTCGAACCTAGAATCTTCTGATCCGTAGTCAGACGCGTTATCCATTGCGCCACTAGCCCTACAGAGAGGGAGGTCATGGGGCCTCAAACAGGAAGGTATGCCTGTTTAGTTGTTTAGTTGTGTAGTTGGTCGGTCGGTCGGTTGGTTGGACTAAATGAAAGCGACGACGAAAAATAGTAACGCTTCCAGCTACTGCCGTGACCCGGATTCGAACCGGGGTTGCTGCGGCCACAACGCAGAGTACTAACCACTATACGATCACGGCAACTTGGCTTTCTCAGTGCTTTGTCGTTGTAGTCAAACGTTTTGAGCTCAAGATAAGTTGAGGGTCAAATTGTTTTCATTTAAATGGAAATGAAAAGTATCTGGTTAAAAGCAGTGAGGCATTGTGATTTCTTTACTGAGTGAAAGTTAAGGGTTTGGATGTCTTAACAGCATTTATGTGCTGTTTGGCTCTTGCCGTATGTAAACCTCCTTTGGTACATAGCATGTAGTGGATTGACTGTGGAAACGAAGAACATGTGACTTTCAAGCTAAAGTTGAGAGCGAGCTAGCCAGGAGTCGAACCTAGAATCTTCTGATCCGTAGTCAGACGCGTTATCCATTGCGCCACTAGCCCTACAGAGAGGGAGGTCATGGGGCCTCAAACAGGAAGGTATGCCTGTTTAGTTGTGTAGTTGGTTGGTCGGTCGGTTGGTTGGACTAAATGAAAGCGGCGACGAAAAACAGTAACGCTTCCAGCTACTGCCGTGACCCGGATTCGAACCGGGGTTGCTGCGGCCACAACGCAGAGTACTAACCACTATACGATCACGGCAACTTGGCTTTCTCAGTGCTTTGCCGTTGTAGTCAAACGTTTTGAGCTCAAGATAAGTTGAGGGTCAAATTGTTTTCATTTAAATGGAAATGAAAAGTATCTGGTTAAAAGCAGTGAGGCATTGTGATTTCTTTACTGAGTGAAAGTTAAGGGTTTGGATGTCTTAACAGCATTTATGTGCTGTTTGGCTCTTGCCGTATGTAAACCTCCTTTGGTACATAGCATGTAGTGGATTGACTGTGGAAACGAAGAACATGTGACTTTCAAGCTAAAGTTGAGAGCGAGCTAGCCAGGAGTCGAACCTAGAATCTTCTGATCCGTAGTCAGACGCGTTATCCATTGCGCCACTAGCCCTACAGAGAGGGAGGTCATGGGGCCTCAAACAGGAAGGTATGCCTGTTTAGTTGTTTAGTTGTGTAGTTGGTTGGTCGGTCGGTTGGTTGGACTAAATGAAAGCGGCGACGAAAAACAGTAACGCTTCCAGCTACTGCCGTGACCCGGATTCGAACCGGGGTTGCTGCGGCCACAACGCAGAGTACTAACCACTATACGATCACGGCAACTTGGCTTTCTCAGTGCTTTGTCGTTGTAGTCAAATGTTTTGAGCTCAAGATAAGTTGAGGGTCAAATTGTTTTCATTTAAATGGAAATGAAAAGTATCTGGTTAAAAGCAGTGAGGCATTGTGATTTCTTTACTGAGTGAAAGATAAGGGTTTGGATGTCTTAACAGCATTTATGTGCTGTTTGGCTCTTGCCGTATGTAAACCTCCTTTGGTACATAGCATGTAGTGGATTGACTGTGGAAACGAAGAACATGTGACTTTCAAGCTAAAGTTGAGAGCGAGCTAGCCAGGAGTCGAACCTAGAATCTTCTGATCCGTAGTCAGACGCGTTATCCATTGCGCCACTAGCCCTACAGAGAGGGAGGTCATGGGGCCTCAAACAGGAAGGTATGCCTGTTTAGTTGTGTAGTTGGTTGGTTGGTCGGTTGGTTGGACTAAATGAAAGCGGCGACGAAAAACAGTAACGCTTCCAGCTACTGCCGTGACCCGGATTCGAACCGGGGTTGCTGCGGCCACAACGCAGAGTACTAACCACTATACGATCACGGCAACTTGGCTTTCTCAGTGCTTTGTCGTTGTAGTCAAATGTTTTGAGCTCAAGATAAGTTGAGGGTCAAATTGTTTTCATTTAAATGGAAATGAAAAGTATCTGGTTAAAAGCAGTGAGGCATTGTGATTTCTTTACTGAGTGAAAGATAAGGGTTTGGATGTCTTAACAGCATTTATGTGCTGTTTGGCTCTTGCCGTATGTAAACCTCCTTTGGTACATAGCATGTAGTGGATTGACTGTGGAAACGAAGAACATGTGACTTTCAAGCTAAAGTTGAGAGCGAGCTAGCCAGGAGTCGAACCTAGAATCTTCTGATCCGTAGTCAGACGCGTTATCCATTGCGCCACTAGCCCTACAGAGAGGGAGGTCATGGGGCCTCAAACAGGAAGGTATGCCTGTTTAGTTGTTTAGTTGTGTAGTTGGTTGGTCGGTCGGTTGGTTGGACTAAATGAAAGCGGCGACGAAAAACAGTAACGCTTCCAGCTACTGCCGTGACCCGGATTCGAACCGGGGTTGCTGCGGCCACAACGCAGAGTACTAACCACTATACGATCACGGCAACTTGGCTTTCTCAGTGCTTTGTCGTTGTAGTCAAACGTTTTGAGCTCAAGATAAGTTGAGGGTCAAATTGTTTTCATTTAAATGGAAATGAAAAGTATCTGGTTAAAAGCAGTGAGGCATTGTGATTTCTTTACTGAGTGAAAGTTAAGGGTTTGGATGTCTTAACAGCATTTATGTGCTGTTTGGCTCTTGCCGTATGTAAACCTCCTTTGGTACATAGCATGTAGTGGATTGACTGTGGAAACGAAGAACATGTGACTTTCAAGCTAAAGTTGAGAGCGAGCTAGCCAGGAGTCGAACCTAGAATCTTCTGATCCGTAGTCAGACGCGTTATCCATTGCGCCACTAGCCCTACAGAGAGGGAGGTCATGGGGCCTCAAACAGGAAGGTATGCCTGTTTAGTTGTTTAGTTGTGTAGTTGGTCGGTCGGTCGGTTGGTTGGACTAAATGAAAGCGACGACGAAAAATAGTAACGCTTCCAGCTACTGCCGTGACCCGGATTCGAACCGGGGTTGCTGCGGCCACAACGCAGAGTACTAACCACTATACGATCACGGCAACTTGGCTTTCTCAGTGCTTTGTCGTTGTAGTCAAACGTTTTGAGCTCAAGATAAGTTGAGGGTCAAATTGTTTTCATTTAAATGGAAATGAAAAGTATCTGGTTAAAAGCAATGAGGCATTGTGATTTCTTTACTGAGTGAAAGTTAAGGGTTTGGATGTCTTAACAGCATTTATGTGCTGTTTGGCTCTTGCCGTATGTAAACCTCCTTTGGTACATAGCATGTAGTGGATTGACTGTGGAAACGAAGAACATGTGACTTTCAAGCTAAAGTTGAGAGCGAGCTAGCCAGGAGTCGAACCTAGAATCTTCTGATCCGTAGTCAGACGCGTTATCCATTGCGCCACTAGCCCTACAGAGAGGGAGGTCATGGGGCCTCAAACAGGAAGGTATGCCTGTTTAGTTGTTTAGTTGTGTAGTTGGTCGGTCGGTCGGTTGGTTGGACTAAATGAAAGCGGCGACGAAAAATAGTAACGCTTCCAGCTACTGCCGTGACCCGGATTCGAACCGGGGTTGCTGCGGCCACAACGCAGAGTACTAACCACTATACGATCACGGCAACTTGGCTTTCTCAGTGCTTTGTCGTTGTAGTCAAACGTTTTGAGCTCAAGATAAGTTGAGGGTCAAATTGTTTTCATTTAAATGGAAATGAAAAGTATCTGGTTAAAAGCAGTGAGGCATTGTGATTTCTTTACTGAGTGAAAGTTAAGGGTTTGGATGTCTTAACAGCATTTATGTGCTGTTTGGCTCTTGCCGTATGTAAACCTCCTTTGGTACATAGCATGTAGTGGATTGACTGTGGAAACGAAGAACATGTGACTTTCAAGCTAAAGTTGAGAGCGAGCTAGCCAGGAGTCGAACCTAGAATCTTCTGATCCGTAGTCAGACGCGTTATCCATTGCGCCACTAGCCCTACAGAGAGGGAGGTCATGGGGCCTCAAACAGGAAGGTATGCCTGTTTAGTTGTGTAGTTGGTTGGTCGGTCGGTTGGTTGGACTAAATGAAAGCGGCGACGAAAAACAGTAACGCTTCCAGCTACTGCCGTGACCCGGATTCGAACCGGGGTTGCTGCGGCCACAACGCAGAGTACTAACCACTATACGATCACGGCAACTTGGCTTTCTCAGTGCTTTGCCGTTGTAGTCAAACGTTTTGAGCTCAAGATAAGTTGAGGGTCAAATTGTTTTCATTTAAATGGAAATGAAAAGTATCTGGTTAAAAGCAGTGAGGCATTGTGATTTCTTTACTGAGTGAAAGTTAAGGGTTTGGATGTCTTAACAGCATTTATGTGCTGTTTGGCTCTTGCCGTATGTAAACCTCCTTTGGTACATAGCATGTAGTGGATTGACTGTGGAAACGAAGAACATGTGACTTTCAAGCTAAAGTTGAGAGCGAGCTAGCCAGGAGTCGAACCTAGAATCTGCTGATCCGTAGTCAGACGCGTTATCCATTGCGCCACTAGCCCTACAGAGAGGGAGGTCATGGGGCCTCAAACAGGAAGGTATGCCTGTTTAGTTGTTTAGTTGTGTAGTTGGTTGGTCGGTCGGTTGGTTGGACTAAATGAAAGCGGCGACGAAAAACAGTAACGCTTCCAGCTACTGCCGTGACCCGGATTCGAACCGGGGTTGCTGCGGCCACAACGCAGAGTACTAACCACTATACGATCACGGCAACTTGGCTTTCTCAGTGCTTTGTCGTTGTAGTCAAATGTTTTGAGCTCAAGATAAGTTGAGGGTCAAATTGTTTTCATTTAAATGGAAATGAAAAGTATCTGGTTAAAAGCAGTGAGGCATTGTGATTTCTTTACTGAGTGAAAGATAAGGGTTTGGATGTCTTAACAGCATTTATGTGCTGTTTGGCTCTTGCCGTATGTAAACCTCCTTTGGTACATAGCATGTAGTGGATTGACTGTGGAAACGAAGAACATGTGACTTTCAAGCTAAAGTTGAGAGCGAGCTAGCCAGGAGTCGAACCTAGAATCTTCTGATCCGTAGTCAGACGCATTATCCATTGCGCCACTAGCCCTACAGAGAGGGAGGTCATGGGGCCTCAAACAGGAAGGTATGCCTGTTTAGTTGTGTAGTTGGTTGGTCGGTCGGTTGGTTGGACTAAATGAAAGCGGCGACGAAAAACAGTAACGCTTCCAGCTACTGCCGTGACCCGGATTCGAACCGGGGTTGCTGCGGCCACAACGCAGAGTACTAACCACTATACGATCACGGCAACTTGGCTTTCTCAGTGCTTTGCCGTTGTAGTCAAACGTTTTGAGCTCAAGATAAGTTGAGGGTCAAATTGTTTTCATTTAAATGGAAATGAAAAGTATCTGGTTAAAAGCAGTGAGGCATTGTGATTTCTTTACTGAGTGAAAGTTAAGGGTTTGGATGTCTTAACAGCATTTATGTGCTGTTTGGCTCTTGCCGTATGTAAACCTCCTTTGGTACATAGCATGTAGTGGATTGACTGTGGAAACGAAGAACATGTGACTTTCAAGCTAAAGTTGAGAGCGAGCTAGCCAGGAGTCGAACCTAGAATCTTCTGATCCGTAGTCAGACGCGTTATCCATTGCGCCACTAGCCCTACAGAGAGGGAGGTCATGGGGCCTCAAACAGGAAGGTATGCCTGTTTAGTTGTTTAGTTGTGTAGTTGGTTGGTCGGTCGGTTGGTTGGACTAAATGAAAGCGGCGACGAAAAATAGTAACGCTTCCAGCTACTGCCGTGACCCGGATTCGAACCGGGGTTGCTGCGGCCACAACGCAGAGTACTAACCACTATACGATCACGGCAACTTGGCTTTCTCAGTGCTTTGTCGTTGTAGTCAAACGTTTTGAGCTCAAGATAAGTTGAGGGTCAAATTGTTTTCATTTAAATGGAAATGAAAAGTATCTGGTTAAAAGCAGTGAGGCATTGTGATTTCTTTACTGAGTGAAAGTTAAGGGTTTGGATGTCTTAACAGCATTTATGTGCTGTTTGGCTCTTGCCGTATGTAAACCTCCTTTGGTACATAGCATGTAGTGGATTGACTGTGGAAACGAAGAACATGTGACTTTCAAGCTAAAGTTGAGAGCGAGCTAGCCAGGAGTCGAACCTAGAATCTTCTGATCCGTAGTCAGACGCGTTATCCATTGCGCCACTAGCCCTACAGAGAGGGAGGTCATGGGGCCTCAAACAGGAAGGTATGCCTGTTTAGTTGTTTAGTTGTGTAGTTGGTCGGTCGGTCGGTTGGTTGGACTAAATGAAAGCGACGACGAAAAATAGTAACGCTTCGAGCTACTGCCGTGACCCGGATTCGAACCGGGGTTGCTGCGGCCACAACGCAGAGTACTAACCACTATACGATCACAGCAACTTGGCTTTCTCAGTGCTTTGTCGTTGTAGTCAAACGTTTTGAGCTCAAGATAAGTTGAGGGTCAAATTGTTTTCATTTAAATGGAAATGAAAAGTATCTGGTTAAAAGCAGTGAGGCATTGTGATTTCTTTACTGAGTGAAAGTTAAGGGTTTGGATGTCTTAACAGCATTTATGTGCTGTTTGGCTCTTGCCGTATGTAAACCTCCTTTGGTACATAGCATGTAGTGGATTGACTGTGGAAACGAAGAACATGTGACTTTCAAGCTAAAGTTGAGAGCGAGCTAGCCAGGAGTCGAACCTAGAATCTTCTGATCCGTAGTCAGACGCGTTATCCATTGCGCCACTAGCCCTACAGAGAGGGAGGTCATGGGGCCTCAAACAGGAAGGTATGCCTGTTTAGTTGTGTAGTTGGTTGGTCGGTCGGTTGGTTGGACTAAATGAAAGCGGCGACGAAAAACAGTAACGCTTCCAGCTACTGCCGTGACCCGGATTCGAACCGGGGTTGCTGCGGCCACAACGCAGAGTACTAACCACTATACGATCACGGCAACTTGGCTTTCTCAGTGCTTTGCCGTTGTAGTCAAACGTTTTGAGCTCAAGATAAGTTGAGGGTCAAATTGTTTTCATTTAAATGGAAATGAAAAGTATCTGGTTAAAAGCAGTGAGGCATTGTGATTTCTTTACTGAGTGAAAGTTAAGGGTTTGGATGTCTTAACAGCATTTATGTGCTGTTTGGCTCTTGCCGTATGTAAACCTCCTTTGGTACATAGCATGTAGTGGATTGACTGTGGAAACGAAGAACATGTGACTTTCAAGCTAAAGTTGAGAGCGAGCTAGCCAGGAGTCGAACCTAGAATCTTCTGATCCGTAGTCAGACGCGTTATCCATTGCGCCACTAGCCCTACAGAGAGGGAGGTCATGGGGCCTCAAACAGGAAGGTATGCCTGTTTAGTTGTTTAGTTGTGTAGTTGGTTGGTCGGTCGGTTGGTTGGACTAAATGAAAGCGGCGACGAAAAATAGTAACGCTTCCAGCTACTGCCGTGACCCGGATTCGAACCGGGGTTGCTGCGGCCACAACGCAGAGTACTAACCACTATACGATCACGGCAACTTGGCTTTCTCAGTGCTTTGTCGTTGTAGTCAAACGTTTTGAGCTCAAGATAAGTTGAGGGTCAAATTGTTTTCATTTAAATGGAAATGAAAAGTATCTGGTTAAAAGCAGTGAGGCATTGTGATTTCTTTACTGAGTGAAAGTTAAGGGTTTGGATGTCTTAACAGCATTTATGTGCTGTTTGGCTCTTGCCGTATGTAAACCTCCTTTGGTACATAGCATGTAGTGGATTGACTGTGGAAACGAAGAACATGTGACTTTCAAGCTAAAGTTGAGAGCGAGCTAGCCAGGAGTCGAACCTAGAATCTTCTGATCCGTAGTCAGACGCGTTATCCATTGCGCCACTAGCCCTACAGAGAGGGAGGTCATGGGGCCTCAAACAGGAAGGTATGCCTGTTTAGTTGTGTAGTTGGTTGGTCGGTCGGTTGGTTGGACTAAATGAAAGCGGCGACGAAAAATAGTAACGCTTCCAGCTACTGCCGTGACCCGGATTCGAACCGGGGTTGCTGCGGCCACAACGCAGAGTACTAACCACTATACGATCACGGCAACTTGGCTTTCTCAGTGCTTTGTCGTTGTAGTCAAACGTTTTGAGCTCAAGATAAGTTGAGGGTCAAATTGTTTTCATTTAAATGGAAATGAAAAGTATCTGGTTAAAAGCAGTGAGGCATTGTGATTTCTTTACTGAGCGAAAGTTAAGGGTTTGGATGTCTTAACAGCATTTATGTGCTGTTTGGCTCTTGCCGTATGTAAACCTCCTTTGGTACATAGCATGTAGTGGATTGACTGTGGAAACGAAGAACATGTGACTTTCAAGCTAAAGTTGAGAGCGAGCTAGCCAGGAGTCGTACCTAGAATCTTCTGATCCGTAGTCAGACGCGTTATCCATTGCGCCACTAGCCCTACAGAGAGGGAGGTCATGGGGCCTCAAACAGGAAGGTATGCCTGTTTAGTTGTGTAGTTGGTTGGTCGGTCGGTTGGTTGGACTAAATGAAAGCGGCGACGAAAAACAGTAACGCTTCCAGCTACTGCCGTGACCCGGATTCGAACCGGGGTTGCTGCGGCCACAACGCAGAGTACTAACCACTATACGATCACGGCAACTTGGCTTTCTCAGTGCTTTGCCGTTGTAGTCAAACGTTTTGAGCTCAAGATAAGTTGAGGGTCAAATTGTTTTCATTTAAATGGAAATGAAAAGTATCTGGTTAAAAGCAGTGAGGCATTGTGATTTCTTTACTGAGTGAAAGTTAAGGGTTTGGATGTCTTAACAGCATTTATGTGCTGTTTGGCTCTTGCCGTATGTAAACCTCCTTTGGTACATAGCATGTAGTGGATTGACTGTGGAAACGAAGAACATGTGACTTTCAAGCTAAAGTTGAGAGCGAGCTAGCCAGGAGTCGAACCTAGAATCTTCTGATCCGTAGTCAGACGCGTTATCCATTGCGCCACTAGCCCTACAGAGAGGGAGGTCATGGGGCCTCAAACAGGAAGGTATGCCTGTTTAGTTGTTTAGTTGTGTAGTTGGTTGGTCGGTCGGTTGGTTGGACTAAATGAAAGCGGCGACGAAAAATAGTAACGCTTCCAGCTACTGCCGTGACCCGGATTCGAACCGGGGTTGCTGCGGCCACAACGCAGAGTACTAACCACTATACGATCACGGCAACTTGGCTTTCTCAGTGCTTTGTCGTTGTAGTCAAACGTTTTGAGCTCAAGATAAGTTGAGGGTCAAATTGTTTTCATTTAAATGGAAATGAAAAGTATCTGGTTAAAAGCAGTGAGGCATTGTGATTTCTTTACTGAGTGAAAGTTAAGGGTTTGGATGTCTTAACAGCATTTATGTGCTGTTTGGCTCTTGCCGTATGTAAACCTCCTTTGGTACATAGCATGTAGTGGATTGACTGTGGAAACGAAGAACATGTGACTTTCAAGCTAAAATTGAGAGCGAGCTAGCCAGGAGTCGAACCTAGAATCTTCTGATCCGTAGTCAGACGCGTTATCCATTGCGCCACTAGCCCTACAGAGAGGGAGGTCATGGGGCCTCAAACAGGAAGGTATGCCTGTTTAGTTGTGTAGTTGGTTGGTCGGTCGGTTGGTTGGACTAAATGAAAGTGGCGACGAAAAACAGTAACGCTTCCAGCTACTGCCGTGACCCGGATTCGAACCGGGGTTGCTGCGGCCACAACGCAGAGTACTAACCACTATACGATCACGGCAACTTGGCTTTCTCAGTGCTTTGTCGTTGTAGTCAAACGTTTTGAGCTCAAGATAAGTTGAGGGTCAAATTGTTTTCATTTAAATGGAAATGAAAAGTATCTGGTTAAAAGCAGTGAGGCATTGTGATTTCTTTACTGAGTGAAAGTTAAGGGTTTGGATGTCTTAACAGCATTTATGTGCTGTTTGGCTCTTGCCGTATGTAAACCTCCTTTGGTACATAGCATGTAGTGGATTGACTGTGGAAACGAAGAACATGTGACTTTCAAGCTAAAGTTGAGAGCGAGCTAGCCAGGAGTCGAACCTAGAATCTTCTGATCCGTAGTCAGACGCGTTATCCATTGCGCCACTAGCCCTACAGAGACGGAGGTCATGGGGCCTCAAACAGGAAGGTATGCCTGTTTAGTTGTGTAGTTGGTTGGTCGGTCGGTTGGTTGGACTAAATGAAAGCGGCGACGAAAAACAGTAACGCTTCCAGCTACTGCCGTGACCCGGATTCGAACCGGGGTTGCTGCGGCCACAACGCAGAGTACTAACCACTATACGATCACGGCAACTTGGCTTTCTCAGTGCTTTGTCGTTGTAGTCAAACGTTTTGAGCTCAAGATAAGTTGAGGGTCAAATTGTTTTCATTTAAATGGAAATGAAAAGTATCTGGTTAAAAGCAGTGAGGCATTGTGATTTCTTTACTGAGTGAAAGTTAAGGGTTTGGATGTCTTAACAGCATTTATGTGCTGTTTGGCTCTTGCCGTATGTAAACCTCCTTTGGTACATAGCATGTAGTGGATTGACTGTGGAAACGAAGAACATGTGACTTTCAAGCTAAAGTTGAGAGCGAGCTAGCCAGGAGTCGAACCTAGAATCTTCTGATCCGTAGTCAGACGCGTTATCCATTGCGCCACTAGCCCTACAGAGAGGGAGGTCATGGGGCCTCAAACAGGAAGGTATGCCTGTTTAGTTGTGTAGTTGGTTGGTCGGTCGGTTGGTTGGACTAAATGAAAGCGGCGACGAAAAACAGTAACGCTTCCAGCTACTGCCGTGACCCGGATTCGAACCGGGGTTGCTGCGGCCACAACGCAGAGTACTAACCACTATACGATCACGGCAACTTGGCTTTCTCAGTGCTTTGCCGTTGTAGTCAAACGTTTTGAGCTCAAGATAAGTTGAGGGTCAAATTGTTTTCATTTAAATGGAAATGAAAAGTATCTGGTTAAAAGCAGTGAGGCATTGTGATTTCTTTACTGAGTGAAAGTTAAGGGTTTGGATGTCTTAACAGCATTTATGTGCTGTTTGGCTCTTGCCGTATGTAAACCTCCTTTGGTACATAGCATGTAGTGGATTGACTGTGGAAACGAAGAACATGTGACTTTCAAGCTAAAGTTGAGAGCGAGCTAGCCAGGAGTCGAACCTAGAATCTTCTGATCCGTAGTCAGACGCTTTATCCATTGCTCCACTAGCCCTACAGAGAGGGAGGTCATGGGGCCTCAAACAGGAAGGTATGCCTGTTTAGTTGTGTAGTTGGTTGGTCGGTCGGTTGGTTGGACTAAATGAAAGCGGCGACGAAAAACAGTAACGCTTCCAGCTACTGCCGTGACCCGGATTCGAACCGGGGTTGCTGCGGCCACAACGCAGAGTACTAACCACTATACGATCACGGCAACTTGGCTTTCTCAGTGCTTTGTCGTTGTAGTCAAACGTTTTGAGCTCAAGATAAGTTGAGGGTCAAATTGTTTTCATTTAAATGGAAATGAAAAGTATCTGGTTAAAAGCAGTGAGGCATTGTGATTTCTTTACTGAGTGAAAGTTAAGGGTTTGGATGTCTTAACAGCATTTATGTGCTGTTTGGCTCTTGCCGTATGTAAACCTCCTTTGGTACATAGCATGTAGTGGATTGACTGTGGAAACGAAAAACATGTGACTTTCAAGCTAAAGTTGAGAGCGAGCTAGCCAGGAGTCGAACCTAGAATCTTCTGATCCGTAGTCAGACGCGTTATCCATTGCGCCACTAGCCCTACAGAGACGGAGGTCATGGGGCCTCAAACAGGAAGGTATGCCTGTTTAGTTGTGTAGTTGGTTGGTCGGTCGGTTGGTTGGACTAAATGAAAGCGGCGACGAAAAACAGTAACGCTTCCAGCTACTGCCGTGACCCGGATTCGAACCGGGGTTGCTGCGGCCACAACGCAGAGTACTAACCACTATACGATCACGGCAACTTGGCTTTCTCAGTGCTTTGTCGTTGTAGTCAAATGTTTTGAGCTCAAGATAAGTTGAGGGTCAAATTGTTTTCATTTAAATGGAAATGAAAAGTATCTGGTTAAAAGCAGTGAGGCATTGTGATTTCTTTACTGAGTGAAAGTTAAGGGTTTGGATGTCTTAACAGCATTTATGTGCTGTTTGGCTCTTGCCGTATGTAAACCTCCTTTGGTACATAGCATGTAGTGGATTGACTGTGGAAACGAAGAACATGTGACTTCCAAGCTAATGTTGAGAGCGAGCTAGCCAGGAGTCGAACCTAGAATCTTCTGATCCATAGTCAGACGCGTTATCCATTGCGCCACTAGCCCTACAGAGAGGGAGGTCATGGGGCCTCAAACAGGAAGGTATGCCTGTTTAGTTGTGTAGTTGGTTGGTCGGTTGGTTGGACTAAATGAAAGCGGCGACGAAAAACAGTAACGCTTCCAGCTACTGCCGTGACCCGGATTCGAACCGGGGTTGCTGCGGCCACAACGCAGAGTACTAACCACTATACGATCACGGCAACTTGGCTTTCTCAGTGCTTTGTCGTTGTAGTCAAACGTTTTGAGCTCAAGATAAGTTGAGGGTCAAATTGTTTTCATTTAAATGGAAATGAAAAGTATCTGGTTAAAAGCAGTGAGGCATTGTGATTTCTTTACTGAGTGAAAGTTAAGGGTTTGGATGTCTTAACAGCATTTATGTGCTGTTTGGCTCTTGCCGTATGTAAACCTCCTTTGGTACATAGCATGTAGTGGATTGACTGTGGAAACGAAGAACATGTGACTTTCAAGCTAAAGTTGAGAGCGAGCTAGCCAGGAGTCGAACCTAGAATCTTCTGATCCGTAGTCAGACGCGTTATCCATTGCGCCACTAGCCCTACAGAGAGGGAGGTCATGGGGCCTCAAACAGGAAGGTATGCCTGTTTAGTTGTGTAGTTGGTTGGTCGGTCGGTTGGTTGGACTAAATGAAAGCGGCGACGAAAAATAGTAACGCTTCCAGCTACTGCCGTGACCCGGATTCGAACCGGGGTTGCTGCGGCCACAACGCAGAGTACTAACCACTATACGATCACGGCAACTTGGCTTTCTCAGTGCTTTGTCGTTGTAGTCAAACGTTTTGAGCTCAAGATAAGTTGAGGGTCAAATTGTTTTCATTTAAATGGAAATGAAAAGTATCTGGTTAAAAGCAGTGAGGCATTGTGATTTCTTTACTGAGTGAAAGTTAAGGGTTTGGATGTCTTAACAGCATTTATGTGCTGTTTGGCTCTTGCCGTATGTAAACCTCCTTTGGTACATAGCATGTAGTGGATTGACTGTGGAAACGAAGAACATGTGACTTTCAAGCTAAAGTTGAGAGCGAGCTAGCCAGGAGTCGAACCTAGAATCTTCTGATCCGTAGTCAGACGCGTTATCCATTGCGCCACTAGCCCTACAGAGAGGGAGGTCATGGGGCCTCAAACAGGAAGGTATGCCTGTTTAGTTGTGTAGTTGGTTGGTCGGTCGGTCGGTTGGTTGGACTAAATGAAAGCGGCGACGAAAAACAGTAACGCTTCCAGCTACTGCCGTGACCCGGATTCGAACCGGGGTTGCTGCGGCCACAACGCAGAGTACTAACCACTATACGATCACGGCAACTTGGCTTTCTCAGTGCTTTGTCGTTGTAGTCAAACGTTTTGAGCTCAAAATAAGTTGAGGGTCAAATTGTTTTCATTTAAATGGAAATGAAAAGTATCTGGTTAAAAGCAGTGAGGCATTGTGATTTCTTTACTGAGTGAAAGTTAAGGGTTTGGATGTCTTAACAGCATTTATGTGCTGTTTGGCTCTTGCCGTATGTAAACCTCCTTTGGTACATAGCATGTAGTGGATTGACTGTGGAAACAAAGAACATGTGACTTTCAAGCTAAAGTTGAGAGCGAGCTAGCCAGGAGTCGAACCTAGAATCTTCTGATCCGTAGTCAGACGCGTTATCCATTGCGCCACTAGCCCTACAGAGAGGGAGGTCATGGGGCCTCAAACAGGAAGGTATGCCTGTTTAGTTGTGTAGTTGGTTGGTCGGTCGGTTGGTTGGACTAAATGAAAGCGGCGACGAAAAACAGTAACGCTTCCAGCTACTGCCGTGACCCGGATTCGAACCGGGGTTGCTGCGGCCACAACGCAGAGTACTAACCACTATACGATCACGGCAACTTGGCTTTCTCAGTGCTTTGTCGTTGTAGTCAAACGTTTTGAGCTCAAGATAAGTTGAGGGTCAAATTGTTTTCATTTAAATGGAAATGAAAAGTATCTGGTTAAAAGCAGTGAGGCATTGTGATTTCTTTACTGAGTGAAAGTTAAGGGTTTGGATGTCTTAACAGCATTTATGTGCTGTTTGGCTCTTGCCGTATGTAAACCTCCTTTGGTACATAGCATGTAGTGGATTGACTGTGGAAACGAAGAACATGTGACTTTCAAGCTAAAGTTGAGAGCGAGCTAGCCAGGAGTCGAACCTAGAATCTTCTGATCCGTAGTCAGACGCGTTATCCATTGCGCCACTAGCCCTACAGAGAGGGAGGTCATGGGGCCTCAAACAGGAAGGTATGCCTGTTTAGTTGTGTAGTTGGTTGGTCGGTCGGTTGGTTGGACTAAATGAAAGCGGCGACGAAAAATAGTAACGCTTCCAGCTACTGCCGTGACCCGGATTCGAACCGGGGTTGCTGCGGCCACAACGCAGAGTACTAACCACTATACGATCACGGCAACTTGGCTTTCTCAGTGCTTTGTCGTTGTAGTCAAACGTTTTGAGCTCAAGATAAGTTGAGGGTCAAATTGTTTTCATTTAAATGGAAATGAAAAGTATCTGGTTAAAAGCAGTGAGGCATTGTGATTTCTTTACTGAGTGAAAGTTAAGGGTTTGGATGTCTTAACAGCATTTATGTGCTGTTTGGCTCTTGCCGTATGTAAACCTCCTTTGGTACATAGCATGTAGTGGATTGACTGTGGAAACGAAGAACATGTGACTTTCAAGCTAAAGTTGAGAGCGAGCTAGCCAGGAGTCGAACCTAGAATCTTCTGATCCGTAGTCAGACGCGTTATCCATTGCGCCACTAGCCCTACAGAGAGGGAGGTCATGGGGCCTCAAACAGGAAGGTATGCCTGTTTAGTTGTGTAGTTGGTTGGTCGGTCGGTCGGTTGGTTGGACTAAATGAAAGCGGCGACGAAAAACAGTAACGCTTCCAGCTACTGCCGTGACCCGGATTCGAACCGGGGTTGCTGCGGCCACAACGCAGAGTACTAACCACTATACGATCACGGCAACTTGGCTTTCTCAGTGCTTTGTCGTTGTAGTCAAACGTTTTGAGCTCAAAATAAGTTGAGGGTCAAATTGTTTTCATTTAAATGGAAATGAAAAGTATCTGGTTAAAAGCAGTGAGGCATTGTGATTTCTTTACTGAGTGAAAGTTAAGGGTTTGGATGTCTTAACAGCATTTATGTGCTGTTTGGCTCTTGCCGTATGTAAACCTCCTTTGGTACATAGCATGTAGTGGATTGACTGTGGAAACAAAGAACATGTGACTTTCAAGCTAAAGTTGAGAGCGAGCTAGCCAGGAGTCGAACCTAGAATCTTCTGATCCGTAGTCAGACGCGTTATCCATTGCGCCACTAGCCCTACAGAGAGGGAGGTCATGGGGCCTCAAACAGGAAGGTATGCCTGTTTAGTTGTGTAGTTGGTTGGTCGGTCGGTTGGTTGGACTAAATGAAAGCGGCGACGAAAAACAGTAACGCTTCCAGCTACTGCCGTGACCCGGATTCGAACCGGGGTTGCTGCGGCCACAACGCAGAGTACTAACCACTATACGATCACGGCAACTTGGCTTTCTCAGTGCTTTGTCGTTGTAGTCAAACGTTTTGAGCTCAAGATAAGTTGAGGGTCAAATTGTTTTCATTTAAATGGAAATGAAAAGTATCTGGTTAAAAGCAGTGAGGCATTGTGATTTCTTTACTGAGTGAAAGTTAAGGGTTTGGATGTCTTACCAGCATTCATGTGCTGTTTGGCTCTTGCCGTATGTAAACCTCCTTTGGTACATAGCATGTAGTGGATTGACTGTGGAAACAAAGAACATGTGACTTTCAAGCTAAAGTTGAGAGCGAGCTAGCCAGGAGTCGAACCTAGAATCTTCTGATCCGTAGTCAGACGCGTTATCCATTGCGCCACTAGCCCTACAGATACGGAAGTCATGGGGCCTCAAACAGGAAGGTATGCCTGTTTAGTTGTGTAGTTGGTTGGTCGGTCGGTTGGTTGGACTAAATGAAAGCGGCGACGAAAAACAGTAACACTTCCAGCTACTGCCGTGACCCGGATTCGAACCGGGGTTGCTGCGGCCACAACGCAGAGTACTAACCACTATACGATCACGGCAACTTGGCTTTCTCAGTGCTTTGTCGTTGTAGTCAAACGTTTTGAGCTCAAGATAAGTTGAGGGTCAAATTGTTTTCATTTAAATGGAAATGAAAAGTATCTGGTTAAAAGCAGTGAGGCATTGTGATTTCTTTACTGAGTGAAAGTTAAGGGTTTGGATGTCTTAACAGCATTTATGTGCTGTTTGGCTCTTGCCGTATGTAAACCTCCTTTGGTACATAGCATGTAGTGGATTGACTGTGGAAACGAAGAACATGTGACTTTCAAGCTAAAGTTGAGAGCGAGCTAGCCAGGAGTCGAACCTAGAATCTTCTGATCCGTAGTCAGACGCGTTATCCATTGCGCCACTAGCCCTACAGAGACGGAGGTCATGGGGCCTCAAACAGGAAGGTATGCCTGTTTAGTTGTGTAGTTGGTTGGTCGGTCGGTTGGTTGGACTAAATGAAAGCGGCGACGAAAAACAGTAACGCTTCCAGCTACTGCCGTGACCCGGATTCGAACCGGGGTTGCTGCGGCCACAACGCAGAGTACTAACCACTATACGATCACGGCAACTTGGCTTTCTCAGTGCTTTGTCGTTGTAGTCAAACGTTTTGAGCTCAAGATAAGTTGAGGGTCAAATTGTTTTCATTTAAATGGAAATGAAAAGTATCTGGTTAAAAGCAGTGAGGCATTGTGATTTCTTTACTGAGTGAAAGTTAAGGGTTTGGATGTCTTAACAGCATTTATGTGCTGTTTGGCTCTTGCCGTATGTAAACCTCCTTTGGTACATAGCATGTAGTGGATTGACTGTGGAAACGAAGAACATGTGACTTTCAAGCTAAAGTTGAGAGCGAGCTAGCCAGGAGTCGAACCTAGAATCTTCTGATCCGTAGTCAGACGCGTTATCCATTGCGCCACTAGCCCTACAGAGAGGGAGGTCATGGGGCCTCAAACAGGAAGGTATGCCTGTTTAGTTGTGTAGTTGGTTGGTCGGTCGGTCGGTTGGTTGGACTAAATGAAAGCGGCGACGAAAAACAGTAACGCTTCCAGCTACTGCCGTGACCCGGATTCGAACCGGGGTTGCTGCGGCCACAACGCAGAGTACTAACCACTATACGATCACGGCAACTTGGCTTTCTCAGTGCTTTGTCGTTGTAGTCAAACGTTTTGAGCTCAAAATAAGTTGAGGGTCAAATTGTTTTCATTTAAATGGAAATGAAAAGTATCTGGTTAAAAGCAGTGAGGCATTGTGATTTCTTTACTGAGTGAAAGTTAAGGGTTTGGATGTCTTAACAGCATTTATGTGCTGTTTGGCTCTTGCCGTATGTAAACCTCCTTTGGTACATAGCATGTAGTGGATTGACTGTGGAAACAAAGAACATGTGACTTTCAAGCTAAAGTTGAGAGCGAGCTAGCCAGGAGTCGAACCTAGAATCTTCTGATCCGTAGTCAGACGCGTTATCCATTGCGCCACTAGCCCTACAGAGAGGGAGGTCATGGGGCCTCAAACAGGAAGGTATGCCTGTTTAGTTGTGTAGTTGGTTGGTCGGTCGGTTGGTTGGACTAAATGAAAGCGGCGACGAAAAACAGTAACGCTTCCAGCTACTGCCGTGACCCGGATTCGAACCGGGGTTGCTGCGGCCACAACGCAGAGTACTAACCACTATACGATCACGGCAACTTGGCTTTCTCAGTGCTTTGTCGTTGTAGTCAAACGTTTTGAGCTCAAGATAAGTTGAGGGTCAAATTGTTTTCATTTAAATGGAAATGAAAAGTATCTGGTTAAAAGCAGTGAGGCATTGTGATTTCTTTACTGAGTGAAAGTTAAGGGTTTGGATGTCTTACCAGCATTCATGTGCTGTTTGGCTCTTGCCGTATGTAAACCTCCTTTGGTACATAGCATGTAGTGGATTGACTGTGGAAACAAAGAACATGTGACTTTCAAGCTAAAGTTGAGAGCGAGCTAGCCAGGAGTCGAACCTAGAATCTTCTGATCCGTAGTCAGACGCGTTATCCATTGCGCCACTAGCCCTACAGATACGGAAGTCATGGGGCCTCAAACAGGAAGGTATGCCTGTTTAGTTGTGTAGTTGGTTGGTCGGTCGGTTGGTTGGACTAAATGAAAGCGGCGACGAAAAACAGTAACACTTCCAGCTACTGCCGTGACCCGGATTCGAACCGGGGTTGCTGCGGCCACAACGCAGAGTACTAACCACTATACGATCACGGCAACTTGGCTTTCTCAGTGCTTTGTCGTTGTAGTCAAACGTTTTGAGCTCAAGATAAGTTGAGGGTCAAATTGTTTTCATTTAAATGGAAATGAAAAGTATCTGGTTAAAAGCAGTGAGGCATTGTGATTTCTTTACTGAGTGAAAGTTAAGGGTTTGGATGTCTTAACAGCATTTATGTGCTGTTTGGCTCTTGCCGTATGTAAACCTCCTTTGGTACATAGCATGTAGTGGATTGACTGTGGAAACGAAGAACATGTGACTTTCAAGCTAAAGTTGAGAGCGAGCTAGCCAGGAGTCGAACCTAGAATCTTCTGATCCGTAGTCAGACGCGTTATCCATTGCGCCACTAGCCCTACAGAGACGGAGGTCATGGGGCCTCAAACAGGAAGGTATGCCTGTTTAGTTGTGTAGTTGGTTGGTCGGTCGGTTGGTTGGACTAAATGAAAGCGGCGACGAAAAACAGTAACGCTTCCAGCTACTGCCGTGACCCGGATTCGAACCGGGGTTGCTGCGGCCACAACGCAGAGTACTAACCACTATACGATCACGGCAACTTGGCTTTCTCAGTGCTTTGTCGTTGTAGTCAAACGTTTTGAGCTCAAGATAAGTTGAGGGTCAAATTGTTTTCATTTAAATGGAAATGAAAAGTATCTGGTTAAAAGCAGTGAGGCATTGTGATTTCTTTACTGAGTGAAAGTTAAGGGTTTGGATGTCTTAACAGCATTTATGTGCTGTTTGGCTCTTGCCGTATGTAAACCTCCTTTGGTACATAGCATGTAGTGGATTGACTGTGGAAACGAAGAACATGTGACTTTCAAGCTAAAGTTGAGAGCGAGCTAGCCAGGAGTCGAACCTAGAATCTTCTGATCCGTAGTCAGACGCGTTATCCATTGCGCCACTAGCCCTACAGAGAGGGAGGTCATGGGGCCTCAAACAGGAAGGTATGCCTGTTTAGTTGTGTAGTTGGTTGGTCGGTCGGTTGGTTGGACTAAATGAAAGCGGCGACGAAAAACAGTAACGCTTCCAGCTACTGCCGTGACCCGGATTCGAACCGGGGTTGCTGCGGCCACAACGCAGAGTACTAACCACTATACGATCACGGCAACTTGGCTTTCTCAGTGCTTTGCCGTTGTAGTCAAACGTTTTGAGCTCAAGATAAGTTGAGGGTCAAATTGTTTTCATTTAAATGGAAATGAAAAGTATCTGGTTAAAAGCAGTGAGGCATTGTGATTTCTTTACTGAGTGAAAGTTAAGGGTTTGGATGTCTTAACAGCATTTATGTGCTGTTTGGCTCTTGCCGTATGTAAACCTCCTTTGGTACATAGCATGTAGTGGATTGACTGTGGAAACGAAGAACATGTGACTTTCAAGCTAAAGTTGAGAGCGAGCTAGCCAGGAGTCGAACCTAGAATCTTCTGATCCGTAGTCAGACGCGTTATCCATTGCTCCACTAGCCCTACAGAGAGGGAGGTCATGGGGCCTCAAACAGGAAGGTATGCCTGTTTAGTTGTGTAGTTGGTTGGTCGGTCGGTTGGTTGGACTAAATGAAAGCGGCGACGAAAAACAGTAACGCTTCCAGCTACTGCCGTGACCCGGATTCGAACCGGGGTTGCTGCGGCCACAACGCAGAGTACTAACCACTATACGATCACGGCAACTTGGCTTTCTCAGTGCTTTGTCGTTGTAGTCAAATGTTTTGAGCTCAAGATAAGTTGAGGGTCAAATTGTTTTCATTTAAATGGAAATGAAAAGTATCTGGTTAAAAGCAGTGAGGCATTGTGATTTCTTTACTGAGTGAAAGATAAGGGTTTGGATGTCTTAACAGCATTTATGTGCTGTTTGGCTCTTGCCGTATGTAAACCTCCTTTGGTACATAGCATGTAGTGGATTGACTGTGGAAACGAAGAACATGTGACTTTCAAGCTAAAGTTGAGAGCGAGCTAGCCAGGAGTCGAACCTAGAATCTTCTGATCCGTAGTCAGACGCGTTATCCATTGCACCACTAGCCCTACAGAGAGGGAGGTCATGGGGCCTCAAACAGGAAGGTATGCCTGTTTAGTTGTGTAGTTGGTTGGTCGGTCGGTTGGTTGGACTAAATGAAAGCGGCGACGAAAAACAGTAACGCTTCCAGCTACTGCCGTGACCCGGATTCGAACCGGGGTTGCTGCGGCCACAACGCAGAGTACTAACCACTATACGATCACGGCAACTTGGCTTTCTCAGTGCTTTGTCGTTGTAGTCAAACGTTTTGAGCTCAAGATAAGTTGAGGGTCAAATTGTTTTCATTTAAATGGAAATGAAAAGTATCTGGTTAAAAGCAGTGAGGCATTGTGATTTCTTTACTGAGTGAAAGTTAAGGGTTTGGATGTCTTAACAGCATTTATGTGCTGTTTGGCTCTTGCCGTATGTAAACCTCCTTTGGTACATAGCATGTAGTGGATTGACTGTGGAAACGAAGAACATGTGACTTTCAAGCTAAAGTTGAGAGCGAGCTAGCCAGGAGTCGAACCTAGAATCTTCTGATCCGTAGTCAGACGCGTTATCCATTGCGCCACTAGCCCTACAGAGAGGAAGGTCATGGGGCCTCAAACAGGAAGGTATGCCTGTTTAGTTGTGTAGTTGGTTGGTCGGTCGGTTGGTTGGACTAAATGAAAGCGGCGACGAAAAACAGTAACGCTTCCAGCTACTGCCGTGACCCGGATTCGAACCGGGGTTGCTGCGGCCACAACGCAGAGTACTAACCACTATACGATCACGGCAACTTGGCTTTCTCAGTGCTTTGCCGTTGTAGTCAAACGTTTTGAGCTCAAGATAAGTTGAGGGTCAAATTGTTTTCATTTAAATGGAAATGAAAAGTATCTGGTTAAAAGCAGTGAGGCATTGTGATTTCTTTACTGAGTGAAAGATAAGGGTTTGGATGTCTTAACAGCATTTATGTGCTGTTTGGCTCTTGCCGTATGTAAACCTCCTTTGGTACATAGCATGTAGTGGATTGACTGTGGAAACGAAGAACATGTGACTTTCAAGCTAAAGTTGAGAGCGAGCTAGCCAGGAGTCGAACCTAGAATCTTCTGATCCGTAGTCAGACGCGTTATCCATTGCACCACTAGCCCTACAGAGAGGGAGGTCATGGGGCCTCAAACAGGAAGGTATGCCTGTTTAGTTGTGTAGTTGGTTGGTCGGTCGGTTGGTTGGACTAAATGAAAGCGGCGACGAAAAACAGTAACGCTTCCAGCTACTGCCGTGACCCGGATTCGAACCGGGGTTGCTGCGGCCACAACGCAGAGTACTAACCACTATACGATCACGGCAACTTGGCTTTCTCAGTGCTTTGTCGTTGTAGTCAAACGTTTTGAGCTCAAGATAAGTTGAGGGTCAAATTGTTTTCATTTAAATGGAAATGAAAAGTATCTGGTTAAAAGCAGTGAGGCATTGTGATTTCTTTACTGAGTGAAAGTTAAGGGTTTGGATGTCTTAACAGCATTTATGTGCTGTTTGGCTCTTGCCGTATGTAAACCTCCTTTGGTACATAGCATGTAGTGGATTGACTGTGGAAACGAAGAACATGTGACTTTCAAGCTAAAGTTGAGAGCGAGCTAGCCAGGAGTCGAACCTAGAATCTTCTGATCCGTAGTCAGACGCGTTATCCATTGCGCCACTAGCCCTACAGAGAGGAAGGTCATGGGGCCTCAAACAGGAAGGTATGCCTGTTTAGTTGTGTAGTTGGTTGGTCGGTCGGTTGGTTGGACTAAATGAAAGCGGCGACGAAAAACAGTAACGCTTCCAGCTACTGCCGTGACCCGGATTCGAACCGGGGTTGCTGCGGCCACAACGCAGAGTACTAACCACTATACGATCACGGCAACTTGGCTTTCTCAGTGCTTTGCCGTTGTAGTCAAACGTTTTGAGCTCAAGATAAGTTGAGGGTCAAATTGTTTTCATTTAAATGGAAATGAAAAGTATCTGGTTAAAAGCAGTGAGGCATTGTGATTTCTTTACTGAGTGAAAGTTAAGGGTTTGGATGTCTTAACAGCATTTATGTGCTGTTTGGCTCTTGCCGTATGTAAACCTCCTTTGGTACATAACATGTAGTGGATTGACTGTGGAAACGAAGAACATGTGACTTTCAAGCTAAAGTTGAGAGCGAGCTAGCCAGGAGTCGAACCTAGAATCTTCTGATCTGTAGTCAGACGCGTTATCCATTGCGCCACTAGCCCTACAGAGAGGGAGGTCATGGGGCCTCAAACAGGAAGGTATGCCTGTTTAGTTGTGTAGTTGGTTGGTCGGTCGGTTGGTTGGACTAAATGAAAGCGGCGACGAAAAACAGTAACGCTTCCAGCTACTGCCGTGACCCGGATTCGAACCGGGGTTGCTGCGGCCACAACGCAGAGTACTAACCACTATACGATCACGGCAACTTGGCTTTCTCAGTGCTTTGTCGTTGTAGTCAAACGTTTTGAGCTCAAGATAAGTTGAGGGTCAAATTGTTTTCATTTAAATGGAAATGAAAAGTATCTGGTTAAAAGCAGTGAGGCATTGTGATTTCTTTACTGAGTGAAAGTTAAGGGTTTGGATGTCTTAACAGCATTTATGTGCTGTTTGGCTCTTGCCGTATGTAAACCTCCTTTGGTACATAGCATGAGGTGGATTGACTGTGGAAACGAAGAACATGTGACTTTCAAGCTAAAGTTGAGAGCGAGCTAGCCAGAAGTCGAACCTAGAATCTTCTGATCCGTAGTCAGACGCGTTATCCATTGCGCTACTAGCCCTACAGAGAGGGAGGTCATGGGGCCTCAAACAGGAAGGTATGCCTGTTTAGTTGTGTAGTTGGTTGGTCGGTCGGTCGGTTGGTTGGACTAAATGAAAACGGCGACGAAAAACAGTAACGCTTCCAGCTACTGCCGTGACCCGGATTCGGACCGGGGTTGCTGCGGCCACAACGCAGAGTACTAACCACTATACGATCACGGCAACTTGGCTTTCTCAGTGCTTTGTCGTTGTAGTCAAACGTTTTGAGCTCAAGATAAGTTGAGGGTCAAATTGTTTTCATTTAAATGGAAATGAAAAGTATCTGGTTAAAAGCAGTGAGGCATTGTGATTTCTTTACTGAGTGAAAGTTAAGGGTTTGGATGTCTTAACAGCATTTATGTGCTGTTTGGCTCTTGCCGTATGTAAACCTCCTTTGGTACATAGCATGTAGTGGATTGACTGTGGAAACGAAGAACATGTGACTTTCAAGCTAAAGTTGAGAGCGAGCTAGCCAGGAGTCGAACCTAGAATCTTCTGATCCGTAGTCAGACGCGTTATCCATTGCGCCACTAGCCCTACAGAGATGGAGGTCATGGGGCCTCAAACAGGAAGGTATGCCTGTTTAGTTGTGTAGTTGGTTGGTCGGTCGGTTGGTTGGACTAAATGAAAGCGGCGACGAAAAACAGTAACGCTTCCAGCTACTGCCGTGACCCGGATTCGAACCGGGGTTGCTGCGGCCACAACGCAGAGTACTAACCACTATACGATCACGGCAACTTGGCTTTCTCAGTGCTTTGTCGTTGTAGTCAAACGTTTTGAGCTCAAGATAAGTTGAGGGTCAAATTGTTTTCATTTAAATGGAAATGAAAAGTATCTGGTTAAAAGCAGTGAGGCATTGTGATTTCTTTACTGAGTGAAAGTTAAGGGTTTGGATGTCTTAACAGCATTTATGTGCTGTTTGGCTCTTGCCGTATGTAAACCTCCTTTGGTACATAGCATGTAGTGGATTGACTGTGGAAACGAAGAACATGTGACTTTCAAGCTAAAGTTGAGAGCGAGCTAGCCAGGAGTCAAACCTAGAATCTTCTGATCCGTAGTCAGACGCGTTATCCATTGCGCCACTAGCCCTACAGAGAGGGAGGTCATGGGGCCTCAAACAGGAAGGTATGCCTGTTTAGTTGTGTAGTTGGTTGGTTGGTCGGTTGGTTGGACTAAATGAAAGCGGCGACGAAAAACAGTAACGCTTCCAGCTACTGCCGTGACCCGGATTCGAACCGGGGTTGCTGCGGCCACAACGCAGAGTACTAACCACTATACGATCACGGCAACTTGGCTTTCTCAGTGCTTTGTCGTTGTAGTCAAACGTTTTGAGCTCAAGATAAGTTGAGGGTCAAATTGTTTTCATTTAAATGGAAATGAAAAGTATCTGGTTAAAAGCAGTGAGGCATTGTGATTTCTTTACTGAGTGAAAGATAAGGGTTTGGATGTCTTAACAGCATTTATGTGCTGTTTGGCTCTTGCCGTATGTAAACCTCCTTTGGTACATAGCATGTAGTGGATTGACTGTGGAAACGAAGAACATGTGACTTTCAAGCTAAAGTTGAGAGCGAGCTAGCCAGGAGTCGAACCTAGAATCTTCTGATCCGTAGTCAGACGCGTTATCCATTGCGCCACTAGCCCTACAGAGAGGGAGGTCATGGGGCCTCAAACAGGAAGGTATGCCTGTTTAGTTGTGTAGTTGGTTGGTCGGTCGGTTGGTTGGACTAAATGAAAGCGGCGACGAAAAACAGTAACGCTTCCAGCTACTGCCGTGACCCGGACTCGAACCGGGGTTGCTGCGGCCACAACGCAGAGTACTAACCACTATACGATCACGGCAACTTGGCTTTCTCAGTGCTTTGTCGTTGTAGTCAAACGTTTTGAGCTCAAGATAAGTTGAGGGTCAAATTGTTTTCATTTAAATGGAAATGAAAAGTATCTGGTTAAAAGCAGTGAGGCATTGTGATTTCTTTACTGAGTGAAAGTTAAGGGTTTGGATGTCTTAACAGCATTTATGTGCTGTTTGGCTCTTGCCGTATGTAAACCTCCTTTGGTACATAGCATGTAGTGGATTGACTGTGGAAACAAAGAACATGTGACTTTCAAGCTAAAGTTGAGAGCGAGCTAGCCAGGAGTCGAACCTAGAATCTTCTGATCCGTAGTCAGACGCGTTATCCATTGCGCCACTAGCCCTACAGAGAGGGAGGTCATGGGGCCTCAAACAGGAAGGTATGCCTGTTTAGTTGTGTAGTTGGCTGGTCGGTCGGTCGGTTGGTTGGACTAAATGAAAACGGCGACGAAAAACAGTAACGCTTCCAGCTACTGCCGTGACCCGGATTCAAACCGGGGTTGCTGCGGCCACAACGCAGAGTACTAACCACTATACGATCACGGCAACTTGGCTTTCTCAGTGCTTTGTCGTTGTAGTCAAACGTTTTGAGCTCAAGATAAGTTGAGGGTCAAATTGTTTTCATTTAAATGGAAATGAAAAGTATCTGGTTAAAAGCAGTGAGGCATTGTGATTTCTTTACTGAGTGAAAGTTAAGGGTTTGGATGTCTTAACAGCATTTATGTGCTGTTTGGCTCTTGCCGTATGTAAACCTCCTTTGGTACATAGCATGTAGTGGATTGACTGTGGAAACGAAGAACATGTGACTTTCAAGCTAAAGTTGAGAGCGAGCTAGCCAGGAGTCGAACCTAGAATCTTCTGATTCGTAGTCAGACGCATTATCCATTGCGCCACTAGCCCTACAGAGAGGGAGGTCATGGGGCCTCAAACAGGAAGGTATGCCTGTTTAGTTGTGTAGTTGGTTGGTCGGTCGGTTGGTTGGACTAAATGAAAGCGGCGACGAAAAACAGTAACGCTTCCAGCTACTGCCGTGACCCGGATTCGAACCGGGGTTGCTGCGGCCACAACGCAGAGTACTAACCACTATACGATCACGGCAACTTGGCTTTCTCAGTGCTTTGTCGTTGTAGTCAAACGTTTTGAGCTCAAGATAAGTTGAGGGTCAAATTGTTTTCATTTAAATGGAAATGAAAAGTATCTGGTTAAAAGCAGTGAGGCATTGTGATTTCTTTACTGAGTGAAAGATAAGGGTTTGGATGTCTTAACAGCATTTATGTGCTGTTTGGCTCTTGCCGTATGTAAACCTCCTTTGGTACATAGCATGTAGTGGATTGACTGTGGAAACGAAGAACATGTGACTTTCAAGCTAAAGTTGAGAGCGAGCTAGCCAGGAGTCGAACCTAGAATCTTCTGATCCGTAGTCAGACGCGTTATCCATTGCGCCACTAGCCCTACCAGATGGAGGTCATGGGGCCTCAAACAGGAAGGTATGCCTGTTTAGTTGTGTAGTTGGTTGGTCGGTCGGTTGGTTGGACTAAATGAAAGCGGCGACGAAAAACAGTAACGCTTCCAGCTACTGCCGTGACCCGGATTCGAACCGGGGTTGCTGCGGCCACAACGCAGAGTACTAACCACTATACGATCACGGCAACTTGGCTTTCTCAGTGCTTTGTCGTTGTAGTCAAACGTTTTGAGCTCAAGATAAGTTGAGGGTCAAATTGTTTTCATTTAAATGGAAATGAAAAGTATCTGGTTAAAAGCAGTGAGGCATTGTGATTTCTTTACTGAGTGAAAGTTAAGGGTTTGGATGTCTTAACAGCATTTATGTGCTGTTTGGCTCTTGCCGTATGTAAACCTCCTTTGGTACATAGCATGTAGTGGATTGACTGTGGAAACGAAGAACATGTGACTTTCAAGCTAAAGTTGAGAGCGAGCTAGCCAGGAGTCGAACCTAGAATCTTCTGATCCGTAGTCAGACGCGTTATCCATTGCGCCACTAGCCCTACAGAGATGGAGGTCATGGGGCCTCAAACAGGAAGGTATGCCTGTTTAGTTGTGTAGTTGGTTGGTCGGTCGGTTGGTTGGACTAAATGAAAGCGGCGACGAAAAACAGTAACGCTTCCAGCTACTGCCGTGACCCGGATTCGAACCGGGGTTGCTGCGGCCACAACGCAGAGTACTAACCACTATACGATCACGGCAACTTGGCTTTCTCAGTGCTTTGTCGTTGTAGTCAAACGTTTTGAGCTCAAGATAAGTTGAGGGTCAAATTGTTTTCATTTAAATGGAAATGAAAAGTATCTGGTTAAAAGCAGTGAGGCATTGTGATTTCTTTACTGAGTGAAAGTTAAGGGTTTGGATGTCTTAACAGCATTTATGTGCTGTTTGGCTCTTGCCGTATGTAAACCTCCTTTGGTACATAGCATGTAGTGGATTGACTGTGGAAACGAAGAACATGTGACTTTCAAGCTAAAGTTGAGAGCGAGCTAGCCAGGAGTCAAACCTAGAATCTTCTGATCCGTAGTCAGACGCGTTATCCATTGCGCCACTAGCCCTACAGAGAGGGAGGTCATGGGGCCTCAAACAGGAAGGTATGCCTGTTTAGTTGTGTAGTTGGTTGGTTGGTCGGTTGGTTGGACTAAATGAAAGCGGCGACGAAAAACAGTAACGCTTCCAGCTACTGCCGTGACCCGGATTCGAACCGGGGTTGCTGCGGCCACAACGCAGAGTACTAACCACTATACGATCACGGCAACTTGGCTTTCTCAGTGCTTTGTCGTTGTAGTCAAACGTTTTGAGCTCAAGATAAGTTGAGGGTCAAATTGTTTTCATTTAAATGGAAATGAAAAGTATCTGGTTAAAAGCAGTGAGGCATTGTGATTTCTTTACTGAGTGAAAGATAAGGGTTTGGATGTCTTAACAGCATTTATGTGCTGTTTGGCTCTTGCCGTATGTAAACCTCCTTTGGTACATAGCATGTAGTGGATTGACTGTGGAAACGAAGAACATGTGACTTTCAAGCTAAAGTTGAGAGCGAGCTAGCCAGGAGTCGAACCTAGAATCTTCTGATCCGTAGTCAGACGCGTTATCCATTGCGCCACTAGCCCTACAGAGAGGGAGGTCATGGGGCCTCAAACAGGAAGGTATGCCTGTTTAGTTGTGTAGTTGGTTGGTCGGTCGGTTGGTTGGACTAAATGAAAGCGGCGACGAAAAACAGTAACGCTTCCAGCTACTGCCGTGACCCGGATTCGAACCGGGGTTGCTGCGGCCACAACGCAGAGTACTAACCACTATACGATCACGGCAACTTGGCTTTCTCAGTGCTTTGTCGTTGTAGTCAAACGTTTTGAGCTCAAGATAAGTTGAGGGTCAAATTGTTTTCATTTAAATGGAAATGAAAAGTATCTGGTTAAAAGCAGTGAGGCATTGTGATTTCTTTACTGAGTGAAAGTTAAGGGTTTGGATGTCTTAACAGCATTTATGTGCTGTTTGGCTCTTGCCGTATGTAAACCTCCTTTGGTACATAGCATGTAGTGGATTGACTGTGGAAACAAAGAACATGTGACTTTCAAGCTAAAGTTGAGAGCGAGCTAGCCAGGAGTCGAACCTAGAATCTTCTGATCCGTAGTCAGACGCGTTATCCATTGCGCCACTAGCCCTACAGAGAGGGAGGTCATGGGGCCTCAAACAGGAAGGTATGCCTGTTTAGTTGTGTAGTTGGCTGGTCGGTCGGTCGGTTGGTTGGACTAAATGAAAACGGCGACGAAAAACAGTAACGCTTCCAGCTACTGCCGTGACCCGGATTCAAACCGGGGTTGCTGCGGCCACAACGCAGAGTACTAACCACTATACGATCACGGCAACTTGGCTTTCTCAGTGCTTTGTCGTTGTAGTCAAACGTTTTGAGCTCAAGATAAGTTGAGGGTCAAATTGTTTTCATTTAAATGGAAATGAAAAGTATCTGGTTAAAAGCAGTGAGGCATTGTGATTTCTTTACTGAGTGAAAGTTAAGGGTTTGGATGTCTTAACAGCATTTATGTGCTGTTTGGCTCTTGCCGTATGTAAACCTCCTTTGGTACATAGCATGTAGTGGATTGACTGTGGAAACGAAGAACATGTGACTTTCAAGCTAAAGTTGAGAGCGAGCTAGCCAGGAGTCGAACCTAGAATCTTCTGATCCGTAGTCAGACGCGTTATCCATTGCGCCACTAGCCCTACAGAGAGGGAGGTCATGGGGCCTCAAACAGGAAGGTATGCCTGTTTAGTTGTGTAGTTGGTTGGTCGGTCGGTTGGTTGGACTAAATGAAAGCGGCGACGAAAAACAGTAACGCTTCCAGCTACTGCCGTGACCCGGATTCGAACCGGGGTTGCTGCGGCCACAACGCAGAGTACTAACCACTATACGATCACGGCAACTTGGCTTTCTCAGTGCTTTGTCGTTGTAGTCAAACGTTTTGAGCTCAAGATAAGTTGAGGGTCAAATTGTTTTCATTTAAATGGAAATGAAAAGTATCTGGTTAAAAGCAGTGAGGCATTGTGATTTCTTTACTGAGTGAAAGTTAAGGGTTTGGATGTCTTAACAGCATTTATGTGCTGTTTGGCTCTTGCCGTATGTAAACCTCCTTTGGTACATAGCATGTAGTGGATTGACTGTGGAAACGAAGAACATGTGACTTTCAAGCTAAAGTTGAGAGCGAGCTAGCCAGGAGTCGAACCTAGAATCTTCTGATCCGTAGTCAGACGCGTTATCCATTGCGCCACTAGCCCTACAGAGATGGAGGTCATGGGGCCTCAAACAGGAAGGTATGCCTGTTTAGTTGTGTAGTTGGTTGGTCGGTCGGTTGGTTGGACTAAATGAAAGCGGCGACGAAAAACAGTAACGCTTCCAGCTACTGCCGTGACCCGGATTCGAACCGGGGTTGCTGCGGCCACAACGCAGAGTACTAACCACTATACGATCACGGCAACTTGGCTTTCTCAGTGCTTTGTCGTTGTAGTCAAACGTTTTGAGCTCAAGATAAGTTGAGGGTCAAATTGTTTTCATTTAAATGGAAATGAAAAGTATCTGGTTAAAAGCAGTGAGGCATTGTGATTTCTTTACTGAGTGAAAGTTAAGGGTTTGGATGTCTTAACAGCATTTATGTGCTGTTTGGCTCTTGCCGTATGTAAACCTCCTTTGGTACATAGCATGAGGTGGATTGACTGTGGAAACGAAGAACATGTGACTTTCAAGCTAAAGTTGAGAGCGAGCTAGCCAGAAGTCGAACCTAGAATCTTCTGATCCGTAGTCAGACGCGTTATCCATTGCGCTACTAGCCCTACAGAGAGGGAGGTCATGGGGCCTCAAACAGGAAGGTATGCCTGTTTAGTTGTGTAGTTGGTTGGTCGGTCGGTCGGTTGGTTGGACTAAATGAAAACGGCGACGAAAAACAGTAACGCCTCCAGCTACTGCCGTGACTCGGATTCGAACCGGGGTTGCTGCGGCCACAACGCAGAGTACTAACCACTATACGATCACGGCAACTTGGCTTTCTCAGTGCTTTGTCGTTGTAGTCAAACGTTTTGAGCTCAAGATAAGTTGAGGGTCAAATTGTTTTCATTTAAATGGAAATGAAAAGTATCTGGTTAAAAGCAGTGAGGCATTGTGATTTCTTTACTGAGTGAAAGTTAAGGGTTTGGATGTCTTAACAGCATTTATGTGCTGTTTGGCTCTTGCCGTATGTAAACCTCCTTTGGTACATAGCATGTAGTGGATTGACTGTGGAAACGAAGAACATGTGACTTTCAAGCTGAAGTTGAGAGCGAGCTAGCCAGGAGTCGAACCTAGAATCTTCTGATCCGTAGTCAGACGCGTTATCCATTGCGCCACTAGCCCTACAGAGAGGGAGGTCATGGGGCCTCAAACAGGAAGGTATGCCTGTTTAGTTGTGTAGTTGGTTGGTCGGTCGGTTGGACTAAATGAAAGCGGCGACGAAAAACAGTAACGCTTCCATCTACTGCCGTGACCCGGATTCGAACCGGGGTTGCTGCGGCCACAACGCAGAGTACTAACCACTATACGATCACGGCAGTGACGTGCGGTGAGGTTCATGTCTGGTGAGGCACTGACTTCATCACAATCAGATTTACAAACATATGAACCCTACAGAGAAGCTTATTCACCATTTGATTGGCAGCAGTTAACAGGTTATGTTTAAAATCTCATATCAGCTTTCTCTACACATACAAACTGTAGCACACAAAAAAAACACATTTAATATAAAAAACGTTATTATGGTCTAACCTTTACTTATAAATGGTACTCCCTCTGAACAAAAGCATCGATAACTTGTTTGTAAAAGTTGCTCACTGTAGTTGTAACTTACTGTCACTTATTCTGCAGCTAATGAGTCGTAATAAGAATCACTGGGATCAGGAGCGCCCCCTGCCATGAGGCCGGAGAACTGCGTGCCTCACTTAGTGACTTTTTGCAGACGTTTTATGGGTTAGGGTTCGGCTCAGCACACGAAACACACTACAAACACTGTACATTATATCATCAGCTAAACTATGGAAATTTAGTTCATATAGTAAAAGTGTTTGAACATGTTAATAGCGACATACAGAGAGACAGCTGTACAGCTGTACTGTCTCACTGCATAGCATGCCAGCGCAGTAAACCGAGTCATTGCGCAATCCATGGTGAGGCTCGTCTCGCTGCTGCCTCACTGCGTCTCTTTTCAGTGTTTGATCAGTATATGTGAAAATTCAGCGATTTTGAATTAAAAATAATCCGAAACTGGTAAAGTTAGATAGAAAATAACGTTATAGTGCAAATCACTGGACAAATATAACCATTTATTATTTTTTTCATTTTTAAGTCTTTTTCCATGATAACAGGTGAGGCACGGCCTCACCTGCCTCCCCTGACCGCACGTCACTGGATCACGGCAACTTGGCTTTCTCAGTGCTTTGTCGTTGCAGTCAAACGTTTTGAGCTCAAGATAAGTTGAGGGTCAAATTGTTTTCATTTAAATGGAAATGAAAAGTATCTGGTTAAAAGCAGTGAGGCATTGTGATTTCTTTATTGAATGAAAGTTAAGGGTTTGGATGTCTTAACAGCATTCATGTGCTGTTTGGCTCTTGCCGTATGTAAACCTCCTTTGGTACATAGCATGTAGTGGATTGACTGTGGAAACGAAGAACATGTGACTTTCAAGCTAAAGTTGAGAGTGAGCTAACCAAGAGTTGAACCTAGAATCTTCTGATCCGTAATCAGACACTTTATCCATTACGCCACTAGCCCTACAGAGACGGAGGTCATGGGGCCTCAAACAGGAAGGTATGCCTGTTTAGTTGTGTAGTTGGTCGATCGGTTGGACTAAATGAATGCGGCGACGAAAAACAGTAACGCTTCCAGCTACTGCCGCGACCCGGATTCGAACCGGGGTTGCTGCGGCCACAACGCAGAGTACTAACCACTATACGATCACGGCAACTTGGCTTTCTCAGTGCTTTGTAGTTGTAGTCAAAAGTTTTGAGCTCAAGATAAGTTGAGGGTCAAATTGTTTTCATTTAAATGGGAATGAAAAGTATCTGGTTAAAAGCAGTGAGGCATTGTGATTTCTTTACTCAGTGAAAGTTAAGGGTTTGGATGTCTTAACAGCATTTATGTGCCAAACGTTTTGAGCTCAAGATAAGTTGAGGGACCACATGTTTTCACATCTATGTCATTAGCTTGCAGTTTACTATGGCATATTGCTGTGTTTGCTGCTGCATTACTTCATGTAGATCAGTGAAGTAGTGTGAAACAATTGACAGGATTCGTCCCAATGAATCGTGAAGTCTAGAAAGCTTTTTGATCTCAAGAGTTTTACATTTTTAATGTCCATCACATTGGCTGATATAACTGTTTAATGCATTGTATTTATTTAAAGTGCCAATTTGTTAAATTTCTGTCATGTTGCTTTTGTATGCATGTCTGTAGGAAGCAGTGAGACTGCTGTCAGGAAGGACGTGCATGCCACCGGGGTCAAGTGTAACTCTGGCACAGGCAACTCTGCTGCTCAGTGACCTGAGAGGAACACAAAGTACCACACTTCTACAACTGACACAGAAACTACTACAAAAGCAGGTATCCATATATTGAAGCCAACATACGCACACATGATGTAGACATATTGGTACCAGTCAGTATTCAAAAAGAAGTTAAAACTTACATTAATATTTAGTTGTCTTTCTCCATTTGTTTCAGCTGTCTGTTTTTGGTGAGAGTGTGGTGTTGGATGATGGGAAAATGTATTTTTCTCCTCCTGGACCAAGCAACATATACCTCCCTTACCTCCACATACTGGATGAGACCACTTTACGAATTGGTAAATAAAGAACCTTTAGTACAGTGCTTTTGCCATCCATATTTGAATATTGGTAGGTTTTTTAAAGGACCAATGTGTAGAATCTAGTGGCATCTATCAGTAAACGTGCAGATTACAACCAGGATTATTCCCCTCGCCCTACCCAAGCATGTAGGAGAACCTGCAGTGCCCGCAAAACATTCGAAAAATGCAAAAGGTTCTCTCTAAAGCCAGTGTTTGGTTTTCCATTCTGGCCTACAATAGATGGTGGGCTCTGTGGAAGAGAACCTATGCTCCCTATGTGGATATAAATGGATCATTGTAAGGTAACAAAAACAGAATGATTCTTATTTCCATGGGATTATACACTCATTTAAACATAATTATGAATATTATATTTCATTTCTGCTAAGTCTGTTCCACCAGATGGTCTTAAATTCTACACACTGCGCCTTTTAAGCCTAAAAAGCACTGAATTTAGCTCCCTTAAAAAAAACTCATATTTAATTTACAAAGGCCTTGAAGGTTTTTTTCTTGCCTGTCATAACCAGTGACATTATTTTTCAATTTTATACATCTATAACATACAGGTGAGACTGGTTTGACAATGGTTATGCATGCAGGGAACTGCACACTTTTTGGAGCTTAATAGATTATTTTGTACTTAATCTATCCTTCAATTTCCTGGGTCCGGGTCCTGTTAATCAATAAGTTTTAGATTTATTTTATATACAGCTGGGAAATAATGTGAAATAAATATAAATCAACTGCTGTACTTAATAAATAATTCCTTGACCTCCTGTTCATTTGTTGACCAGTATGACTGTGAAACAGGTATTAAATTGTATTCTATGTAGTACTAAAAATACTGAACACTGAGCTCGTTATTTATTAATCTGACAATTATTTACTCAGTTATGTGAATCATTTCCTGTAAAATTTCACAGAAGTCATATTTTCCCAGAGCCCAATATGATATCTTCTCATTCCTTGTTGTCTGAAAAAACAAAAACAAATTACAAAACAATTAATCAACAATCAGAAATGTTGCTGATGAACTTTCAATTTATTAATTTCATAAATGACTAATTGGCTCTGCTCTGTGCTTAGAAAAGCAGCTTCTCAGCTCTAAACTGCTTGCAGTGCTTTCATGTAAAGTCAATATCCAGTTCTTATCACATTAGTCTGTCTTGCACTCTTTCTGCAGGTCGCATCCTGGATCTCAGTGCCATGGAAACACTTGTCCCTGCCCAATCATCACAATCCATTTCCACGCAGCATTTACTCCAGTCAAGCCAGATTGAGAGAGACTCTGAGGCACCAATTCCCTTGCTAAGCACCTCAAGCACCTCCAGTCCTACAAGTCCTCCATACTCAGCTGCTTTGAGATAGCTAGAATATAATGACACCTATAATATAATGCAGGCTATTGTCCTGTGTGTGCTGAGAGATATTCAGTAAAAGTTTAGACTCACTCTCTCATTCAAGGGAATAAGGTGTGTTTAAACTTTTGACTGGTACTGTAGCTGGATGCTGAAGTGAATATGTGGCCACATGCATGCGTCTTTGTCTCTGCTCCTGAAGTTTTTGATTTGTGGGTGCAATTAAACTTTTCATGATGAACAACAATGTACTGTAGGATGTATATGTTATGGCTGTTTTCAGGTACTACACATTCTCATGATCTAGAAGTGAAAATGATGATGTTGAATATTTATAGGTGTATGTATGTAGTTTTTTATCTTCACATTCTTCATTCCCAATCTCAGTGTGTGCTTCCTGCAACATAGCACTACATGGAGATAAAACAATTGAAGTTGGGATTGGGAATAAACAACTAGTTAGATACCTCTTGAACTGCAGGGCACATTGGCCTTTACCCATATTATCTATGGCATCTTTAATTTATATATTTTCAAGTAAAATAAAATCTAGTGATCCACAATATAAAATAATCTCAACTGATACACTTTATGAATAAACAACTCTGTGAAGATACTGTAGTTCTTGAACAGAGGAGGAAACAAGAAAAAAACATGATTGCAGCATGGGAATCAAACTGCAGAAAAGACAAATACAAGGATTTAGAGTGATTAATATGCACGACAATTGTAATATAATATACATGATGATCACAATAAAGTCACTTTTAGTAAAAGTGCTGAGATTTTACCAAGTCTAGGTTTCTGTTATTTTCATGTCAGAGAAGTAATACTTCACATATAATACAGTTGAGTGAGAAACTATGTTATGCTCACGAGTAAAATATACATGGTGTTTATGTTAAAGCCAAAAAAATAAATTTAAATGGAAACTGATTTTGTGGGTATTGACATTGTACAGTGAAGCCCAGACAAGATCAGAAATGTTTGCACTATGTTTTAAATTACACCTAATGCCATATTCAAATAATATTAACCCTCACTAAATGCCTAAATGCCCTATGCTCCCTATGTGGATATAAATGGATCAGTAAGGTAACAAAAACAGAATGACTCTTATTTCCATGGAATTATACACTCATTTAAACATAATTATAAATATTATATTTCATTTCTGCTAAGTCTGTTCCACTAGAATAGATGGCCTTAAATTCTACACACTGCGCCTTTTAAGCCTAAAAGGCACTGAATTTAGCTCCCTTAAAAAAGACATTATCAGTTTTATACATCTATAAAATACAGGTGAGAATATGGCATTACACCTAATGCTATATTCAAATAATATTAACTCTTCACAAAATTCACTGTTGCCTATAATGGTGGATTTGAAGGTTATTATTATATCTTTAAAGAATCTGAAAACAATTTTTTAAATGGGGTTTAGTGGCTATCCAGTGTTAATCCTTTTGTTAAAGGACCCATGAAAACCAGGTCAGGATAATCTTGATGGGGCCTCATTTTTGTTTACTTTAAGGGGACAGATTTTAGCTGAATATGGATTCCTTTTTAATGATAGAAAATTAGATAGATGTTAACAGATAGGTTCACAATTTTTCAAGTCTGTTGTATATCAGTGGGTGCACAAATAAAGAGTGAAATAGATTTTTCTTTCCATAATCTTTCCTCTTGTTTATATGAACCATTGTTTAGCGCATACATCAGTGTGATGGTGTGGAGACCCTTATTTATGTAGACAGCATGGTCTTACAGTATATGCACAGAGATAGAAAGATACGGAAGAAGCTGCTGCCAAATTGTCATTAACAATAGAAAAAGTTATGTGGCTCAGCTACTCATGTCTTACTCTGAATATTGAGAAAACAGTGACCATGTTGTTTTTGAATAAACAAAAATAATTTTTCAAAATATTTTAGAGGTGGGCTAATCTAAAATGTTGAGTTTAAATACTATTTTCTCCAATGAAGTCAAAAAATATGTAATATTTGTATTCAGCTGTATTTTGAACATGGTTCCTTATATACAAATTATAATACATTCATTAAACTAAACTAAACCATTAGAAGATTCCTTCATAATGCACTTACAATGTAAGTGATGGGAGCCAAAGGACACAACAGGCCTCCTGTGGAAAATGTACTAGTAGGTTCGAAGGAGTGCCAAAGTATCTTTTTGCTATATTTCTCAACAAGAAAACACATGTCCAAACACAAAGGGGACATTTGATGCTAATAAGAAAGTAAATGTGGCAGATATCCACTTGATATAGCTAACTCAGACTGCTGAAGCCTCACATAAGCTTATAAATGCATTTTTGCGCAAAATGACAGTGTGGATACACTATTTCATTGGAAGGGGGTCTTTATACAGTCAGTATGAACAGGAGGGATGATTACAGCGAGGAAAACCTGCCACACTGTTCATATCGACACCTGACTGTTGACAGCAATCCAGTTCAAAGGTGAGCTGCAGAAGCCAGACACTCTGAATGGAGATATTACTTGCTATACATCCCCCAGTTTGTCATCTGTTGTTGTGAAAAATGAACCGGAAGTGGTGTATGCTACTGCGGTGCAGTGACTTGACTCCGGTGTCCCCGGCAGACATAACGGTAGCATCCGTCGATTGACGTCCCGTGGAGTACCACAGTACTTCAGTAACGGGGGAGTCTGTCCGTTGTTTCAGGCGAGCAGTGTGAGAGGCGATGAAGCTTTTCCAGTTAAAAGATGATCGCCTCACTTTCTAGAGGAAGTTTGCTGGATGAAGTTCTGCATGGAGGTTTTAACGAGGTAACGATTACCAGCGTTACAAGTGTTCACGGTTGTTAGGTCCGCTGTATTTTAGCAGGCGGAAGATAGTTAAAAGTGCTACCCAGCTGGTAGACAAGGAAACACTATAAACCTTACTATTGCAGATGATAACAACGATTTTTTTATTGCCTTTTTATCCAACTAATGTTAACGTTATATTTGTTAACTCGCTAACGTTAAAATGTAGTTTGGACAAAATAACAATAACCTGATATGATTTCTAACTTGCTTTTGTTAACACTAGCAATAACATTGAGTGTAATGGTTTTCAGCTATCTTTTATATGAGTTTAAAAAGGTATACATAAGCCAAACAGATTGAATTTAAAGCGAAATAGTGTGTGTTGTGTTCAGCGTTGGGTCGGTTCATTGTAATGTATCCCGGACGACCGGCTGTCACGTGACTGAAAGGGACCGGTGAAAGGTGGAGTGAAGCGTGTGAAAAGCACGGTGTCAGGGTGCTGCTACAGCTCGAAACTGCTAAATTAGCGAGCATGTGCGGTCTTCACGAGTAAAGTAACATTTAACTTACTGAGCGGTGGGACAGCAGGGTGACACCGCTCCCCGCCCCTCTGTCCCAACATTATAAACAAAGGAGCTCGTTTGTTACGCCGTGGTCTCAGCCTTTTGTGTCCCTTCATGAACATGTCTTCCTTGCTCTAAGCTGTGGTGTGTTTTTTGTGTCTGTGTCTGTCTGTGGTTTGTTGGATTCGTGTGTGTGTGTGTGTGTGTGTGTGTGTGTGTGTGTGTGTGTGTCTGCAGCAACAGCTGGCAGCCTATGTTTCCTGGGTGAACTCTCAGCTGAAGAGGAAACCAGGGCTGAACCCCATCACGGACCTCAGGCATGATCTACAGGATGGGGTGGTGCTCACACAGCTCATAGAGATAGTTGGTAAATACACACTTTCACATACACACAGGGTTTTGAAGGTTACTTTGGAAATGTAATAGGTTACAGATTACTAATTACCCTATGTAAAATGCAATCAATTATGTAACTATTTCAGTTCTTTAATCAAAGTAATGTAACTTATTACATTTGATTACTTTTCTAATTTAGTAATACCCCAATAAGCTGTTAGGGTAAGTGTACTCATTGAACCCACCAAAATCTGTGTTCAGTTTTTCATAAAGCAAGATTTATCTCTCCTTTGAAAATGTATTCATTAATTTTTGTAGATTTTGGAATATAAAATGTAAAGGCATGTGCCTAATTGGTACTGTGACATCATTTAAGCCCATGTGTGCTCCAAATAAGGTCCATGTCATGATTTATTAACAAAATATAAATATATATTGATTCCAAATAGTTAACAACAACTATTCAGTAGCATGTTTAGTTTAGTTTAGTTTATTTATTTAAAAGGGGACAGTGTACATTCATGAACATTTCAAATTAAAATGTAAATGCACCGAATTAACTAAAATAGCTTGTTTTCATCTGTTAATGAGGGGAAAAAAACAAAATCTTAAAACAAAATCTTAAAGGTCTGATTTCAGATGTATCTCTTTGTAATCATCAATATTTTAATAAGTAATTGTAATTTAATTACACATTTCTTCTCAGTAACTGTAACAGATTACAGTTACATTACATTCATTATTCACAACTAAACAACATAACACTGTTAAATGTTACTAGTTACTCCACAACACTGCATACACATTGATTGATTGATTTGATTTAACACACACATACATAAATGTCTCAGACACAGTGCAAGGTTTTGTGTCCACATGGCTAAAACCTGATGTAATAAATGTGGAGGGCAAACAAGTGAAAAATAGTTGTGTCAACAATTTTTTACTTTAACAACTGGCTTATTTACATGCTTGTGAATGACATTTCAACTCTAGGTGAAGACAATTTGAGATAGTTTGTCTTTTAAAATTGTGTCACTAATGAAAAAAGAAACAAAAATAAAACTTCACAATGTTTGATTTCAGACTTTAATAAAAAACACTCTCAGGTTTGTCCATGCATTTCTATAAGTAGCATATAAATAAAAAAGAAAAAAAATATATATACCTAAAAAAATGCCCTCAGATACCCACAATATTTAAGTTTGTAGTGTAATGCAGTGTACCAAAACATGTGTCCTGACTGGTCACAGATTAAGCGTCTTTACAACCAAAAAGTTCCAGGAACTGTGAAAACAGAAGAGCTCATCTCAAGGATTGAGACAGTTTGTGGTAATCCACTGTAAGGATTCATCGTAAGGCCTAACTGAAAGTGAGATCAGTAGTGAGATCATCAGCCTAAAATGCAATAATTTACAGGCAGATGACATATTGTGGGATTCTGCATTTTTACCCTATTTAATACTTAACATTATAGTTATTTCACTCCCATGCTGCAGTTTGAACAAACAAACTAAACCAACCAACTACACCCTTGTGACTTTTCTTAAAAACTCAGATTACTACAGTATGGGATTAATTTGGAAATATCACATTACTCATCATTTCACCTGATTGTTTTTTTGGCGCAGATTATATTGTTTCATCAATGTTGGAAGAAAATCAATGAACTGATCAGTACCACCCAATCTGTTTTATAAAATAGTTTTTTTTTCTCCATCAAATCTCCTTCAAATTGGCAGCTGAGGAAGTTCTTGAAGGAGTGTACGTATATCCTCAAAGCAAAGAGGAAAGCAGGAAGAATGTGGAGCAAGTCTTACAGTTCATTTCCTCCAGGCACATACGCATGCCGCACATATCAGCTAGAGGTAAACAAAAAAGTGTTTCATTTTCTCACTCTCTTTCTCTTCCTTTCGAGGGCAGTTGTTCCTAATGTTTTCTGTTGCTAACCCTATGTTGTAGTCTGACTATTTTATCAACCCTTAAAAGGTTTAAGCACATGTTTACGTTGTAGCGTACATATTTCTTCATGTGTGTCTCATTTGTAAGGAAAAAACTATCATGTGCATGACAGCTTTATTTCATAGTAGATTCTATGCTATCTATAAAAATCCATCCAGCTATTTCACTTATATCAGAATTATTATTTGGATGTAATGTCAATAGTGTACATTGTAAATGTTCTACATGTTTAATTCATCACTGAGAACCATGTGTTTCTTCTTCAGATATTGTGGATGGGAATCTGAAATCTGTTATGAGGATCATTCTGGCGCTGGCTGCCCACTTCAAACCTTCAGCCAATCACAGGGCTGCTTCTGCAAATGGGAGGGGCTTGACACGAGGCTCTTCCAGCCACAACCCTCTCTCCACTGTTGCACTAGCACAAGGTGCAGCTGCTGCACTGGCGTCAGCACGACATGACGCCTCACAGCCTGCAAGTGCCACACGCATCCACTGGTATGCTGTCTGCAAATAATCATAATAGTAAATAATATAACCATACACATACACGCAAACCCATGTCAGTATCTTTCTTTAACACCCACACTTTTTCTAACAGCAACCATTTATCAGATGCATGTACAGTCTTTGCTGGCCTCTGCTGGACAAACACACATTTATAAAATACAAACTCGACTGCTGAGATCAAGGTCATTGCTGTGTATCTGCTATCAAAACCGTATGTAAGTCCTTATTTCTACATACATTAAATCTGCTATGTCTGTCATCTTTCAGTGGCTGGGGGTTGGATGCGGACAAGAGTGTGTGTGTTCGTGCACTGGTTGAGCAGTATGAGAGAGGATCTCCAGAGGAGCAGGACAGTCTAAAATTGAGCAGGTAATCTGCTTTTACTTAAGTTGAAGTTTCTCAAAATAATTAAATAATCATGCCACGACTCCTTTAAATGTAGCAATTAGAATCAAAACTTGTCAGTAGCAACTGTGCTTGTTGTATATCTGTGTATATCTGTGATTCATACTTCTGCGTCGGAACACGGCGTACCTACGGCGTACGCATAGCTCTCTGCGTCGACGCAGACCCCTACGCCGTAGCCTGGTCCGGTCAAAGCGTCAGTTCCTCCGGCAGTTACGTTATTTATTAAAAATGAACAAAAGGTATGTTTTCTGTTATTAGAGCACATAGTGCAATGCTACATGCTACTGTGGCCGGAAGATAAACAAGGATACAGATAGAGACTCCTCTGAAACCACACACACACACAGACACACCCCCAAGCAACATGTTCCCTCGATGCAGAACTTCGAAAGTACAACGACTGCGTCGCTCCAACGGCGTAGCAACGGCGTCGCTCCGACACAGAAGTATAAATCTGCCTTAACAATTTTCTATTATTATAAATAAACTAAATAATAAACTTTAAAGTATGTTGATGTGAATGAATGGTTAAAGGAGAAATATAAAATGTAATAGACTTGCCTTTTCTGGCCTAAATTCATGAAAGAGTGCCTAAAGATAAGCAGTATAAATTGTTGCTATTTATACTTTACGATTAAGACCGTTCATTTCAGTCTTTGTACAGATTTTTGCCAGCGGTTCATTTTATGCAACTTCTTTGGTTATCTGCCATCTTTAACACCTACTTTTCCACAGCTGGGGAACAGTGGACTGCATTCTTTGGTTTCTGTGTGTGTGTGTGTGTTTGTGTGTGTGTGCGCACACATCTCACTGCCTGACGGAGCACATGACTTTTGTTTTATTTCTCGCGAAATTCACCCTGCCGTGTGTGTGTGTGGCAGATGATGGAGAAAAGTAATAATCAGTCTTTATCTTCTCCAATCACATGTCTGACTTAACGTTATGTTGTGGTTTTCTGTTTGACCTTCCTTGTGTGTGTGTGTGTGTGTGCCTGTGTGTTTAATGTGAGTGCAGACGTGTGTGTATTTGCACTGATAGTAAGAAAAAAGCATGCATTGAGTATTCATAGAATGAAGATGTTTGCAGACAAATTTCAATAAAACCTGCAGCGACTCAATGCGGCCTTGACATATGTGTCATTATCAAGTGAGAGATGGTAATCAGGAACTGCTGTGCTGGTTGCCATGGTGATGCTAAGATACAGTAGCTGGAGGGAGAGGGGCGGGTTGTGTCAGAGTGAGGAAAATCACAAACTGTCATGAGTTTGTTGAGATGCTGATGTCGGAGAGCCACATGCAGGGTGAAACTCTGTTTTCTTTGGAAGTATTATGCACACCTGTAGCCCACTATGGGGGGGACGCAGATTAAATGGTAAGACCAGATTCAGCAGTCGTGTATGTGTATTCATGTGCAAGTGTGTGTGCGAGTTTCTGCTTCTTTTACTGCATTCCTTACTATTGTACAGTGTTGGAGACTGAAGATGAAGTGTGTAGTCTGTATACATTTGTTGTTTGTAAGTGCTTTAATTTCATGCAGGATTTAGGAAAAAGGGTTTCTCTTGGCAAGTTAGGATTTGAGAAATGATGTTTTGTTCTTACGTGTTGCTTCTGTCTCCATTTATTTTAATCTCTTATAAACCTTCTGTCCAAATATGAGTCAGAATTCCAACCAAACATTTCCACAGTATAACCGTTTCCATTTAGTGGCACATTTCAGTGACAATTTTACTCAGTTTGCCACTTACACACCACAGAAAGTGTATTTTACTACAAACTTTACAACAAATTGAGCCAGGTGAAAATAGTATGTAGTAGCAGTACATAAACATATCGTATTTGCACTTCATGTTTGTGTGTGTTTTACATACGCACAACCCCATGCTTCTCTGGAATAAATCGATTAATCAGTGTTTTGTCCTCCTCGAGCCTCAGCTCAGTCAGTCCGCTGTCATCTCCAAGAGCTCCGCCCAGCATCCACTCAGACAGACAGCAGGAAGATCGCCAACAACAGGAGAGCAGCGGTGAGTTCTGTCCGCATGCTGTATGATGAATAAACGTTGAGTTTTATCGTTTGATATTTGTGTAACTTGTTTTTTTGTGTCTGCATGTAGCCGATTCATCTCATGGTATAGTGGAGACAGCTTGGGAGGACTCTGTCAGTGAAACTTTGGAGAAGGAGGTGCAGGAGACACGTAAAATGGTTTCTGCTCTACAGGTACATGCATAATACGGTTTAAGTTTGATTCTGATGATCATTTTGTAACCTTGTTTTTTTTTTTTTTTGTCAGAATTACTTTTTGTTGGTTTCAGTATTGAAGTTTGAGTGCTGCTGAATGTAGCATCCACATTAAGTCCCATTTGTCTTTGCAGCAAAGGAGACGTGGGATGTAAAGCTGGGAAATTAACAAAAAACACCAGCACTGACATTGTAACTCACTGAGTGATTTAATTTTACTTAAGTTTGGCTAAGGTTGTGTTCAGGTGCTTTTGCAGGCTGGGTAATACTACATTGGTAAATAAAATATAATATTACACCACCGAGAGAGACTGGGGTTACATTCCTGGCAGTACTGTTTTCTGTCTTGACTGAGCCAGAACCTACTCTGTATTGTTTTTGGATGGGAAGCTGATGCAACAAACTGTATACAAGCTTATGTTTAATCATGTTGCTGCTTTAACAGGTCGGAGCTTTGTGTACACTTCTTCTTCACTTCAAAGTACAAACTGGTGTCACATGTTGTGCCCTTTGTGTTTTAAGGCTCTGCTGCTGCATGGTTCACTGCCTGAGGATGAGCAGGATGTTTCATTAACTTTGGAACAAGGCAACACTGAACAGCAACTGGTAATAGTCTCTCCTTTCATTTTTGTATTTTTTTCATCCAGATTTTTATTTTTTCAATGTTGATGTTCATTTTCTGTCTGCTCTCTCGCTATTTTTTTGTGTCAGTCTCTTCTTTGCTCTATTTCACCAGCTCTTTGTATCCAACACAGATCGCGTTTCTTTTTCTTAACTGTGGGTATGTGTGTTTGTGCGTGCTTATGTGTGTGTCAGAGGGTGACACGGGTATCAGTTTCTCTGCGTTCTCAGTCCATTGTACTTCTCACACATCTCTTTTCTCTCTCTCTCTCTCTCTCTCTCTCGCTCGCTCTCTCTCTCTCTCTCTCTCTCTCTCTCTCTCTCTCTCTCTCTCTCTCTCTCCAGGTTGTCATTCGCAGTCGCTTGGACCAGAGTATGGAGGAGGCTCAGGAGCTGAAGGTATTTTTTGTTTTGTTTTCAAGCTTTATGGAATATATTCTTTTTCTTCTCTTTTTAGGACAGAAGAAAAACTTGTCAAATTGCTGGTAGAATAAAGTTTTGGGATACACACTGATTAGTATTTAATTCAGTCTGTTGCTTACTCTTTGGTTTAGAGGGAACTGTTGCGCTGTAAGCAGGAGATGAGAAACCTGCAGGGAGTCAAGGTAAGACTCAGCCAGACCTTATTACTGAGTTGAATATCATTGTCATTTTGTAGTATTGAAGTAAAGTTTCTGGCTAAGGTATTGACTGGGACATATTTTCTTCAGGAGGCCCAGCAGCAGAGGCTCTGTACTCAGGAGGCATCGATACTGCAGATGAAACAAGAACTTCTCAGAGCCAGCATGACCAAGGATGAACTCAACAACCAGAAGGTACGAAACATATGAACGTTTGAAATCAAGTAAAAATCTCAAATGAAAGTAAATTTTATTTATGTGAGAGGAAAATCTTCAGAACACTATGTATATAATGCAAATGTGCAAAATGTGTTGTGCTGTAGGCAGAGCTGCAGTGGAAGCTGGAGGAGTGTACCAGACTGTGGGGTGAAGGCAAGGTAATATACGCCTTCTCTTTTAATGGTCTACTGTAATTTAGTAAATACAGCAACTTTAAATCTGTTTATTGAGTTTGAACAAAAAAAAAAAAAAAGAACTCTACCTTCTCTTTCCTTCATGTGTTGGTGCAGAAGGAAATAGGACAGAAGGACAGACTACTGCAGCAACTGAAACACAAGCTTGAGGAAAGCCAAAAACAGCAGGTATGTTAGCAGGCTCAGTGGTGTGTATGAATATATGAAACAAAAAGTTAATCATTGACACATAATTAAACAAATGCATTTTAAAAGCCCTTTACAGTTTTTTATTAGCATGTTAATACCAAAACTTACTTTGACACAAGAGAATATGACTAAAGCACAAGTGTAAATTCCTCCTTCACTTAAAATTTCAATCATTTTGTAATTTTGAAAGCCTGATGCATCAGCAAGATATATTTCATACAAGAGTCAGCGTCTAACTGGTGTCTCTTTGGCAGAGTGAATTGCAAAAAGAGGTGGAGCATAAAAACAACATGTTGCATGAGCTAATGAACCGAGATCTGCAACAGGTAGTCATGTTTCTATAATAAATACCATCTTTCAGTTTCAGGTTTAATGTTCAGTCTGCACCAGGCAATTCATATGAAGAGGTACCTTGCATAGTTGATCCTATTTTTCTTTTTTCAGATTTCCACTAGCACAGAAAACAATGGATATTCTCACTCAGGAAATCCAGCTTCCTCTGTGTCAAGTGTAAGTATTATTACAAGTGTAACTTGTAGACCTATTGCTATTTTTGTACTTGCAGAGGTGCTAACAAAACCTCAAACAGCTATTCTCTTGTATTATATTTATTTTGTTGTCTTGCTATATGAAGGCTTTATACTATAATGTGACCACATAAAACAGTAGAGCTACCATTCTAACTTTCCAGAATAATAAATTATGATTGGACCTTTGTGAGCTGTAAATAATCTGTACAAAATTGCTTTCAAAATACAGTATTTGTAGGCCATAACATGGGACAGAACATGATTGTTTTCTGTGCCTAACATACACAAAATCTACCTCTGCAGAACATTGTTTTATGTTCAACAAGCACTCAGCTGTTAAAATGTGTTTTTTGTGTTGGTGCTCTGTTTACAGGCAGAGGAGGTTCAGCTCCTCAGAGATGCACTCAGGAGTTTGAGGAACAACTTCAGAGACCACGACCCGCAGCACCATACACTGGACACCCTGGAGCAGGGCATTGTGTCACTCATAGACAGACTGCATGTTTTACATGCACACCGGGTAAGAAGCATAAACACACCTGAGTCTAAATACCGTTTTGTTTTTGTTCAAACTGAACACATAACCAGCAACCTTAATTTTAGACTCTTTTGTGGATAAACAGCCAAATCTGTGTGGTGTCACATGAACTGTTGGTTGAGGCTGCTGTGTTACCAAGATCATTCTTCAGGCTATGACAAAGATTGGATTAATAACGGCTGACTTGTTTAATAACTGGCTGAGGGCCACTTTAAAATCAGATTTGACTGTATAATAGAATTTTAAACAGTAATAAAACCATTAAATCTTCTTAGATAAATCTTCTTAGATAGCGTTAACTTGTGACTAAGTGCAGAGATCTAAAATCACAAGGGACTGTGAAACATGACATGAAAAGGTTTTGTAATAATCAAAGTTAACATTTATCCAAATATTGCAGGGAAGAGGAAAATCTCCAAGACGCAAAAGTCAGCACACTGACTCTGACTTGTGGCCAAGTAAGTGATTACAACATGTACCCCTCAACTACACGCTTACACATACACAGAATATTTATGTATTTACTTACTGTATTTCTGTTGTTCATCACAGAGGTTTCTCAACCCCACAGCAGTTCAGCTGCCTCCACTAAAATCCTTTATTTCACCGGAAAATCCCCAACACCTTCCATGATCAATATACCGAAGAGGTTAGTGTGTGTGTTTGTGTGTATGTGTGTGTGTGTGTGTGTCTGTGTGTGTGACACTACATTGAGGTACTTTTTCATTTATTGTTACACGTTAAAAAAGTAAATTTGGCCACAGACCTTATTGGTTGCCAGTCAGCAGTGATGCTCATCATACCAACACATGATTTTAGGTTAGTTTAAGGCCGAAGGTAGATAATAGAATACAAAAGAAATACAATATTATATTTTTGACAGTCAAATGTGAGTGACTCTCTTTGTACATGTAATGCAGGCTGGGCGAAGTGACTCTCAAAGATGTTAAGGCAGCTGTGGCTCGAGAGGGAAACTACAGGTACCACTTCAAGGCCCTGGACCCTGAGTTTGGCACTGTGAAAGAAGAGGTAAGAGAAGGCTTGGGAAGACTTCCATGTGGATAATGAATACTGTTATAATATACTGTAATACGTCCTGATGTCTGTGGGCAGGTGTTCATGGATGGAGCAATTGTTCCTGGCTGGGAAGGTAAAATAGTGGCCTGGGTTGAGGAGGACCGTGGCGAGGAAAGGTAACAAGTTGATTCTGTATCTTTCTGTTTATTCTCTGCCTACCTGACTCTCAGTGGTAATAAGAATATTGTTGTTTTATGTCTTAGGCCATTGTAGGTTAGCAGAGGAGCCACAACCATTTTTTGTTTTTGCTCCTGATCCCAGAAGCTCATCAGGACAGTTGTTCAGACAGAAGGCACAAGTGGACACTTACTGAGATTTGACTTATTAAAAAAATATTTGTCAGCAAGAGATTTGGATTGATCAGATGGTACTAAACCCTCGTGATAACCCTACTCACCTTGAAAACAGTGAATCTGTGACTGATGTTTGTAATATCGTAGAACTCAGTGCCTTGCAAAGGAAAGTCATTTCCATCATGTGGTTATTAGAGCCAGGCTGTAACTGTAGCATCTAAATTGGACTCAAAAGTAGCCAGAAGCATAATGTTTGATTAACAGTAGTGATGTTTCATATGTTTGTATGAGGAACTGTAAATAATTACAAAGTCATTTTCAAGTGTTGGGTATAGTTTTTCATTCCTGTGCAGCAATATTGTCTTAAAAACCAATACCACCATTTAAAATGTTAGAGATATGTGTCGTCCATTGTTCTTGATTGTGAATGTAAAATGAATATACAGTATTGTCTATAGTAGCAGTGAACAGGAAAATAATTTTGCTGGGTTAGAAAAATACCATTTCTATAATTGTATAATACTATTATATATATTATTAATACAAGGACAGAAAATAATAGAGCAACATTATAAAACATTAACTTTGATTAGTGGTGCACACAGTTTCTCCCAACGGCTGACAAAATACACAGATTAGATACCAGCTACTATTCATATGATTATGTTTTATATTAGTTACATTTGCTGGCAGAAAGACGGAAGATGATGGTCATGTGGAGATGTCCAAAAAGAAAGGTCCATTGCAAAAAAAAAACCTGAATGTATTTTAGACAAGAAGGACCCAGATTTAATTTAAATCTCAGACTGTAGCACACCTGCATGCATGTTCACGGACATGCTCAACATGAACTGCTGTCAACGAATAGAAATGATGCTTGGATGTTCATGTTCATGTGGGATGAAAAAAAGCACTGCTATTTTGTTTACTTTATGAAATTGTTTTGTACATTTGTGTTAAGTATTTTCATCATATCCTTAAATATTTGAAGTTTATGAGGTTTTTTGTTTGTTTAAAGAGAGGTTCTTATACAATTAGAGCGCTTCTGCTCCTGTTTAAAAGATGATGTGGATGTGAATTTGACTTGAGATTTAAAGGATAGACTTTTGAGCTGGAGTAACGGACCATCCCAGTATTTATAGTTTGTGTGTGTATGTGTGTATGTGGACTCAGGATGGACCTTTGACAGCTAAATATCAGAACAACTGTAAAGCAAAAAGTGATGATGTGATGCAGTAAAACCTGTACAGGAACACAGTCTGTACTGAAAACACACACTGGTAGAGACTGAAACTGACTATCACACACTTTTTCCTTCACTGTGCTTCTATCTTCCCATCGGGATCATTGTGTTTGCCTTCTCTAACAAGCCAATAGAAATATGCATCAGTCTTATGTTTAACTAAGACCTGTGTGAATGCCATAACTGCCTGAACTGTAAAATGTACAATGTACTGGTGAGATGGTTATTTTCTTTAGAATATGTTTGCTGATTTTATTTTATTTTTTACAAACTATGTTTAAAAAAAATAAATACATAAAGAATGGCTTTTGTTGATTGCTCAAAAAGACTGAAATTGTGAAATAAAATCTGAGGTTTGTTTTAAAAAGGTGTAATTGTTGCAGGTTTTATTGGGGTTGTCAAGGGGACAGGGAGGAGCCGCTGAGGTGATGGTTAGTCTTCTTGACTGCATAAATCAGGGTTACTAATAAATGGCTAAAGATAGTTTGTTAGTTTTATAGTTGTATTTCATCTGTTGTCACAATAGGACAATTCTATACAATTGAAGTTAACTTTGTTGGTAAAATGACACATCTGAACCACTCCAGGGCTAAAAAATGAACACGTCTTTGTTTAGAAATTATATGTATATGCTCAATGTCTTTAAAGAAGCAGCCTTTTCACCACTGAGGGGTTTTTGAAAGCAAGTTACTGACATACAATTACCCCACCCCCTTCCAATTTCAACAGGAATGAGACACTGACATAGTATGATACAGTTTGTTGTAAAATGTCATGTTACATTCTATTTGAATGTGGGTTGCTATAATTTAACAGGTTATACTGTAAATTATATTGGTGTTTTAAATGTCTCTTTAGAAACACACATCAAATACCAGAACGGGCAGAGGGGGCTGAAACATGACACTGGCTGGTGTAAAACGCATCTGTGGTGAGGCAGAAACAGTCACTCATATTTTGAAAGAAGCCTCATGCAGAAATTACACATCATTCATTCATTCAAATCAACTATTTCCTCCGTCGCGTTGGACTTAACATTAGGAGTTAACTCTACAGATGACCTGTGGAGGGCAGCAACGCGACTGTGCTGCCTCTCGTCTGCCGTAAAATTCATCAGAAGAAATTTGTTTGACATCGTTTACGACACTTACGGATAGACGGCAGGGCAAGAAGGAGAGCCGTAAAGCGTCGTGTTTTGGACTGGAGGAGGTCATTAGAAAGTGAGCAGCAGGCTGTCGGGGCTCCGGTGGAAAAGATATTTAATTGATAGCTCTGTATAGTTTTAAAACAGCTGCGAGATGCTGCGTCTCATCCTGCGGCTCAGGCCGTCCGCCGGGCTCCCCTGTCCCCGTGTCCTCCCGACCGGGCCTGGCGCCGCCACCGTTGCGCTCGGCTCCAGCTCCCGCTCTGTGCCCGGAACCGGCTGCCTGCGCCGGCTGCACGGCGGGGCCGGGTCCCGGGCCGTGATCTTGGGCTCCGGCTTCAGCCACAGACGGGCTCTGCTGCGGTGTCCCCAGCTGTCAGGCGGCGTTAACAGCACCCGTTTCTACAGCCTGCCTCCGCACCAGAAGGTACTGTCAGCTCCCGGAGCAGGTTTCAGGTTGTCATAGCAGCGAAGTTCACGGTTATAGAGAACATGACCTCCATAGCTAGCATGAGGTAGCATCGACATGTACCGAGCAGCTTCTGACACTCATGCAAGGGTTAAGATCAGCTGATTCAACAGATTAGGACACTATTTAATCACACCTTGAATCAGTGTAAATTCAGAGCATCCAGACTTTATTCATGATTGATGTCATCAGGTGGGAGATGTGTCCAGAGATATTTCAGGTTTACATCACAGGTTTACAAGAGTTAGATCAGTATTTCTTTTACATTGAGAGCATTCGTTTATGAGTTAGGGAGTGTCACCGTATGGATGCTGTCATATGTATTGTTTTATCATTCAGTGTTGGAGCAGCTCCAGGATTTGTCAGCTGTGGTGATACCTGTTTGAAGGTGTGCTTCCCCTCAATAATGAGACTGCTGCGTCTGACTAAATTCTGGTAAAATGTGAAAGTTATTGGTACATTTCAGACACTAAACAATGAATTTAACATTTATCTGTCAGTGACTGGTAGATGTTCACACCCTGCTTTGCTGTCAAATCTGTCAGAATTACAATTACATTGCAACCAACAATTATTGTCCTTATTGATTCTTCTGTCGATTATATTTTTTTTATATAAAAAGTTTATACAGTTTTTAATTAATCAAGTAGTTGTTTGGTCTATACATTGTCAGAAAAGCTGGAAGCAGAGACATTTAGCATTTTTTCTTTTAAGAATGACTCAATATGACTCACTGATGATCAAATATTTACTAATGTATTGTCTGTCAAACTATTAGACAAGTAGTCCACTACTTTTTGCAGTTCCTTCTGCAGCAGATGTTACTTCTGTGAGTGATTTGCTCTTTCTGTATAATGCATACATACAGGTTTTGGGTATATAGGGTGTTCGGGCTGGAAAAGAAGATTAAGTATACTTAAAAAAAAGAAAGCTGGCATACTAGAATAATACCTTAGTTTAGTGCTGTTAATGTGCACTGTTGTCCCACAATGCAGCACACAAAGGAATTGAACAAATTAAATTAGAAAAGGTAACAAATGACAGATGGTGGTGAATCAGCTCCAGGAACATAATTTCATTAGTTTGAGTGATAGTGACACGCAGTGCAAAGTCTCAGTTTGATTGACTTGTGTTAGATTATCATTTGCTGTTAGTGTAAAATTATTTTAATTTTTAAAAATAATATTTCCAAAAACATTAGATAGTGAAACTTGCTATATAGCACAAACTTGATATAAGTACAATGCAGTGTGGAATTGGGATACATTTCTGTTAATACACCTTGTATTAACAGAAACCTCCTTAGATGTGAGTCCTGAGAGATGTTGCTTTTTCTCTGGTTTAATGCAGATTGAATTTGAGACCTAATACCTGTCTCACCACTAGATGTACTCACGAATCATCATCAGATGTTATACGGCCTTGAAAGCTGCTGTTAAACATGCCAGATGTGATGAAACACAGCTGTATGTGGGTCAATTCTTAAGCAAGAGGATGAGGTGATGATGATGTAGAAACTGCTGTTACAACACCTGACTTTGGCCAGTGTTTGTGGGGCCTTATCATGAAGCCCCAGTGGGGACACTGTAAAGTGGCACTGGTCATCTGTGGGCATTCATTCAAATTAAATGCAATCTGTGTCTTTGTTCAACAGGTGGAGCTGCCTGCGCTGTCGCCCACCATGCAGACTGGAACCATCGCTCGCTGGGAGAAGAAGGAAGGAGAAAAAATCAGCGAGGGTGAACTTATAGCTGAGGTTAGTAGTATGTGTGTGTTTCTGTATTAATTTAAGGAATCATCACTATAAACTCAGTTTTTTAAACGTTCCTATCTGTGTAGGTGGAGACTGATAAGGCCACTGTAGGGTTTGAGATACTGGAGGAGTGCTATCTGGCTAAGATTCTTGTTCCTGAAGGGACCAGAGATGTCAGCATTGGAGCAGTAATCTGCATCACAGTTGACAGGTAGGTATCTTTGCAATGACACTGTCAAATACAGGCTGGAATCCAAGGTCCAAAATCTTATTAGCCTGCAATAATTCTCTCCTAACCATTGCATAACAACTCTCCTGTGACTTCCTTATTCTCCCAGATGCTGGAAACATGTTGGCACTGTGTTCCTTTTAATGATAATAAAATAAGAAATCAGGCTATAACAAGGATATTCTCAAAGTCATTCAGTCTTGAAACAGAAAAAACAGAGGATGAGTAGACCACACACAAAAATTAGTGTCATTGATTTCACACCATTAAACGTTGCAGCCGGCGTTTCTGCACTTTGTAGTCTGTGAATTCCAAATAACGCAAAGAACGTTGTAGTTTTGAAAATTGAATAGTTTTGACACTTTTCTTCCTTTTTTTCAGCACCTGTTTTTGCTTCATCAGCATCTGGTATGTGTGTTATAAGTGCGTTTCTAATTTCTTTGTGTGTATGTTTTTTCCCCTACAGTCCTGACCTCATTGCAGCTTTTAAGGACGTAACGTTGGACTCTCTTAAAGCAACTGGTGCAGCCCCGTCCTCAGCTGCCTCTGCTTCTCCTCCTCCCGCTGCTGCTGCTCCTCCCGCAGCCCCAGGAAGCTCTTACCCCTCACACATGAAGGTAGGCGTGTTCTTATATAAACAAAGGACAGTCAGATATGTCAGACAAAGTAGAGCAGAGTAATAAGAGTTTGTGTACAGTCAGTGTTCAGCAGCCACACTGATGCAGCCTTATGAGGGTTGTTCAGTCTGACAGTCTGTGTGTGACGGTTCATTGTGCATTCTGTGCAATCTAGACTTTTCTTTTAATTTATCAGTCTCAGTTGCAAACTCTTTAAGTCATAAAAATGGCAACCATTATGTGATGAAGAGATCTGACTGAGGCACACTGAGATGAATGGAATGAAAGAAATACAAAGACAACATCAGTTTTCACCAGGAAAACCCAAAATTGTGTGGCATCAGAATAACATGAAAGATGTGACAGTCACACACAGGCTTTAAATGCAATTTGTGAAAAACGTTAAAAACATCATTTGAGACCTTTTGTACAGAGTATGTCATTTTAGATTTTATGCTGAATTAATTGAGATTGTAAAATGTTTCGTTTGAGCTCTATTGAAGAGCTCGGAGAGCAAGTTAGAAGTCCGTTTATGTAGCTCTTGTCAATTGTCAAGGAAGCAAATCAAATAAAATTGCAGCTCTCTTTGTAACTCCATGTTTTCTATTTCTGAATTCATTATGTCATTCGTATTGACACAAAGCTTTAACTACACATTCTCATTTATAATGCTGCATTTGTATTCAATTTTAAATTGTGTGTAAATAGCTGTCATGGTAGTCAGTGATGTGTCTCTGTTTCAACAGCAAATGACAATTTGTGTCATTGCTCAATCAGAGCAGCTTTAATTTGTTAGAGGCTGCTCTTATAAAACACAGCCACACTTGACTTAAGGATGCTGCTGTTGTAGGATTTAAAGTTTAGAGCTTTATTAAAGACACATTATCTGGCTGCCTGAAGTGGTCAAACTGGAAGCTGCAGAAATGACATCCCCCTGACGTGACATGTGTTGCTCAAATTGACGTGTGGGTATGTTGCAGATCACACTTCCTGCCCTCTCTCCCACCATGACGATGGGAACAGTGCAGCGCTGGGAGAAGAAGGTTGGAGAGAAGCTGAGTGAGGGAGATCTGCTGGCTGAGATTGAGACTGACAAGGCAACCATTGGTAAAGTGACTCAAACACCTCAGCCATGACATATTTACTCTTTTGGTGCCTTTTTTTTTACCCCAAGTGCAAAACAGTATTACAGTTCTGATTAGTATTTCCTTTACATGAAATAAAGCTTACCACAGTCTTGTATTTTGATGTACAGCGTGACAGGAAAAGCTTACCTGTCTCCGTCTTATGTTGTTTGTTTAGGCTTTGAGGTGCAGGAGGAGGGATACTTGGCCAAAATCATGGTGCCAGAGGGAACACGTGACGTCCCCCTGGGAAAACCACTCTGCATCATTGTAGAGAAAGAAAGTGACATCGCTGCCTTCAAGGATTATGTAGAGACTGATGTGGCAGAGGTTTCCTCTCCACCTCCTCCAGCTCCAGCACCAGTAGCGGTGAGACACACACACACACACACACACACAGACACAGACACACACACACACAAAGCCTTTCTTCTTACATATATCTGTAACAGACACCTGTCCATTCAGTTCTGCCCTGGGATAGTTGCTGCTGTTACCTAATTTGTGGCTGTTGATGTTACAGGCTGCACCTGCTGCTGCTGTGCCCACTCATGCTCCAGCAGCCGCTGCCCCAGCCGGACCCAGGAAGGGCCGTGTGTTCGTCAGCCCTCTGGCCAAGAAACTTGCTGCTGAAAAAGGAATTAACCTGGCGCAGGTTAGCGGTAAGTCATGAAGACATACAGGGTCACAAAGATGCAAATTGATAAGATAAGATATTCCTTTATTAGTCCCACAATGGGGAAAATTAGCATTATTACACAGCAGGTGGACAGTAAAATATAAGAGCAGCAATAAGAAAAACAACAAGAACAATAATAGTAAAAAATGTATAATAAAATAATCTTGACATTATTTACATTATGTACAAGAGTAATATTGGTATTGAATGATAATATAATATATATAATAATTGTGAAAGTGTAAATGCAGAAGTGAAAAAGGAATGGTAAAATATTTGTCTAACTCTGAGCTGTTTTGTGTTCAGGTTCTGGTCCTGACGGACGCATTACCAGAAAAGACATTGAGAGTTTTGTTCCATCAAAGGTTGCTCCTGTAAGTGACAGTTCCACTCATTTCCATATTCATCACTCCCACTTAGTAATACATTTCCTTTTACTGTCATTCCGCACATATACCAGACAGGTACAAAGTGGAACGAAATGTATTAAATATTTATAGATTTATATTTATCTGTAATCATAAGTAATGACTTCCTTTTTCATAATAGGTGCCTAAAAAAGAATCTTTGATTATGAATTGATTTGTTGATGAGTTGATCATGGTGTTATTCATTATTATTAACTAAATGATTGGTTTCTAGTTTTTAAAATGAAATGACTTGCTGCTTTTCTCTGTTTTGTATCTTTTTTCTGTTTTTATATTGTTTCAATACCATTTCTTTGGATTGTGGACTGTTTAATCAAAATTAGCATTTTGAAGATGTGGCTGTGTAAAATTGACATTTTTCACTATTTTCAGAAAGGTTTTTTAAGGAATTTGTGACCTGACATTGTATTATGTTACAGTATGCTGTAAGATTTTGATCTACACTGGCAAAGTAATCAGGAATGTCATTTTTACCATACTTTTGTTGTTTGTTTGTCTGTCTTGTTTCCAATCAAACTGTAGTGCTGAATATGCTTCAGTGTTTTGTTGTATTTAGTTTAGATGTAAATTAAATCATCTCCTCAGCAGGCTGCTGCTGCTGCTCCCACTCCAGCTGCAGCTGCTCCTGCACCTGCTGCAGCTCCTGCTGCACCAGCTGGGACCTTCACTGACATCCCTATCAGCAATATCCGCAAGGTGAGACAAAAACACACACGTGAACAGACACACAAACACACACCTGTCTTTTGGTGATCTGCTGTGTTTTATAATGACTTCATGGTATTGAATGCTGCAAGGCAAACCTCCTGAGGGGTCTTCACAGCGTAGCTCTGTTATCTCTGACCCGTGTTTCCACATTTTGCCCTTCAGACAGGCGCTACATTTATCAACACAGACTCGACCTCACCTCACTTCTGTCTGATGAATTATGGATCAAAGCTGAAGTGCATATATTTGTCTCTCCTGCAGGTCATCGCTCAGAGGTTGATGCAGTCTAAGCAAACTATCCCCCACTATTATCTGTCTGTAGACGTCAACATGGACCAAGTGCTGGAGCTTCGGAAAGAACTCAATGCTGTGAGTGTTTGCTTGTAAATAGTAGTAAAACAGAATGAAAGCAAGGTAGACAAAAGAGACTGTCTATCAGTACCTTCTGCTCTCCTCTCTGCAGGAGGTGAAAGCCCAGAATATCAAGCTTAGTGTGAATGACTTCATCATCAAAGCCAGCGCTCTGGCCTGCCTCAAGGTTCCTGAGGCCAACTCCTCTTGGTTGGACACGGTTATTCGCCAGTGAGTAAACACATAAACAGCCATATCCGAACACATGTTAATATACAGTACACAGGAAAATGCTCTCTTTTTGTACATCTACTAATCTTCAGTTTACAGATATGACTTGGTCAACGCACCAAAACGTGAATTTACCAGAAGTCGTTGAAACAGTTTGTGGGGAAGCTCAGTGAAAGAACGTGACAAAATATTACATTAGTTTGATTTGGTTCAGAGATACAGTAGTTTTGAGGAATCTTATTTTCCTGGAATCAGAAACTAATAAATACCTTAGTACAGGCTTTTTATGTATTTGGTGTAGTCTACAGTATGTCAAACAGCAATATCAGGATTTTGTCAGATAATAATCTCTAATAGTGTAGCTGCATTATTTTGCCAGTAGAGGGCACTCAGGCATTTTAAAAATCTTCCCTGCTTGAAGTCACATTGTGCTGTCATCAGTATTGACTTATTTTAACTTTTCCAGGAATCATGTGGTAGATGTGAGCGTAGCAGTGAGCACCCCCAGTGGTCTCATTACACCCATAGTGTTTAACGCTCACACTAAAGGACTGGCTGGCATCAGCTCTGACGTGTCAGCTCTTGCTGCCAAAGCGAGAGACGGCAAACTGCAGCCACATGAGTTCCAGGTACGACACATAGTCTGATCCTGTGGGTATATGTCATTTGACTGTGTGACAGTTTTATCATTAGAAAACTAGCATATTGAGATATTCCTTTTCAATGTGTGTGTGTTTTTTTCCACCAGGGAGGCACGTTCACCATCTCTAATTTGGGGATGTTTGGTGTCAAGAACTTCTCAGCGATAATCAACCCTCCTCAGGCCTGTATCCTCGCCGTTGGAGGCTCAGAGAAACGCCTGTTGCCTGCTGATAATGAGAAAGGGTCAGTGTAATGACAAATAAGTTAAATGCATCCACAATACTGTAACAAGTCTGACATATTGCCTTTCAAAACTCAAATCTTTGGCTTGTGTTGGCACTGACGCAGCGTGTTTTTGGGTTTTGCAGATTTGACGTAGCCAGTATGATGTCTGTGACACTGAGCTGTGATCACCGGGTGGTGGACGGGGCAGTCGGTGCTCAGTGGCTCGTCGAGTTCCGCAAGTTCCTGGAGAAGCCCGTCACCATGCTGTTGTGATCGGACTTTACTATCATTAAACTGCAGCAACTGGCCAAGGCCTTTCACTGAAGTGATCTGATTGATCTAAACCAGTCTTATCCTACTGTGATTGGCCAGCCTGTCACCAGGTCACTCCCAGTTATCCTGAGGGGGAAGAGGCAGAACTCACTCCGCTTACCTGTCTGTCTCGCTGTTTCTCCCATCTCTCTTTCTCTCCTCTCGTTCTCTCACTCATATTCTATTTATTGAGGCTCCATCTCACGAGAGACCAGAATTAGATGTAATTTATCCTAGAATAGAGACTGGCCATAAGTCACTAAAACATTGCTAATGTTTTACAAAGGGAAGTGTTACATGTCCAACCAAGCGAACATATTTATCCCCAAAATTTGTGTGTGTGTGTGCTTCTACACAATTTTATCTGTGAGTTTTGTGTGAATATGATAAAGACGATGGGAAGTGGAGCTATCTGTGGGTTCCAGTCTTTTGAGTAAAGGCTTGTGATTTTTGTCTGCTTGCAGGCAAGAGAAGGACAAATGTATGTTAACTTGGAGACACAATGAATCCAGATCTACACACTCAAACCTGTTCCTGTGAAGTGATCATGTACACACACACACACACACACACACAAAACTAAAATATTCAGTGTGTTTTTTGTGGATTGATACTACAGAGTGTATATTCTTCACTGTGGGATAAACACAGTTGTGTACATGGTGGTTGAGCCCCGAATGAAAACAAAGAATCTTTAAAAAAGTACTGAGCAGTTTTGCCAATTCTCTCTCTTCTCTTCTGTGGGGATGTATATTTTGTAGTCTGAGTAAAACACTCACCCTGGAAATATTCTGTATTTCACAGCTGAAACGCACAAAAATGGTGCTGAATGTTATTTGTTATTTGAATAAATTGGGAGAAGTCAACATTGTGCCATAGGATCTTTGGTTTGGGATTTTATAACTAGACCTCAGGTAAAAACCCAAATTTAAACGGTTAACAACATTTATTTATAATATGATGACAAAAAACTTTCAAAGTGTTTGAAAAATTATGAAACATTTATGAGTCCAGAAGATGTTACTGACTTTTTTTGTTTTGTTGCTAAGTCTTAATCTGCACTCAACCTTTTTCCTGTAATGGAGCCATTTCCATACATATCTTTTTCCCAATAAATCTTGGTCAGCTTCATGTAGGCCAGTGTGTGTGTGTGTGCGTGCACTAAAACATAACACACACACACACACAGTCATGAAAATAAAAAATCCACAGCACGTGCAAACAGGTTCAGACTGCCTCCTCATTCATTTACTTTGTTTTTAATTTGAGCTACAAAAAAGGAGCACGTTAATGCTGTCATAATCTGTTTAGTCTTGTTTTCATATCAGAAAGAAATAGTATCACATAACATGTGACATATCACGTAACATGTATTTAAATGAAAGAGGGGAAGGAGAAAGATGATCCATGTCCAAATGAACTGCAGGTGAGAAAGCAAACCAGCTTGTATCAGTAACAGGAAGATGCTGACCTCACTGAGTTGACAGAATAAAAGATCACACATGGCTTTGCTGCTTTTTTGGTCAAGTCCTCGAATCTTTAGCCTTTGTGATATTTTTATGTTTTTAAAGCTACTTAAAAGCATTAACAATCTAATTTGTTTGGGTAAATTACATTAGTTGATCAATTATGTGATTATTATATATATGTCCATTAAGTCATTTTTTTTTTCAGAAGAACTTTAACATTTTTCTCAGTAGGCCTACTACATCAAATTAAACTCCATGTCTGAAACTCTCAAAATCCTCGCAATGCTCTTAAGTGTAAAAAGTGAACTCCTATGGGATTAAATCTGACAAATGTTTTGACTGGTTTGAATTTCAGCCATTGTGGCGTGTTTGAGTGTTGGCTGTGACTGGTGAAGAGCACTCAGATGTTCACTATGGAGAACTTGGTAGGCACATCCACTTCCTTGATTGATGAATAACAAATTAATTTCATGTAAATCTGTCAAAATGTGGTGTTGAGTTTAGCCCATAAAGTAGGTCATATGATGTCTTGATCACTGGATCACTTGGACCACATGTCAAAAACTAATCTGAACATTTCCTCACAGCAATGACAGCCATGGATCTCGGACTACCTTGAATCTGTGAATCACCCTATACATTGTTACTGAAACAGAATTCAAACTTATGTTTTATGTGATCCCAGTGTAAAACTACTCAGGCTTGTTTTTCAAGGAAGAAATGATTGATTTTGTGGAAGAATTGTACTTTTCCACAGATTTGTATATCTCATTTAGATCCCTATTTGAGTAAAAGGCCTTATCTGTTCTGTAGGCTTTTAACTTTCACACTAACTCAGAGAAAGGCAGGCTGCTGACATGGAGGATCAGGAGGCTGCAGGTTTTTGCTCAAATCAAAGCAGCAGCTGACCCCATCAGCTACATATGAGAAAATGAAAAATATATTCATTCATCAATTAAAGTTTCACTTGAAATAATTATTTACTTTATAAAATACATGAAAAATACTGACAGTAACTTCCCAGATGCCATAGTGAGATTTTCAATTTGATCCAAACACTCCAAATACTGATTACACAGTGATGTAAAAACAGATAAAAACAGCAAATCCACATGTTTAAGAAGCTAGACTTAGAAAATATTTGGCAGTTTTGCTTAATACATGACTTCAAAATAATTGTCATTCTTAAATCTTGTAAATGAAATACAAGTTTCTCCTCAGAAACAAACAAATATGTACACAGTTCTATGTTATCAGCATGGAAGTTGAATTTGCAGTGGCTGTCTGGAAGGAAAACCTGCTTCCATGGCAACAGCAGCTTCTATGTCACCTTGCTGCATTACGGGAGGTTGTCTCATGGCCACTAGGTTACTGTCACTTATCTGACAAAAATAATGATAAATCACCTTTTTCCTTGCAAACAGACATTGGGAGGTGAAGGGAGACAGAGAGAATGAAGTGAGTGTGAAAATAAGGGAGGGTGGGGCTGATTGTATTACTCAATAGATTAATCATGCATGCCTGGTTTTTTTGGCCTCCAGTTTGTAGACGGAGAGAGAGGGCAGCCTCTCAGGGTCTCCTCTCAACTATGGGTTTTTCTGGACGATGGACGCTCTGGATCCTGTGTGTGTGTTTCAGCGCTCTGGAGTGTGGTGAGTAGGCCTGACAAGCTTTAATACAGAGCCAGTAAAACATGACAAAATGAAAGTAATTAAGAATAAACAATATTGATGGTTTTGTGCACCCCAGTGCAACTTTGAGATGTTTTGATGCTCTTGCAAAGCTTCAAGAGTTGCTTTTTTCTATCTAAGAACTTTGGTGTAGTTTATTCATTTAATGATGTTAAATACAGGAAAATAGCCACTCACAATCTACAGTGTAGAAAACTGTCATGACTTAACTCTAAAGCTCACACAGTATTTGGACAGATATGTTTGATGGTTGTAATCTTGTATTTTTTAAATTTGAGTTAAGACAATGATCACGATTTTTAAAAGAAAACATAGTAGAAATGACTTGTATATTAACAATCTAATTAAAATGCTTTTTTTTTTTGCAGCCAGAAATGAAAGATAGTATTTAAAAAAGGCTTAAATCATCATTAATCAGTGATAATGAGCCTCTTCAAACATATCAACTAATGCATTTAGTGCAGTCATGAGTTTATTGACTCAATTAAAAATAGCCTTTAGGAAAGTAGCATCTTTTAATATAGTAATTGCTTATATTTATCATAATGAGAGTGTTTGAAAGGACTGATTTGGACATTTCAGGAAGCAGTGCTCTACATAGAAACAATGCAGTGAATCGACAGTATGTTTTCAGGAGGTCATCCCAGTGAAGTGGGCTGTTGTTCCACTCAGTCTGTGATCAGTTTGGCTCACCGTCAGAGCTGTCAAGTGTAATTAACAACTAATATGTGCACTGAATTCCCACACAGACACACACACACACACACACAAAAGGCCTGGGGATGACGGGGAGGAGGGGGAAGGGTTCATTATTTCAGTAATGAAGGAGGCGAGGGAGGACCGGTACACGTCAACAGGGAAACTATGGGAGTTTAAACTAGAACAATATAACATTCATATAAATCTGAAGAGTAAATCCTCTCGTTTCTTATTTTTATTTATCCTTTCCTGTCTTACTGATCGACTGACACAGCCGCACTCCGGGTCACCATGAGGGAATCCAGTCTCGAGGTGGTTCGAGGGGATTTTGTCGTCCTGCCCTGCTCCTTCTTCACCTCCAGCCCCCTCTCCAGACTCAACATTATCTGGACTCTGGCTCCCTTGTCCAGTCCGGAAACCCCAATGCAGGTCTGCATCCCACACCAACACACAGAGACCTCTAATAGGCTGCAGCCTCACAAACTGATCTCATGTTTCAGGCATCAAGAACTCAGTACATTCTTCATGGGTGTATGAGCTGGTGAAAGTCATTCTGAAATTCTTCATCTCTCACCTTTTAATTATCTTTAAAATCATTGCTATCAGAGTTGGTAGAAGTAGCTTTCCAAAGAGAAACTTTGTCCACATTAAACCCACAATCACAGTCTCTATTAAAACACCACTGATGCTTGTTTATGTTGCTTTAGAGTCTAAAATGACCCATTAACGGCTGCTCTCACTCAGGTGATTGTGTACGACCACGGACAGGTGATTGAAGACCCCTCCCTCATTGGCAGGGTGGGTTTTACAGGTATAACTAACTAACCTTTTCTATCAGAATTGTTTTATTTATTTAGGGCTGTAACTAACAAGTATTTACTTGATTAATCAATTAGTTGTTTGGTCTATAAAATGTCATGTAAAATGCAAACAACAACAACCAACAACCCATAGACATTCAGTTTACTCACACAAACCAAAAAATATTCACATTTTGGAGGAGAAGGAACCAGATGATTTAGATTTTTTTTTTTTACAGAATGACTAAATGATTAATCATTTATCAAAAATAATTGGTGATGAATTTAACAGTTAGCAGATAATTGAACATTTGACAAATTGTTGCTGCTCACTTTTGTAGTTTAAAATTAAGTGAGTACACGTTTCTCCTCTTCAGCTACACAAGAAATTCTGCTTTTTTAAAAATGATGACAGAATAACAAGATGACTCTTTCATGTAAATCAACTGCAGGTATTCCCTGGACTGCAGATATCATCCTGAATGACACACGTGTATCAGATGCTGGCGTTTACCGCTGCATGGTCAATAACCCACCAGAGACAGCAGACCCTGGCATAGGAGAGCTGGAGCTTGGTGTTCTGGGTAAGCGTGTCACATATTGTCCAACACTACCTGAGTGAGCTTCTCTATATTTGAAGCAAACACCATTCAATACACAGTGAATTAGGGATACATCCATGTATTTATCTCAAGCTGGTACTCCCATTAAATCAAGTCATCTTTAGCAATTTGTTAAAATCAATCTCCAAATAGTTTTACAGTAAAGTGAAAATACTATTGCTTTTTAAATCTAATATTGGTCAATAAAGGCAATAGTCTTCTATTACTGTATATTGGAGTTGTTATTAAGTAAACAACAATCCCACCCACCCACTCACTCAGAGGGTTTTAAGAATGCAAATATTTGTTAAGGAGGGTAAAGACTCTTGGCCTGTTGACCAGAACTTAGCAGCAGCGGGTAACATAAATACGCCACTGACTCACTCACAAAATTAAAAAATGTCTAGCTCTGAAGACATGATAAAGGAGAAAAAAAGTGACATGACATAAGTGAAATGATCCTGAAAGAATAAAAAAAAAACCCTTACTCATAAATAGACTGAAATGTTATCATCTATCTGTAAACGTTGCATTACTTTCTTTTAAAAATGAATTGGCTGATTCATTTTGCAGCGCCGCCCTCGCTGCCCATGTGCCAGTGGGATGGAGATATTGATGTGGGAGGAAGTGTCACATTGTTCTGCACAGTGACAGAGGGCGTCCCCACTCCAGAGATCCACTGGGACAAACTGAATCCAGAGGAAATCTCACTTCCCATCAACATGGAGGGTCAGACACACAGATACACAGACACACACACAGACAGACAGACACACACACACACACACACACACACACACACACACACACACACACACACACACACACACACACACACACACACACACACACACACACACACACACACTGCTTCTGCACATTATGTTACAACGTTATGTTATATTGTCTTAATTGAGAATGTGATTCAGATAATCCTGAATCCTTTCACAGAATCATTATCCTCTTGTGCAGAGATGAATATTTGATTTCAAACTTTACTGAAGATCCCAAATATGGCAAAAAGTGTCAGAGAATTGTTTGTAAAAGAAGACAACTTGAATATAATAGTGTGAGGAAAAGATCTGAGTGTGATAAAGCCTCAGTGAAACATTAAGCAAGTTTGTATGTAAATAACAAAACACAAAGGTACTTAAAGAAAACTTCAATGAGAATATTGGGAACATGCATATCTGCAGGAGACAGTTAAAAGATCACAGTGATTTAATATCACACTTCCATAAAGTCTGAGGACTCACAAGACAGATTTAAAAAATGAGATGGTCACAATCAAAGCTGCAGAGGCCAAGATATCTAGATTTTTGGGCTAAGCTCCAGAAAACATTGGCTCCTACATTTCCCATAATTCTACTGGATAGCATCCTTCATTAGACCCTCAATTTTAGTTTGTAAATCACGCTTTCTGTTAAAAACGTGAAAGTTTCATGACCAACATGAGATCTGAGAAGACAATCCTGATGATGTCATGTAATTATTAACTGTAAGCTGTTTTCTATTTACTCTTCTCTTCTGATTGGTTCTCTCGTTATCTCAGTGTCATTAGTGTGACTGTATCTCTTCTCTCTCTCAGGAGATTTCTTGGGCTCCGTCCAAATTGTCAATGTGTCCTCTCAGACCTCAGGCCTGTATCGCTGCTCTGCCACCAACCTCCTGGGAACGGAGAACTGTTACGTCAACCTGTCTGTCTACAGCCGTAAGAGACTCATAATCCTCTCCAACTTCTTCCACATGCAGCTGTTCAAATGATTGTTTCCAAATAAGTGTATTTGTCAAATCCCTTCCATAACTGTGTTTATCTCTCTCTCTGTAGCTCCGGACAGTTCCTCTGGGATCCTGCAGGCCATGCTGCTGACCTTGTCCATGAGCCTGCTGCTACTGGCTCTGCTGGTGCTTATACTGTGGCTCCATCGCACGGGGCAGGACGGGTGTTGGAGGGAGGGGAAAGAAGAGGAGGAGTGTTACAACGAGATACCCTATACTCCGTCTCTGATGAAGCGCTCGTTTGTTTGATTTGTCAACAAGACAAGATTGACAAAAAAGAGAAAAGCTCCATCCAGGCATCAAACAATGGACTCGTTTCATCTACATCTTTTCTTTTTTACTACCTAGTCAGTTCTTGTATACTAGTGCATCTGTACAGCGTCATATATTCCCAAGATATTTTGTTGTCAACTATCTTCAGCTATACTGCATGTGACATATTTAAGTACATGTTGAATTGTGTCTTTGTCTCTTCTCTTCAAAGACTAATATGGTCTCTATCTTTGAACAAGCAAAGAAAACAGAAATAGTTCACTATGGTTGCACTTACATATTGGAATATGTAATAAAATATATATTTGGATAAGCACACACACGGACACACACAAACACAGCATCACATGACTTAGTACCGGATGTCAACTGTGTGTTCACAAGTACTGCAAGGACCTGAAATGTTTTCACAGCGCTCAGCCTGGAGAGGAAACTAAATCCACTGAGCTGAAGCATAAGGCTACTGACCCACACACTTGGCCTGCTGTGCTGCGGTGGGAAAGAGCTCGGCGTCAAGAGGGAACAGCTTGAAGAAGGCCATCAAGTCTGATCCCTGTGAGAGAAACCACATCCCTCTGCCAGCAGAGCCAGTCTGCAGAGAAAAACACAAGGTTCAAACGCAGCCAACAGACTGTAACCGTTGAAATGTGAGGAGGTGTGATCAGTCAGTAAATCTGTAGTTTCCTGTCATGACTTCATCACTTATTTCAGTATTATTTTCAAGTTGGTTTTTGTTCATCACATTAAGATGTTTGAATGTTTAAGACTGAAAATGCAAAGTGCATGTATGAAATGTCTTCTTAACTACACTTGGGGTTTATATTTCTGTTTGTTGTGTTTTTGATCAGATTATATAGTTTAATCAAAGTAGAGCTCTTTCACAGCAGGCATTTTATGTCATTAGAAACACAAGTGTTTCTAATGACATTAAAGCCACCTGTTCAGGTGCATCAGTCAGCCGTGACAGTGAGTACAATACCAGCACCCTGAAACCAAATTCAGCCATCATTTATTTTATACTGTGACACGTCCATAAGGCCCACATAGGTGTTTTCAGACAACAGCTGCGCTCCATTTAGCTGTGTAGATGTGACGCTTTAGGGACCAGAAAGATGCTGAATCTCTATCAGCTGATTTTCAGGCAGCAGCTGCAGCTGGTGGAGATGCTGTAGGTGGTGGAGATGCTGTGAGATGCTTTACTTTCAAATCTTCACAGCTTTAAAAGTGTTGCCAGAGACGCTACAGAACCTTTTCTATTTGGATCAAGCAACTGCAAGCTGTTAAATGTGTTTTATGTTACTGTAAGCAGTATGTGTCCAGTGGAGATTGAGTGTCCTGCCCCGACAAATGCAACAATAAAATTAACAGAAGGGTAAGATGGCTGTCAATCAAGAACTGTTGGTAGGCTACACGCCCACAGACTCACCAGTGAACTAGAGCACTTGATTAGTGGTATTATAATGATACTAAATATGTTGCCACTGAAGGCTCAGTGCTTCATAAAAGCTGCTGTAAACTGAGTCAGAGGTTAAAGGACAGGTTCACAATTTCAGTCAAGTGTCGATATAAACACTGAACAAGGTTTTCCTCACTCCTCTTGTTCATACTGGTTGTTAAAGATCTCCTTCAAATGTGCTTTCAATGTAAGTGATGGAGGTCAAAATCCACAGTGTGTCCACACACTCATTTTGAGTAAAAATGCATTTAAAATGTAATCGGCTCCAGCAGTCTGAGTTAGTCCCATCAAGTGGATATCTGCCAGAAGCTTCATATATGAAGAGATCTTCTAAGAGGAATGATTATGATAAGAAAAACCTATTTCCATGTTCATGTGGGTCTCTATTGTTTTAAGACAGACTTCAAAAACAGTGAACTTGTCCTTCAAGAGGGCCGACTGTTTGCTAAACAGCAAGTTCATTTTCTGGCCTTTAACCAGCTTTTTTCCCTCTTGTTTAGCAGCACACAGACTATTACTAAGAAAATGCACTTTAGCACTACCGTAGGTTGTAAAAATCAACCAACCAATAGGACAAGAGGAAGGGAAATTAAATTACTCATTGCGGTTAATTTGCAAACAAAGACACAAAAACCTTTAATTTAAATAGGAGGAAAAAAAATTACATAAAAAACTGTACAGAACATTTAACATCGACTTAAAGTTCTTAAATAAAAGACCCCCCCCCCTTTCAAAAATAACTAAAATAATAAAACAATAACAAAGTGGGATGGTGTATGATACATCTGTGCAAAAGAAGTACTAACTGATTCTTCCTAAACTGCACATTTCAATGTGAAGAGTGCCTCTCCACTCAGCTCTCCCCTCTGACGGGTAAACACAAGAGTCCCTCCCCTAAACCTCAACATAGTGTCTTTAATGTAAAAGAACCCAAAAAAATCCAATAATAATAAAATAGATTTATATTTTAAATATATATTTATATACGAAACATGCTGTACATAATTTCAGAGATTAAGAAATCCCTTTTTATTGACACCCAGGTCTGTCCATTAACTTGTGCTTTCCTCACTCCCAGCAAAGTAAAAATGAAATTAAAAAATGAGCATGACTCCCTGTTGCTTTGGATAAAAGATGAATGAGGAGAAAAAGAAAAACAGAAAACAGCACTGATCAGAAAGTCTCTGTTTTTCCTGAGTCGAGGGAGTAACTAAAGTGTTTCGAGAGGGTTACAGACGCACTTTTCACCTGTCGTAGCTTCTTCACAGCAGAGACTGACAGAAGTCTCAGGGCTGCTCAACAGCTTTGTAAAAAAAGAAAAGAAAAACCCCATAAAGCTGGCTGTGTACTGTATGTTTATGTCCCTTGTTCAGATGTTGAAGGAACTGAAAGCGAGGGAGAAAAAATAACGCTGCAAAGAGAGTGATTTAAGAAAGATGTGGCTTTACCAGCATGCAGTGTGCACAATGTGTTTTAACCAAGAAAAAAGAAAATGTCAAAGGAGACGTCTTTAGTAACGTCAGTGGGACCCTGTACTCCTAATCGTGACACCTTTACAACTTATCTTCAATCCCCCCCTTTCAGTTTTCTCCCTTTGAACAATAAAAATTCTTCCCGCTGAAGACAGCAAGTCAATTTCTTTCCCGTTAAAGACAACGAGAATGCTGGCTGCTTTTCAAATTTCCTACAGAGGAAATGCCATGTCAGAGATGATTTTTTTGAGAAAACTAGCATTAAGAGAAAGTCTTCTGGTCCAAGAATGACCACTATGGCACAAAGTTATTTCAGATTATTAATAATAAAAAAAAAACAAAAAAAAACAAGACCTGGGGAGTGAATTTGGTCAGACTGCCAGCATTTCATGTTCTATTTTAACTCAGTGTTTTTAAATTTGCTTTTCACAGTGGTGGAACACAACGAGTGCAAGAGTGGGAAAGAAGCCAACTTTATGTGACTTCTCAGGAGAACTTCCAGTTATACACTTTTTTTTTTTAAAAAAAGGAAAAAAAAGACAGGTATTGGTGAGATGATACAAATGTGATGACACCAAACAAATTGAGAGGGGAGGAGGGGCAGGGGGGAGTAATGAGAGGGGAGGAGGGGCAGGGGGAGTAATGGGGGGGGGGTACAGTTGACAAAAGGCAGATTGCCAATTTGATATATCAGCACATCATATAAACAAACCCCGTTAAAGATATCTGTAAGACAATATTCATCAAATAAATATTCCACCTTTGCTTTCAGTATTTATTCAGCTTTGTTTCTTTCCAACTAAAACGCTGGATTTAACTGTTGGAGGAACAGCAGTAGTAGTGGGTATATTAGTAGTAGCAGGAGATGCAGAAGCAGTAGTATAGTAACAGGAGGGGCCGTACTGCAGGCAAAGAAAACAGAGCTCCCCGGACAAAGCAGCCTGGGTTCCTGCTATTGAGAAAGTCATGAGCTGACTGGATCTGATCTGAGAGGGCGTTATTGATCGGCCATCCAAAGAAAACAAGCTCCTTAAACACAAAGGAACTCTTCAAGTAGAGAAAAATAAAAACAAAAAAAGGACATTCCTCTCACCAGAACAGAAAAGGCTTTAATTTATAAACACTCCCAGTTTGTAGGTTTGTGATCAACACAATTTTCACAGATTGGAATCACCCTCCGCTTGATCCTGATCCATGGGCGCCAGCTCTGTCCAAAGCCATCCCACAGTCAGATTCAGGACTTGCGTCCAGGCCTAAATGGACTGTAAACTAGCGGTAAAAGCACCACATGTTGGCTGGGATGGAAGGGAGTTTGTTTTTTTCCCTGAAACTTGCCAGTAGACAGAACTGTTGAGTGTTGATGTTGTGAGGCACCTCTGTAGGAGTTAGGTCAGAGGATGAAGATGACATCATGGTGGGATGTGTGTTTTTTTTCTCCTTGTTGAATATGTTTCATGTGCAGGGGAGAGGAAGTGGAGAGCACTGAAACTGGTCAATATGTAGTATTGTTTGACACGCGTTTGTAGGTCTAGTAAGGATGGTAAAAGGGGGAAAAACGAAACAAGGCTTATCATGGTATCCACAAATCCTTCACCTGCACATACAGCAACATACTGTAGGATCTGTTTTCTTATTGGTTATGCAAAAAAAACAAAACAAAACAAAAAAACCCTGCTGCTGCAGACGTCAAGTGAGAGAAAGTTAGAGGCAATACTCCATTCTCCAGTATAGAAAAATAAACAATCCTCAAGCAAAATATCCCTTATAATTGCACTGGCCTTTCTGGCCTGTCACTACTGTTACAACCAAAAGGTTGTCCATAGAGACACTGAGTGCCTATGTCAGAAAAAAACACATTAAGAATGAGTATATCTGAGTCAGGATGACAGCAGACTTTGGAATAAACCAGTTCATGATGTGACGTGCATCAGCTCAGCATGCAATCAGATGTTGAACTCTTTTAGCTGAGAAGGAGGAGTGATGTCATAACTGAATCTATTTAGTATTGCAGTAAAATATCAGGTTGAATTTTCCGTCAGAGGATTTACAAGTCGCGTCACTTCGAGTTGACAAAACAAGGGTTGATGGAATGAGTCTCGAAGGCTGGAATGAATCCGGTCTGGATGGGCCAGGCTCCATCCAGACTCAACCGCGGTGTGCTTTCACTGCAGAGAAAGTCACTTGGGGGGTCTCCCGGTATAGACTCAGCGCAGGTGCTCAAGTAAAGGCAGCTCTGTGGATTCCTCTCGGGGGGTGGGGGGGTCCCCTGCATTCAGCAAGGTCGGATCCAACGTCTGAGTGGCTCCCAGAGGATCTTGTGTCAGACTGGCCTCTTGTAGGGGAGTGGGAGGAGTAGGCTGTACAAGATAAGGCAGGTTTTGTTTTTTAAAATCCTAAAAATCAGTACTGTCAATGCAAAGCACAACTCTGTAAGAACAACGTATTTACAATATTTTATGCCAACAGTCAACAAAACAACATGATGTAAAACAACCACATGCAGTATTAACTAATAAAAGTGCACAAAGCAAGCCATGTTAATTCAGGTCAGTAGGTGAACAAGATTTAAGACTGATGATGCTGATTACTGTCCAGCTCTAGCTTATACTCAGAAGCATTTAAAGTGGTATTATTATTGTATTAATAACATATAACAAAAAATGTCTTCAAAGGAAAAATGTGTTGAACAATTTACAGACCAAATGTGAGCTAAACTTTAACTGATGGTCATCCCACAGAAGTGTCAACCCTAAAAGTGTGTGCAAGTGTGAGTGAGTGCAGCTTCCTCACCTGTGTGCGTATGGTCTGTACTGTTCCTCCCTCCCCCTCTGCTGCAGCTGGTCCGTTAAAGCCCTTCCTGCTTGAAAAACTCCACTTGCCAAAGTGGCTCTCATAGTGGAGGCTGCTGCCCTGGCCGAGGCCAGCCCGCTGGCTTGCTCTGTGCCCCGAGTTCTCCAGGAGGCTCGCTGGGCAGAAGCGCTCTGGGCCGGGCAGAGCAGGCGGAGCCACAGAGCTGCTGAAGGAGAGCTGGGAGCTGGACAGTTGCTGGCCCAGCAGCCCCTGGATGGACGATGTGCGCTGTAGGGATGAGAGCAGCCCTGCCTCCATCCTCCCCTCTGATTGGCTAAGCAGAGCTAATGGTAGAGGTTGGGGGTGGTGAGGCCAGTTCTGGGTAGGACCTACGGGGTTGTCTGTGCCTGAAATACACAAAAAGCCATTTCATTTATTCAATTTCACCGTAATACATTCAATGTCATAACACATAAGTACACAGGTAAAGTAAAGCAAGTCACCAAGTATAAAAAGATATAGGGATATTAATGATTAATCATTTACCAATAAATTGCCATTAATAATTTAACTAATTAAGAGTATATTAACCAGTAATGCAAAAAACGAGGGACATGTGGTGTAACAGCAGTATGCTTTTGTGCCACTAGGGGGAGTGTCTTACACTTTAATAAGATTACAGGTGTTTTTTGTGACCGCCCATAAGGGGGCACACTACTTATAAAACAAACACACCTGCCTGTGCCCAAGGAAGAAAATAAAGTCTCAATCTGCAGATGAGCTCTGAAGAATAAAGTTGTGAAAATTCCACTGAGATGTTTTTTGGCAGATGTGCAGTTTAGCTGAGGCTCATGCTAATGCTAAACTAGCGTCTTCAACGAAAGAAGCTACTTGTTTAACAGGCTGAGAGCTGAGTGTCAGACAGCAGACAAACAAACAAAATAAATCTCTATTCATAAAGTTCAGGCAGGCTAAGGGAAGCAGAGGATGGTCTTCCATCTTACCCATGGAGGGCTGGACAGTGGTGATATGTGGCTGGGGAAGGCTGGAGGCTGGTGTACTCTGAGTGGTGTGAACAGCAGGGTTGGTAGAGATGGAGGTGGAGCCGCCTCCACAGTCCGAGTCCTCAATGTTTCCTCCGCTGTTACAACCAGCGCCACAGCCCTTCTGTAACCTGCACAGACACATAAAGTAGCGTCACGCTCACGTCTCTGTTCAGTTGTGTGTCACCTGAAGTTTAGACTACATACCTGTCCCAGCTGCTGATGAGCCAGGTGTAAATGTTGTGCGGGCTGACAGGTCCTCCCCACACAGACCGGAGCTGGCTGTGCCCCCCAGCGTATGAGGTGGTGAGGGGGGACACGTAGATGGGGTAGCCGATGGGCTGGTCGCACGAGGAGTTTATCATATTCCTTAGGGCCTGTTTGGCGTTTTGAATGCTGCCACGCTCTGGGTTGCGATTGCGCAGGAAGACCAGCTCCTGCTGTTGCCCCGCCCACAGCCCACGCACACACTCTCTGTTCACCTGCAGGGGGAAGCACACACACACACAGTTGAGCATTGTGCTGCAGGAAAGCACATTCAAACTACTTCTGTTTTTAAGACTTCTCTGAAGTGAAACATCTTTTCTTAATACAAATCACTGAGACAGGAAATAATGGAGAATAGAGCAATGACCAATAAAACTATTCAATAATTAACAGAAAACAAACCAGAGTAAAAATACAAAGTAGTAAAACAGTAAGAACTGTGACCTTGATGACTCGGAAGCTGAGGAACCTCTTGTTAAGCATGATGATCTTGTATTCGTCGCTGCCATCGTCCATGATGTGCCTCAGTGCCAGCAGTGAAGGCATGTTTGCTAGAATAGCGCTGCGCCACACAGGGTCACCCTCGTGCGATATCAACATCTTCTCCTCGTTGGCAGTGATGGCGTCATAAAGAACCATAGGATCTTCATACTCGTCTGGAGATGTGAAGTGATCCTGGAGAAAACGCACATTACAGGGTTAGTCAGTTCAGTGACATTAACGGTAATTATTTAAACCTACAAGCTATTTTTTTTCTTCTTTACAGTCTGCTCTGAAAAATGCTACCTGATGCAATTTTAGGGACATGCGCACTCCTGGTGCCACAACACGATTCAACAACTCCATATCTGCAAACACCCACTCGTCCCTTGGAGATGTGATGCGAAAGTCTCCCTTGAAGAGTGCATGGAGGCCATAGAGGAATGGCTCCAAGCTGTCAAAAAAAACACAAGGTGTCAGCTGTTACATCTTGCTGACACACATACATGGGTAGTAATGGATGGTTTCAGTCGCAGTTAGAGACCTTACCTTGCAGACATGCTGTGAGAGGCTGTGCCCAGAGCTCTTCTTCCCAGGATACACAACCCAAAACACAGACTGACAAGTGGAGAATCTCTCTCACTGGTCACAGGCTACAACACAAAGACAGATGGAGTTCAGGTGAATGATAGGACAATGCACATTTTTTAACTTTTACTCAGGTTGGACCAGTATAAAATTTCAAATATGGATTGTCATTGTTCAAAAGTTTGTCTTTTACATAACCAGTGTAACATATTTGTCATTTCTTGTAGGATTTTCTTTAATTTTGTTCATACTAAAGACAAACTAAGCACAAAGAATGAAAATGGTACTAGGTGCGATATTAGTTTTCAGCAAAGCTGAAAAGGGAAAATATATCAGGGTTAGTGTTCACGTCTTTTTGAACAAATGAGGCAGAGCTATGTTTTTTTACAGCTCATCCAAGGTCAGAATATGAGTAGCTAGTAAACGGGAAAAAGACAACAAATAGTCATATTCTGACCGTTTGACGCCTGCTGTTGCAATACTGAATCCAGTCCAGGTAAACCAAGCAGAATGAGGAGGGGGTGATGCCGGAGGTCCTGTGGTCATAATCCTCATCGATGTTTAGGTTGAAGGTGGGGTCGCCGTCTACATAGTTAGGCCCGAGACAAGGTCGCAGAGCCTCCTGAATCGTCTCATTGGTAAGCCACTCTTCCAACTTAGGAGACCGACTGACATAGAAGATGATGCTCTGTTCAAGGGAACAAACGAATGATCTAAATTATTCATCCATCAAGCTACTGGATGTTTAAAAACAAAAACAAAAAGTCACAACAACTGTGACTGGTAAAAAAAATAACCGACATGTACCTTGACATAATATGTGATGAGGATCTTACGAAGGTCGAACACTTGTAACATGGAGGCTGCATTGTTGTCACTGATGCTGTAGCCCTCTAGTACATACTTGGTGGCGGCCACCTCCCAGGCCAACCAGCGCTGTCCAAAGGCAGCGTTGAATGACAACATGTGTGGCAGGTGACCGGGTTCACAGCAGCAGCAGCCCTCATCCTCCTCCACTCCCTCTGTGATGGCCTCTACCTCCCTCTGCTGACAGTAGGTGCCTGGACAGATGGAAGAAGTTGACGATCAGTTACTTGAAAACGACTTCAGCATATAAACCATCAGTTTGTGACACATTAGGTTAGGTTGAATAAACAATTGATATATATTTATATACTTATTCATCTGAATTTACAGGAGAAATACAAGACTACAAGAATAAAGATGCACTGTTTAAGACAGTGTGTGCCTACAAATTTAAATTCAAATTATTTTGAGATTATTCAGATTATAAAGTAAAAAACTCTCCAGAGATTCACAAACAATATTTATCTTTCTTAGTCATCAACAACCTTACAAACCTGGAATTAGTGCTAGAAGAAATTCAAATTTTATAATACAATAAAAAAATGAATGGCAGCATTTTTTAGAGGAGTTGCAGGCGTGCAGGTTGAGTGTCTTTTTACATGAATACCATCAGCTGAGCTGTAACAGGCTGATTTCTGCACATAACTGCTATTCTGTGAACACTTCACAGGTACCTAATCGATATGTTCAAACCAGCAGGTAACCAACTGAATCTGAGCTTTTTCCACAAGCTTCAAACATTATCATCCCTTGCTGCTGACCTCTGAACTCCAGACCCCTCAGCTGAAAGGTGACCAGTCCGTTGCCAATCTCGATGATGTGCACCAGAGCGTTGAGGTAGTCTGAGGCGAGGATGAAGCAGTCGCCCGTGGTGTAGTTGCCCCAGCGACCGAGCAGCAGGTCTCCACACAGGCTGTGCTGCAGAGAGCGTGTTAAGTGCTCGTAGAAAATCGAGTTCAAATTGTTGTCATCAGCACCTGTGAGGAAAGACAATGCCGCCGCCGCCACCCCCATCACCATCATAGTTTCAGAACACAATTGAATACAAATGAACAAAGTTGATAATCAGGTGGTGAGGGAATGCTGTGGCTACCTGGGTTGCGGTCTAACTGGGTTGCCAGTCTGGTGTTGGAATGATCGACCCGCTTGGTGCTGTAAATATGATGATCATTAGAACTGAATATACTGTATATGCATACTGTATTATGGCCTTTAAGATGTCGTTTTACTTTTCACGGAGAATTTAAATCAAAAACATACTTGTAGTCTCTCTCCCAGAATTTAACTGGTCTGGTATACGAGGTGACGAACACAGCACTGCCTAGGACAGGATTGAGAGGGGTGGAAAAGATGGCAGAAAAGATGGCCTGGACAAAAAGCACAGCAGAGTCTGAAGTGACATGAGTTAAGGACATCAACTAGTGAAATGTCTCTAATCCCTATAACACTGTGCCAGATGTTTGAAGCTACAGATTGAGGTGTTGTTGTATTATACTGTAAGTTAAGCACTAACACCTAATTATTGTCTCAAAATCAAACAAAGTGAAGGATACGTGGCACAGCGAAGGGCTGAGCAAAGGCGTGGAAGGCTGAGCCCCAGGTGATCTGCCAGGGGGCGATGTAAGTCAACACAAAGCGCAGCTTGTACAGCAGGTCCCACATCTGGGGATTGAAAGCACACTTCACCAACTGTACACAATACTGTTGATACAACCATGATTAACATACGCTGTGCACAAGAAACTGCCATTAAAGTAGCATCAAATTAAACTAATTAATATTATTTGTAATCAAAACTCTGGTCAGATGATATGATGTGTGTGTCTGAACCTTGCTGAAGAGAATGGACATGAAGTAGTAGTCGATGAGAAAGGTCTCGGAGAAGTGCGGGTAGTCGAAGTGGAAGAAGAGTGTGGTGAAGCACAGTGTGACGTACTGCTGCGACGGCGCACAGAAGGATGAACGCAGCAGCTTCATGCCTGCTACGGAGATGAAGAGAGCTCGGCTGCTGGAAGGGTTGAGATGGACACAGAGAGAGAGGTCATCAGTGCCACATATTGAGTTAAGAATGACATAAGATCTCCAAAACCACACAGACTGCTGTACAGACTGGCTGGTCTATGGGTTGAAGTGGGTACAAAAAGTGAAAAAAGTGTGTCTTGAGCAAGAAGCACAACCTACGGGTCGGGACGTATTTTCATGTTATGTTCTCTGGTTTCAACACACAGCTAACAGCACATAATCCCCCAGGGAGCATACACAGATAACAGTGTCATATGTGAATGTGAAAGAGTTAGGAAAGGCTTACTAGATGTCCAGCTCTTTATGATTCTGGCCAACAGCTCGAGCCTCCGTTGTCAGGGAGTTAAGCACTACAGCTGGGTAGATGAAATATTTCTCCACACACTGCAGCCATGCATACAGCTTCTCAAACCACATCAGCTGAGCAGCATCTGGGGCAAACAAAGAGCAAAACAATCTGCACACTTGTTGAGGAAATCTACAGCACAAACTCACCCCCCCCCATGTTCCCCTTGAAGCTTTCTGCAGCTGTGAATTAAATCTAGTGGAAAATTATTTAAACTGAAAAAAAGAAGAAGATATTTCTGACATCCCTAACTGTTGGGTATTCTCAAGAAGACAAATAATGCCTGGAGGGAGGATGTGCAGACCGCAGTATGACATTGGTGGTGTGTGGCTATTTCACACAAAGACCCCTTAAAAAAACTAAAAAATCTATTGTAGGTCTTTTAGTCTTAATTCAGCTATGTAAATAATAGAGTTCATTTGTTGATTTTTCGTCTATTAATATAATCAAAAAAATGTCATGCTGTTTGTTTAAAAAAGAATTGCAGTTTGGTGCTGTTGCACTCTGTTAAGCTCCCTTGGAGATATTTGAGGTTACAAGTTCTTCATTTAATTCAAACTGATTTTTCCAGAGGGGAGACTGTTCCAGTTGTTCATGGCTTACATTTTCTTCCTATACTTTTCAGCTTTCCACATGCTATGTTTCTGTGTATCTGAGCGAAGATTAGACAGCAATCAGACACTCACCTCGGACCTCAAACTGACTGTACTCTCTGGAACGCAGCACAGGGTGAGCCAGGCAGAACCACGGCAGCTGTTTGCGGAGCTGAGGCAGGAGATAGTGTGTAATAAAGCCTACAACTCCAGCCAGGATGTACAAAACAAAGCTAAGTGCAGGCTGTGGGTCAAGAGAGAAAAAAAAAGGAAAGGAAAATGAGCATGAAAAATCTGTTTGTCACAAAAACCTTTTTTGAGAAATGTATTAGAACAGGATCATAAACTCTACTCAAACTAACTTGAAGAGCGATGAAAACTGTGCTGGCACTGATGGCAAAGGTAATCACAGCCATGAGGGGACACATGACGAGGTCTGAATGAAGAATCTCTTTCTACAAAGAGAAGGCACAAGGACAAGTCTTTAAAATTAATGACACTATGAAATTAAGCATGAAACTGTCCCGAGCGTAAAACTGGAGGCGAGTGAGCAGTGATCTTTACCACAGAGTTACGCAGCTTCTCAGGAAGAGGGTCCTTGATCTCCATAGGGGGTTCTTCTGGTGTTCGGTTCTCCAGCTCTGGGAATAATTTAGACCTCACCAGTGACCTGATGAGTGGTAAAAAAACATATAGGTATAAGAAAAAACTTTAAAAAGTTAGGAAGGGGCTGGTAGCTTCTTCAGGTGTGCTCACTGACTTTTTCGGCCTTGACATCTCAGGCCATTACTGACAATGTGAAAAAAATATACTGACCAAAGGATGGTGGGATCGCTGCTTTGGCGGCTGAGGTGGTAGGATAAGGCCAGGAGTAGGCCGCAAAACACAGAGAACAGTACTGGCACATGGGCATCCCCCCACGGTGCCTACAGCAAAAAAAAAACTGAATTAATTTCTGAACCAGAAATACCAAACCACAACCACTTTGATGTTCTGTCAGCATCTCTGCTCCGCTTACATTGATAGCACCGAGGCTAAATCCATACAGCAGAGCTGCCACCAACATGCTGCGTATGAGGCTGAACAGAGATGAGAGGGGGCTGGTAGTGGCTGAGGAGAAAGATGCACAGATCAGGAGGAAGCTAAACACAAGTTTCTAAACAGACAGTTTTCAGATGCTGTAACACTTCCATAATTTCCTGTGTTGACATGTTACTTACCAGTTCCACCAAAAATGTGCATGTCGATCTGCTCCAGCAGACACATCACAAAGGTATTGACCTGAGGTAGCAACCCAAACAGGAAAATGACCGGGAAACACAAGGCAAACACTGTTGGACAAAAGAGAGAGAGAAAAAAAAGACAATAAGTGAAGCTGGTGGAAATAAAACACACCCCTGAGTAAGCTGGGGAAGTTCACCCATCACTCTAACACATGGCTCCTATTTTTACACACACACACACACACACACACACACACACACACACAATGTGCTTTATCTTACAGAGTACAATGCCAATAAGTAAACAGTCATGAACAAAGACTGACCAACAAGCATATCCCTGACACAGAGCAGGAAGTGTGCAGAGAAGAAGGTGACGCCATAGAGGGAGAATGGCTGCAGGCTGCTAGAGCGCCCAGACAGGTCGAAGATCCAGATCATCACACAGCACAGGCAGAAGTAAACCGGCCGACTGTACACAATGATCCAGTTATGACCCTGTTAGGTAAAAGAGAAAGAGACACTCAAACTAGAGCAAACTCCAATAAAAAGGGTGACGTGGCTAATTTTACAATTTTACACTTGGCACATGAAGGTGAACACAGTACTCACATGCATGGGAGAGGCTGCATCTGGTTGTACACTCTGAAACAAAGAGGCGGGGGATTAAGGTTTCACAGATTGAATAAAAAAAAAAAAAAAGGCAGGAACAGTAGTTTATATTTTACATGGGATACATAAGATAATTTGATGTTTATCGTGTATTTTATTTGGTGTACATTATACAAAATTTGTTTTAGATAATCAGATGCAATTCTGGCAATACAGAAAAACTGGTTGGATGTTGTGCAGTTTGGGTGTTTTCATGTTTTCATGATTTCCCACATGGTTGCTGTTAAGAGATGTGCAGAGCGCCAAATTAAACACTAATAGAATATGGATTAAACACGTGGATAAAGCTATAGTCTTGATTGAGACTGTGCTGTGATAAAAGCCCATACCCTCCTTCCCGTTCTCCCTTCTTGCTTTCTTTTCAAAGTACACTTGCACAAACTGACAGAGCTGTTTTTTTTGTCACCATTTTTAAGGATGCAGCAAGCTTGTGTGAACAAACTTTAATGGCTTTATCAATGACAAAAACTGGATTCAATGTTTAATGAAATCCAGAGAAAAGGTACCTTCAGTAAGGAGTACTGGCAGCTAGCAATGACCAGGCAGAACTGGAAGACCCAGATGTCCCTGAAAAAGCCCTGGAGTAGCAGTAGGAACCCCAGGAAGGCCACCAGACTGGCCAGCACCACAGCAAACACGTTTTCTCCCACACGGCGGTTTCTGACAACACAGAGCAGAAAAATCAACATTTGGACAATTTAGTTTTTCTCTGAGTAAGAAGAAATGTAATTTTTATCTTTAAATAATACAGAAGAGAAAAACCAAAAAGGGTCAAATGGGATTAAATGATGACTCAAATGCAGTCATGTACATTATTCATGGCATATTAGCGATAATCGATTGCAAAATGCTTTCCTTCACTTTACCAAATAGGTATCATCTCTCCACAACTCCAACAGTCTGGCTTACCTGTCCAATAAAGCCAGAAGAGCCAATCGATCATATCGAACTCTCAGCCACTTCCCCGGCAGCACCCAAAAGCGATAGTACTGTTTGGGTTTAGCCTTCTCCTCAATCATCAGTGTGTTTTCCTGGGACTCTTGTAGAGACTCATGATCCAGATCAAACTGGAGACCGTGCAAGAAATAAATGATCAGTTAAGAGAGAGAAACAAGAAAAGTGTATTTCCTCTGCGATAGAGAGAGTGCTGACATATTTAAATGAGCATCTGCAGCATGAAACATCAAAGACTGCTAACCTCAGGCATTTCCAGAGGCACACTGCGCACCTGCATGCCCTGTAAGGCCACAGGTCTAGGCTGGAGCACTGACAGGACTGGTGCCCCTTCCTGGACCTCAGTGGAGGTGAAGCTTGAGGACTGGGACTGTCTCTCCCTTTCCCTGCAAGTGTGAAATTTCATCACAGCTATCAGCCATGCCTTAAACACAAAATTATCTCTAATAGTCTTGGAAAAAAGTCAACATGGTAGTGATGCACGGATCACCTCTGACGTCATTCAAATCATCTACGCATGAATCATCCACCCACCACCCACCAGAACAAATTACTTTCTCTAATTTAGAGACCCGCACCTGATCACACTCTACCATAATTTCTCCATGGGATAGATGCAGGTCTGATGATATGGTAACATATTACACTGAGGAATGCTGGTTTTAAAATAAACATTTAATTTGGTGTTGTAGTGTGTTCGGGAAAAACTGAGCCTTGCAGAAATGTTATCGTATTGGTGACAAAACAGATGATGGCAGTAGCGCTGCGTTTCATTTGAAGAGAAAGAAGAAACACAAGAACAACAAAAGCAGACGGCCTCATGCGAGTGTTGTTCTTAGTCTACTAATATTATTACTATTATTATTATTAATATTAATATGTTCCTCGTTAATAATAATGTATTATTTTACTAACCCACAATCCATCTGCTGTTAATCAGAATATTCATTTTTGTGACCAGGCCCACCCGATCCACAGATACCCGCTGATATAACTGATCTGCATATCATTACAACCTGGTGATAAAAGCTTTGTAACTTACTGAACTGGGTCCTCATAACCACCTCCAGCAGGTCCAAATGTGTAGGACCTTTTCACTCCTGTTACACAACAGAAAGAAAACTGAAATGAAATACATTTCAACAGGGAATAATCTACAATAATCTGCAGACATCTGTAGCTCCAGGTGCTATACATATATTTATTTCAATGACCCTGTTTTGGCGTCATCTTTAGATATCAGCAGCTCTTCACCCTGCTTCCACACTTAAAGGTAAGTTAAGATAACCAACCCCTCTTCATATTTAACTGATAGACATGATGCATCGATCTTTTCTAAATGTTGAACTACTCCTTTAAAGACACTGACTCACCACTCTCATCATAGAAATAGTGCACTGCCCCCTCTGATGTGTCGTCAAAGGTGGAGGCCTCGTGGATACCGCTGCGGGGCAGTAGGAGTGAGGAGGCAAACTGTAAGGCTGAGGGAAGCGTGCGGGTCCGCGAGTGGGAGGAGGTCCGAACCCGCTGGAGGTCCTGGAGGCTACAGGAACAAATCACACATCAGCTTTAAAATATCATTTCAGCAGTTTTAACTTATTTAATGCTTTATTATTGATTTCCCCAAAAGCTGCTGAATATAACATATGTAACATCCACCATACGACAGTCAGTCCTACAGTAAACTACTTGGACTACTGCACACTTGGTAGAAATTTTTTTGGGGAAAAAAGGTGTGTTAGTTTAGTGGACTGACCTGGGAGGGGATCCCATGGTGGACGGGGGCGGTGTAGGGTTGCTGCCAGCATTGTGTCTCCTGCGGATGGCCTGGGTCCTCTTAACACTGCTGACGGAGTCATGTTTGCCTCCATCCTCTGAAGCCATGACTGGAAAAGGGTTATCAGTTACATCAATGCAATGGTTTATGTTACAGTGTCAGCATATATGATACAAGGCAGGGAACCAATGCCTCACATTATTCTAGGCAATACTGGATTTTGCCTTTATAATATCTGCATTTAAAATGTGACATTGACAAAAACAAAACAAAATGTGGATTACTCATTTATTCTCGTACAGTGTGCAATTTAATATACTGAATAAAGCTGAACTACCCATCACACTGTGTTTCATTTTTCCATGCATGGCAGCTCCCACTGAGTAGCAACAATATGGCTTAATGACACATTAATGATGATGGTCAACTGTGGTGTAAAAGAATAAGCTGTGTTAGTGAATAGCTAAACCCAATAGAGGCACAACAGCAATAGATTTTAATTAATACATTCAGGGTTTACCCCAGGAAATTGGTTGGTGGATGTGGTGAACCATAGAGAAGCTTAATATTATGTTTCATGAAATGAATTCATTTCTCCTGATGTCAACATTGGGAATTTTTAATTTGAGGAGCTGCACTATAATAAACTGTGGGAAACCATCAATACAGTGTTTCCCCTACCGCTGCCAGATAGATTATCATCCTACAATGTGTTGCATTTAAAACTTGCATCAGTGCAGATGGATTAATCAACAACAACACTGACCTTGTAAGTTGAACATTTAATATATTTGTACTTCTGTGGTGCTATAATGGAGACAGCACCATCTGTAGCATGTTGTTGAGGAAAATCAAGAGCTATTACCAAAGCAACAGATATTCTTCCTGAGTTCCAGTGTAGTGTGTATGTGCTTCTTTGTATTGTAAATAGCTCATATATAATAGTAAATACATTTATGTATGTGCTATAAGTAAATATTAATAGTTATTTACATAATGTATGTGTACTTTTATTTCACCTCAGTGTAGAGAAATACAAAGACACGCAAAGGCACCGTACTGCGCGTGTCTATGATGACACGGTCGACAGCATGTATCTGTAATGCACCTGTAGTACCACTACCAGCCCCCTGAAGAAAATCCTTGGGGAAATACTGCAATATACACACATATGAACGCACTACTTGAAAACAGTCCAGTTTTGGCAAAAAGTAACTTGATTTGGTCTCATTTGATTTGATTTGAGGGAAGAAAAGTCTTAAGTGTTGTTTAATCTTGTTTCTATCTGCTAAATACACCCTGGATCATGACAAATTCAATCAGGGTCCCATTTCATCCTTTATTGTCTTTAGTTTCTCACTGCTTACTGGCCTCCAAACAAAACTACAATTATAACTTTGCAATGGCTGCATGTTTATTTATGAATGAAATTATCTAAAGATTTTGTTCATTTCTTACAAATCACTGCTTTATCATTGCAAGAACATAAGCACATTTTAGATTAGTGGACAAAGTTGACGGCCCCTTGGTCCAGGTTGAAGTCAAGAGGTGATAGGTATCAGATTACAGAGACTTTAACGCTGTGAAACAAATATTCATGACAATTTACAATCTTGAATTAGACTGTAAATTTATTTTTGTCTCTTTTGTTTCATTTTCTGTTTTTTACAATTATATATTTTCCTTGCTCTGGGTTTTGGCTTATTTTTAAAAACAGAGCTACTGCATATTTGAGCAACTGAATTCATGTACCAACTCTTTAAGCACATGTTGATGTACTGATTTACTTTGAGGCAACACTCGCAAGAGCTCACAGTTCATGGATTTCATTCTTAAACTACTTCCTTCACGATGCTTTCCTTTGATCACTGCTTTCTAGAGGCACGCAGGCCTGTGTGGTCTAATTATATATCAAAGGAAATGTCACCCAGAGCAATGCAAGCTTGGGGTAGAGTCTACCAAGAGCTTGGTAGAGGGGTGGTGGGGGGGGCATGACTAATATGTGAAGTAGCAATGCAATTCCTTTTCCTTATCTTGAAATCGACTTTCAGTTTATTTAACGGTTTGTAAACTACAACATTAGTGTTGAAATTAGGTTAGTCAGTGAGATGTTTACTTTCACATTCATGAATCAGATCAACTTGGAAGTAGTTGTGATGGTAAATCACAGTAAATAAAATAGTTTGTAAAGAAGTAATGTCTAAGTAGGAAGTTTATACTTGTGCTAAATGTTTACTTTCTTTATATACCACCTCTTGATACGTGTCAAATTTAAACTTTTATAAACCTGTCACATTTTGAAACTTCAACTTGTTTTTTCCAATTTGTCTTCTACTATATTTCAATTATCACGAGTTATATGAATTATTTTTCCACAATCGTGATGACGTTATACAAAGGTACAATGGAAACCTAAAGTGCAGTGCTCAACTAAAAGCTTGAGTGAGTATGGTGAAACCTTTTTGAGTACTCATAATACAGTAACAGACATACTTTCTTTAGTATTAAATTGTTTGTAGACAAAAAAAATCATTACCAGCAAATATTCTATAATGGTTAATAAATTATTTAAAGTTAACACTGTCAGCCAGAATGTGTGGATGCCTCACAACTTGGCTTCAAACCTTTTGGCAAATTAAATACTAGAAAGCTTCAGAAAGTGCTAAACTCAATGCCAAAGCCAGAAAGAAATCTCCTGAGCATTGCCCCAGGACTCCTTAGGCTGAATGCTTTCCTTAATTAGCAGAATAAGCCAAAACATACTGAAAACAAACCAACAAACATATTGTAACACTTCCACCAGAGGAAGCCTTCACCTGCGCCAACAAGACTAGGTCTAATCCTTGTATATGTCTGGACTGCGTACGGTCAATGTTACAGGAATAGTCAGTGGTAGTGTCGATAATGTGAAATGTTTATGTGCAATTTTCTGTAGTGGTACCAGTAATATTTGCTTGTAAAATGTACTGTGTGTGTAAAGTGTATGTGGTTAAATGCAGTTGCAAGAACAATATTTTCACATTTCACATATCTTGTGATGTTTGATTTGAAAGAGAACTTATATTCATTCTAATTATAACTATTCTAAATTGTCTGTGAACTCCACCTGCGCTCTCATCTATTTCACTCTGCAGACGTCTCTCATTTTTCGCTCTGTATTGACAGTTTTGTCAGAGTGATTGTTATCTGGGCTGCTTTAATTGTGCGCTCTCCTTTGCTCCTTTTTCCTGTGTCCTTCCCGGCATTATAAATAAAAGTTTTAGCAGCATTTTGGGTGCAAATTCAGGAGGCTCATCTCTGCCCAGTTACCGCAGTCACAGTCAAATCAAGCGCACCTATAAAGCAATCTCTCCACTCTGAAGTGATTTAACAGTTACATGAGTCACATGTTTTACCTGCAAGACCTGTGTTTTAATGCTATTGTTCATATGCAGTTACAGGGCTGATCCGTGGCCGATCCAGCCAAAAACTAGAGGGGTTTATCCTGAAAACACACATATACAATATACAATATATAACAAATATTGTGTCAAACCAACTCACCTCCTCCCACAGCTCCCTCTTCAGCCAGCTCTCCAGCCCTCCAGCCCATCTGGTTGCCAGTCCAAGAGCCCCCAAGAGAATCCAGCCGATGATGAGTTCCTGGAAAGCTATCAGTGTGAATAGTGCGAGCCTCCAGGTCAGACTTAGAGATGGTGAGAGTGCGAGGTGCAGGGGTGGAAGTGGAGGGCATTGTAAGCAGAGTAGAAGGCAGAGCTGTCGTGTTGCTCTGGCCTCCACCTGCTCCATCCATACTTAGCACTCTTGCATGAGTCTTAGCACTAGCTGTGCTAGAAGAGCGCTGAGCAGCACGAGAATGCGAGGGGCCAGCAGTTTCAGGTAAATCCCCATCCCTTGGAGTGGGCAGTTGAGCAGCAGGGGGGTGTGGGGATGTAATGCCAGTGTTGGCGAGGTCTGGGGAGTAGCAGGAGGTAGAGGAACTTGAGTCGTCATCGTCGTCATCATCATCATCTGAGCTGTATCGGCGCTGAGAGCCCAGGCTAGAGCCAGCGCTCATGTCACTGCCGTCATCCTCGTCGCTGGAGTCCTCAAACAGACTTTCACTGTAAGCCTTGGCGCCAAGTCGGTTACGCACTGGGATGTAATCTCTGTGCTGTCTATGATTGTGGTGACGCCTGTAAGAGCCACAGTCAAAACTACTGCTTCCAGCTCCAGCTCGCCTCCTTGGGGCTTTCCTTCGGCCTGGCCTGTGCCCCACACTGCTGCCACTGGCCCGCAGTAGCTTCAAGTCTTTAGGGCGTACAACCTGCTGGGCTTGCAGAGCAGGCTGATCAGACAGTAAGAAGGGGGTAGAGGATATGGGCAAAGCAGGCTCAGAACACACTAGACCCAGGGCCAGCCCTGAGGGCACTGAATTGGCTTGCCGAGGTGGGGGTAGAGGAGGAATTGGGACATTTCTGTCTAAATCACAAACCTCTGAGTGGCCACTACTTGAAGGGGAAGAGCTGTGAAAAGGAGGGGGCAGTGCAATCTCACAGGGTACAGAGGGCAAATCCTCTCCTTCAACAAGTGTCCTGTCTAGCCCCTGGCTGAGCGAGAACTCTTTGGAAGGGGAGCGCAGTAGCACACTGTCTGACAGGTTGTCAGTATCACTGCCACCTTGTCCTGCTGGATCCTCTCTGGGCTCATGGATGTTAGAGCCCACAGCGGGTGCTGAAGCAGACGCCTGTCCATCTGTGGGCCGAGGATGGCTGAACGAAGGACTTTCCAGCTGAGTGGAATCTGTTTTTTCGCTGCGGTAGCTACTAACCGTGCTCAGTGTCTCACGGTCTGTGGTGCCTCCACCTGCACTGAAACAGCTGTCCGTGGATCCAGCAGCTAGTGCTACCCCGCTGCGGCTGCCTGGGTGTTCAGTCCCAGGTGCAAACGCAACAGGGTCCAGGCCCAATCCTAGGAGATTTTCACTCAGCTCTTCGCTTAAGCTGCTCTTAATAAGGGGGCTGAGGGGAGTATCCCCCAAGCTCTCAGACTCAGCAGAGGGGCCGAGCGGATAATAAGCCCCAAGCCCATTGTCCTCAGGACTTTTTTGAGACAGCTGTTCTGGTAGCTCCTCGACTTCATGCAACTGCTCTTTCTCTCCCCCATCTTCCTGGCTGGAGGGTGAAGGGGGTATAGACAAGCAGTCTCCAGGTTCCCCGAACCCAGCAGACATTACAGATACTCCCATAAGACCTGGGAAATCGCCTCCTAGAGCAGCAGCAATGCAGGACTGGACCACACCAGGAGTCCCTGTACAGTAAGACATACCAGAATCAGATTGAAATACACTTATGTGGACTGGATGTTATACAGAGACTGTGAATCCTGCTTCTCTGGACCAAAGTGTTTTTTAATTATTTTGTTATATATTTGGACACATGCACTACTGTTAGTCACAATGGGCAGGATTAAGATCCATGCTTACAATAAAATGTGCACAGTACTCATATGCTTGTAGCCAAGGCTCCTGAGTGTGACTTGTTTTTCACATAATAAGACAGTGTTCAGAGAATATGATGATGCTTGTTTCTGGTCTCTGAATTGTAGCAGACTTACTAATAGTGTCCTGGGAACTCTGGCGTAAGATATCACGATGAGCTGAAGTAACAATCACATTATTGCTTCCTTGTTCCCGCATTAGCTCCTTGATATCTGAGGTAAAAGAAAATAAGAGGCTCAAAAAGCACCAGTACACACATAACAAGGACTACACTCACTATGATCAGGCTCATGAGTAATTTGTACAAGGACAGGGTACATAAAAGAAACTGTACAGACTTACCCCTAGCTCCCCCTGTATCCTCAAGCTGAGGCAAGAACTCCTGGAGTATAAGGACAATTAAGAAAACACAAAAAAAGACACAGTCAGTGCATTAAAATGGTTAAACCATTGCAATATACTGTATAGTGTTTTTTTGATAAAGGTCAAAATTAAACATTTTCTAACACCAAGAATTGCTGTGATGACGGAGGGAGAAGAATGAGAGGGCTACAAGTTACTATAAAGTATGGTAATCCTCACCGACACCTGGTTCAGTCCAAACAGAGAGTGCTGGGAGCTACAGCGCACCGGGGGTGTTGAGTTGACCTTCCGAAACACAGTCATCTCTACACCAACATGGCTATCCCTGTGAGGAAGTTACACATACAGAACGATTTAAAATAAGTCAGCATCTCATAGCATCATGATTACATAACTTTTTTGTCAAATAAAACTTCCTCTTACCTGTGCTGATTGCCATCATGGGCACCTGAACCGTCATCTCCTTCTTCTGTCCTTGGGGCATCAGCTGTGAGTGAGGCCTGCTTCTTCTCTACAATCTCCCCAAGGTCGAACATAGCATGAAGCCGATAGTTTACCACTTTAATGGCTGTGAAAAAGACAGCCACCACAGCGGAGTACACACCTGCGACCACCAAGCTAGGAGGAAGAGCCTAAAAGAGAGTGAAATGACAGCAATTATGACTAAATATGGAAATGAGACGGTGCAGTCCAAATCAGGAATGAGCGCCAGGAATTATTTGACATGTAACACATTCTAAATCCTCAAAAAACACATCATCAATATATTAAACATAGTGATTGGTACGTACATTTCATAATCAAAGAAACTTCTCATTGTTCATATCAACAGGGAAGCTTATAGTCAAGTAGAGTTTCTTACCAAAGAGTGTAGAAATGATAGAAAATGGGCAGTTATTGAGTTGACATTCAAACATTTAGTATACGTGCTTATACATTGTAAAAGGCAACTTCTGTTTTTAAAATTGTCTTATTTAGGAAGATTTGGTTTTTCCTACAGTTTCCCAATCTCATTTAACCACTAACTTGCAAATGAATTAGAAGGCAAATGTTAAAGGTGTTACACACACTGAGTTGAGAACGTTCTTGAGATTTTGTAGACTTTCTGATTCATCTATGATCAGTTTTACAGTGAAAATCTAAAAAGTGTTTATTTTTAAATGTATGTCTAATCTATAATACAGTTTGCATGAGACCATATGTCAGTCATGTATTGTGTAAATGTCCTTGTTCAGCTGTCATGTCTGCTAAAAAAAAAGCAGTTATGGTACAAAGTTAAAAAAAGCTTTCAATTATGAATTCTAGAATTTAGTGGCTCTGTCTCATACACTTTGGATAAACCGGCAGTTAGCTTGCCGTGAAAATGTGCTTACCATGTACAACAGAAAGGGGAAGGCCAGGAGAAATATCCAAAGGTAGAGGTGGAAGCAGTTGGAGAACGTGCTCTGATGTGGGTCCACATACCACCCTCCTGTGAGTGAAGCCCACACACCCTGCCGTAATATTTGAAGAGCTTGGGAACCCATCTCCGCTTCAGGTTCAACCCAATGCCGAAACGGATCCTCCAAGGCTGTAGCTCAAAAGACTGTGCAGTTCGAGCCACAGTGTCTTGTGTCTATGATGGCACTTCCATTGGGGATGGCAGGTTAACCAAGACTGTTTCATCAAGGACAATTGTTCTGTGTCTTGGATATGTATACTTCAGTTGTGGTCAACAGTCCTTGCATATTCTTGTGCCAGTATGTGCTCCCTCCCTGCACAGATGATGCCAAACTCTAGCCTAATCCTTGTTGGGTAATCAGGTGAGTGACTTTTTGGCACATTGGTAACCCACAGAACGTATGAAAAAACATTCATCTGTAAGAAAGATCAAAACTGGTTTGTTTCCTTATACAAAACTACAAATCAACATCCCATTGAGTGGGAAAAAAGTATACTGTACAATTAAACCAACTGATGAAATTACAGTGAAAATTGTATACACGTCTTCCTACTTTGACTTCCTTAAATTAAACATGATAAAGCTACAGTTTCCTCTTGATTTATAGCTCATGTCGAGCAATCAGCAAAAGATCAAAAGAAAAATCAGGTCTGTTTTGGTACTGAGTCGCCATTAAACTTCATCATTTAACATGGATCACTCATAATAACATTTACGTTTGTTCACCACAGCAATTTGGAACTAGCTTCTAAAATGTACATTTTAAGCTGTTGTTTTTTGTTTGTTTGTTTATGTTTGTTTTTTTTTTACTTAAAGCAAAACTGACACTGACAAAAATGATTAAATAAAATTAGAGTAACGTGTGTCAGTAGGTGTTTTCTTACAAACAATCCAAAGAAACGGGAAAACTACAAAACATAGTTAATACATTTAAAACAGGATGACAGAGATTTAAACTCCCTATTTTAATGTCCAAGCCAGTGTTGTCCCAGCTATAGATTAAGTTTTCTGATTGACATTAGCAAGCTAACACACAGTTTAGCCTTGCTAACGATCACTATGTATTTATTATGATCGCTAAAAGCAGATCAGCCACCATCAACGCCTTCAATCAACTCGGTGTGTATGAAAACATAATCGATAGCTGGAGTAAAGTCCAGCACTGTGGCTGACAAAGGCTAACATGATTAGATTGATTAACGCTGGTTACCGGCTCCTGCTAGGCCTCATATCAGCACTTCAGCCCGGGTGATATCTCTGTCGATAGCTGGGTGAGTGTTCAGCCTACAACAACAAGTTAGCCCAGTCGCTGCTCGTCATTACTTCATGTTAGCTTCGTTTAGCTTGATACATTTGGTAATTGCTCTCACAGTGAAATGTTTCCCACATTTTGGATCCCAGCACAGCTTACAATTAGCTTTAGCTGTCCAGCTTGACTCATATCCTCCTTCCGCATCCAGTCCTTGCAAAAAAAAATCTCAGAGCTTTCCCTTCTCAGGATGCTAGCGTAAAAACTGTAGCTGTAGCCTGACTTTTCGTTTGGCGTTGGCTAACTTATCGTTGTTTCCTGAAAGTCCCTCATCTTCTTTGGCATTAATGGTTGACAGGCATGTAGTTGGAGCGTAGGCCTTCTCTCATGGTGAACGACAGCTGTGTCTTGGCATAAACTGTGTTAGAAATGTTTCAACCATTAAGCTAGCTTGCTGAGTAGCTAGCACTAGCTAACAACTAGTTGACACACACGCACGCATGCACGCACGCACAGAGCGATCAACGGAGAGAGAGATTCCCATGACTCTGATTGGTCATGTGCAATGACGTCACGGGGAGGGGATTTTTCTTTTATTTAAAAAATATCAAAATACATATTTATTTGTATACATTTTAATAAATGACAAGAGCGAAACACTTTAAGACAATACATAAATATAACAATGAATGCATACGTGCTAGGGTCATTATAGTTTTGAAAATTTCATTTGTTTTTAATATTTTTTTTCAGTTTTGTTTTTTTTTAAATTTAAGTTTAGTTTTAGTGATTTAGTAGTTTTATTTTTATTTTGAGGAATTTACTAGTTTTAGTTAAGTTTTATCTTTAGTTTGAGTTTTTTAGGAACTAGGATTTGATTTGTAGAAGCTGAAAAGGATGAAAGAATGCATGACACCAAATATGGTTTATCAAGTCATTGTTTATTAAAGGTACCATGTTGTGAAAAGCCATTTTATTATTTTATTCTTTAACCATTAACAACAAAAAACCCACAGCAGAGCTCAGTAATTATCACATGGCACTAAATCATAATCAACATTTTAAATTGTGTGCAACATTAATAGCTAGAATGAAGTTGTGGAAAAACCAGAAAACGAAAACAAAGCTGATTTGATCTGCAATTCTGTTTCATTGTAATTCGTTTTGCATTGTTCATTGTATTTTTTTAACAGAATTATTTTTTCACTGCTAGTTTTAGTCTATAATATAGTTTATACTATAATAACCCTTGACTACCTCACAGACAGACCCCAGTATGTGAGTTTGCAGAACTGCGTGTCTGATGTGGTGGTCTGCAGCACAGGGGCCCCTCAGGGTACAGTACTCTCGCCTTTCCTCTTCACCCTGTATACAGCAGACTTCTGTTACTCCACGGACAGTTGTCACCTCCAGAAGTTCTCTGATGACACTGCCATTGTGGAATGTGTGTCAGAGGGGATCGACTGTGAGTACAGGAAGGTCATCATGGACTTTGTCGACTGGTGTGAGCAGAACCACCTACAAGTCAACACCAGCAAGACCAGGGAGATGGTGGTTGACTTCCACCGAAAACTCTCAAAAATTGCACCGGTGAACATCCAGGGACTTGACATCTAGAGAGTGAGGACATACAAGTACCTGGGTGCTCACTTAAACAGAAATCTGGACTGGTCAGACAACACTGACTCCATTTACAAGAAGGGTCAGTGTCGTTTACACCTGCTGAGGAGGCTGGCATCGTTTGGTGTGTGTAGGCCACTGCTGAGATCCTTCTTTGACTCTGTGGTGGCATCAGTGGTCTCATATGCAGTGGTGTGTTGGGTAGGGGGATGTTCTGAGTGGGACAAGAACAGACTCAAAAGACTGATAAAAAGAGCCAGCTTCTAACTGAAGGTTACTGACTCCACACAAGCCCCCAAATAAGTTTGAAGTCTAAGTATAGTATTATTGTTTCTTTTGTGTTCATTGTGTCTGTTGGATTTCTGGTTATTTATTTGCTCCTCTTATGTTTAATGGTTGCATTCCTCTGTTCCTGGGAGAAGTCATGGAAAGTTTCAGGAATCACAAAAAACAATGGAGCCACCATGAGATTAGATGTCCACATGCACAAATTCACCTTTGACTGTTTTACACATGGGAAACGAGTTAACATAAAGTGTTATAATCATATGAACCTTTTTGTCACTGAAAAAAAAACAACCAAACTTCTAAGGGTAAGAAGCTACAACACTTCTCATATCTTGCATAAAAACAAGTCAAACTTATTATTATTATTATATATATATATATATATATATATATATATATATATATTATAATTGAATTAACATTTAACCTTAAGTTTTGTGTTCAGCATTACATAGGCTCTGATGTGATTTTTAAACTACAAGGAAAATACTTACACTATGAAAAAAAACCTGGCTTGGATATTAGAGGAACAAAGGGAGGTCAGAGTAGATATGTCACGGTGGTCGTCATGGGCTTCTCTTGTCAAAGCTGTTTTGTTCAATCAGGCGTGAAACATCTCAGCAATGCTCAGCAGTTGTTTATCATATCCTGTAACCACCCTCCTTGATGCCTAATGTCAGCTCAAATCAGTCCTCACCTATGCTAGACCTGTACTGACACCACACCTAGCTTTGCCCTAAGGGTCATTCTCCATCAGTCACAGCAGCTCAAACAAATAAATGGGACGAGTGACCATGTTGGATTGAAATATAATCCTTATAAACTCTTGTCTTTTGTAATAAACCTCACATGCTCTCATAGAGATACTGATGGCTGCTTTGGTGCTTCACATGACTGGTCTTCAGTGATGTGGACCACTCAATCCTACAGTTCCTTATCCTCTCAGCAGGGGGTAGTCAAACAACACAGAACATGTTCCTGCTGTTGAGCTTACAGCAGACTTTTGTTTTTATCCAAAATGGTTGAAGATGTTTCAGACAGTGCTTTAATAAGCAAGTCAGGAGTTGGACCAACCAGGACTCATGAATTACTCCAATACTTTTAGACATTTGGATATTACTACTCTTATCAAACAATACATTTACCATAGTGAACCACAAGCACTTATGAAAGAAATGATGAATGTGCTATAGACTGAAGCTACATAATACTAATTGTCAGCATCATTATTTGTATTGTAAGTCACGCTATATGATGACTGAGGTACAGTATAGATACAGTATATTCATACCCTTTGTGGTAGAATAATAATCTAGTAAAATAATTAACTGCTGAAATGCTAAAAACTGAAATATTATGACTTCCAGTCCCTGAAAACATTGACTGCTACTCTTCCACAGTGCAAGTTTCTCCTGCCTGAAAATCTGTAGTCTCCAAGCTCAGGCCTGGTTACAAATGATGTCATTTGCAACAAAAGGCAATGAGCTAGAGCTGAACCTGTCTCCCTGTGTGGTGTGAATCACCAGCAACCCTAAAAGGAATTAAACTGGTTAAATATTTTCTGATGTGTCTACGTCAGCCTCATTGAAATCATGGAGATCTATTTTTATGCAACCCTGAACTAGACAGCTACAGTAAGGTGCACAAAACCCCCCCACTTTCTTCTTATAATAAATATTGGACATTCAGACCATAACGCGCCAGAATAAGGCAGCACCCGAAAGAGAGAGAGAGAGAGAACGTGAGAGAGTGAGCAAGAGCGGAAAGAGAACGAGAGTAGATGATGATGAAACTCAAGTGTAAGAGGCATTTTTAAAACATATCATGACCTGCAATTTGTGTGAAATGCTGTTTCTTCATATTTAACATGTTAGCTTATCTTGTTAGCAAAGTGTGACCTTTGTAAAATTACATCATTGTGAATTAATTGTGTCTTTTCATCCCAAAAGATTCCTAACTCTCAAAGCTTAACCGCCAATAGTTAGATGAGTGCCATCAGTACAGTATGTTACATTATTAATTGAAACTGGTGTGACTATGAGAGTGTCACTTGTGTTCACATAATTTATACCCTGATTTAGATTATAATTGCTACCTGTAATCCTAATTAATGTCAGTCTTCTTCATTTTGAATTCTTCTGACATAGAAATTACAGTGTGTATGTCTGTGGACCCACAGGCCAGTCTCTAAACGGGAAGATCTCTGATGTCTGGTATCGCAAGACTAGTATGACTATAATGTCTGCAACCAATCATAAAAGTCAATAAAGTGCATATGCGTTGTGAATCTACAAGAAGCAACACACAAAACAGGTGTGTACAAAGTATATAATCAAGTGTATTTTCATCTTTATCCACGTTCTGTACACATATTAAGATCCATTTCACATGAACACTATACAATAGCAATGAGTGAGGAATGGAATATTTTCTGAGCGCTGAGTAGCTCATGTTGAATGGCACTTTCATAAAAAATAACATGAAATCACAGACATGAATAAGTAAATGTAGACATAACTCAACAGAGAAAAATGGCTTTATATTATCAGATCCATTGAGTAACAGATTCAGCACATATAAAATGCACAATGCAACAAAACAAAACATTTGTTTGTTCCATCCTTGTGTTTTTCTCTGCATAATCTGAACTGTAAATAATGCAAAAACAAAAGATATTTGCAGCTATCAGAGGAAAGAGTGTGCTTCTTGTCTGGATTTAAGTAAAAGGCGATCTAAAATGTAACGTGTTAAGAGTAGTGGTAACAAGATACATCGAAATATCAGAGAAATATCAATACAATTCACAAATCTTCAATTATTCATCTCATAGAATAGTCTTTTAGTAACTGATAGAAAAAACAATACATGTTTGGCTGCTTTACAAGGAATATCTATGTCTCAAAGATATGTTTACATTTCTGTGTGCTTTTGAATAATCCCATGACAGTTTCAAGGAAGGGAAAGATCAGGAGTGAGAGCGGCCTCTGGTGAGGTGAGTTGGTTCTCCCTTTCCAAGAAGCAATCAGAAATTCTTCCTCAAACGTGACTCTGTGTTTCCAAAAAATCCTGTGAAGTTTGGGCTGCAGCGTTTTGGATGTTGTGAAATATGTGGGGGGGAGGAGGGCAGAACATCTTGGGTGTTGATTCTTCTTCGTACCCGTTCTTCCTCACTGCATACACAGTGCTTCTTCAATCTGCTAACCTCTATATGTACATACAAGCAATGTTTACAGAGAAATACCTTCACTGGTGTAGACTGACCTTTTCACAATTATTCCTACTTGGAATGGCATGGCACACTGACTGTGATATCTCACATTTAAAAAAACATTTCTGATCCATCATACTATGAGGTCACTGGCTCAGAGTATGCTGAGTGATTTTATAATCCCTTTAAAATCCTGTATTTTTCACCGGGAGAGCTAAATATCATGCTTCATTTGTGATACTGCAACAGCAACATAATACCATCTCCTGTGGACAGAGGCAGAGTGACTGGGGAGCTATTAACCCACATAACACAATATGGAGGCTGCAGAGATGATGTCTTATCCAAATAAAGGCTTTCGTTTTGAGTGTAGTCAGAATTACTCGGGTGCTCTCCGCTCATTTACCATAAAAATTCAATAAGTGGCCTGTTCTGCCTCATATATCATAATGGGAACATTGAGACTTGAGATAAAGCATTACAATAAAGTACAAAGAAAACATTTAGGCAAATCTTTCTGGATGTTCTCAGCACCATCTTCGCTGTACCATATCCATGCTATATACAAAGCCAAAGTGGATATGCCTCTTCCTAGCTTGTAAAAAACATAAAAATGACACAAAGAATCTGTGAATGCAGACTGAGTGCACATGTTGACACAGAGCATGAGTCATGTGCCATAGATGAGGATTTCATCACTATTAAGAGCTGGGCAACCTTGACTTTTGAGGGGTAATGTAACTGTTAAAAGCAAGATGCAGTTGCTTTGTACAGTTTTTTTCTTTTTCTTTTGTGGCCTGTGAATTTTTTTGACGGTCGACCAGACAAAATGGGGGAGCGAAACAAAAGCTCTCATCTTCTTGTCTCAGTCCACATGCCTGTGCTCTCCTTCTCTGTTCTCAGACGTAGTATTCTTTGTCTTTGTTCTTTTTGCCCTTTGTGATTGCCTTGGCCACAGAGGCTGTTGGTGTGCTTTTGTCTTTAACCACTGCTCCGTTGCCCTCTACAGTGGAATTGTTGGCAAAATTGTGACTCTGGTCTGACTGGTAGGAGCCCTCGTCCCGGTTGCGGTACTTGTACATGGCATAGAGGAGGATAAGAATGCAGAGAGCAGCAGCAGCCACAATACCAACCACCATGCCCGTGGTGCTACTGGACTCCCTGATCACCTCCACGGCGCCGGGTTGGCTCTTTTCATCAGAGGCTGTGGGGTTGGCTGTGGGCACATGGGGAAAATTGGGGGGGTAAGTTAGTCCTGGTGTGTTTCGGGATGATGGAGGAGCAGGGGGCAGAAGCACCTGGTCACGGGTGTTCATTTTGCCTGCGGGAATATGGAGCTGGTCAGGGTTGGTGGTGGGAACATAAGGAGGTAGGGGGCGGGGTTTCTGGACTCCACCCTCACCGGCAGCGGGTGGTGGAGGAAGGACTGTCCTGTCAGTGACCATAGGGGAGTTATTATTGTAAAAGTCCTCATCATCGGATTCCGTCATCTCCCCAGAGCCGAAGGCCGAGACCTCCACAGGGTCACCACAGTCCTCCTGGTCCGGGGGGCAGGAAGGGTGAGGAGGGAGTATCAGGGACTCTTTGGTGGTTTCAAGTGGGGATAGGAGGGTAGGGGGAGGAGGGATGACGGGGTAACGGGTGGCAATAGATGGGGGCTCAAGGGAATCCACTGTTATAATAGGCAACACTAATTCACCTCCTAGAAAAGAAACAGAAGAGGTAGGGGATCCTAAATTAGAACAGCATTAAAACCCAAATTCTGGTTAAACAGTTGCGCTCATTAAAGTAGAAACACAATCTGCTCATTATGTAGAATAGCACTGAGGAATTAAACTAATATTAGCAATAATATCAGTGATATTATTTAAAGTGATGGCACATATTATGCTGATTTCAACATTACTACATGAGGTTATTTACACCAACATTTGGCACAAGAAGAGAAAAACAAATTAAAAGCACTGTGACGTTCTCAAATGATGGGTACAGCTTTTGGTTCTCATGTGGAGTCAATGTGCAGATTGAGAATATGTAACATAATTAAACTTAAATGCAATACAGCAAGAACACAAAAGAGCTCACATGTAGACACAAACATACAAGGTGACCCATGAAGGCGGCAGCTGAATGAAGAGCATGTAACAAACAGAGCACACGTCAAATAAAAGAACAGTAAATCAAATTGTCATGTGACTAGATGCACATCTGCAGGCAGACGTAAGGGGTGACAAGAAAAAATAAGTTATTTGATGTAGAAACCAATCTCGTATCACATGTGGAATATTATGTGAAAGCAACCAGTGTGCCCTGTACTGTATATCTTTAATCACTTACTGAGATATAAATTACTCACCAAGCATATTTAGTTATAAATATGTATACAGATGAGGGACAAATGAAAGGAAAAAACAGAATAGAAGAGAGAATAAATATCAAATGCAGATGCTTCTGTGCACCAGGGTTCATTGAATGAATGAGTATGAAAATGATGTGAATAAAATGCAATGGCCTTGATAGTCACCAGATCTCTGATCCAGCTGAACACCTATGGAGGATTTTGGATTAACATATATACAAATGGTAAAATATAGACTAGCATCGTGATGTCTGTGACTGTCTTTCATGCTATATGTCCTTTTGTTATCCCTGGCTATATTTGTTTTTTTTATCTGCTGTACTCAGGTCTCTCTTGCAAAGATATATTGAGCTAAATGAGATTACCTGATTAAATAAAAGTTGTATAATGAGGGATCATCTTGTGAAGGAATGATGTTCATTAGAAGGAGCAGTGAAGCTGTTCTGGAGGCTTGTGGTGGCCTGACTCCATACTATGTCACTTGATATTGGTTTTTCCTTTAATTTGTCACCCATCTGTATGTATGATACTGTATATTCTCTTTTATATATATGAGCTCTCATGCCATGCATTGACATTTTATCTTTGATCTAAGTCTGAGGTCAGAAAGTCTTCTGTATGGTTGTGAAGGAATATTTCAGCCTGTGAAGTTTGTTTACTTGTGGTTTTCTTGCATCATTATTTGCGTCACATTTTGCCAGGCCAGTTGACAACAAACAATTCTGATAAAGTCATATTAATAATTGAGGGAACCATAATAAGGGTGGACTTCTTCTTAAGTTCCCAAGCTTGTTCTATCACAAGCCCCTGATCCTCCGTCTACTGTTAGCCACTCTTAATGACTGCAGTGCACTTCATAATGACTTCCTTCCATCCATTTAAGTAGGTTACAGGCATGACTTAAAAGCTCATATATGGAATCAAATTATGCTGTCCACTTTCAGATATTTGCTACAGACTCTGCTGTAGCAAATATCTGAAAGTGGAGAGCTGTTTGGCAGGATCCCTGAATAAACCAGTTTATGATAGCAGAAACAGGGTATGACTGGAAATGGAGAACTGAACAATTAAAAAAAATGTTGGCTGCCTGAAGTGATCAGTTTTCTGACATTTTTAAAAGTGTCATTACTAATAGTGTGATAAGAGCCGTACTCCCATCTTGTTTTTGCCATGGCTGACCCACCTGTTCCTGGTTCACACTCTTCCAGGTCCTCGTCATCACTTGGACACTCGGCTGATGCCACCAAAATATCGTCAGAGTTCTGTGGCTGGATGGCAAATGAAATGCGTTAGCTGATTTAACACATACACGGTCAACACACTCACATCATGCAGATTTGTGCTCACTGTTTTGTGTGTGTGTTTACTGGCTGGAAAATCTGCAGTGTGTTGCAGTGTACTGTACTTCAGTGTTTTGGCTCGGAGCAACACTAGTAAGACTTAAAATCCAAAATGGGCCCATATGCAGCTGCTTTTTTATCCTTTGGCTCACTTTATATGTTTACAAACAACGTAACAGCACTACTGGTGGAAAGCAAATCCTCAGTGGGCTAAATGCTATGCAGTGGTTTCATTTAATTCTATATAATTTGATTTATGTACAATTCTTTTATTTCAATATTGCAAAAACAAATTCTCTGATGCTGAATCATGCTTCAGTGTGTCTAAATTGGATTTTAGGGTGCACAGTGGACTCAGAATACCTGAGCAGAGTGGGGAATAGATGGTTCACTAATGGATTACTTGGATAAATTGAAAATACAGAGAAGGCAATCAAGAGACAAGAAATGTAATGAAAAATGCACTCTGTATTTTTATTAGGAGTGGCAGGTGGCTTTTTTCTTTTCTTTGAAACCTCAGGACTCCAAGTACAACTGCTGAAATCCCTCCAATTTGGCAGCTTAACAGCATTTGTATTACAAATCAGATCATTTGAAATGGTGGAATCAAACCTGTTGTAAGATGACATGTGCAGTATGTTATTGAATTGATTTAAGTAGTATTTTATTCTAATACTTACTGTGTACAATTTCTACAAAGAAGTGTATTAGATATAATGATTTGATTGTATTAGAAACATTTGTGTCCTCAGTAGTGATGTGTGTTGCAATTAGAAATATATTAAGTCTCATACAGGCTTTTGTTACATGTTCAAACAAAATTATTATTACTTGAGATTGCTTGTGTTTTGATTTAAAGCTTTAACAGCAACTTCTGTCTAATTACCAAAAAAAACCCCAGAATGACTTCTTTGCTGAAGAGTACTCATATTCAATTCAACCCCTGCACAATAAACATCGGAGTTAATCCTTCTCTGAGACTTTCAGGGGAAATTTGAAGCCTTAGAAACAGGCGAAGATGCCAATATGAAGACTTACTTTCACGAAAATGTTTCAGTTTAATTAGACAGAACTAGGACTCTTTTTCCAGAGTTAAGAGTCATGGTCGTTGCAGTGTAGAGAGGAACCAAAGACAATTTGATTGCCACACAGTAAGATATGGTATTACATTTAAAATTTCAGTGCATGTATTAATACAACATAGACATCTTCCAAATGTGAACAAAATATACAAAAGTGAGATAGAATAAGGATCAAGGATCCAGGTGTGTTATTTTACACACATACAGAACATTTAATACAACTCCTTAACTCTATTCTGTTGTCAGACCCAGGGTTAAAGCTGTTTTAGAAAAGTATATATAAAGAAATAGAACATATCATTCAATGTTGCCCTTTTTACTGAGTGAATTGATAAATAAATATTTAATATCACTTGAGTCAATTAAGAATGTCCTCAAATGTACCAGCAATAGATGGCCTCTAAATTCAATACACAGACCAAATGACACATAATACATGTGTGTGTGTGTATATGATAAAAAATAGATGATAATATTTAATTCCTTTTTTTGTTCTTAAGGTCTTAACACAATCATTTTCTTAATCATTATTATTTGATGTGGGTGTTCACGATAGAAAGAAAGAACTATTTTCAATACCAAAGAGAAGAAATATTGATGTAAATCCTTGGAAATGCACACTGACATATGTGCAACGCTTACAAGTAGTTAAATACTATCCAAAGCCCGATGTCTCTAAAGACTGAATTAATGCTAGCATGTTGTAGAGTATTATTGCCTTCTGGTGCTAAACTATTTTAAAATCCCACAATTTCTTCCTCCTGGAAAAGTAATGACTTAACAGTGTGCTGGTAAGATTGCATAAAAACGCCAACAATCACTGATTTTATGAATAGCCTTCATGTAAGTTACAACCCAATTAACTCCCAATTGTTAATTAATCATCATCCAATTTTCTACAAATATTCCTTTACACTCTCTGACCTTCGAGATGCTCTCCCTTAAGCTGGGTGAGCGCTGCCTGCGGGTGGTGGTAGTAGCCATAGTGGTGGTGGTTTCCATGATTGTGGTTGACATATCAGACACTGCCAGGGGGGTGGCTGAGGTGGTGTCAGTAGTCAGCACAGACAGTGAGTCCCCAACCAGACGCAGGTTCCCCTCAACCTGAACACTGGGGTCATTTTCTGCTGCCAGTTTGAGCACCTGGAGGCCGTTGTAATACAGCCCTGAAATCTGACCTTGGAAAGGTCGACCCTTGTCATGACCACCAATTTTAATGGCTGCCTGGCTGTTAAAGATGGTCAACTGTCTCCCTAAAGTTATAAAGAGACATGAAGAAAAGAAGAGACAGAAAAAGGGAGAGAAAGGTACAGTAGACATAGAGAAGTCATATCAGAGATCTTGCACAGGAACATAATTTGGACCAGGTGGGACTTAGTGATTATAGACATTATAGTTAGTCATTTGTTTAAAATTTGATTTAGATTTTAACTTTAAAAGGGAAAGCTTAGTTAGCAATACGTTTGTAACTCAGACTTTATACATGCAGGTTAAAATCACCAGAGGAGGCTTAAAGATTATATTTAGTTGTCTATTTATGTGTTTTGACAGACAGTCATTTTGGATTATCTCTCAATAAGTTAGCAAAGAGTCCGTGGGGAAAAGGGACAGATGTTTTCCAGGATTAATTTATCTCCCTCTTTACTCAAAAATATATGGTGCAGGGATGTGTATCTTATGACTTCTTTTAACAAGACTGGGCGAATTATTAAAATGGAAGTCTTCTTACTATATGCTTTAGAAATGACAATATAAACTAAACACCCCTCCCCTTGCTGACTTTATCAGCCATTAGGCCATTAAAACACGCTTTGCTCTGGTTTTCCCCCTCGTCCAATTGTTTCACCTCCTGAAAGGGGCAATGATATCTACCAGCGCCATTGTCAGCAGCTTTACTGATAAGCAGTGTTACATCAGAGGAGGAGGACTGCAGTAATAGGCCCATCTCAGGAGAATACTTATTAGCAAAGTTAATGGCTGCAAACAGTGATCTACTTTAACAGCCTGTCAGGGCTGTTCTGTCGCAGCAAAAAATGTCAGCCCGGGATTCTGAGATGGTCATTATCGTGCATGGTAAGGTAATGCAAGGCTGCAGGGAACAGAAGGGAGGAGGGTGTTCATTTGATGTGAACACATCCAGGTGTTGAGGTTTAATCTTTCAGTTTAGAAGGGATGAGAACCGGTCAGCTTATGTCACATGTTAGTTTCATTACACAGCATTTAATGATTTTTAAATAGAATAATTACACACAGTATCTAATTACACACAGTGGTTAAGAGGGACGATAGGGGGTTAGACAAGGGTTATGTGTTTTTAGTTAATTGGTTTAAAATCTTTGTTAAGGGTGCAGCTTTTACACAAGGTGCAAGGGTGACAAAGAATAAATGGCAAGTATGCTATACCCCTTTGAATTTTATGATGTTTTGGACAGCCCTTTGTGGCCATCAAAATTCACAGCCAATATGAAGTCCAATTAAATGGGAAGTATACATCTGGGTAACAGCACTTGATCCTTGTCACCCTTGTCTTCTGTCACTGCGTCGCTCATGGAGGCAAGTAGTTTAGTAGTTATTTCAAGGATTCATTAATTAATCAATTAATTTTTACCTTTATCGAGTAGCCACTCGTCAACTACCCGACCAAGTCTGTACGGGATTCTTTGTCTAGCAATAGCCAGTCGTTCATTATCATAGTGTCCTTCAAAGAATTTGGAGAGAGATTAAAGGTTAAAGTCTGCAAGTTGAAAGATCACAGGGTTAGAAACAGTGTTATAATGGCTAACAGGTTTAACAAGTTATCAATTTTAACCCATCTGTGAGTTAAAAAGAAACTTGAGCTTTACTTAGTGTTATCTAGTTATTAAGAGTAACATTGTTAATGCTAATTAGAGTAATGTTTAGGCTATTTATAATGTGCTACACTAATTAGTGTTATTCAGCTAATTTTTAAGCAAAACATAATCTTCAGTAAAAACCAATTACAGTAAAATGTAAAATCGTTTTATGTACTGTATAAAAAGAGGTTAATTTAGGCAAACATGACAGAAAACATTCAGAAAATCTGGCGCATTAACAAAGACAATCAGGAAAATGGTTGTCACACTTAGACAGTCATACATATTCTGTAGTTAAAGCAGAAACATTACTCAGCCTTTCAAACTGACTTATAGAGAGCCAAAATCACACCCCACAATATATTTTTATAATGTACTGCAAGATATCAGATGTGTTTTTTTTTTGTTTTTTTTACAGCCGCTACTGTGAGTCACATGTCTACAACAAGGACTCATGGTAGCTGCAGTTGCTTTACAGTACGTCTTTGTAGAAGACTTCAGTCAGCCAATACATCATTTCGGAAAGATCTCTAAAAAAAAAAAAGAAAAAAAAGCTAAACTACATTGTGTAATTAAGGCTAAGAGGACAGAGGCTGGTCTCATGTGGGGCAGGACTTCAGCTCTCTCTTCATCACATGCAACGATACAAGAGTAACTATTGAAATGAAAATAACTGCAGGAAATACATGATCAAAAGTTAAAGAATATGAAATGCCAAATGTCTGGATAACAGGAGATCCCAGTTAATATTAATGCCATAAATACTCTTCCTTCAGTTCCGTACTGATGTAGCACTGAATGATTTCTCACAATCATAAGCCAAAAGGTTCTGACTAGTAAATTCTTGTTGACATTACTTATGATTGTTGTTCCATTTGGTGTTTATTAATCACAGGTAAAATATGGAAACAGGAAAATATGCTTAATTCTGCAGACTATTAATACAATGTAAATAAACAGAGAAAAATAAATGAATAATAAGTCAGCCCTCTAGATAGATATGGGATAGTAATGCATGTACAAAAAGGATTAGGATTACAGAGCAACATGGGAAAGGAGGCACAGTACATGATGGTGCATGGCAGTTACAGTGAAGCTTATGTAGACTATCTCTTTACTGTAAGCTTAAATATACATATAGCAGATTTAGAAATAAGTGAAGCCGCATATTCATTGAGCCTTCAGAGAGCTGCAGACAGCATCCTTGTATTTTTGCACGCAGATGTTGGAAGACATATTGCACTACACTTCATGTTGTTTCATGTCCATTTAAAACATAAAAAAGATCAATTATGTTTCTTTATTCTCTTAATTGTAAGCCTGCTTGATGTATACTCGCTTTACTGCAAAATCACAGTTGTTTATGATTACTGCTGTTTGCTTTACTCATTTAACATCAGAAATGCTTCAGAAACTGCTGATTACTGAGTGGGAGCTGACAATGAGTGCACACATGCATGGCCTTCCCCATTACTCAATTTTGATTTACGTGCAACTGTGGTATGTGCGTGTGAGCTTTGAGCACCAGCTGGAGGCAGAGAGGGGACTAGGTTTCCTCTCGCTCTGCCAGCTGGTGCACCTGTTCTGGATAACGTAAATTGGTGGATTGGTTCAGAGCAGGTTAAAGCACAGCCGGTGGTGATCACATTATGTATGTTTGTTTTATTTTTTATTTCTGGTCTTGTGTACGTTAATTTGTGTGTATATAACTGAACCTTTGTGTTTCAATCTTGACAGACTTTCTGCCAGATATCTTCTCCTTGTGTGAGACCACTTTGTTTTGTTTGTACGCCTTTGTGCAAATATACAACATGAATGTATTTGAATTTGCCAAAGGCTATGAGTCATAAATATATATTTCCAATTATAGAATGTATCCATTATTAAGTATATCAATCTGTTTGTGTAAATGTGACATTTTGAAGTGTTAGTGATCAGCAGGGGGCAGGGAAATCTAAATTAAAGCACAATCACAACAAAATTGTTCATGCCAACAAGAATTTATCTTCTGAATTAATAGGTATATTAGATGGCATCCTGGTTAGTCAATACTGTCTCTTTAAACCTGGACCAGAGGTTGGTGGATTACCCATGAACAAATATTGTAGGCTCACTTGAAACACATATGTCTTAACTAACTTTCAAAAAGCCAATTTTAAGGGAAGGGTGAGAAAAAAGCTGCTTTAATTAACTGTTAAGTGACAGTGTTTTTCTCATCTTCTACAGCCTTTCCCACCATTTTGCCATATGGGCTGTGAAAATGACAGCGGCTGATGAACATTCCTTCACTGCTAGATATACTTAGCCAGACAGTTTGAGGCAAATGTATCAATCTACAGATTATTAGACTGTTTATGCAGTATGGAAGTGTTTAGTTGTATGTGTTTGGCAACTTAATAGATAGCTTATAGAGTGATGAAATAGCCATGGGAAAGCTGAATTAATAATGAGCCACTGAGCCATTTTCATAAGCCATTTTTTTTTGTGCAAACAGTACATTTCACAACTGCTCAAGTGCTTTATAGGCAGACATGCAGTCCTCTATCACTCTCTAGTCCAGATGCTCCATGCGATGTCTCTATATAAGCAAATAGTTCCTTCCATTAGACTTACCTGGAGGATAACGCTCAATAACTGGATGGTTGTCCACCTGGAGTGTGGCATTGCCACCGCTGCGTGTGAAGCGCACAACGTGGTACTTGCCGTCATTTACTATGACAGCAGGCTCATCGATGGTGATGTCATCTGTCCCCACATTGAAGATAACACCAATTTTTCCTTGATCCTGCAGGTGGGAAACAAAGAACGAGTGTTTTTTTTTCATATATGTCATATTCATGCATAAAGAGCAGTTTGTGTATGATGCTACTTCAGGGTTGTTGAGACAGCAACCTTGCTTAAGCAGTAAAAGCAGATCTTTTGTGACATGGGCAGTATGTTTAGTTCTTTCTTTAGGGTACAGCAACATTCCCCCTCAGCAGCCGGCTCAGGTTTCCTGATGCGGATCACTCCTGACAGAATCCTGCTGTTTCTCTTTTGGTTCACTAGCTTCTCTCCCTGTCAGCCTCTCCCTGCTCCTGCCAACCTTCCTCAAAGGTCAAATCTGCTTCCCAAGCCAGCCTTTGGGCAGCACTAATAAGAAACATTGGAAACAAACTGTGTTGGATATCTGTGCCTGTCTGGACTTTGCACATCCACTGCCTTGCAGTCTCTCTAAATGCAGCACAAGGTCAAAGTGCTGATGTGGTTTTAAGCAACATTGTGAAAAACAGCACAACAATCAGCAGGGGCACAACATTACCTGTTGTATCCTCTGCTGACTACTGTACTGTTAACTAACTATGATGAAAATTACAAATAGTCACAATGCAGCTGGCTAGTCCTTAATTATAGTATAAAAACAGGACACATTTCAGCATTAAGTGCAGAGCAGTAAAGGTCAGCAAACCAAATAACAGTGCACCTTTTGGAACTCATTTAACAGGCACTCAAGTGATTATAAAATGAGTGTCTGTTATATAGTCTGTCTAACATGCAGAATAGCATGTTGTGCAGGAAGGTAAATCCTAATTACCATTATCTAATAATTATAATAAGTGACTTTTAGGCTGTGAAGTTTACCCCCACATAATTGTGTCTCAGCTGTGCAGGTCTACAGGGTTTTATTCAGCAGCGACTTGTACTATATTACACCTTCTTCCAGTGAAGCAGTAAACATTAAAATTGGTTGGTGTTTTATTGAAATGAAATCCTGCAGGTCATGCATGGCACATGATGTGCACAATATTTTTTGGCATTGCAGGCTTGATGTAAATATCTCCAACACTAGGTCTTGTTGCATAACTGTACTGAACGGAGGACAACTTTCTTCCACAGCTAATTCCTTGATATGTGCAAGTTAATATAAGTCATAGTTCCCTTTCACCATACTTCCAATATTGTATTATTGAGTGAAAGACCAGAAATTAATATATAAAGTCAGAAATACATCTTTTCTTGCCTTGACGGTGGCTGCTATTGTGTGAAAAACCTGTCTCAGAGCTTTTCTCTCACCCTGTAATTATATGTAAAATCCTTCTAGAAACCTTCAGAATTTAAAATAATTATTCATGCTGACACTGTTGGTGTTAAATACATAAATGTTAGGTGTCTTTAGAGACCTCGAACATCCCATTAATAATATTTAAAGCTTGAAGAGAAATGAACTTCTAACTTAATTCATAAGAATGAGCTCTATTTCCAAACTGAGTCTTCACATTAGAGGTCAGCAGAGTGTCTGTAGCTCTCTGAGATGGCTCTCACTCTGCAATCACCAGAAGTCTTCCTGTAACCAAGAGGAAGCAGCTCTGTCTGACTGATTTATGACACAAGAAATTCAAACATGTCAAAAAGAAGATGAAACCTCCTTCATGACAAATGTCTAACCACCCCCTTCATGAACCTGTGAGTTAATTGAAGTCAGTGGAATTATAGGTTAGTGGGAGTTAATAGGATTTTATAACACTGTAAAGTCACATTTTATGATGAAAAATAAACCACATTATAACCTTTAATCTATACACAAGTTATATTCCTTATATTGTTTGTAAGGAATGTCCGTGTCTACTTGTATTCTTAACATGCAGAGCTATTTGGTTGTTCAGGGTTTAATTACTCTTCCCAAGAAGTGACTCCATGAGTATTCATTTGGAAACTAAGGTCAAATTCAGTCCATGTCCTGGACAACAATTACTATCTCCGAGGCCAGAACAGTCTGGTTAAGGCTTCAACAGGGAAGTCGTTTCTATTTTGCAGTCGTAGAGCATGATTGCAAAACAGTCCCAAAGCACCTTTTGACAGCTGGCAAAGCAAAACTGCTGCTCTCCAGTTTGAGTAAACAAAAACTTGGCCTTTCCACTTCATTTTTTTTTCTTTTGCAAGAGGCTACTCGATTCCTGTGTGTTTTGGGTATGAAGCTGGTTAGACGGTCTCCCACTTAGCTGTTTTGACAAGAACATCAGCACTGTTGGAGGAAGCAGTTCCTCGGAGTATTCTCTGTTCCCACTGGAGCTTTCAGTGTGGGATCTCAACACTCAACTCAATTGCAGCCCACTCTAATTCATATTAGCTGAAAAGAATTCATTACAAAAAGGATGTGGTATTATTATAAGGACTGATCTGTGATGAGATGAGGAAGAGGGGGACATTGACAAATCTATAATGACACTCTGCTACTACCTTATATATTCTTAAAAAGAGCATAAAGTGGACAGATCAGCTGTGCTTCTCTTTGCTGAATATCATCTTCTCAATGCAAGGTGGGGGCTTGTCTTGATAGTGTGGGAAATACATAGACATCTTATCTTTCCTATTGTCACATGAATTATAAACATGCCCCCTCCTCATCATACTCAGCAAAGTGATAATGTATGTATGGCAAACATAAAAGGAACCTTGTAAATAAAAACAATAGTAAAATGTTTTTTTCCTTTCTTCATACAGGGGATTACTGGATGGAAATGACAGATCATTCTAAATCATAAAAAACAAACTTCAAACTGCTCCTCGCACTACAATGAATTGTTTTATTATTCCTTTGAACTGTTTCACATTTCCAAAGTGATCAAAGGCACCTCTTTTCTCTAAAGCAAGTCATATCTGAAAATATGGAGTTATTAATACAAAATGTATTTTGGCTGTAGAGTCTATGTGAACAATACTGTGCAACCGAAGGACACAGCATCAGATTAGTTTGAACATTTGCTGAATACAACTCGGTATGGAGTATCCAGAGAGAGAAGGTCTACCTGATTCAAGAGTTTTGTGTTTCCATCCCCGGATGTGAAAATGAGGCATGAAAGAAAACTTCCCTTTTCAGAAAACCTCTTCTTCTGGGTTGAAAGTAGCATTAGCCTCTCTAATGTACTCTCAAGTCAATACGGTAATGGTTTATTTCTTTTCTACACAGTAATTTGTCTTTGAAGCTGCCATCCTCACAGTTACCGTTTCTTTGTCCTTTTTAATGCTGCATTCTTCTGTCCAGCATGAGCTTATTTAGTATTTTATTTTAGTAGTTTATTTTGTTGTGTGTGGAGTTATCGGTTATTCAGAATTGCTCTTGAAATGATGCGTTTTTAAGTAGTGACAATCAGAGCTGTAAAGACTTATTCTTTTATAAATGATCAGTGAATGGAAATCTATCAGCAGACTAATGTCACCTTTCACTCTAATAGTTTTGTCTCATAATCAAGAGTGTTTTAAATACAAAGAAAGTGCTCTAGTCATATCAGGCGCCTAGATTTATCCTTACGGAAGAGCGTTGACCCTTCATTGCATGATTCACACCCTTTCATGAAGATCCAATATGAATATTCATCATGTTGTAGTTTTGACTAGAAAGCCTGATGTCTGAGGAAGATTATAAGAAGTGAATTCTCTTCTAAGACACCTCAACTGAAACAGCTAAATCCCTGCAGTACATAAAACTCATATATCATTTGTTTCCTTTACTATTTTCAACCCTCCCTTGAGGTTGGTGTTATTTTGATCAGTATACTGCTACTCTCTGTCTTCACCTAGTTTTCAAAGTGTTCCTGCTCTTCAATAGGTAAGCAGAGAAAGGAATGTGGAAAAAGATAATTATTAATATGCATACATAAATGACAAGAAATGACATGGAAACAGGAATGTGAGATATTATAATATGCAGTTAGAGATACCAAAAAAAAAAGGCGACCTCAACACCCTCTTAACACTTTTTGATTCCCCTTCACTGAGCAGTAATAAGATGTCAAAGTAAGCAATCAGTCAGGGTGCAAAGACTTGGCAGATCTTTTGAACTGGCTTTGCACACAAGCAGTGGCCTTTGTATTTATTAGCTACAGCCTGAAGCTGGCAAGGTCAGTTTCACACTTTTAAAAATGGAAATACAATTTAAATGAGACAGTTTGGAGAAAAAAAAACATCCAGGGGAGGATTTGCAGCACCAAACATGTTGAGTAACTAATAGGCCCAGCAGTCAAATGGTGTTATGGCAATTAATTGTAGAAACTGGCATATCATGTTGCGATAGAACACAATATGTTTCAGCTTTCTGTCTCGAAACTGTTTTTGGAAAGTAGTATATTATATCTTTCCTCTTTTATGCCACAATTAAGAAACACAAAACAGCAGCTTGAAATTGTGAAAGCAATTCTATACACTCAAAATCTCCTACGTGTCTGTCTGTCCTGGGGGAGGGATCCCTCTACTGTTGCTCTTTCGGAAGTTTCTTTCATTTTTTCCCCTTTAAAGGGAGTATTTCCTTATTTCAATCAAGGGTTTAAGGATTACGATGTTGTATTGCTATACAGATTGTAAAGCCCCCTAAGGCAAATTTGAGATTTGTGATATTGGGCTATACAAAAAAATTGACGTGACTTGAATGAACAGATTATCAGTTCAATTCAAGATATGCACTGAATGAATGAAAGATAGTTTAAAGGATGAGTGCAATGAGTGTGATGTCACCTATTATTCATTAAAATTAACTCGCATCTTAAATATGAGAATTAGACAATGCGGCCTGTGGGCAAAATCTGGCCCTGCAGCAAAAATATTTGGCCCTTTGATGAAAATAATGACTTTCACAGTTTACTGTAAAACTTTAATACCTTTTTACAAATTTACAAATAAAGTAAACACAAGGCTTTTGTAAATCCCAATTATTATCTAATATCCTTGTTAAATCTAATCCTGGCCTCACACCTATCATGCTATCCCAACAGTGAATAGTGCTGAAATGTTGTCTATTACCTCCTAGAAATAATTTAATAATAAAGAAATAATAATTTTAATATGTGAATTCACCAGTACTGGAAGTAGAACAGAAATGGTGTGTTGATGCCATTTTCCCCTCAAATACAATCCTAAACTGTGCTGTAAAATTTAAAATTTAATTCTTAAATTAATTAAAAGAAATGAACATTAACCTGTGTTTTCAGTATACCGATTAACAACCCCCCAATGACACAATCCTGAAAAAACCTTCTGTCTTGCACCTTAGAATAAGACTCTGAACCATCACAGTATTGACAGAAACAGGCAAGAAAAAATAATGGTGATTGATCAAAAGGTGTTAAAGGTAAAATATACACTTTTGTGCTGTCTTTATCTATTTTCTGTTTATTTTTACAAAAAGATGAATGTTTTTCTTTTCGCCTAACACATACATTTTTCTTTTTTGGCTGTTTGCGAATTTCCCCAAAACATATTTTAAGACACAAGAAATATGATGCATTAACATCGCTCACTGATTTCCTCCATCATTATTTGGATAATTGCGGCATGTAATCTACAAATTATCTTGCTTTTGCAGACAGAGTGGACACATTTCCAGTGTTCTAGCTAGCTGCCCACCTCACATTGTCCTGATTTTCAGGAGGTACGGATTTTAGGTTTTATTTTTTTGTTTTTGCACCTTAGAATAAGACTCTGAACCATCACAGTATTGACAGAAACAGGCAAGAAAAAATAATGCTGTCTTTATTATCTATTTTTTTTAAAAAGATGAATGTTTTTCTTTTCTTTAACCCGCCTAACACATACATTTTTCTTTTTTGTCTGTTTGCGAATTTAGCATTGAAAATCATTTATGGATCTTCAAAATGAGATAAGTTCTGATGAAATGTATTAATAACCGAGGTAGCTTCAGAAAAATGAGAGATGCAACAACAAATCATCTATAAGAGATAAACTCCAGTTGCAGTTTTCATCCTGTGCTTTGACAACAGGTGTGATTTTAATTATTACACCACTCGCAGACGCTTGACAGACCTCCCCTCTGGTTATCATCATGGCACATCTGTCCTGTGGCTACATGCTAAAAAGGCTGATTTTCCCCCCAGAAACAGACACAGTTGTTGGCAGCTGCTGAGGAGTCGCTTGGTTCCACCGACAGACACACGTGTGTTTATCACTGGAAAACGTCTCTCAATGTACTTGTCTTGCACTCTATTGTATCTGTTTATTGTGGTCATAATTGATTTGTTTCTATTTTATCTCAAAATTTGGACTCACATGAATCAGTAATTCATACAAGCTGTGACAAAATCTGTGTGATATTTTGTGGGCCAAGATAGAATAATAGCACAGCCAATTTAAAGCCTTAATAGACCACAAGAGCATGAGAGGTTTATATTATATTATATTATAATTATATTATTATTATTATTATTTACAATTGTAGCATCAGTAGGTACTAACAAGCCTAATATAAGATTGTTTGCTCACATCTCCATCAATATATCTGGGAAACAAATATGACATTATCACCACTATTATTGTGATCTTCTCCTTTTCAGGGTCATAACACTTGCATACATGCTGCTTTGAATGTTTGTATAAAGCTCAAGTTTAGTTACATGACAGAGCCTTAATATTTAAATATGACCTCAACAAAGTTTTGCTTGACTTTGTGTTCTTTTCCCCACCAACTTCAAAATAAAGTTGAGATGAAAACCACTGACTGTTCACATACAGACACAGGAAATATTATGCATTAACATTGCTCATTGATTTCCTCCATCATTATTTGGATAATTGCGGCATGTAATCTACAAATTATCTTGCTTTTGCAGACAGAGTGGACACATTTCCAGTGTTCCAGTTAGCTGCCCACTTGACATTGTTCTGATTTTCAGGAGGTACGGATTTTAGGTTTTATTTTTTTGTTCTTGCACTTTAGAATAAGACTCTGAACCATCACCGTATTGACAAAAACAGGCAAGAAAAAATAATGCTGTCTTTATTATCTATTATTTTATTTTATTTTTATAAAAAGATGAATGTTTTTCTCTTCTTTTACCCGCCTACATACATTTTTCTTTTTTGGCTGTTTGCGAAAGTCAATGAAGAAGTTTTAAAGTTTAGCATTGAATATCATTTATGGATCTTCAAAATTCAAGATAAGTTCTGATGAAATTTATTAATAACCGAGGAAGCTTCAGAAAAATGAGAGATGCAACAACAGATCATCTATAAGAGATAAACTCCAGCTGCAGTTTTCATCCTGTGCTTTGACAACAGGTGTGTGAAACTAAAGCATCTGGAAAAAATGTCAAAGATTTTAATATGTATTATCTATGTGTATGCTTAAATCCCCAAATTTGCCACCCGTCCTTACTATGTGCAGCTGAAGATAGTCTCCGAGCCCATGGGTGCTCTCCACTCGCACCAAAATGGCATCCTTCTGCTGACTGCTGAAGCCCACAGCTAAACGGTCAGCGCGGGTGCTTGGCCGCTCGTTGGGGGCCCATGTGAATGTGATGAGAGCGCCTCCTTTCCCAAAGATGTATGTTGTTCCAGCTGGAAACAGAGGCAGAAAAAGAAACATGAGGAGAATGACAGTACTCACAGAGATCAAAAAGTACTTTCTGAACTGTGAACAGGTAGTATTGATTCATGAAACACAACTGCGTCATTGGGCATTGACATTTTCTAGATTTGAGCTTGAGATGCAGCTAGTGATGTTCAAGGACATCTATTCAAACATTGTTCGATTTTCTTTTTAAAGCATCAACATCAGCACATGAGATTTAGAATTAAGGGCACACCAGGAATAAAGAAAGAGAGATTTATCTTCACTCTTTATGTCACAGTTAAGGAGCCTAATTTACAACGTATGATGCAGCTTTACATTCACAGATGTAAACCAATAGTAACAGCTGAGCATCACAGCAGCATCTTTAATTTTTATGATGCCACATGGCTCTTAAATCACATCACTGTTACTACTGAGGCAGGTCTTCTTGGTCCCAGTTTGGACTTTAAAAGAGTGAGCTTAGTCATACAATTAATTCACAGGAATCAGAAAAAGATGGATAATAAACAAGGACATTTTTGAATTTTTATGAACAGGATTTCACATTATCCAACAGAAAAAACACACCACTGATTCTCTAATAACAAGGCACCTTATTATTTACTTCCATTAGTGTTTGCCTGCTCTCATCATCTCAGTTGCAGTACTTCATCTCTACATCAAACACCATCTACAGTAATTACAGCACTTATCAAGCTATTAATGTGTGTGCATTGTTATTTATGAGGATGTCCAATTTATATATTTTTACCCTGTATTTATGTTGTTGCTGATACAGTTTGTATAGTTGTCTGCGTTTTAACAGATATTTGCTTTTTTATAGACCCTTTGATGAAATATAAAAAACTAAGTGATTTATGTGAAGTGACTGTTTGAAAAGCATTGATTAAGCCCTGATTAATATTCATCCACCTACTCATAAAGTATCCAGCAGATGAGTGGCAAAGCAATAGTGTCTACTTAAACTTTTATCATGCGAGTTATTCCTCTGCACTCAGAAGGATTCCTGTCTCCTTGAGATGAATGACGCATATTTTTGTTAATTTATCATTTACAAGTCTTGCAGCTGAGCTACCTGAGCAAATCCATGCAGTCTTGAGTTTAAATCCATTTGCTGATCTGCAAATCAGGCAGCACTTCACGTCATGATGTGTTCTTAACCTCCAAGACACCTCAGATTGTTAATTAAATATGCATTTGCACAGGAAAACAGAGCTATAATAGATTTCTTTCATGAAATTTTGAATAAGATCTAAATTACCTTTCTCGGGGGAGATTATTCGTTTCGACAGTAAGGATTTCATGTGCTGAATGCAAATAAAGACATACCTCAATCCTCAGATTAACCTATTGCTACAAAATTGTACTTGTCAGATACATAGTCATTATAAACCAAGATCTAGCAGGAATGACCTTTGATAGTACACAGGAAATACATTATTCTGTGCTTGCACCTGGAACATTGGTGTTTCAGTTGTTTTTCAGTATCCAACCCTCTTAAGTGAAGAACAGAGAAACTCTTGAGACAAAATTGTAGCTTCAATTTTCACGGAGTAAGAAGACTTAAGTACTCTTCTGCTCTGTGTAATGAGCACTCACAACAAAGGTTTCCTATTGACAGGAACTAACTGCTGGTTGGATGCTTTCTTAACATTAAACACTCACTCCAAAGGCTTGAAAACACCTTGTACTGACTTTGCATTTAATTAAAGGCCAGGTTCTCTGAAGGGTGTTTGTTTCAAACCATATTATTTCTTACTGAGCTAATCTTAATTAATGTCTGGGATTTGCAGTCAAATGTGAGCCGGTGACATTAGTTACATCAAGGAGTCTCAGTGAGTGGGCTTTATTGGTTTCTTCCTTTGAATGAATGTTATCTAGATCTGGCCTCCCAGCCTGCCCTCTTCTTTGCTCAATGAAATCACTTTTCTTTCTGTTTGAAGGAATTATGCGTAAAGATCTCTATGCTTTGTACAAAGGGTAATGGATGTTTGGAATTATTTTTCAATTTACATGCTTACTACTTTCATACTCCTGGGGAAGGGCCTTAATATAAGGTATGGACACAACATCATGAATCCACAAACAATGGTATACAATCAATTTCAATGCAGCCTTGGAACAAATACTATTACTTTTGTTGATAATATATGTTTCAAAATAATAAAATCAATTGCAATAACACAACAAACAAGAACAATCTCAACAAAAATCAGACACGCAAAGCTTCACATTGGTGGTATTTGTTGAATGGCTTCAATGATGCATGGCATTATGGCATACAACCCTTGATTGATGATTTCTCACTGTTGAAACAATCAAGTGGGCAAAGCCATGATGTGATCATCCCCCATATTTGGAGACCCCATTTCACATTTCAAACTTCCTTATGCAAAATAGTTTTGAACAGCAATTTCCAAGGACACTTAGGAGACTCAAACCTCAGGCCCTTTTTTAAACCTCATTTGGGATCTCTGAGTAAGGGTTGGTCTTAGAGGAAGATACTTTTGAACATGACAAAACTACTAAAAAAGCACACATGAATTTATAACATGTTGCACATGTGTCATAATAAGTCACATCATATTTAAAACACAATGTGATACATTCACATAGATGCACATTTCACTAGTGAAACCATGTCTTTCATATATTTAAATGATGTAAGACTCTTGAGGTAATTATGTCTTCCAGTGTTAAAACAAATGTTTTCCCTTATCAAGGAAACTCACAACAGCTACTGAACATTGAAACTGTAGTGTTTTTGTGTAGTGCTATATGCAGAGAGAGAGAAATAGAGGGTGAATCAGAGGTAACATGCATTCCTGTAATGGGCGCTATAAAATATGAAACCCTAAAACACCTGCAGAAACACATGGAAGCATTTGTTGTACACACATATGCAGTAACTCCTGAATTAGTCATAACTTTACATGTAAAGCATTTCATTACTCCTCTGTGCCACGCTGTTCTGTCACCTCCTATCTCTTCTTTTTCTTCGGTAGACCTGCATCAAATAAAGCAGGCAGTAAATCACTCTTGTTAAGATTATTACTGTAAGTGTCACAGTTCTCTCCCTTGAAGCGGCTCTCCTCGCTGTGTGCCAGCTATGTCATGGGAGCGCTCTTCTCTTCTCTCATGGCCATACAATACATCTGTGCTTGAATAATAGGGCTGCCTTGGAGATTCTCTACTGCAAAATGTACATCGTTATGACTAGAGAGCCTTGATAATGAATTATACTTATACAGGCATTGTAATACTCGTGGTGCTATATCATTTTTGAATATTAAATAGGTGTGATAGTATATTCTCTATAAAAATTTGAGTTGTGAGCATTTTAAAGCTCTTTTGTTGTTGTCACACATTATAGAGGTCAGCAGAATCAATATAGTGCTGTTGTAGCCTTTTACAGACATTGTAATAATGCCGATGAGGCTCACAGATTCCTATAAAGCAACCATGTCTTAATGAATATCTGCACAACAAATGCAACATTATGGATTGTTTGCTTGCACCAAGATTCATACTACCCACTCAAAGCGTTTTCTTTTGTGCTCTCAGCCAACTGAATACGCAAAGGGATGCGCTTACATGCTCATAGGACTTGCAAAGTATACTGAGACACTAGTGATAATTTGCATCACACCTACTATGACAGTAGAGATGTGAAAAGGTTCAAATGCATGCCCAAGCTTGCTGTTGTAAAGAATGGGAGAACTCCTGTGGCCTGTGTGAGTGAGGGAGTGAGTGAGTGAGTAGTCGCTCCATTAATATTACTAATCATGATTTTGGACTAAGAGGCTGAAAAAATAATCATGAATCATAGAGAAGACAACTACCATCAGCTGTAGCACGGTAGAAACAAAGCAGGGACACAAACAGAAAATTACTCATACTCCTGAACCCGTTTCTGATTATTACTGTATGCATCTCACTGGCACACCCAGAGGTGCTATGCCCATTCAACTTGGGGGGCCCCTTCAAATATATGAGATTAGATGGCTTGTTAAATCTTTAAATCTAATATGTTTTTAATTCTCAATAATAAATGTAAATTTAAATAGTAAATAAAAATCACTTTTCTGTATGCTTTTATTTGTGTATGAACACTGCCTGGAACACACAGTGCCATCCCCCTGCACCCCCCCCCCCCCCCTCTGTTTAGGCTACTTGGTTCCTTCCAGCTGAAAAGCAAAGACACTAGTACGTGAGTAGAGTTGAGCTCTTACTATTCCTTTATTGTTTTATTTATTATTATATTTGTGTGTGATTATATTGTATTTTAATAACTGTACAGCACTTTGGTTCAACTGACGTTGTTTTTAAATGTGCTTTATAAATAAAACTTGACTTGACTTGACTTGACTTGACTAGTAGAGACACGTTATTATGGATCCCACTGCTTTTCTTGGCAAGAGCCATCCTATTCTGCTTCTGATTGGCTAGTACTTGTTTTCTTCATTACATGTGATGGTTAGGTTTAGGCATGAGGAGTGAGATTGTTTAGGGTTAGGGGTATCCGACAAAGCCAATTAGAGGCAGAGTAGAATACTCAGAAGCAGAGTATGGTGGCTCTTGCCAAGAAAAGCAGTGGGATCCATAATAATGCATTAAATATGCTCAGCTGAGTACTGTGGAGGTCGTGTAGAATTGTTGCAAATTGCAGTTGTGTTGACTGCAGTGTGAGCTATGAATAACCAATCTAAGCTCAAAACGTCAAACAGTATGACTTAAATGATTATGTAAATGACTGAGAGCTTTAAAATGTCCCTATTTAAAGTGACTTTAACATTGTTATAACTAAAACCCACAGGTAATTAACCAGTATTAATTAATTAGTGTTAGCTTTTTGCCCTATGCTATTAGCTAAATGATTGTTTTTGTTAGAATTGTCAAATACACAGCGCTGAAAATGGGAGTTTTTTACCAGTCAAGAGCTAAATAAGTGTTTCTTGTTTTCTTTGCATTGTGAAACTGTGCACCCTTGTAACAAACTGACACCCTTGAGTGCATATATGGCTGTATATACTTGTACGTTTTTTTCACAGTCAATAAACAGTTGTGAATGGCCTGCAAGCTTCCAGTAGGGCAAATGTGTCTCAGTGCAGTAGAATATACAGTCTTAGAGCAACAGGGACACTTTACTGGAGCTGATCGATTAAGAATATAAACTCACATGAATCTCCAAACTGTTTGGAAGAAATGGAGAGTTATAGAGAGATGTTAAGTTCGGATTTTTCGTCTGATTTATGGCATCTGGAGCGTGCTTCTTCCACGGTCTATTAAATAGAGCTCAGTGAAATGACAAAAATGAATAGTGCAGCCTAAAGCCTGACAGAGAGGACACATGGTTTTCAAGTTAAAAATATGGTGTTCAAGCTAAAAAGTGGCATCATATACTTAGTACAGTGAACACAAGCTTTAATCAATCAAATCAATGACATTCGATCAATTAAAAGGCACACTGAAAAACAAAAAATAGTTGCACAAGCAGCTGGTACACACAGGCTTCAACTATATTATTGGTGAAATTTCTGTTTCTGCTCCAATCAGTGAGATGTATCCAGACTGTCAGTTCTGAAATTTAACGTGTGCAGTTCAGAGTGCCTCAAACAACCTCCTTTTTGTGTAACAATGTTAAAGTTTTCCTCCACTCAACTTTCATATGATTTGGGTCATGGTGAGAATGCAACGACTCAAATGCAATTCTGAAATGCTGCATGAATTCATATTCCTATTGCTTAAGTGACAAAGACATTTCCCACAAATGCACCAGAATAGTTTTTTATGACTAGAAAAGAAGAACACCTTGGGCATAATGTGTCTTTTTGTTAACAGCTTTTCAGATTTAAGCGAGGACAATCATTTTTAAACCATTAATAGTGGTTAAAGGTTTTGCCAGCTGTTCTTGCTAAAATTACCTCATGTTTTGTGGAATTTTTTATTGTTTTGTTCATCTAACATTCCCTGTAACTGTATTGTACATTACTCAGTGATAAGACAAGAAAACAACATGCCTTTATTTGTGGTATTTAAGTCCACTTTATGTCACTGTGACAGTCAAATCCGATTTTTGAAATCCCAAAACATTAATATTCTAATGGTAATGGAAATAACTGCAACTGCATTAGACTGTTTTGCACGCTGGAAAAAATTAAGACTTTGAGGACTGGTAGAGGTTTTATGGAAAATGATGATATGTAGCAGCCAGGCACAGTCATTGTTGGGGAGTTCAGCTATTGGTTTCTATGGAGCACTTCTGCTTTAATGTTTATCATACGTTGAGTCATACATTTTACTTTTGAAAGGTCTCTGAGAAGGTGAACATGAAACAAGACCTAACAGCATAAATCTGACAAAATCTTCTCTACAGTATGTGGTTTTATTCATAGGAGGAAGCCTCATTTCATAACTTTGTCTGGTCAGACGGGTGCACTTTCATCTAAAAAATGTTCATAAGATGGGGAACAGTAACACAGACACTGTGTTCTTTGAAAAAAATACAGCCAAACAGCAGCAAACAATTATGTATGTTCTGCCTTACTGAGAAAAACATGACACTCTGTAACTGTCCGTGCTGGTGTCCATGTATTATCTATCTACTAAACCTCACCTCTGTCCATTAGGGTTCATTTTTACTGTGGACTGTTGTCAAGCTCCTGTCAATGCTGGTCCCTCACCATCATCCCCCCCTATATACTGTACATTTACAAACATACTGAAGGCTAAACTGCTTGAAAAAACACAAACACAATTTTTTTCTTTTTCTTTCTTATGATCTTGTTGAGTATTTTTCTCTTTAGATGCAGTCTTCACAGCAGGTCATTGATTCTATAATTTAGACATCTTGTCTTTATCAAGATAAAGATTAAGACCCTCTTTATTGTCACTTGTCAGTACTTGTTTACATTGAAACTAAATGTATCCTCTGGATTTGACCCATCCTATACACGAGGATGTTGACACAAATATTTATCTGACATAAACAAATGATTGGTTCTTGGTTTAAAGGCTTTTTTCAACAACAAAAAGCTCACCATTAGTTTGTTTAGAGAATCTTTATTTAGAGGGCCACATGCTGATGATGTATGGACTAAACCAAAATTGTGTCATTTTTCAATGATAAACACTGAATATGGTACAGAGAAATTTTTTTGTATCTAATTTGTATTAAAAAAGTAAAGATTTCTATGTGCCCAGCTAATATGTGGTATTTTACATCTGACTGTTGAAACTGAATGGTATGTTAATCTAGAAGAAGCAAAGGCATTATTTGTCCAATGTGCTGTTGAAATGATATAATAAAAATGGTTCCATTTTGTTTGTTTTGAACTGTGTGACACACTCTTAAGTAAGATAAAAATAGATATTGGTTTAGTAAGAATGGATGGTACATAAAGACTGAGTTGGCTGTTCACATATGAAACATATAAATTAGCCAGTTATCTGGAGAAAGCCTGGGAGAAGAAGGAAAAAAGTGCTTTATCGAGACAATCTGTAGATACTGTATGTGTTCTTTATGTGAATGGTTCATCTGGGATTTATGTTTTGTTTGTGTTTCTTTTCTTCTCCTTTTTTCCACATTCTTTATATATGCAATACCAGAAGATGTATGTTTTGTAAAAGAGACTCATAATCCCTAAAAGCATGGGACAAATGTTTGTAATGACACAGAAATAAAACAAAAACCTGCCTGTGGACTGCTGTAGAGAATTTCTGCTAAGATTTATCAATGTTTGTTTTATTGCCTGTGTGTGTGTGTGTGTCTGTGTGTGTATGTTTATGTATGGTTGTGTGTGTAAGTGTATGTGTGCGCAGGCCTTCCTTCAGGGTTTTGTAATATGTGACCTAGAGGAACTATCTGATAGACCGTTTCATGCTCCTGTCTGTTTCCCCTTTCCTTTCTACGGAAGCGTATTGCATTCACTTGAATGGGGTAATTTTCTTTCTGAGTTTATAGAGGGCACTCAAAACATTGGACACATGCTCTCTTTATTGAGAGCTCGATGTAATGGAAGCAAACATGACCTGCTTGTTTAGTTTAATCAAGTTTTACTTTGACCTGGATTTAAGACACTGGGAGATTGTAACTGGACATATGTGCGGAGCAGGAGTCACCATAGATGGGAGTCAACTGGCGGTTGGCTGTTCTCATGAAGTATCTCGATAATTCAGAGAAAAAAATTACCATGAAAAACAGAAAAATAACTACCCCGAAAACAGAAAAATAACTACCCCGAAAACAGAAAAATAACTACCCCGAAAACAGAAAAATTACTCCAAAAAACAGGGGAAAAAATAGCCAGAAAAACAGGAAAAAAGATTAGTCAGAAAAACAGAAGAGAAATAACTACTTAGAAAAATGTCTACAATGAGACAAAGGACAGACATAGTTTTTTCAGGTTAATGCATTCTAGTAAGGATAACAAACATCATCAGAACATTGAATTGTGCTCAAAGATATCATCATTAAAAGGATCTGACCACTTGAGATATCTCTCTGGAAGCATTAGCTGCTCCTCGCCTTGCCACAACCAGACAATTCTTACACCAACATGGGGACCCTGGAGAATGAAGTGCAGCAGATTTTCACTGATTGTGTTGAACATGTGGGTGTGTTGGGAGCACGATGAAGGGTCAGCTACAGTGCAATCTTCCTTGCATTCCAGTTGAGAGCATATGAGGTCTTTGGCAGAGAGGGTCATGGCATGGGCAAGCTCTTTCATGGTGAAGTGGTTTAGGGGGTTAGTTCAACAGAACACTGCACAGTACCTGCTTTGAAACAACACATTTAACAGGCACGACTAGTTGAGGGTAGTAGCATGAAATCAAAACACCCTCTGACTTAGCACAGAACTGCAGGGTTGGAATATGAATTGAAGAAGACAGTAAGTACATTAGTTATATAAAAGGCTTCAAGTTGGGATTACGCTTCCCCTGATATGAGAATTCAATGTGCTAGCAGTCTTGATAGTTTTTTTAATTATCTGGTACACTTATGTAGGATACTTTGTTTGGCATGTAGAAACACATTTTTAGAAACAAGATTTTAATTGCATAGACCAATATTAACATAAAGCTGCAGGTTTGTTGTGATTGTGATCACTCAAAATAGTGGAAAGTAAAATGGTGGATTAAACCGTTTAGGCAGTTAAAGGCTTTCTGTGGCTTTATTTGAAGTATAGTTGAGTAAAATGCAGAAAGAAAGTGAAATGTCATCAGTATAGAATTTTTAAATAATCATCCTCATGTATATTTCTACTGACATTATATCTCCATCAAACTGTCTGGTGCTGAGACACAATGGAGGTCCTAAAATGAGAACATTTGAACTGGAGGCTTGTCATATGTAATTAGGCATGAATCATCATATCACGTCAGAAAAGGTGTGATTTGCTAAATTCACACCTCAAAATCAGTATTTATTAAGATTTCTTTCACAAATTGCACAACTCTGTTCTTATCTAGAAGTATTCATTCAATTACCACTGATTCTTCTTTTTCGCTTGCTATTTTATGACCTGGATAATTGAGACTCTTCATTTACTTCACAGACATACTCAGATCATTGTGTTTTCATTATTTGAGCTTGCCACATATATACTCTGACTGGTACACTGTAACAATACATGCAATAACCTGTGTTTAGCATGAGGAGTGTGAGGCATTGCAGCAGGGTAGGTGGCCTATAAATAGCCATAGCCCTGGGGCCCTTAGAAGTCTTTGGCTAGCCTTGACACACACACATACATACATATGTTATATTAAAGCAAGTGTTCAAAAAATAATGTTTGGTATGAAACTGACTATTATTAAGGTAAAAGCTGTATTTTATTGTTTTTTAATGAACAAATGTTTATGCGTCCATGATGATAGCTAAATAGCCTGGTATTATGGTGAAAATAGTGAAATATTAACCAGTGTCTGTTTATCTCTTCCACACAGCGCATCGTGACACTATAGACAAGACTGGTGAATCATGAGTACCATCTGTATCATTTACTTTGCAGTAAATTGGATTCCTTGCTCTGAAGCACATACTTCAGAACAACCTACAATAGAAAAATCTACAATAAAGGTAAATGAAAATTTCAGTCAGTTCTTTGAAGTGTTTTTTAATAGGACTGTTTGATCACAGGCTGCGTTGGGCCTGTAAAAGCCTGGTCCAGAGTGATATGGCTATAATGGAGCAGATGTAATTCATCACATTTTTAGCCCTTTTACAACTGACAAAACTGCTGCAGTGAAAAAAACACTACAAATCCATTGGGCCTCATTTTGCAGGACATAAAAGTGAATCTTAGGACAGAAATTTCAAAGTGCAACATAAAACTGAGCAATGACTCTAGTGTTGGCACTTTGAGGGAGCCAATTCAAGCAGCATTGCCAATTTGATGTAAATTGTTGAGGATAGGTTATTACTTTATATCCTTTCGTTCAACATAAGTAATACTCTGTCTCATAAAATTGCACAGATTATCAAGACAGAGTTTGTATGAAGTTAGAAAAATTCTTGTTGTAATGACATTGATGTCTATTTGAAATGTGACAAACATAATGCTACTGATGTTAGAGGATCTTGAAAAGCAGCACGGGGAAAGGGCAACCACTACTGATACTGATGGGTTGATAAGGGGTTTAATGATGCACAGAGGTTGCAGCACATATATAGTTAGTGAGGGATCCATTATCTGACTATATGTCACAAGAGAGTCCCCAACAATAACAACAATGAAGGAACTACAAAGACCTTTTTACCTTTATAATGCTAAAGCTTCTGATACACACCTAATTCTTATTATTTCTGACCCTTGATACTTGAAATCACAGCAAAATGATGCATTAGTGGGGCAGCAAATATCATGTTGGGAATCTTGGAGGGAAATTTCTTACCATGGCCGCCTCTGGTAAGAAAAGGCATCCTGTTGATGGCAATAGGAACAGTGCCATGCTTATTGTGGAAATGGTGGACATGGTGCGTGGTGCTGAGACTAGAAGACACACGTGCTGTTCCAGTCTGGATGGGGAGCACAGTAAGCAAGGCAAACCAGAAGGCTAGTCTTGAACAATAACTTAGGCCCATGCCTAGGCTAAAGCCTGACCAGCTGTTTTGCTGTCCAAGCACAGGGGTGGCTGCAGAGAGTCTGCCCATGTATATTAGATCCACATGGGCCAAGGAGAGACGACTTGACCACGCTTTGGCCTCTGACAGTTCAACTTGAAGACAGCAGGGCATCTCAGTGACAATCTGGGCCCATTTCATTCATAATCCCTTAGTTTAGTTAGGGATGATTGAAAAATATCGTTTGAATACGTGAAAAAAACGTATTTCAAGAAAGCAGTCAAAATCCAGTGTTCTAGTTCTTGTTAGTGAAAGGAGAGCAACTAACTTAACATGTTTGCCATGAGAAGATGTCTACTGCACAGAGAAGTCAGCCTTAATACCTCATTGAAAACCATCCCAGGGAACATTTTTTTTCAGAAAGAGAGCTGAGTGTTTCCAAAATGCAGGAAAGATACACATCCAAATAAAGAATGGAGACGAATCCACTCCTGAAATTTCAAGCAGGCATATTGCTCGACCATTATATCTAGGCACGAAAAGTGGCAGGACGGAGCTTCATGTGATAAGAATTCTGATAAGAGTCTCCATCGCCCACAGGTAGAGCTGGAGGGCAGCTGAGCCTGCCCGCTAAGAAGAGTGCCCCTCCACCGCAGTAGAAGACATAACACCCGTCCGTGGGAAACTGGATCATTTCATTAAGCAAAAAGGACAAGAAGATAAAAATAAGCACAAGTGAGGAAGATGCAGCGATGAATTGTGATGCAGGAACCAGCGCTTTTGTTCCCCTTTAGCCAGGGAAAGAGAGCAGAGATAGGGAGGGGGAGAGAGAGAGAGAGAGAGAAAAGAGAGAGAGAGAGAGAAAGAGAGAGAGAGAGAGAGAGAGAGAGAGAGAGAGAGAGAGAGAGAGAGAGAGAGAGATCTGCAGCAGCGCGGTAAAGGGGAACATCCAGAAAAAAATAAATAAATAATTTCTCAGCAGCTCCTCATTCACTCCCTCGCAGGCGCAGCAAATCCAGCGAACGGTAACCTCTGGTGTGGCAGAGATCCACCAGAATGCAGAAGTGTTTCTATTTCAAACGCACGTATGATCCTTCCCTCATGCTCCACCTGCTCAGTCTCATGCAGTAAAGATTACTGCTGCATTCCCTTCACTGCTGCTGCTCCTTTTTTTCTCCCCTTTATCCTCTCCCGTTACCTTGTCCAGATCTGCTGCTGCTGCCTCTGACTGAGGATGGTTAACGCGACAGCTGCGTGTGTCTGTCTCTAGAGGAGGGCAGGTGATTCTCCTCAGATGAGATGGCTCAGATGGCAGAGAGAGACTAAGACGTTGCCTTGGACTGCTGCAGCAAAAAAAATATGCTAATTAAAAACACCGTCGTATCATAATGAATCCCGGATGGATGAAATTCCTGGACAGCCTGGACCCCTTGCAAAAATAACCTTGGTTTGCAGTTGTGGTCTAAAGGCGAGAGAAAGGAGCTCTTCTGAAGGCATACTGTAGTCAGAGGCTCAGATCCAGCGAGGCACAGCATGTGCCTCTGTGTGTGTGTGTGACTGTGTGTGTGTGTGTGTGTGTGCGTCTGAGAAAGTCTGCGAGCAAATGAGTGAGGAGGGGAGGGGGGAGGAAGAGGGTGGGTGAGCGATAGCAGAAGGGAGGGAGAGACAGGAAGAGACGGCAAGAAGAGAAAACAGGCAGCCACAGAGCAAACACACGGGGAAATAGTGAAGCAAGAAAATGGGCTGTGTGAATAAATACATGCTACAGATTCACAGCGCACTTGGCTTGCAGGTCCTGGCAGAAACACGTAGGAATCATACTGCAGAGGAGGAGCCTGATTTAGGTGAGCTGTCAGAGCTGTTACAGAATGAACACAAGGGTATAGGTATGGACGTGCTCCTAACATAAAGAGCTATAATAGGCATCAATGATAGAAACATAAATACCTGTCAAAATGATACAATACAGCCTACAACCTCAGGCAGAGGAAGCTATAGTGGATGGTTTGTGATCCATTTCGAGGAAATTGAGAGCCTACATGAAAATTCAATCTCAAACCTCTCTTTTCCCAGCATTGCATTATGATAGCTTCTCCTGTTTTTACACTCCACATCAATTTGCTCTAATCCCTTTGCCTGTTTTCACCTCATATCTGTATACAAGTCACCTCTCTGTAAGAGAGCGCAGTAGCACTCTGCTCTCATGCTGCTTAACCATGCAGAACTTATTCCTAGCTATGACTGATCTGAGTTCAGAGGTATTCTGACACTTTCAGAGCTGCTCAGGGTTTTTGGGGTTGGGAAATGTGATGATAAGATGAATTGGAATATATTGACACTTCAGAGTATGAACACATTATCAGGAAAGGAGAGACAAAGTGGGGAGGGACGGGTAGGTAGGTAGAGGAGATGGAGCCAAATAGAAGAATCCGAAGAGAGAGATTGCAGGGGGAGAGGTAAAAGGAGAGGAAGAGAGACTGCGGCTATATCAACTAAATCACAGTCGATAGAGATATCAGCTGGGATTGCCTAGTTGGTTGAAAGGACACGCATGGAAACAGGAGGACAGAGGCAAACCATGCAGCACCACCTCTCATAGTGACAAGAAGTCGACGCAGGCCATTACTCAAGCAGGGTAGGGGGTGGGGCGAGTTGGGGAGTGAGGCTGATTGAACAAAAAGAACAGAGGAGGGGTGAGTGCATAACACTCTGGAATGGCAAGTGCCCTAAGAACATGTACGCGTTCATCTGCTGGTATCCTGAACATAAATAATTTGGGTTTTTTCCTCATCTGTCCAATATGAGTCGTAGGGAGGTTTAAATGCTTTATGTGCATCATCTTCTATATGTTCCTGAGTAAATATTAATTCTGGCAGCTTAATCAAACGTACAAAGGCCATGATGCAGAGCACTGCCTGGCTATACCATTATAGACACATTTACAGTATAGTCATCATTATGTAGTGTGGGAATAAACCTCTGGTGACGTCAACAGAAAAGTCAGTTTCAGCTGACATCTAAGGACAGTCAGACAAATAATTTAAATCTAAAAATTCTTTACTATATTTGCACGGAATTGTGAACCATAATGTTATTTCCAGTAACCGTCAGGACTGGGGAAAAAGAAGTTGGAGTGGGATGATGATTTATAGCCAGTGACTTAGACTGTCAGGCTATCCAGCATATAAACATCTTTCTCGGTGGTGATGATATCTTGGTGAGAGCTGTCTAGAATGAAAGGATTGCATTAATCAATTTACGTGCTTGAGGGTTGCTCGACATGATGAAAGCCACGCTATCTGGACAACAAGACAGGGGAGGATGGGTAAGGCAGTGCTGATTGTAACCTTGTGTTGTCCTTGGGTATTTAATAAGTTGAGCATCCCACACAGCGTTTTCTATTAATGCACACCTCACAGGATACACATCAAATGTGAATTTGATGTATGATGATATATTTGATGGTGAGCTTTATTATAAAATGAATTGCAATAGACCTCCCATAGATTTACAAATGCGATGACTGCCGTTTATAGCTGCTATTTCTGTGGTTCCAGTCTAATAAACCTTTGATTTGCATTTTTACATTTTCCTACAGGCTATTTTAAACCTATTTTCCCCACTTATAGAGCAGTTTGGCAGATCTTTGGGAATTTACATAATCAAATTATTTTCACATATATGGAATAAGATACAGTATATAGACTATGAACAGATAATGTTTAAATTTCTTTATAAGAAAACCAAGTCAAGGAGTTCACAAACTTGCAAATGACATGATGTGAGAGGACGTGTACAGCGTTTTAAAGCCTTAAGAAACCTAAATGTGCACTGTTTGTTCTCAGGAGGATTTGTGAGAGAAGATTTTTCACAGACATCCAGTCTCGCCCCAGGGGGTAAAGTAGCAGGATTAATCATAGCACTTTCAGATTAATTACTCATAATGCGAGCATCCTCTGAAAGGCATGGCCTGCAGTTGTGATGTTTGGTTGATTTCATTAGGCTCAAAGCGACAACACCTAAAATAAGCCAGGCTTAGAGAGCAAGGAAGGGAGAAAAAAAAGAGAAACATGAAGGCACGGAAATGCAAAACAGTTCCACCAACAGACAGATGTAAATGTATAAATGGTGTAGCTGGAAGAAGAATTGGGCAAAGGCTTAAAAGAGAAATCATCACATAATGATCTAACGGCACCAGGTTAACAGAACAACTGATTCCAGTGGTTTTTTTTCTTAATTATGTTGAAATGTTGCATCACATGGAGAGATGACAATCATTATAAGCTCATGGAGATTTCCATCATGGAGTTGTAGTGAAAAAAAGAGAGGCATGGATGCTTAATGAGGTCAGGTATCTTGCTACAGGAACGATGGACCTCTGGATGCCCTGCTCTACTCACACAGCTTGCTCTTCTCTACATTCACACCTTGATTAAACATGATTTTTCACTTTTTTATAGCAACTTTGGTGCCATGGGAGACTGTGTGCACTCTCCTCTGAAAAGACACTACAGTACATGTGACAGTGGGTTCCATATTGTTGGCTGCACATGGCGCTGGCAAAAATAGATTCCATTTGCTTGTTTAGCTGAGCTTACTAGCCTCAGCATGTCTCCTGGAAAGGAAGAGCAGCAAATGCTTACAATGTGGAGGAAGCCCTCCCAACAAGAGGGAAATGTAACAGTCTTTTGAATTTGAACAAGAAAAATCCTTGAACATTGTATTTGTATGGATCCAAAGAGATGTAATCTTTGAGTGCATGGGGAACTGTTTGACCTGTCTATCTCCATCAATGTCTTGCCATGGCTTTCAAAATGAGGCAGGGAGAGGACAGTGGGCAGGCTCCTGTCACACCAGAGAAAGATACAATCTTTGCTAGGCTCTTCTCCCAATAGCCTAATTTTGATGATGAACCTAAAAAAGAATCAGCAGGACAGTTGGACACAGAGGAAGCCCTATTTTTGTCGATCTACTCAATAAAACAAAGCTGAGATGCATGTCAGTTTTTTCTGTTTATATGATTGCAAATTATGGTGGAAGTTTGGGCCATTAGGAGATTCATAAAATGTTGAAAATGTTGATCTTCATCGATAAACTACAATTCAAGCTACACTTGCCTTCCTCATTATATTCATGATTATGAATAGCCTACATTTATTATTATTTATGAATGTATTTAGGCCTTTAAAATGTGTGTGTCTTTGACAGAGCAGAAATGTAGTTCTAAAACAACTCTGTTGCCTTTTACTGTACAGTAACCACTCCATCTTTTCTTTAGCTTCATTTTTATTTCATTTGGTTGAAAAATATTAATAAAGTTCTTACGTCTTCATAACTTTGTAGTATCCAGTTTCCTAGCAGGTTACTACATAATGATACTTACATTAATGATTTCCTTCATTAATCATTTTGTGGGCAGTGATGGCCTAAAGGTTAGAGAAGTGAGTTGTGACTGGATTTATCCTGCCCAGACTAGCTGGATAAATCTGAGTGGGCAAAGTGAAGAAGCAGCGCTCACCACCACTGAGGGACCCTTAACCCTGACTGCTCCAGTGGAGCTGCTCAGTGGCCAGCAGATTAGACTGTGGTTATACTGGGCAGCTTCCAGGCATGAATATGTAACTGTGTGAATCTGATCAGGGCTTTCCTGAAAAAGAGAGGATCACTCTCACAGAAACTCGCCTGAACAAAGAAAAGTAAAAAAAAAAATGATAGTGTGATATTTGCAGACTAGATATTTCAGAAGCCATTATTGTGAAATGTTGTGCTGTCATCTCATCTGAAGAAAATAGTAACTGGCAGTAATAAACAAATCAAGACCTTTCATGCAAGATGCCTGATTGAATGGAAGTTAAAATGGATGGAAGTTCCTATAACTATATAGGAATGTAGTCCATGCATAAAAAAATATTGCATTAAGACATACTTGAAGTCAAAATTCAACATGCTGGCATCTTGGTGCTGAGCTGTGTGTGTATTCTCAGTGTTAAATATGATGAAATTGCTCCTGCTCAGTGGAGGAAAGTAACTAAGTACATGTATTCAAGTAGTGTACTCAAGTACAATTTTGATGCACTTGTACTTTACTTTCAGAGAGAAATATTGTATTTTCTTCTCCTATATATATTTGACAGCTGTAGTTATTTTTCAAATAATATATTTGAATATTCCAACATTTTTTTAAATGGTTACCCTTTAATTTCTTTAAAAAAATATGTTCATGGGAAAGGTGCTACATAAAATGTACTTATTGTATAATACAATGTAACTAATCTATCTAATCTACCCACAGTATCTAAAATTGGCACCATATCAATAAACTCCAACATTAAATGTATTTGTTAGTGATGGAAAAAATAACAACAATATAATACACTACAATAATATAATGAGTAATTTTACTTTTGATACTTTAAGTACATTTTTCTGATAATACTTCTGTGCTTTTACTTAAGTAACATTTTTAGAATTTTTAGAGATGCTGCATGTACTTCTTATTGTGCTAAGAGGCTAACACACAAATGCTCCAGTAGATGCCATTAACTTTTTCAGAAGAAGAAGATGGCGCCAGTCAAACCTCAAATGATGGAAAACCATGTGGAGAAATGCTGGAAATATGGGTTAGGGTTAGTTAGTAAGGTTAAGCATTATTTATGGTTATTTCTCCATTAATTAGAGGAATTTTGTAGACTCCTCATCTGCACACACAGACCTCATGTTGTCATCTCTTCAGTGAAGCAGAGGACTGAGCAACGTTGGAGTCATGCTCTTCATAAACACATTTGCTACGTCTGTTTCCATTGCACTTTGCATTTTCTGTTTATTGATACACAGACTTTTCCACTTTGTCAAACATAAATCTAAATCTCTTTCCTTTTATATTTACATACAGTTTTTTATTTATTTATTTATGGCTTTTACCCCATTAATGTGGGTTATATGCACATTCAGACTCAATGTGCACATTGAAAATGTACTTCATAAACTAAACAGAGACTTTTATCTGTACCTACCAAGTAAACTGAAAACTGGGCCTCCTTTGCAGTTATGCCTTCAAAGCTTTCTAATAAATTGAAGGTTGAAGGTTAGGTCATGGACAAAGAAACAAGGCCACTGGAGGAACACACAGAAAAACATCAAATAGGAAGAGATATTCGGACAAAGCCTTATGTTACATGTCAATATTCATTTGTAGTGTTCTGTTTCATTTCCCCTTGGCACTTCATACTGAACAGCACCACACACAATTTAACGAGAGACAGGGGCAGGCTCCGAAGGAAGTGGAAGATTTTAAGTGGAATGCACTTGCAAACTCCACAAAATACTATTCGATGATGCCAAACTCTACCGATTAATGTCAATGGATACAGAGTGTTTTCAGCCAATTATTGAAAAATATGTTAATCGCATGAATACATCAATGTCTACAATAATGATGAAAGTGAAATCCATTTGTATTTCACCCCTCCCCCAGAAACAACAACAACAACAGCAACAAAATGCAAGTCCACTTGAAATTGCAGTGAAAGGCTGCTTATCATGCTTCTCAAGTGTTGAGGGTCAGTGAACACCACTTCTGAAAACGCACCGCTAGTCTCTCCGTTTGCAGTGTATGAATGATTGCATGGATTTTTTCCAAAATGATTGGCTATCCCAAACCTAATAGTAGAGAGTGAAACTAAACTATATACCACTCCAGCAGTGTGCCTGCATCAGCCCTGACTTATTGTCTATCAGTACTCATTCGCAACCACACAGTATAGCAACTAGCTACAAACAAACTAGAAATACCCTAGAAACTATATTAAATATTGTCTTGCCAAATATACCATAGCAACCACCTAGCAACAGCCTTAATTGCAGATCCAGATACACATTTAAAATTATCCAGTATACTGTAAATAACAAATTTAGATGATTATTTTTCTGCTTGGGAAAGATATGAACAGCACATTTAACATGTTTTGCTGTCTTTCTCACATTCTTTACTGTTTCATAGTGCCCCGTTATTAAAGGTGGGAAATTGCAGAGCTGATCCTGGTACCAGGTAAACTAATCCTGCAAGAAAGTTGTCAAGTTAGGGTCTGAAAGTCTTTTAGACAATGCTTATTACAAGTCTTCTTCAATACTTTTTAACTTCACATAATCTATAGTCTGGAGTGTTATTGCATATGGGATGGGATATTAGCCTGGGTAAACCCATGCTCTCATTCCAGCAAGATTCTACATCGCTCACAAAGTTAGCACCAAGACAAAATTGAGATAGGGAACCAATCACAGAACGGGAAGGCGGCCTCAAGGCGATGACGACCGTAGAGCAACTCTGTTTACATCCAGCATGGCGGCTACAGAGGTGCAGTAACCATTCAAAGCAGCAGTAGATTGTGTGCTAAATAAATTAGAAGGCAAGATCACTTTGAAAATAGAACAAAAACTTGCACTGAATGATTTTTCCTTCATAAAAAGGAAATGTTTGCGCTGCTCCCTACAGGCTCTGAATACGTCATCGTCTATTGTTGATATGATTGGCTGTAAGTTTGTCCAGTAGCGTACAGAAGCATTTGATCGACATTCATTGATCCCGCCTTCAATACGAGGAAATGAACAGCTCCTCTCCAGACCCTACCTCAATCTCACATGAGATTGAGACACGGTCTGGTGTTAGCCAGGCTAATGGAATATAGGATTATATATTAACATTATAATGCGATAGCAAACAGCATATTAAAATTACATATACATGTATGTTTGTCCCTTGTTGTAAAGATAACATTGCTGTGTATCAACACCTCCATTGTTTTTGTTATTAATGAAGACATTTCAACAGTGATTCTTTTGGCCACGTGATAAAACACTTAAGCCTGTATAAGTAAATGTGGGCATCAACTGTATTCACTGAATACCCCCCTTAATGATGCACTTACACAATGCAAAAAGAAATGTATCTATTAAAATATTATTTATTGAAGGTGTCTGAGGGTACCGAGGGACAATAAAAGCTGCCATTTATACTGTTTGTTAACCCAAATGGCCTTTTGAATATCTATTGCCAGGTCATAAAACAAATTACTTTATCACTGACCAATTAACAATAGTGTTCATTGTGTATTGAGAAAAGGTGATATTTCAAAATCAAATCAAATGAGAAATGGGCATATACATCTGATAGTACTGTATAAGGGGCGGTATTGTACTGTAATTCACTATAGAAGGGAAGCTTAGCCGGTCTTTTTTGTTATTCATTGAAAACAGCTGAAAGTGACTGAACAATCTATCAAATGAATTGGAAGCAAAGAGAAAATGTAAAGGTTCTTTTTTGCTGACCATGCAGAGACTGGTGCTTTGTTGTACAATGACCACAGATTGAGCCGGGAATAGAGAGGAGGTGACAAAAGAGAAGGGGTGGATCGAGAGAAATAAGAACACAGGGAAAGGAGAGTTTGTTTGTGTGTGCAAGAGAGAGATACAGGAACAGAGAGATCACTGGTGCATCCGCAAGGCATACGTACATAGCCTAAATACAAAGCCTGGTTTCTGTGACCCTGCAACAAAATTTCATCCAGCTCATGTATGGTACTGCTCTGTTGTAAATGATCTCTAGTGTGTCTACGTGCAGGTGCAGTTAGTTGTTGTAAGAGCACTATTGCACATACATATTGCATTGTACATGAAGACTGTATAGACAAGATGAGTTATACTGACCCATGAAGAGGGATCAGTGTAGTTTTGTACTTTTGTTGAATCCTTTGTAATACTAGACCAAATCTTCAATGCCTTTGGGTTGGTGTTTGTTCAGGCACTTTAATGGGAAGCATATTAAGTTTACTTGTGATGATGCTCTATAAACAATAAATAAACTTACTTTGCCTTGGATTTGCTGATAGTTTATCATATTGTGAATTTGAGATCAAAAACTAGATTTTTAAATCCATCTGCACATAAATAAATAGTCAGTGAATTCATTTTTGATCAACAAACAGCATCACTTCTTTAGGTATTGCAATCTGAAAGAATCTGTCAAATGTGTTGAAGATTGGTGCATGTGGTGAGGTCCATCACATAATGACATGTTTGCCAAGGTAGACATTTAGTGTCACAACTGAGCTTGCATGTCAAATCAAAAATGTATGGGTTAGTTACAGTGGCTCTGACTATGACTGTCTGACTGTCTTGTCTGTCCCTGTTTCCACAAATGAATCAGAATGCCAATTTTATATGGATAGTGAGTTTTAATAGGTTACAGAAGCGGGCTGGGGGAAAGTGAGGGATTAACACATGGGCTTTTATCAGGCCACAGACCCAGCTCCACAGCAGCCAGTTACTCTGGTTGAAGGGAAAAGACGACAATTGTGACCTCAAGAACAGGAATCCATCTTGGGTTAAAGTATATCAAGAATGATGTATAGTCTGCTGTTCATAGTATGCTGAGCACACTCTCTGTGTATCAATGACAAGTGAGGCTTTTCTCTCTCCTTGTACCATGTATGTCAGACCAGCAGTAATCCAAGGTGACATTTCTTTGCACCGCCAGAAAAAATAATCCTGTACATTTATGGTACTATAGTGTGTAATTGTAATGACTTTTTTTAAATTTATAAGTTATATGAGATAAAGTCCTATATATCTCAAGTCCAGACCCAAAATGTAGACACAGGCTTGCCAAAGTGGATTGGACGCAATCACACTGACAGAGCTGCATTGCATGCACTCTCTCTAAATTCTTCATCACAAGCGGTTATAATTGTATTGTGCACCGAACAGAGTGAGAGCACTGGCTTTGCAAGACTAACAACAAGTGAATGATGTATAAGTGAGTGTGTCACCATATCTGTGAGTGTTAAAGAGAGTGACAGAAAGACAGAAACCAAGCCAGATCGAGGCAGATTCTGAATCTGAAGGCCTCTGTGTGTGCGTCTAGCCTTTATGATGTAAACTGAATGTAACCTTTCTCCTCTCACACAGCCCCTGCAGGAGTGACTGGGAAGCCCCGGTCCCCCTGGGAGCCGGCATAGACTGGCATTCATCTGAGGCTCAGCTGCTGCGTGGTCTGGGTGTCAAATGAAACCCACCATGTTTCCATGCAGAGCGGGGCACAGAGGGACACTAAGAGCAGGCTGGGGACTGTCCACTTGGTAATCAGTCGCTGCATAATGTTAGTCCCTAAACTGGACTGTGCCTTTGAGACATTTTGGGGAATATCATTGAGGAAATAGGCAAATAAACAGAGACAGTAACTGCCAATGTGAGACAATTTATACCATATTTTGCATCTCTGTACACACCCACAGCACTCATTGTGTGGCAAACCTCTGACCCCACTTTTACACCATTTATTGATGTAATTATATGCGATCTTGGGTACTTCACCTGCAGGCACATTACTGTTGTGCTGTAACTTCTACTTTGGTTGGTGACAAAGCAATTTTGAAAAACATTTATAAAATAAATAGCTTTCATATGAATATTATTTCAAAGTTTCTCTTTAACAAATTACTTGTTATTGTAAAAAGAAATCTCAGTTGCTCTCTTCTCTGATGCAAAATGGTTCCTCTACAGATATGACACTGCAAAGCCCTTTGGCCAGCTCTTACCTTTGTTGTTATGGAGTCTGAAACTGCCTTTGCCTGTTTAAATTGGTCATCATACCAAAGCAATTTCAGGCTGATATACAACCTTGCTGGAAACTCCTTTAAAGGAATCTTTCATTTTTATTGTTTGCTTATACTACTGCTATAGAGGATTTCCCTTGTTCTACATCTGACACACAAAGTGAGAAAAAACTGGGGCAAAACATTCATAGATTTAGTTAGAAAACATGTTTGGGATTTTTGTTCCCACTTTTCCTGTGTACTGTAGTATTTGTACATTATTTATAATATACTAATGCATGTACAGAAAGATGGACTGATTGAGGGATGGATGGACAGATAGATACTACAAACATTAATGGACAGTATCGAATATGCTACATCACATAGGTGATTGTCATAAACCGGTAATCAAGTTTTACATTATTAATTTACATAATCTCAGCTAGGAAATACTAAAAAAATAGCTTTCCAACCAAAACCACATATTTTCTAGGGCATATAAGGATGGTAAGCCTGCTGTTGCTTGCATATTTTTTTAAAAGTTATTCACTGAGCAAAATGGCAGGTCTTGTAGGGTGTTCCCAGTATGCAGTGGTAGAGTACCGATGAAATGTGGTCTAAGGAAGGACGATCAGTGAACCAGCAACAAGATCATGGATGCCTAGGGCTCACTGATGTGCATAGGGAGCAAAGTCTAGCACATCTGTTCTGATCCCACAGAAGGGCTACTGTAGCACAAATTGCTGAAAAAGTTAATGCTGGGTATAATAGATAGGTGTCATTTTCTTTTACATCATGTGCATTGCTGGGTGTGTGTGCATTGTTTACCTGGGGGCAGAGATGGCACCAGGCTGCACTATGGAATGAAGGCAAGCCGGCAGAGGCAACGTGATGCCCTGAGCAATGTTCTCCTGGGAAACCTTGGGTCCTGGCATTCATGTGGATGTTACCTTGACACATACCACCTACCTAAACATTGCTACAGATCAAGTACATGGCAACGGTATTTCCTGATGGCAGTAGCATCTTTCAGCAGGATAATATGCCATGCCACACTGCAGAAATTGTTTTTGAATAGTTTTAGGAACATGAGTTCAAGGTGTTGCCTTTGCCTCCAAATTCCCCAGATCCCAATCTGATTGAGTTTCTGTGGGATGTGCTGGAAAAATAAATCTGATCTATGGACGCCCCACCTAGCAACTTACAGGACTTAAAGGATCTGCTGCCAACATCTTGGTGTCAGACACTGGAGGACACCTTCAGAGGTCTTATGGAGTCCATGCATTGACTAGTCAGAGATGTTCTGGTGGCATGAGGGTTTTAATGTTGTGGCTGATTGGTGTATAGTATATCTAGTGCTCCTTAGAGAAAACTGTCAAATACAGTTTTATGTCATAATACAATTATTATAACTGCTTTCTCTTGATACAAAACTCTTCTCCATGTAACCCATTTAAAGTACAATACTGAAGGTTTTTCATTTTCAGTACAGTTAGTCTTTTCAGGCAGGCATGGGGAGTGAGGGACTGGCATCCCATGTTTTAAATGCACAAGTGCTGCTAGGTAATGTAATTGGCGGAGCTCTATCATAAAATAAGTCTTTTCTGCTTCAAGGAGCTGTCGAGCATGTTGACAATAAGAATAGAGTCAGTTACTTTTAACAATGCAGGCATTTCATTCAATGAGTGAATGGGACACTCAAATCACAGACACAAAATGAGCAAGTCTTTAACGAGTGCTCTCAATATGTGTCGATTTCTAGGCAATAAAGCATCTGCTCGGCAGAAATGAATTCTCTAGGTGAAGTGTTACTGAATAAACCGTAAATGAGACTCTGGATGAGAAAATTTGATTTACCTGCACAATTAGGTGCATTTGACTAAACTGTGCATGGACACTGATAGGTTAATCCAATAACCGTTAAAGTTAAGTCTTTTTGGTTTTACCAAATAACAGGAACCTGGATATTTGTGATAATGATAAAGATAATACCCATTTATGGTCGGACTTCCCATATCAGTAATGACAGGAGGTAAACTCACTGGTCACTCACAATCATAAAATATGACATGAAGTCTACTTCAAAAAATTATTTTTATTTGCCTTTTTTTGGTCTGTATTTGACAGTCGAAAGCGCAGAGACAGCTCATGTTGCAGTTTATATTATGTTATGTGCAGTACAAATCTGTGCAAAACCTGTGGTGGCACTAAAGGAGCAGAGAAGCAGGTTAATATGTCAGTTTAAGTCGTAGAGATATTGAGAGAAATGGGATTTTGGAGTATATAAATGTCTTTCTTTTTTGTCTTGATGGTGAGGAAAAGATACTTCAGCTTGACCCTGTATTATCAACGTGCAAAACTGAGGCCAATATTTTACAGGGATAGTCAGTGGCAGTATCTATACTGATGGCAACGTTAATATTGAATGTTAATCTGCAGTTTTCTGTGTTGGTCCCAATAATATTTGTTGTACTATATTCTAACTAGCTGTTAGCTGTTATCGTGCAGGCCAACCAATGGTGTAACTTCATCACTTAGTTTGTACAGATTTTAGAATATAATATAAAGTATAATTCTGCGCTGCTGTATTGCAGACTGCACAAGTGTATAAATAAAGTGGCCATTGATAGTTTCAGATAAACACACAATCACTAATGATGAATTGAAACCTGCAGCTATGGTAAGACTTTAAATAATAGACAGCTGAGAAACGGTTGTTTTTATGGATTTGGTAAAATCAAGAGAAGTGTCACATGCTGTTTGAAACACATAGATGACAATGTAACTGTGATATACAGTATGCTCACTAATACTAATAATATATTCAATCCACAATGTATATGACATACACTGATTATATAAATTGCTGAAGCGCTAATATCATACATATACTAGAATAAGATACTGACAAAAGCCAGCATAACTCATAACAGGTATGGAAGTTCAACTTGCATGGCCTGAAACTGTGGAACTCAAGAAATGGCTGCAGAGTGATGTTTGCTTCCTGTGACTTCCAATCTCAGACAATGTAAGTGTGGTTTGAAGTCCTCGGTGGACAGGGTGAGTGAAGTGTGTCTTATAGAGGTTTGGATATTTCTTCTAACTCTTTTAGTCAGTGTGACATTGGCAGAAGATTGAACTCCCTCTACAGCATTCAGTTGTTTGCAGGGTGAGTCATAAAAGACCATGACTAATTATGAAATAACCTGTCGCATATCTGAGTGAAACTGGCAATGTGGCTTGTATTTTCCAATCTGTTAAACATAGCTTAGCACAGCCTGTGTCTGTTTGCATTCTAATGAGCTATCAGCTTGCATTAAATTATCCTGATCCATGACACTATATCCAAAGGTTGCAAGAGGTCAGGAAAGCAATGTCTAGTGGCTTTAAATAATGAGCAGGTTTATTTGTAAAGAAGGAATAACTGATTGCTGATGATGTCAATTTGGAAGACTAATGAGAGCATTAAGACACTGTTGTTTTCACTGAAAAACACTACTTCAGTCTTATCCCTGAAAATAGGACTATAGTATTGGACGAAGAAAAATATCGACCTGATGATATTGGTAGATGAAAAGTCAGGGGATCAAAATTCATCCTGATGGGGGCATGAATGTCTGTACCTAAAATGTGTACCAATCCATGTTGTACATGTACAGATATTTCACTGGATGAGTAAAGATTTGGACCTGTGGGTGGCGCTAGTCGAAAAGTCAGGGAATCACCAGACCCATCCTCTGGGGACTATAAATCTCTATACATTTAATGGCAATCCATGAGATGGTTGTTGAGATATTTCAGTATGGACCAAATTGGACTGACTGATACTGCCATGAAGCTACACTGCTACAGTAGCTAGAAACATGCATACTCATAATTTCACGAGTTGCATAATGGTTAGAAGTGGAAGGACAAAAAAAGGAATTATAGTATACAACAACTAAGGAAACACAAATCTTAAATACTATAGCTGGAAGGCAATCTGGCTAGAAATAAATCATACATTTTCATCTACAGTGTTTACAAATTTGATTTTGAATATATGGAAAATAGTGCTCTTGTCATAATCTATTAAGCATTAATAGCATAATCAGCATACAGCATAATCATTTGTGTGTATGCAACTGAATCAATTGACTCACTATTATGTAAACAAGTTACTAATACTATGGATGCCAATGTAAATCAACACTTGTTTGCAGCTTTCTTCAGTAATCTCCTTATTTTAGTAGATTAACATCACCCTATAGGCAAGTAAAAAGTTTGCTGTCATCTAGCACACGTTAACCTGCACAAAAAGTGATATGTGATCCAAATTATTTAGAACTGGCTAACATTTAACTGATGGAGGTTTTGGGGAGACCTGGATATGCATAAACATTTATTGAAACTAGATTGACGAGAACAAAGTAGTACACGGGAAACACTGTGTAATGCTACTCAATTCTGAAGGCTTTCTTCCTGGTGAGCAGTATTTAACCTACTATACCTACAAGATTTATTACATGTCCACATAAGATTATTCTGTACTTGTCTATACATATGTAAGGATTTTATTGGGTACTGGACCCTAAACAAGAAACTATGCTTACCGTTGTTAACCAATGTCATGTTGTCTACATTCAGGTCACATATACATTCTCAGAGGAGACAATCTGACCATCTGAAACAGAGCACAGCATATCTTCATGACCTTGGCTTCCCTAAGAGACAGCCAGTCTTATCAGGAGAGCTGCCTTGCTCAGTCAGTCTTTGCAGAAAGAAAGATGAACTGTTCTGAAAGAGACAAGCCATAACCTAGTGCTCTCATGTTTGTAGATGACATGAAAATGACCACTCATGTAAATACTTAAAGCCTAAAGTACAATATATAATATGAGAGTTCAGTTCAGTTCAGACATGAAAATATTGAGGGAAGTAACATTTATATATGTTTTAATGAAATGCTTTGAACAGCTGGTCAAGGTTTACATCTGCTCCTCACTACCCAGCACACTGGATCCACTACAGTTTTCCTACTGTCCCAAACAATCAACAGAACACCAAAACATATATATTCCACAATACACTATCTCACCTGGACAGGAAAGGGAGCTATGCGAGATTGCTGTTCATTGACAATAGTTCCCTTCCCTGCAGGCTCGTTAGAAAGCCCAATGATCTGGGATTAAAAACCTTACTGCCTTCCCTCACCCAGGCCGTGAGGGTAGGCAGACACACCTCTACTACTATGACCCTTAACACCAAAGCACCCCAGGGCAGTGTTTTGAGCCCCTTGCTGTACTCCCTGTATGCACAGGATTGTGTGGTCACTTTTCACTCTGACACCATCATCAAGTTTCCTGATGACACAGCTGTGGTGGGTATGATCACAGACAACAATCTACTTTTTTTAAAGATTTTGTTGGCATAGACACCTTTATTTAACAGTAGACCAACAGGAAACATGGGAGTGAGAGGGGGGTGTGACATGCAGCAAAGGACCTCCGATCGGGATACGAACCGGGGTCAGCTGCATATATGGCATGCGCTCTAACCACTCGCCCACCTGCGTGCCCGACAACAATCTACTCTTGAACATCAACAAGACTAAAGAGCTGATAGTGAACTTTGGAAAAATGAAGGGGGGGAAACTATGTCCCCCTTAATATTAAGCTGTTTCACCTCAAACACTTGAGGACATTCAGAGTTCCCTCTCAAATACTGAGGAATTTGTACTCCTGCACTATTGAGAGCATCCTGACAAGGAAACATCACTGCCTGGTACGGAAACAGAACCAAACAGGACTGCAAGGCCTGGCAAAGAGTTGTTTGTTCAGCTGTACATACAAAAGGCAGTGCTCTACCCTACCTAAAGGATATTTACACCAGGTGCTGCAAGAATAAATCTAGGAGAATCATTGAAGATCCCAACAACCTGGCTAATAGCCTGCTCCCTCTCCCTCCCTGCTGTGGTTGGGGAGAAAGTACCGGATACGCCAGAACTGAGAGGCTAAAGATGAGCGTCCCAGGCCACTACGATCCTAAATGATCCACTGCCAAAGACTGTTCCTATCAATACAAATCATACAATATACAAAACATATATTACAAATAATTACTACAAATCAATTACAAATTAATCTATATTTATTGCACAATTTGAAGGAACTGACGACATTGCAATACATTTGATTGATTGATTGATTGATTGACTGAATACTAATACTACAGTTTAAAAAAAGTTAGCAGTTCAAGCATTTCCAACTGCGGGAGCAGTTTAATTTAACTGAAATCCATTCAGTCACAGTTTTTTGTATACAATACCTAAGGGGCAATGATAATCAAGATAATTACTAACAAAGCAATGAGATTGCAAACAGGCTGTAATGTTCATCACACCAGGAGTGACTTTGTTGAGTGCCTTATTAGGACTAAAGCATGGTAGTGTGAAAGGCTGTTGTAGTCTCACACAAGTTTTGAACAGGCGAGTCATGCATTTTCTCTGGTGGCCCTGATCTCTTGTAGTAACACTGCTATTTTAATGAAACTAAAAGTGAAAAATGAAACTTGATGACTTTGGCACCCCATTGAGTCTGTAGTGTTTCAAATCTCACCACAAGTGCTCCAATCCTCTTTAGAGAGAAGCCTAATAAATATGTGTGAAGAGAAAGTGTTTCAAATTACACCAAGTCAGCTTGTTAGAAATTAATACACCTTGCTGAGGGTATAGGTGTGACAAAACACAGAGAAAAAAAAATAATTCTTTGGTATATTTATAGTATGGTGTCTTGTTTATGGTGGTCCTTGTTTATTCCCAAACGGTGAAATTGAATGGCTGATTCAGATATAATAAACCAAACTACTTATTTTGCACTTGCCAATCATGACTAAAATTACATTCCATGAAAATACAGGTAGGAAGGAAAGAAAACTAAATTAAGCTATTGCTCCCCTTTTTCAGCCTTTTCTCGAGTTGCTTAGCTACTGTGTATGGGAAATGAACAGAGGTCAGGTGACACGCTCTAAACAAAAATCTGGTTTTGTCACTTCTGATACACTTGGTCTGAGGTCCTACTTTTGATTTCATTTAATCAAGTAATGCTTCTATAATATGGTCATCTTTCATTTCTTTTAATGCCATCCACTGACACTTGAAAGAGATGAACTCTCAAATGGATGAGATCTTCCTTGTTGTCCTTTGTCTCTGAATGTCTTGTGTTTGAACAGTTAAATACCAACCACAAATGCCAGTGCATTTGATGGCTACATTATGGGAAATTGATGGAAGTAAGCTATTTCAGTAAATCCCTCCTCTATTTGTGTGCCTTACACTTGCTATTCATCAAAATAATTGGGTAATTTTTTCAGTGTCTACCCAAATTCTTATATGAACAGTTGGTAAAGCAGAATCACCAGTTTTTTTCTTTACACATGCAACTGCTTAAATCCCTTAACCGCTTAATAAACAGTATGAGTCAGTGTGTCAGTGTCACTATGAGTCTCTCACCATAGTGTCCTATGAAACATTGCCGAAAGGACTGAACATTTAATCTCTGCTTACTGATGAACTTTGTCTTACAACTGGTAACGTCTTGATAAAAAGGAATTTGAACTTACAAATTAGAGGTGAAGTTTCTAGTGTGTTTTATTCATGCATAATAAAACCTTTGACATAATGCAGCCGTTCCAACAAACACATGACAACAAAGACATTTTAATGTGAGAAACTGCATGGACAGAGAAACAAAAATAAGTCAAAGGGAGCATTATTCCCTCAGGTGCCCAACTTCTTTTCACATCTATGTAAATGTCAAGAGATTTCCACTCATGCCTAAAAGGCTAAAAAGCTGTAAAAATGCTGTGAGTGGTCAGACATTGACCTGTGGTGTATTATACCAGAGGACGAGTCAACATGATCTTTATTTTAGTACAGAATTACAAAGAGTAAAGCAATGCGTTCTGTCAGCCACCGGTTAACTCTTATAACCCTGTAAACTCTGCCAGACAATTACACAATACTGAATCTTTTCTTGCTCCGTAATGTAGCTGTGGGGAGCCTTGCCAGCAGTCTTGGGCTCAGAGTATCTATGACTCACTCAGAGCAGAGATTTGGCAGAGGTGATCATTTATAGGATACACTGCCTCTCATGTTGAACAAAGCTCACAACGTCAGGTGGTTAAGATGATGGAGATGGTCACTGATGGAAAAAGATCTAACACAAATTTACCTCAGTAAGATGAGAAAGATAAGAACATGATACTCAAGCAAACAAGATTTCAATTTGATGATATAATCATTCATCTTTTCACCAAATTCATCCATCGTCAGTGTCTATTATCCTGGTAAGAATTGTGGGGGGTAGGATTATACCCCAGCATGCACCACACAGTGCAGTGTACACCACAGACTAGGGATGCTCGATATTGACTTTTCTGCCGATATCCGATATTCCCCAACTCTTAATTTCCAATACCGATATCACCCGATACCAATATATGCAGGCTTTTTAACATATCTCCTACTGTGGAATTAACTATTAATTATGCCTAATTTTATTGTGATGCCCCACTGGATGCAAACATAAATGCAACATGACTGTCCAAAATAAGAGAACTACTTCAACTTAAGTTATGGAACCACTGCCATATTTAGTATGCTGCTTTGCAGTCATTGCAAATTGCAAATTTACTATATCTGTAGGACACACTTGGAAATAGTTCCAAACCAAGCCCCGTTTCTAGAGGCGGGACCTTTACAGGAAGTCCTCTCACTCGGTCCTCTCAGCTGCAGCTCTATAGTGAGAACATAACAAAGAAAATGACAACGAGGAGGTAAACCTTGTTTCTGGTTTGTGTGTTCGTGTATATGGCGGTGGACACTATGAACTTGTTAGCCACGATTAGGCACAGTTAGCGACCCGCGAGTCTTGTGTGTTGTTGTTGTTATATGTCATCAAGTGCGCGCTGGTAAACGTCCCATGCTGCGTTCATGCAGGCTCAGAAATGCTGAAGCCTACAGAACAAACATCGGTTATAAAAACCCGATACTTCCCGATATTACATTTTAAAGTAAATATCGGCCGATAATATCGAAGGGCCAATAATATCGGACATCCCTACCACAGACGGTATACAAGTTGTTATACATACATGTTTATAGCTAACTCTTTTGTGAAGAAATCTCAAGAACGTTTATTGAGGTAATTTACAAAAAACTGAAAAACAAGTTATGTATCAAATGGAATGAGGTCGGCATTAACTCCAGATACAAGTTACAAAGTAAATTACAAGCTTACCCATCCATTCTCAGGCTACCTAAGTGCTCATAGCAAGTCGCAATACCAGATGATCTATAATATCTACATATGCTGATCCAAAATGGACGACATTTATTGACTGAATGATTATAAAATACAGGTGCATGTGGAACATCATTAAGAATAATCAAAGACACAAAACGCAAAAAATTCACAAATCGCACGGCTGTTGATGGATGAGGGCCAAATTGTAACAATTGGCTCAAACTATTTCAATAATTATTTCCATAGACTAGCCAGGTCCATAGACCCAGGTTTTCAAAAGCTCAATTAATGTACCAATTTGCACAAGCTCTACTAAACTTGAGTGTTTGGGACTGTGAAATGAATACCACTGTTGTAGGTGCCAGCCTCCACTCCCTCACACCTCACTATCTCAAACACAAAACGATCTCTTCAATAGTAGTAATTGCTGATCATGAACCCTTAAATTGCAGTAAAATGTATAAACATCCTTGCATGTTTTTTTGTGCAAGTCTTTCAATTGCAGTTTAGTGGATTTAAGACTACAACGGAATAAAGGATACACTGTAATTACAAAGTCTGTTTGCACAGCTAACATGTAAATGAGAGCAATGGATTTACCAATTGCTGTCTGTTGAAATACCCTTGAAATAAGTCTGCTTAGAGTGGACACAAAGGAAAAGAAGTGTTGTTATTTTATGTCATACTGTGCACCATTCTTAAATGCATTTCTGCTTTATCCCAGTACAATCTAGACCATTGACCTTATACAGTCCAGACCCAGAAGTGTCTAACAAGCCTATTTTTGGTAGGTCATCATGTTATGAAGAGCGATATGTTTTCTTGAGCATCGGTCCCGGGGCGTGAGATTAAGTCTGAACCTCTATCCTGGATTATCCATGTGGCTTTTGGGACACACTCATAATCGCAAATGACTCCACCTGAAATGAAGGTCGAAGGAAAAATGGGATTTGATTGGGCACTTACACTTCTAGTTTTTTCACACTTTATAGCTAATTACACTACAGAAGATTCCCATTTATGCACTGCACACTTTTACAACTGTTTTAGATATATACTGTAACTATGCACAGGCTTTTAATATTTCCAAAAACAGAGAAATTTAAGAAGATTCTTAAGCCTGATTTATGCTTCTGCGTCGTTGACCTTTCGAGGTTCTGTGTCGACTGTGTGTGTGTGTGTGTGTGTGTGTACTCTATCTGTATCCTTGTTTATCTTCCAGTTACAGTGGCATGTAGCATTGTGCTATGTGCTCTAATAACAGAAAACACATACCTTTTGTTCATTTTTAATAAATAAAGCAACTGCCGGAGGAACTGACGTTTTGACCGGACCAATCACAGCCCTTATGGTCCACGTTGCTGTGACGCGTAGTTATGATATTTTGGAGGTGTACGTCATGCTACGGTGTAGGGGTCTGTGTCGACGCAGAGGGCTACACGTAGCTACACCGTCGGTCCGACGCAGAAGCATAAATCAGGCTTTACATCTGTTATTGAGTGGAGGAATCTAAACTACAATTTGCTTAAGTCTACATACAGGTTTGCATAAACCATCTGCATGCATCACAGTTTATTATCCTTTGAAAATTACAGCTTCAGCTGGATAATGTAAATTTCATCGAGGCTCTTTTGAGAAAATGCAAAACCATTGTACGTTTGACACAAATAAAATGAAAGTTAGATACGGCACTTGCTAACTGGCATGTGAAATAGGAAAGGGAGACAGCTGCTGTCTAGCACCATGTTAGTGTACCTTGCCTACATGCCTGGAGGCTACAAGTACAATTTAAAGTCTGCCTTACTTCCATGGGAATTAAACAATTCAAAGAAAATGTTGACTTACAATATAACAATGAGGGTGGGCTCCACTCTGCAGATCGCTGAAGGCTGCTATCACAGAGGTAACGTAAAGGTGTCCCAGGTGGAATTTCATGTGTTTGTCAAAAGTGTGGACTGCATATTGTTCTACATGTAGACTCACATGGTTGGGATGGGGTTGGAGGACAAGTCATTCAGTCACCTATTGTGCCATTTACAGTCACACATACGCGGACACACAAGTGGTGATGAATATGCCACAACAATCATCTGTGACTGCAGAGGCTAACCTATAATTACACTCTCCATATGTTTACATAAAGAAACACTGAAAATTGAGCCCCGAACATCATTATATATCTCCATGACTTTGCGTGATGAAACAATGTAATTAGCACAGATGTTGGAGGCATATTTGGTAAATTGCTTTCTGTACATAAACATCAATTTGGTGAGGCACTGAAACAACTAAAGAATTTTAGATGTTTAATAAGTTTCTTCACTTCTACTTTCTTAGTTAGAAGTTTGTACTTTTAAATCATGGAGGAAAAAACAGATCTGATCAGTAAAACACTACTTTCCCCTCTTTTTAATGCTTATTCTTGATGCTTGAGTTGACCTTCTGGACTGGTAGGTGGACGCAAGTAAAGGTGAGATTACTTATTAGGCTTAAATGTTAGTGGAATAAACAAAGCAAAAGATAGTGGCATGGATTAGACATACTTTACTAATAGTGGTGGTGACAAAACATTGATATGCCAACTGTACATATTTGTGTTTTCACATGTTTGCCACCTTTTCCATTTGTTTTGATGACATAAATGAGGGAAGCACAAGGCTTGTTATTTCCTGCGAGTTGGACTGATGTATTGGTTTGACCTTTGATGTAGGCCAGCCATGCCATTTACCACCTGCATGATTGAGAGTCCTCCCTGAAAACAGCTAGATGAACACCAAAAAAGCTGCCAAGAAAATGCACTTCCCTTGAAAATGTTGTTTTTGCAGCTATTTGTTCAATAACAGTCTTGTAAATTCAGAAATATTTTGGAGAGTTACCCGTGCAATTGCATGGGAGGAGTAGATGACTCAGTTTCAGAGGCTTTTCCTGTTTGATGTATGAATACATTTCTGGAGGAAATAGTGAGTGAATGCGGCGAAGTTGTGGGGCATAAAGATGAAAAATTTTGAAATATTTGGCAGCGCCTGTCCTAAAAAAAATTGGTATTCAAACCACATATTGACTGAACCACACTGTTACATCATTTAAATCGACAAGCTCTGTATATAATATCCTTTTGACAGCCAGATTTCGCCTCTGTCCCTGGCAGTCAAATATTACTGTATATACATTCAGTATATTTACAAAACTTGTTGGAAGGGGTGTCCTGATGGTTTAGCCTGAGGCAGACATTTGAAATTCTGGCTTAGATGATGTGTCAGAGTAGCTGCAATTACAGAGAATGTAGAAATTCAAATAGAAACTCTGAGATGTGTGTCTATAAGATGTCGACAGGAGTTTTATGTTGTATCTTTTGAACTTACGATTGGGTTTGAACAACTGCACACTAACATGTAATCTCTCTCCGCTGGAATCATTTTCAAGTTTGATAAAGATCAACAATATGTTTTTGTGTAGCTTAGAGGAGTAGCTATCGTCTGCTGAAACTCTGAAACCACAGCTGAAAGCACACTGTCTACAAACAAATACTGTCTACAGAAGCACATCATTAGTGATCAAAAGTGAACAAAACCTGTTTTTTAAAAGAATTTGGTCTCTATATTAGAGTTGCTGCACTACTGTTCATGACAAGGTACAAGGCATTTTTTACGTGCAAAAGTTGTATGCCAACTATCCTGCTCTGTTCCAGATCCCTCTTTATCATGCAGTAAGCACAAAACAGCCTGAACAGCATAATATACAATTTAGCCAGTTGTACACTCTTGGGACAGTGGGGATGTAATAGATAAAGACTACAGAGGACAAACTATTGATTTTCAAGACGGATCAATAGATTACTGCAGCGAGTACATTTGGCTTTCTATGTATATGTTTGAAACACTAAGAGGAAGCAGATTAATGACAATCTGTTAAAACAAATGGAGCTGGAAAGCAGCTTTTTGATACCAAGCTAAAATCGAATCTATCAGCAAGAGCCATCTACTGTGGAACTACATGAGAATCAATCAATCAATCAATCAAACTCTATTTATATAGCACAGGCTAGTGGAGTTCAAAGTGGTTAAACTAGTTTAACTTTCATAAATCCCTAATATTAATTAGCCTATTATACTATAAATTAAATAAATGTGCTCGTAATGATCAGTGATGGTGTAGATTGTCCTTAAATATTAAAATGGGTTTACACAATACACATCAGACACATTCTTCCTGTCAGCATGACTTTCTTTCACTCACTATTATTATCAAATTATCTTCAAATGGACCCCTATGGAGTTTGGAGTGTAATGTCCTTTTCTTACTTATAACACTACTATAAAACAGCACATTTCAAAAATTATTACCACAAAGGCACAATTCTTGCAGTTATTCTAAATGACTCTACAGCAAATGAAGCTTAACTTGCCATGACCACCGCACCAATAAGCTTAATGTTAATCTCTTGCTATTATAAGTATGAAAAGCTTCTAGTAAAAGTCAGGTCTATTATTATGGACACAGAGGGCTCTTTATAGTGGAGACAGCAACTGGTCCAGAGGTTTTTGAAATGCGGTGTTATCAATGTGTCATGTGCAAAGAGCAGGCATTCAATTCTTCAAGTTATACTGTACATACAGTATAGTACATTACAACCAATCCACACGTTAGCATAAAATATGCAAATGTTCTTATTAAAAACTTCATGTTAGTGTTGAAAACAGAGGGGCCGAGACATGTAGACGTGTATCCCATGACATTCAGTCTTTTTTAACTATAAATAGCACTTGAGCTACAAAGTCTCAGCATTTTAATGAAAAACAATAACAAACAGTGAGTAATAGTGTGTCAATCAAACTTTGCAAGCTATTGATGCAAGGACAGTGAAGCCAATCGTTAATACTGCTTTGCATTAACATCATTTTTAATATATTCCTTTTTTTCATGTTTTATCCATTGACTACAACTCATTTTAACTCTGCATCACTGTCAATCATTTTCCAAAGAATATCATGAGCCTTTAGATAGATTTCCTACCCTTGAAGCAATTAATTTCCTTCTTGTATAACTAGAAATACCACCTCCAATTGTAAGCCTCCGCTAACCAGTCAGTCAGTCAAGTTACAGTTTATAGACTCATACAATATTCACAGTGAAGGACTTTAATAAGAGGTATTTTCCTTGTATGTGTTCTCATGTTTGGCCAGTAAAGCTGATTCTGACAGAACACAGAGTTGCAGGTATGACCGAAGACGATTCTTCAAATATGGACGTTGCTGCAAAGAAGCTGCAAAAATGTGGATCATCACACACCTCTTCAACCCCGCAGCACAGATCTATACAATCATCACAGTTTAAAGCTGGGCACCCAAGCTTATTGTCACCAATTCCATAACCAAACAAATGTGAAATAAAGTCACAATCTTACCTTCTGTTCCCGAGTTACGGCGTTAAAAAGTGACCAGAAAACAGTTTTTGCAGAACACTATCATGTCACAGTGAAGCTGATCTTTGACTTTTTGCATATAAAATGTAAATAATTCATAACTGTATCCTAAAAGACATTTGTGCAAAACGTTGTCATAATTAGTGCTTCAGTTCTTGAGTTATGGCCAAAAATGTGTTTTGTGAGGTCACATTTACCTTGACCTTTGAGCACCACATTGTAATCAGTCCTTGAATCCAAGTGGATGTTCGTGTCAAATGTGAAGAAATTCTCTCAATGCTTTCCTAAGATATTGCAATTATGAGAATGTGCTGTTGCTAAGGCAATGGGTGATCAATTACAGTGAACATTATGGGAAAGGTATGTCACTTTGTGCAGTAATATAATGACAGGAGCAGATTATTCCAAATAGTCTACCAATCATTTAAATCAATAATCAAAACCAATTAGATAAACTGAAACATGATTTCATGAAGATAAAATCTTTATTGGACACTTAAAATTTTGAGGATACAATGTTTCCCCTAACACTTATGACAGACTGGCCAATCTGTGCGAGTGGCTCTGAGTGTGCACAGTGTTGTGCAATCTAGAAAGACATTTGTCATGTCTCATTCTTAAAGCCTTTTAAACCAACACAGTGAACCTGACTGAATGTTTTTAAAATAATTCATATTTTACAGTAATTTTCACCGCACCTGAAAAATTGGCAACCAATTACTCACTTTGAGATTTGATCAGTATCATCATTTACCCTGTCGCGACAAGTGACTTTTCTCTCAAACTACAGAGGACATTCCCCACCATCAGACCCATTCACACGTAAAACATTGGCACTTACGGTCACTGCAGAATGGCCCCCCGTAGGTGGTCATGGTGCAGTCACAGGAGAAGCCCTCCCACAGCTGCAGACACACTCCCTGGTGGTGGCAGGATTCCTCTGTGCAGGTGGTGCTGGGACCTGCAGGGTGTTGACACCTGATTTACCGTGCAGATGCTTTCTTTTTATTTTATTATTGCATCTTCACTGCTCTCCGAAGGGAATAAGTAAGTAATGGTGAGACAGTCATTATTGCAAAAATATTGATGTAAAGTGACGCTCACCAAAGCGACATAACGATTTAAACAAGACAAGCAAGACTGCTGTTTAGCTTTTAGCCAACCACTGTATCATACAACTGTAGGCTTCAGAGTAAGGTGAATTCGACTGGTTTGGAATTTGCTATGCACAGTTATACTCTCAAGAGGAGAATTCATATTTTTAAATTCAGTTTGAAGATCATGAATCTCCAAAAATCCCCCCAAAAATTCATACACAGAAACCACCACCATTTGATTCTGGAGACACCATGACCTTTGATCAAGTGTCACCCTCAAGCCAAAGTTGGGCTTTTTTATATACTATTCTGCAAATATAATTTTGATTTGATTATTTGAGATTATTTTGATTTGGGAGAACTGTAAGTTCTACTGTGTGGTTTTCTGTTTGATTAAAACTCAGCAAAAGCAGCTGGACTTCTTGACTGAACAGTGACATTATTACATGTTAGTATAATAATAATAATAATAAAACCCCAGTATGTTCACTGGCCAATCATAATGGAACATTAACAAAGCTGTTTAATACCATAACAAATGTGGTGTAATTAGTTTTCAATGAGCAGTCATTCTGAGTTTCTTTGGCATCATCTCTGCTCTGATCTGATGGAACCACAAGTTTATATGAAGGATTCTCAAGTGTTTCATTCCTTACCTCCACAGTCATGCTCCACCTCTCCCACCTTGTGGAGGGCATCTACCAGCATGTCAGGGAGTCTTCCATTTAAGTCCACAGATGCCAGGCAGCCCTTGTATCCTTCCTTGGATGCTATTAATCGAGGCAGGCTGCTGTACATGCTCTTCCCAACACCACCAATGTACAGCTCTCCTGTAAGATACACAAATTGGTTAAGAGAAACTCTCAGAAGTCATGTTCAAGTACATGCTGGTACATTTACAAAATCAAACTAAACAAAGTGGTATGAAGCGTCCTTCAGACACCATGCAGGACATTTTATGTATATTACAGTTGTGAACCAGCTTTGAATTGAGTAATTTAAAAAATACTCCGGAAAAATGAATCCAAAACCTGACAGGTGGCCCACCATTTTCAGAGCTGGTAATTGTTGCCTGCTTCCCAACCCCAGTTGGTGGCGAATGCTAAACGTGTTTTATGACAGTTGCTTAAACGTTCATAGAGCAACACAACAGTCTGTGGGTATTCTTGTGATGTTAAAAGAGAAATACAAAAAATAGGGGGGAACTTGGTCCCATGAAATAACAAATTGCCACAAAAACAAAACAACTGTACAATCAGAAGAAGTCATACTTTATCATTTTTGAGATGCTGCCTCTCCAGGATACCAAATAGCATGTAATGCCAATTGTAAGTGCCAGGTTTGACTATGAATATAAGATCTGAGTTTTTATGTACATTTTGATTCATGTAGCTGAGAATTGTTATATTATTATTATTATTTTCTGGTATACTTAATTTGATATGTGGATAGTGGGTTGTTGCTTTAAAATATAAGTATATTGAGAGGTAACCCACATTGCTAGAAGAATGAAAACATTAAAAGCAAGTTAGTTGAATTTAAGAATTGTAAAAAGGTTTTGGGCTTTATTAACAACATATGTCATCATGAACGAGATTAATATTTCCAAATTGTTCCCTTTTTGAGAGGAGCTCATTGGGATTTTCTGTGTGGATGGAAATGAAATACATAAATTAATATGGATGTTGATAAACTGCAAGGATTTTGGTTGGACACACAAACACAAACACTGAATGCCCAGTGTTAGTACCTGCAGCAATTATTCACTGATATGTAACTTCTAATAGAATACTTAAACTATATGATTGTTTAAATTACTTACCTTTCAAATCCAGGTTGCGGGCTCCATTGGCGTGTTGGGTGACAGTACGGGAGTCAGTCTTTAGGATGTGCACATTGTTGTTGTCACGGGAGATCATCACGTTGTGCCACTGGTTGTCATTGAGTGGCTTGTCAGAATTTCCCTTCATTAGTGATGGCCCATTTCCCAAGTCAAAAACATAATGAATGTACCTACAAGACAATCCAGATATTTGCTAACATTCAGTCCTACAAGTTCTATAAAAACCATACCATTTACAAACTAGCAATAACACTTTTAGGTGATAATAATAATCACTAGGTTCAAATAATACATTTGAGTAGATTTTCCCAATAGAAAAAATTAAACATATTTTAGGTAACTGCCCATGATAATGGTGAGGCTCTAATAGCATACTGCCATGTTTATGTTGTTCAGAAGACAGACTGACAACAGAATCTTGTTTGAATTTTGAAATTTTGGACGTAAAGCAACACCCATGACAAGCTGTTACACCTCACAGATAAAACTGAGCTGCCTGAAAACTGTGACAGAAGTGTTGGGAGCCATTTTTTTTGTCTGTTGTCTGTGCGAGCTTCTGCTGCAGCTCGAGAGCTGAACAAGGCCTCCTGCTGACTAATTGCTTACTGGGAGAAAGTCTATGTGAGGTTTGGCAGTGGGAAACCACATTTGTTGCTTTGCTTGCTCTGTTTCAACAACCTTTCTCTGCTGTTCAAAATTATATACAATGAATAAAACATTTAGAATGTATTTGTGATGGAGTCAAGTTGCCAAATCTACTCAAGCAGGTCTGAGTGTGAGAATGACACTGGCACAGTGGTACTGGAAGCCATTGTTTTTTCACTCTTACTTCCTCTCTCTGCATCTCTCCCTGTAACAAAATTATTTATGATGAACAAATTATTTTAAAGCCATTTCGTGTCTCTCTTCAGGGCTGCGGGCTAGTGGATTCAAGATAATGTATGAATCATGAGTAGGTCATTTTGAGCCCAAGAAAGAAGAAAAACTGCTAAGTTCCTATTCATATGTCTTAGATTTGAGAAAACGTTGCACTGAAACGCAAGCATACAGGTACTAGATTATATGAATTACATATAAATAATTAAATCCTTAACTTCCTCTATCAAGTAAATATATTAACAATAGAGCTGAAGGAATTAGTGGCTCTATGCAGATTTATTGAATTACTGTATGCAGATTAAAGCTTAGTTGTAAAACCCCAGCACTTACCCTTTGACCAGCTCCACTACGATGAAATCACTACCATCTCCAGAGTTGAAGAGTATCAGGCCGTCAGGACTGGTGGTCTTGAACTGGAAGAAAAGGTGCATGGAGGCATAGGCCTGCAAGGTGGAGAAGGCCAAGTAGCTGGCTTGGGTTAGAAAAGTTACAGGATTGGCCACAATGTGCCTCATGCCAAATCTGGCGTTCAGCTCGCAGAATGAGATGTCTCCATTCTTGCATTGGTCCAGATAGAGCATCCCGTTGAAGGAGAGCGCTTGCAGATGGCCGATGAAGTTGGACGGCATCACAGATATAAAACGCCGTTCAGTCATGATCCCCGTCTCAATGTTGTTGAACTCCAGGCGGGTGTGGGCACCAGTCATGTGGCCTACGGCACAGAAACAAGTAGCTTGAATTGCAAATACCTTTCAATATGTGTATGTTTGTTACCACAGCTGCTTAATCTCTACTGTACCTTCCACAGTCACATTGTCCACAGAAAGCTGTAAATTCTTCCCACGCCGCACCACCTTCACTGCATGCCACTCATTGTCATTCAGCTTCTCGCCTACCAGGAGTATCTCAGGCCCCTTGCCTAAGAAGTGGACAGTGTCAAGTGAAAATCATACCACATCAGCTCAGTGTATACTCTTTCCAGACAAAGCTCTTAACATGAGAAGCACTCTCTACTCAGGGTGCATACAGTCACTCACTTATCACTCATGAATAGCCACCAACATTTACCTGCAACCAATAATTTGCATTCACTCCACACTTATAAAAGGGGAAAAAAGGAAGCAAAAAAAACTACAACAGCACGTCCTATTTGATGACTGACATGTAAAATAATTTCTGTGCTAAAATAGAATGCTTTTTCTTTATATGGAGAGTTGACTGAAGTCTACTGGGGAAGCATCTTTTATCTAGAGACTTGGCTCAAACATACAGCTTCAATATTCTGAATTTCTGCACTATCCTCTGACTTTTCCATTGGTTTCAAAATAGGTCACCGTGCAGAAGCTTGCCACTGCAGCACCGTCATCCCGAATCAGTGCCTATGCAACAGGCTGACACGGCAGTTCAAAGGAGTTCTGACATCGCTTGGGAAACTAATTGGCCATGCCTAAGCTGACTGCGCCTTTAGGGGTTTGTCTGTCTAATTGAGCTCAGGGTGCAGGAGAATTACAGGGGACGTACAGAGGGCAATAAATGGAAAACATCAACTGGTTTCCGAAAACTTCACTGTTTCATCCTCGGGGAAATAAAACTGCGACTGGAGACTTTAGCCAGAGCTGCATGTCACCATCCACCTGCTGAATATTGACTATGCACACCAGACAGATCAATGGCATCAAATCCTGCTCCCTCTATATTTGATGGATTTACTTCGATAATGAAAAACAAACCACTTGCTCGAATCAGGTCCGGCACAAAAATAGAAATATTTACTTCTGTAAATCTCTATCATGAAAACAGAGGAACGGAAGAGATTTGCTGTAATGAAAGAAGTGACAGGAATGCTGGAAAGGAGGGACTATTTATCTTATCTGCGCTTCTCAGAGGGGAGCCTCCCTTCTATCTAATGTCAGCGTCTGAACCCAAAAAATGAAAACAGAAAAACAGAGTGAATATTTTCAGAGCAAAGCAGAGGATGGCATATTTGCTTGTGTTTTATTTGATCTATGTATACTAACAGGCAATACTTTCTGTTGGATACTGGATGATACACACAGATTCAAATTGTTATTTGTGTTACCAAAAATATTGTTTGTTGTGGTAGCCTTTTCATTTGAAAGTGGGGTCATAAAGAATTTTTATTTCTTATTAAATATAAATGTTACACAGAATAAAACTGAAGGGCATAGGCTACTGTGTTTCATATCAGTGCAGTCATCTCTCTCTAACACTGCAGAGGGCAGTAAAATGGTGGAATATAATCACACAGACATCTGACATCTGACTGGGAACCCTTTGAAATGTGGGCTTCTTTCAAAGCACCTTCGCTTTCACAGGCTCAGCTTCCAGAGGCACCGGGGCAAGCTGCACATGTAAAAGGGCCTATTTTGTCCAGTTTGATCCTCAGTTAAAATTTAATTTGATTAATATTCTCAAACAAGGATAACTTCAAAGGCATGGCACGGTTTAACAGGTCAGCATTATGAGCAAGCTGAGACTTTGAACGCAGGATGTGCGTGTTAATCAAAGCATGTTATGGTAATTCTGTAATTTATGTAGAACAAATGCCTCATTTCACAAGTGTACTGTGTACCATTATTCCCCAGATTCCAGTGAATTAATCAAGAGCATTTCAGCAACATTTGTTCTTACAACTATTACCCACCCACAATGGATCCAGTTGTGGACAGTTTCCAAGCAGCTGCAGCAGAGAGACTGCCTCCCTGATTCCTTCAGAAGTAAGCTAGACTCAAAAGATACCTCAACTGAGAGATCTCAATTCATGTTGAGAGCTAATCCTTCAAAACAAGTCAAGACAAAGATATTCATATTCAGTGTGTGCAAACTATAATTCCGCCTGATGATAGTGTTCACTTAAATAACAGCCGTCTAAATGATCTGGAGAGTTATTTCTGCCATTTAAAATTTGGCTCCAGTTTTTGTTATCAATCATACATGCCATTAACAAGCCATCCATCACCACATCTGCAGCATTAGGCTCCTTCAGAGGTCGCTGATGTAACATCCATACAGTATAACTGCTCAGGAAGACGATTCATTTTGCACACAGAAAAGTGCACATGAATACAGCACACATTTATTGTGGCAGTGCATGATGGTACAATGCCATCTGCTGGTAGACAGGGCAATTTATTGGGCAAATATCTGAGGAGATAAAGGCAATAAAGTATTTATTCATTCATCATTTCTAATAAGCCATGATAAATATATTTCCTTTGCAATTATTACCTGCATGTTTTATCTGCTATTGTGCAATGAACCATTTAAAATTGCTCTCATGCTGGTGTGTATACACTGGGTCAATGAACTGGTTTACAGAGACAGTACATGCATACCTCACTTCTGTCCAACCAACCGCAAATGCACAGGCACACAGACACACACACACACTATACTCACCTTGAAAAGAGAAATACAATGTAATCCATTCAGTATAATGGTTTGTTGTGTACCTCATTGCTGTGCATGTCATCAAATTAGCATCAGATCAATAGATTAACATGAGACTAAATTATAGAACAGACTCCTGGTTATTTAACATGCTTAAATGTCAAAATATGTTTGAGAGTAAATAAGCAATTGTTGCAATGGCGTCCCTTGGTGAGTTTAAAACCACATACAATGACTTAAATCTAGGCAGCTCTATAAATCACTGAATATTTAGACACTGAATGACACACTATTTGAGAGAATCCAAGAATTATTCATACATGAGGCATGGAAACAAGCTTTCAGCCAGCACTCGATTATAGTGATAACTTTTATAAGCATTCATAAGCCTCTTCTGTATTGAATGATCTATATCAGGAAGCCGTTCACCTCTCCACTGGCAATAGCTTTTATCTGTTTCTCACACTGCTGTAGTCTGAACCAAAACTTAAATTGCCTGTCTATCACTATCAGATGCAAGCAACAATCTATATCATAAATTCAAACATTGTTGCACTACAGGCTAAAACCACTCCATTTCACAGGAGTATGGAATACCAGAAAATCACCTTTCAATCATGTTATATTTGCTCATTTAAATACACCATAATTGATGAAAATGTATTTGATTGATTGTCTTGTCTCTATTGTCATGTTTGAGTGTTCCTATAAAGTCATTTTGTGATGATTTTAAACATTTTATTCATTTATAGTTAATTAATATTAATCCTGCACATCTGGTCCAGGATGTCTCTTAGAATTAAAATCTCATTAAGATGCAGCAAGCAAAGTTTTAGCTTGTCATGATTCACAAAGCAAGATAACAGGTGTCTGGTGATGTAAGATGACTAGGATAGGTTCAGACACATTTTGTACTCAATTGGGTTTGCCATAAAAAAACTAACAACATATGATTTAATGTATTATTTTAAGGAGAAGACGTTCCACTGCAGACATTTGAGAATTTGCTCCAGTAAATTATAAATCTCATGAGCATGTTTCAACATTTAAGCAGGAGCCTTTTTGATGGCTGACCGTCTCATCTATTGATCAGATATCACAGAAACCTGCAAGTTGATCTCAGCTCTGCCGATGCAGTGTGATTACCCAGCAACTAAATCAATTATTTCTCCAAACAGAGACCAAGCGGTGCTTTTCTCAGCACAGATAATTGCTGATTGTACTTCAGTTGTAACCAATTATCAGTTATGTGAGTAAATTAGTCACAGGCAAATGAATGATAGGCTCATTGGCAGCACAACAACAGACTACTGTATGTCACATCTTGCTACATTTGATTATAACATTATTGCAATAATGAGGAAATGTCTCACTGAAATTGTTAATAAAATGTGGATTGCATGAGTGCGGAGCAAAATGATCCAATTATATTCAACTATACGGCAACTTGCCACAGTGGAGTTTCAGTCTTGTTCTTATCTTTGATTCTTGTGAGCAGGATAACAGCAACAGTAAACAAGGACAATTGTGGAGCAGAATAAATGTAAGAATTATGATATATATATATATTATCATACCACAGTGCATGTTCTCTAAATCATGGTACAGGAAATAATCATAGGAGACACTTACTGAGATTACAGTCTATCCTGATACAATCTGGTGAGAGAGAGAGTGAGATGGTGAGATTAAAAGAAAAAAGGAACAGCATAAAAGAGGAGAATATTTCACATCCTTCAAGGTACATTCTGCAGAAAGTTCAGTGCTTTTCAGAGCCCACCATCCGGGGACAGCCTCAAGAGTCTAAACCGCCCCTTTCCTCCCTATTGTGCACATAACGTTAGAAAAAAGGAATAGTGAGTGAAAATACCTCAGTGTGTGTCTGGCACTGCTGGAAGTACAGCAGTCCAGATCAAAGTTGGGATCAATAAGAGTTTTATTTGCCATAAAAGTAGAGGTGCACAAATATTATTTTTAGCATTGGTATCAGCTCTGATTCAGCTGCTTACAGTTGGTGTTGAAAAATTAATTTGACTGTTTCGCAACTGATTTTCACTCAGATGCTGTCTTTGATAATACAGCAAACATGTATACCTGTGAGGAAAATGTATGATGCAGATAACAAAAACCCAAAATGGAACCTGTGCTAAATTTGTGTGGAGATTATGATCAAGATTTTAACATGTCAAGCTGAATAAAACATGGTTATCACTCAAAGGAGCAAGATGAATTTACCGCAAAGATAGATAAAAAGCAGAGGCAGCTGACACTACACCATACTATCAAAATGATATTTTTGTTTTGTTAAAATGTTGTAAGATAGCCTACATGCATTGATAAGCTATGTAGACATTAATGTGATCCATTAATTTCAATAAAATACTATTAAAAAAGCATGACTATGCAATTTAATAAGTTTGATTGGTTCTGAAAATTTGATAGGCTTATGTACTGATGCACCTCTACTTAAAGGCCCAGACTCAAACTGCTGTTAGTTGAAGTATTCAGTCTCCTGCTTGTTTTGCAGGCCTGATGGTAATTCATCTTCCAAGTCAAATACAGAGGAAAAAGGCGATTTGCACAACCTGCAGCCACAATGAACCTTACACTGTAAAAAAAACCCCCAACATTTTCTCATGTCTAGAACAGCTAATATAATCTAAATCCTTCTACAATATTCAAAAAATTTCAGCACAGTGGAATCACCCACTCATCATTTGCATGTTTTGAATAACGGAACCAATTCATCCACGAGTGCATGAATATATTGGTGTAAGTCATGTGGCTGAGGAGTGCTCTCAAGCTGTCAACCATCACAGAGCAGTGGATACAGACAGCCAGAGACCACTGATTTTCCGCACTAGGTTTGTGAGGCTGTGTGTGTGTGTGTGTGTGTGTGTGTGCGTATCCATCACTGGCACCCTGTGTTCAGTGAAGCGACTCTAAACTGGACAGGCCAGTAAATGCGAGGGGAGGGAACTACAATGGTCACATCTACGGCGTGAGCAGTTTAAGTGGTAATATCTCAGAGTAATGATAGATCTGGTCTCTGACTGCCTTCTCCTTGAACTGCAGACAAGCCATTGAAGGGCTGAAAGAGCCGAGACGGTCAGATGGGACCTGACCACTGGATGAACTGAGAGAGAGAGAGAGAGAGAGAGAGAGAGAGAGAGAGAGAGAGAGAGAGAGAGAGAGAGAGAGAGAGAGAGAGAGAGAGAGAGAGAGAGAGAGAGAGAGAGAGAGAGATAGAAATAGAGAGCAAAAGAGAGTGGGATAGAGATAGAGAGAGGTCAGAATAATCATACACACCTACAGTTGCTTAAAAAGGAACTAACCCCTTTGAGTTTTTCAGTACCTTGTTGTATTTGTGGAATTACCTCTTTAAACTTCCTACCGTTAAAAAAATTATTTGGGATTTTAGACACACTAGTCACTTACTGTAATTATTAATATTCAGTCATGTTATGTTGTATTTTTTTTACTTAAATCCATGGGAACATGCAATTGTTCCCTTTTAAGAGTCTAATAATACCGATATCATTAGTTTTTCTAATCCAAAGCAAAATTTTAAAGGCAGCCCGTGCTCAAAGTGTGCTGCTGGTGGATCCTGGTGGTTTAGTGATTAAGACATGCAACAAATAAATGCAATTTCTCCTTTGTTGCATGCCATACCAGTCTTCACTTTGTATAAATGTACATTTCCACCATGAAATACAGACAAAGTACACCTCCTCAGAGAAAATGCCTTATTTGAGGAATTGTGGTTAATTTTGGATTTCATTTAATGCCAGATGTCTTAAGTACCATCTATGGATTTAACACTTTCATTCTGAAATAAACTCCAAATGATTTCTCTTTCTTTAAAATAAAACTGATATAAGAAATGAAACCATAGCTTTATACAAAAGTTCATTTTTTAATTGACTGTAGTATCTTTTGAAGTTGAACATTTTCTATAATGTTGAATGGAATTTTAAATGCCATTTAAATTAAACTAAATAAAAGAGGTATTTCCAGTAGGTTTTGAATTGTTTTACATTTCCTGTTAGAAGCAAAGCAAGTGTAGTAAGCATAAATGACCAAATACTAACCAAGCATACTGTAATAATGTACTGTAATTGACTCATTTACAGTAAACTAGAACTAAATAAACTGAATAAGACTGACACAGCCACGTCAGCTCTCTGGAAAAACAAACAAACAAACAAACAAAAATGAAACCAGAATCAAGGAATGTGCTTATTCTTTTTAAGCAACTATAGTTATTATGTATGAAGATGGGTATGGAAGAGTCTGAGATGAAACTAATATCATGTGAAGTCTGGCTGAGTGACACGTCCTAAAAGGTCAAGTGCTTTATTATCTGCTCGCATTTGTCGCAGCAGCATTACCCAGGTTCACAGTGAGTTTCACTCTGCCTCCGTCAAGCTCCAGACGCAGGGTGTCCGCTGACTGTTGAGAGGTGGTGGCAATCAGCAGCCCAAAGGCCCTCTGGGACATGAAGCGCAGGGACACATCCTCAGCCTCTGTGTGAAGCGTCCTTGGCAGCACCACCTTCAGATACATACTGCCGTCATAACCCACCATGGTGGCATCTGTGGTTTTTAGAAGAGGAAGTGTCAGCAGTCATTGGACCCCTCAGGGAATCACAATACTAAATTAAAAAAAAAAGAAGCAAAGTGGTGTTTATGGAGTGAAACCTGCATTCTATTGCATTAAAGCTTATCGCAGGTGCTGCATGACATAATTTTAGATTGCAGTTTTCATCAGCTGCACCAGATGGCAGAAAAAGCCTGGAGCATGTGATGACAAGGGCGAGATTTCAATGGCAACCAAATTTCTGAAGGATTTATACCCATCACAGTGCAATACAAGGGGGATTTTCATATATCCCTCATATTATTAGCTGCCAATGTATCTGCGTAATTTGGCCTCTATGAGAAAATCATCCACATGGAAAATGCAGAGTGATTCAGGCCAATGAAGCAGCACTGCATTTCTAATGAAACACTCATAGCACTGGCAGCCTCACGGTACGAACAATTCATTAATGAGTCACTATACTGTAAGAAGTACTGCAATTTACTTTTGAACAGCTTAAATGAAAAAAAAAAATTCCATTATCCTTTCATAGCCACCTAGACTGCTTTGAAGGTGTGTGAGTGTAAGGAGTCTTATTTGTGTGAAGTGTGTCTCTCATTTGAATAGATATATCATTATACAGTGAGTAGATGACTGTAATTGCAAATTAAATTATCATTGTTTGGTAGGCCTGAGAATTAAGGGATGATAATGAATTTTTTTGTATCTTCATCTTTTCCATCTGTGCAGGTACTTTCCAGGCACTACACAGCTAGGTTAATAAATAAAATACTGGCATAGTGTGTAAAAAGCTTTGCAGCAGCATTGTGAAATCCCTCATCCTCCCCATCCAACACCATCCCTTCTTACAAACTCTTACCCTTCTCACAGTTAGGGCCTAGGTAGCCACTACCATTACAGTCACAAATGTGGCGGTTCCAGCCTTCTCTGCAGTGTCCACCATTGCCACATGTGTCTCTGGCACATCTGACATGAGTCTCTCTGGTGCAGAAGCTGCTGACACCTGTGGCGCTCTGAACTTCAGCCAGCCTCCACAGGTTACGGCTCTGTCCGTCAATGAAGAGGTCCCGCACACAGCCCACGTAGCCAAGGCCAAGGGATGCTGTCCATACCTCAGGGGGGAGCATGAGCGATTGGCGATCCTCAGGTAAACCTCCAAGATACATGTCCCCATCTAGGTCAAGTATCTCACTGCCTTCATTAGCAGAAAAAGGGATGCTCTGGCTGTTCACAGAGATAAAGCCTGTAGGGCAGGCATTAGCAGTGAGTCAGCTTGTCCTTATACAATGTTTTTGTTGCAGAAAATGAAGACAGGTGTGTGTGGGTTGTGCTAAGTAAGAAGTGAAAAAACAAACTGAGATTGAGGAAGTGGGCACTACTGCCTGCTTGTTGTGTGGATAAAGAAACTCTACTGACATTCCTTAGGAGTTGATTCTGTGAGCAAAGAAGGAGCTAAAACTAAAACTTGCTCTGGATAAGTGAAGAATTAATGCTGACAAATCTGCTATGTTATACTACCCTGCGTGAGTGGGAAGGAAATAGAAGGGAATGCATTAATAAAAATGTGAGGAAGGACTTAGAAGTGACTGTGTATATTTTTTGGATTCCACTAATAAGGCAGACATTTGGAATGTACTAATAGTGCAGACATTTCCCCATTTGAAGTGGGTGACTGTTTAATTGGCCACTTGTGAAATAGGTTAACAAAGATTTCAAAATGTCATACATTGATTACAGCAACGAAAAATCTCATTGTAATTAAAACCTACTGCATATGCATGCGTGTTTCACTGCAGTGAATAAATGGCAAGAGCTTGCCAAAGAGACTGTATCCATGCTGGCATATGGCAATTTCACAGCTTGGAACTTTTTATACTCCACAGCTAAAACAAGAGTACACAGTAACAGAAGCAGACAGGAGGCTTCCCCTGCCTTCACAAATACACATAATTGTCTTACCATTGCGCCCTTTCCTCTGGAAGTCCACATGGCACCACTCGCCATCATCAAGCCTCTTGTTACTGGCTTTAATCTTGATGCTGCCTGAGCCCATATCCATAACTAGGTAAAGAAGTCCATCCAGTAACTCTATGGCGAAGAAGTCTGCCCGGGGCTTCCTGTCAGGCTGTGTCCCCAGCAGATTGCCATGGCTGAACAGCAGCAGGCCGCTGGGCTCTGTGGTGCGGAAGTCAAAAGATATGGCGCCCGTCTTCTTTGTGTTCCACCTGGGCAATGTCAAGTAGGCAGACGGCGTGTCGAAGGTGACCGGCTCCAGGGCTTCCACATTCTCGCAGCTGAATATCAGGTCTCCATGGATACTGATCTTAGGGTCTCGCTGTTCAGCCAGCGGTGACAGTTCCAGTCTAAACTCATTATTTTTGTAAACCACCTAATAAATGAGAAAGATGTTGTGGTGAGATGACAGCTGGAGAAAGCAATGTATTTGGTGCAAAGGTTGAATATTACTCATCAATAAATGCAAGAAATTGATATGACACAGCAGTATTCACAAGGACATGCGGCTGAAAACGCGTTGAATCATCGCATGGACTGAGCGGAGCTGAGAATAGAAAATGTCCTGATGATTTCATTTACAGTTATGTCAAATAAACTGGCACCTTCTATTATACAGATGTAGAGGCATCTGTCACATTTTGTCTTGTTTTGCACTATGCATCCATGTAGAGATCAGGGAAGTATGTACAACTGAGAACATTGTATTTTACTCCAACTCAAATGCTGAAAGACATTGTTCTTCATCACACTGAGAATTTGACTGGTTTTGAATATACATTTTCTTCATTAAAAAGAAAGAGGGCAGCAATCCGGAGATGGATTTAGATGCAAATATAAACATTTACATTTTAGATATTTAGCTGACTCACTTAGGAGGAGCACACAATGGGTCCAACAGGAGAATAATTTCAAATTTGGAGCGGAACAATCCCAGACAAAGCATTCACAAAACGACAAACATTTATATGTGTTCATACAAAGTAAACTGAGATCAAGTCAGGCAGAGAAAGTGGGTGGAAGAGAGGTGGACCGTATCGTTTGTGCACAGAAATTATTATTTAAAAAGGGAACATTTAGTGAATACTCTTCAGTATTCATTTTCATTGTTAATGCAGAAGCAGCTAATAAATCAGATTGTGCACTCTGGCTGCAGTGATTGTACAATAGACCTCCCTCAGCCTTGTAAGAATGTCTGGTTATTGATTTGAAATTTTAGATCAATCACAGGAAACCAAGTGAAATACAAAGCACCTTTTAAAGATATTGAAATACAAGAGCTATACAATATCTGAAAATGTCCATAGGATGCCTGTGATTGTGCTATTATTGTATTATTTTCTGGGTTCATCAATATGCACAGCAGGAGACAAAAATCCTTGTCTCATTTCGCATCAGTTGTAAGTCACTGAGAGCCCACTGTTATCTGCCACATCACTCTGCAACCAGTCACTGCCTGAGGTGACACACCACACTGCACAGAGGACTAACAGGCAATTTGAGCCAATATCACACTTCACACTGCCTCAGTGTGACTAATTAAGCAGTGAAATCAGATGGTGAAACTGACCATCGAGAAATGAGTGTAACAAGCAATTTTTAAATGAAAAGACAGTCAATCAGTTCAGTCACTTAAAGCGGGAGAGGTGCATTAGTAGTTATATGCAGGGGGTTTACAAAAAGGGACACCACATCTAACAAAAAATGCATAGATGGCTACAAAAAAGCATTCTATGACCTCTGCAGGGCTATTATATAAGCTGAAGGACAATACAGGATGTGGAATCCTATTTCACCAATTCAGACGCCTGTTGTATGTGACAAGGATTACAGAGTATCCCAAAACACAAGAACAAAGCTCTTTTAGTGTCTATTGACAAAGCCCTCACGTCCTTTATGCTCGGAAACTGAAGAATAACAGCAGTCTGAGAACGAAGACCTCTACTGCTGCTAACAGTAGTGTGAATACATTCTTCATAAGCAAATTGGATACAATCTTTGAAGAGGAAACTAATGATCCGGTGTGGGATATCCTGTGGGCGCACATACTGCAAACCGACAAACTGGTGACTTCAAAGACAACTTTATCTCTCCCTGCCAGTTGTTGAAGTTGTGACATTCGTCTGAAAATGGCCATTATTTTCCTTGTACCTGATGAACCTGATGGCCTCTACCCAGCAGCACTCACATCTATTATCATGTAAAGTCTAGAGAGATTAGTCATGGACCCAACTCTCCATGTTCAATAAAAAAAGATAGATTCAATACAGGTATGCCCCTAAATAGATCCACTGCTTATACAATAAATATTTCAGCCACTTCTCACTTTTCTTTTCCACCTCGATTAAGATTAATATGTATGTGTGAATTCTTTCCATTCACCGCAGAGATGTGTTCCTCTAGTTCATCACCCGTCTCTGAACTGGGCTCCTGGATTTCCTGTCAGGCTGATCCTATTTGATCAGCTCTGCCTCTGCCACCACTCGTCCTCATTACCAGGACTTTTCGGGTTTGTCATCCTGTCTTCATCACTCTTTATCCTGTCATATTTTCGCCGTATGCCTGCAGTACATCTGTACTGTATGACTACGCACAGCCGTAGTAGGTCTAAACACCACCACCATTTACCGCCCACAGAGCGGAGGTTGCAGTTTGGCAGCGATGCTGGGACATTAACCTGTCCATAAATAACATCTCATTTTCATTTCAATCGATTCATACTGCAGAATAATTATATAGACACTCTATTTAAAAATCATCCAGAATATGCTCAGTTTAAGAATGTAGATGTTACTTTATTAACACTGAACCAGTATTACACTATACTATAACACAACTCATTCAGAGCATATCTGTGCTGGAGAGCTTAACAGACAAAATTACATATCTGACATATCACAGACTGTGTTACGGTGGCCGAGACCCGCCATAGCTGCAAATAAAAGTAACGCTGCAAACAAAAAGAAACGCTGCTGCAAATAAAAAGAAACGCTGCTGCATATAAAAGAAACGCTGCAAATAAAAAGACACACCGCAGCAAACACAAAAACGCTGCAAATAAAAACAAACGCCGCTGCAAATAGAAGTGACATTTGCCAGGTTCTCCATATTAATATAGCCTATTAGCATGCTAACATTTGCCCTAAACATACTTAGCCCTAAACAGTACAGAAGTAGAGCTGAGATTCATGGGAATGTCTCATTATGTCATCATACTGCAGGTATGGTCCAAAGGCCAGTTGAAATTTTGACCTGCTAGATGAATATTCAGGAGATCACCAAACCATTACAATGTATCCTTTGGACTGCAATAATCTATAACAATTTTTTCTTCAATCCATCAATAGTTGATGAGACATTTAAGTCACAATCACACGTGTCACCTTCAGGGTGGCGCAACACAAAAATTCAATATAATACATCAATTTGGAACAATGAATGTCTGTACAAACCTTTGTGCTAGTTCATCTAGGAGATGAGTGTTCAGATTGACATTGGCTTTGTGTGAAAAAGCACAGACCTCCCATTACTGCAATGTAAATGCCATATTTGACTGCTTACCTCATGACTGTTGCAATGCACCCAAAATACAACCTCTTGCATTGTTTTAATGCAGTGCTGTTTTTGGTCTGAATGCAGCCTTAAACTAGTTCACTGAATAAATGAAAACTTTGACCTGCCAGTGGTGCAAGAGGAAAGGTCAGAAAATCATGAAAGTCATTTGATTTTATCCTCATGGCTGGGCCCTTGAATGTCTTTCATGACAGTTCATCCATAGTTATCAAGATATTTCACTCATGTCAATGGTGGCACTACACGAAAAGTCAGGGGATTACCAAAGTCAGAATGATTCAATCACTGGGGGTGCAAGAATATCTGTAAAAATGTCATGGCAATTCATAGTTATTGAAATATTTTAGTTTTCTATATTTTTGTGACATGGGAAATCTGAAACACAGATTACTTCTTGTGGACACAAGATTTCACTTCTCCACCGTACTGTAAATACATTCTATCACAGCTCAAAACTGGATGCTTTGTGGTGTGGACTATGCAGGCAGGCTAGGCTGAATAAGAAAACTGGCACTGAAAAAGAAATCTCTCACAGTAATGAAGCTTTGCATTAGTTCTGGCAGAGCAAGTCAGCCACAAAGTCTCTAACAATATTGAAATAAATCACCAATCTACTTTTAACAAGACAATATGGCAGTGTGTATAATCTGCCAAGCTCTCACACTCACACATCATTGAGCTGCTGCTTGTTATGATTGACCTGCCTCTACTGCTGCTGTTACTCAGTCAGGTTTTTCTACTCTATTTGTGTATTTTGTGTGTCCCATATCTAAGTCATGCATTTGTTCTGTCCTGGTTACATTGTACTTCCTGCTGAATCTCATACTGCTGGTTTCAATGCGGATCAAGCAGAGCCTAACAAACGTTTGCAGGTATTTATGCAAGAAATTGTCCTATATCCTTTTGATGCAAGTGTCTCCAACAGTAAATAGTAAACTCCTTTGTTTGAGTTGGGTATTGACCCCAAGAAAATATGATTGCCCCCATCTGCCACTCTGACACCCATGCTATTACTTTCCTCTTTACTATTTTAAAATCAAACCTCTGCCTATTTCAGCCACATCTCCTCTTAATTCTTCCTTGGTGAGGGAAATCCTTTCTCTTATTTTTAGACCACATATCACATCATTTGCTTTTTATGAGAGTGCTCACTTCATTAAAAATTTGTGAGACAGGACTGAAATTGAGCATTAACCTATAATTCACTGCTTTGTCTAAACTAATTCTAAGGCTGAGTACATGATCTTAACTTGCTTGCTCAGGATAATCAATGTGACAGGTACAAGCCATCGTTAGAAATCTTCAAGAATGTGGAAATGAAAACTGAGTCCAGACTGTGTTTTAGGAATGAACATGAGAAGATGCATCTGTTTCTTATGTATATTGGTTCTGCTTTCTCCAAGGGATTCCCACAGCAAGAATCTATAAATGAACAGTGTAGCCTCTTGGCTAAATGTTTCTCCTTCAAACACCCTACAACAGAGGAATCAATACTAATGCGAAGGGTGATTTTTTATACACACAACATGCTTTGCTTATAGGAAGGGGTAGTGCTATCTAAGGAGGGCAGGATAGTATTTCCAGTCCTCTGTTGAGATCAAGGTCAAAGCTGTACTCACATCTTTCAGACAGCCTATGAAGTTGTTGCTGACTGGGGAGCCCGGCAGGTCAGCTGTGTTCAGGCTGCCCCCAATGTAGAAGAGATCGTCGGAGCCCAGCATGGTGTAGTCGTCCTGAGTGTAGCCAGTGGTTGTGAGAATCCCATCCACCATGATAGTCACCTTTAGGAACCATTATAGGGAGAGTGGGGGAAATAATTGACAAAGGAGATTTTGAGTCAAAAAGAAAGAACCAGCCTAATTATTTCATGCTTCGTTTCTCTATTCTAGTTGAGCTTGCCTTAGTGTTGGATCTTGAAGGCAATTACAACAGCTCTGAGGGGTTCACTAATCTCAGCTGATCCCTGTTTCTGATATATTAACAGCATTGCAGTGGAGTCAATATATCATAAATATTTTGTCTACTGATATTTTGACACCAAACCAGTATGAATGCTACAGTATACTCCATTAATTTGAGATTAAGGATATCAAGATGGGAAGTGACATTACTTGTATATTGGCAGCAATAAAACAAGATTATTCTCATATCAGTCCCATCTGTACACAGAGACAAAGGAAATGAATGACTGAATAGGGCTATAGAGTAAAAAAATGATATGCTTGTTGCCATGACAATGAGCCTACAGTTAACATGTATTCCTGCATGAATGTAACAGTGCTCACTTTGGGGTGAGAAATGAACACAATTGCAATTTCTTTGTGGGAGGGGGAAAAAAATCAATTTTCAGGAAAATCTACAATGAAAAGCTGAGAGTTCTGTTGAATATTGTCCTGCCTGTAATGCACTGCATTTACTGTTAGGTTAAAAATGAAAAAAGACAACTCAAACATGGCCAGGGACATGCATGTAGGAAATTTCAGCAGATTTTTCTAATGCTTTAGGCCATAACACAGTTTTATAAATGCTGAACTTGAGTGAATAGAAGTTATTCATTATTATTTTTATTTGTCAAAATCAAGCCAGCAGTTTTAGTTTTGGTATCACAGACTATATAGTCAATGGGAAGTAAACTGACAAGAAACTATACCTTCTCTGTACACATTGTAATTGATTTATAGTGTTTAGGTTTAATGATTTATAGCATCTGATTTAGATTTATAGTTTTCCGTTTGTAATTCTTATGTTGTATGGGGGAACGATAAGCATCACAGTGATAAAAATGGAATGATTTATATTAAAGAGAGAAGGACGATGGTTCAGAGGAGGTAATTCACAGAGAGACAGTGAGCTACAATCCTGGGCACTCATAAGTTAACAACTGCACCCCCACCAGGTTCAACAGACCTTGACTTAAGGAGATAAGAGTAGCAAAGTGGTGTGGCCTCATCCAGAACAAATTTATCACGATCACCCAGCCAGGTCTTGGTAAGCATGCAAAAATAAAAAATAATTTAAAATGATAGAGTGATATGTTTTTTAAAAGCCTTTAGAAGTATTTAAAGTGTACAAAGAAGATGGCTTAACTTTGTGAAATCTTTGGTGTCTATTCTGTGAAATCACTGTAATATTGAAAGCAAGAGGATAAAACACAAGGTAATGACCTGACATGGTTTGTTCAGGTGTCACGTCTCTAAAACGAGACCCTGCTGCCTCACCATTCTCCTTGTATACTGGCAGATATTGATTTCTGTCTATCTAGTGGTGAAGCCTTCAGTATCTTTGGTTTGGACATTGGACAAAAGCAAGGCTCATCTGTGGGTTGATGATACTGCTCATCAAAAAAAGGCCAGAAAGTGCTTTCATGTCTGGAAATTGATTAATGCTGCTTTGTCTTTCATTCCACCGTTTCTCCAAAAGCACGACCCAGGTCTTACAGTGTGTATTACATCATATCTGTACACCTCATAGATAGTTGCTTTAATGGCATTTCAAAATTGTAAAAGTAAGAGATTAATGTATTAACAGGTCATTATTGAATGGAACAAAAACATGATTAATTAGAAGTGCATGCCTGAGTGGCACGTTGCTGGCTGATAAACTTTGAGACCTCTCATATTACTTATCATCATTTGTCAAGGATTTCTTCACAGCCAGTGTTACGCAGAGCCAATGAAAAGGTAACATATATTAACATATATTAATAGGTATGACTGTTAAAAAGAACAGTACAGAAAAACAATGGATAATATGTGTGCATACTGGAACACAAATATGATCCATTGTGTGGGTACTGTACAGGCCCATATACATGTGGATGCATCATTAATATGGGTCAGAAAAGGAGAGAGATTTTGCCTGACAGATGAAGAGGGAGATAGTAATAAGGGGAATTCTAGCCTGAAAAGCACCAGCAGATCTAATAAAACGTTTCCCCCAGCACTCTCTCGGGAGTTAAAGTTCCTCCTATCTACATGTCAGTGAGGTAACTTATCTGAGGGGAAAGCAATTTACACAGGGATCAAATGCATGGCTGAAAGCATAGGTGACATTGTAAGCATTGGATTGCAGCTCCTCTGGAAGCGAGGCTAAGGAAATAGATGTGGAGGAGGATGCAAGACAGGTTCAGAATAAATTGGTGTTGATAAGACAATTAGATACAAAATTACCCCTACTTTAGCAAAGAAAACATATAAATACATTGCACAAGGAAAAACACATTATAAAGAAATATGTTTGGTTAACTTAGGGTTCAGGTAAATTTACTAGGTTATCATTTAAAAAAAACAAAAAATCTTTTGCCTTCAGAAGCCCAAGTGTTGTTCTAGAAGTGATCGACAGGCATCGTGTTAGACTCAGTGGTGTGACTTCTCGCCTACAGATTTTTTAAATGCACATTTATGGTAGGAATGTGGCATTGCACCTCAGCCCAAAGGAGCTCTGCTTGAGCAGATACAATTTTTGTGCCTCATATTGCGCATGTTATCCCACTATGAGCCAAGAGCATTGGCAGACTGAAGCACAAAAGACAAAAGCATTTCTAGAAAAACATGCCAACACACTGAGTTACTGCTCCAAAAATATTTATTAAGCACAGCTGTGACATTTTAACGTTGCCATCACTTCATATAATATATGATGAAGATGATGAACGAATAAGTCAGAGCATATTAGCTGTGCTTAAAAAGGAGCACTGACTTAGTGTACATGCACATTTTTCTGAAACTGACATTAACTGCATTTTGTTTGTTTGTTTGATTTTCATGTGTTTGCATGAGCAAGTAGACTGAGAGTATTTTCAGAGCCTTATATATACCCTTTCTAGTGGTTGAATTAAAGATGCATGACTTGATTTGGGCTAGTGGGGACAGAACTCTGAAGTGTTAGCAAACAATTTTTTACACACCCGCAGAAAAAGAGCAACATAAGCATTCAGAATTGTGTTTATGCCAGTAATTTAATTCAGTCTTAATATGAAAGATAATGATCAGTGGAGCTTTAAGGTATTGTATGTTTTCAGTAACTGTAGAATGACTGCAGTCGTAGAAGAAAGCCAGTGGGCAGACACATCCTGGCAGTGTGTAGATTAGTTTGGGAATTCAGCTCTGTGTCCAGTGGACATTGTTAATGAATATGAAACCTTAGGGCTGAGATGTACTTGGCTGGAGTACAGTACAGTAGGTACTGCAGTACAATGCTGGACACATGCAAAAGTATTATAAAAGCCCTGCTGTTTCCTGCATGACCTCTCCAATGCATCCTCCTCTGCAATAATGCATCTGTGGCTACATTAATTAAAATCTGGAAATCTGCATGAAAATTATCATCCAGTGAAGAACAGGATACAAACATTAGATTGCTACTGCAGGACATATGGATATGATGGACTTTCTGTACAAGTTGAGTCTTTCAATACGGTTAAAAAGACCTTCACAGCAATCTTGTATTGTGGAAAAAGGCAAGTTGCTTTTAAAAAGGACCTTCTACCAAAGCAATTTGTTTCATAAGAAAGAGGGCAATTACCTGATATGAGCTTATAATATCTTCGATAACATAAGAAATTGTGTTTATACTGATGATGGACTAAGCTAATCATATCTTCAGCCATATCACCTAGACCTCATGCGAGTTATATACAAATATTATGAATTATACTGTGTATATACAGTATTATGTGTACCTGAAATATATACTATAAATCACGACTGTTTACAGTAATTGTTTCCTTTTGGACATACTGCTCATGATTTTAAATTCTTACTAGCAGTGTCTAACATAATCAAGTAAAATCTACATATTTAACAAAATGTCTCATTCCTGTGAACTGAAAACTTGGAAACCACGGGCACTGGACGTATACATACCTGGCGGAGGTTGCGTGTCACTCGGACATCATGCCAGACGTTGTCATTGAACTTCCCACTGGCAGGTTCCACCAGGGCCTCGAAAGCACCAGAGCCCAGGTTGATGACCAGCCACAGAGCACCATTCCTCAGGGACAGGTTGACATAGTCTGCTGACTTCCCCGTATGAAGCAGCAGGCCATTCCTCTGCAGGGTTCGGAAGGACAGCGTGATCTCATCCAAACTGCTCTGAATGGGCGTCTGGGAAAGGTTGTAGCTGAAGAACTCATTGCCTTTGAAGGTGGCCACTGACTCCTCCTGCCCTAAGGTGGGAGGAGAATGGTGTTAGATTATGTTTTCAGTCTTCAGGCTCAAGTTTGACTTATTTACTGCACAGTATGCTCACTACTGTAGTGACATGTTGAGATAGAGTAAGACTTTGGTGAGTGAAACAAGACTAAAAGGAGCGGGAAGTACACAGTGCAATATTCTTCAACAAGTATTTCACTATTACCTAAACTGACTTAAATCAAACATATATGTATTTGTGGTTGACTCTTCTCAAAAGTTTGCTGTATATGCTGAAGGAAGTGTGTATTGTCAATATCTAAAAACATGATTCTGTGTATAGTTTTCACATTAAAGAATGCAGCTGGTGGTAATCATGGTATAGAAAAGTTCTTCCTCCAACCTTTTTCCACAATATTCCAACTGAATATTATGCAGCCACCCGTCACTTCTGTCCTTGGTTATGGAGATATTTTGTACTGTCATGCTGCCCCATCAATACAGTACTTCAGCAGTTAAATCATAGTATCATAGTGCATTATGTTTTATCAAAAATTACAAATTATGTACATATCTGTATCACAGGGTCGGTTGGGCTTCCTTACAGTGAAAAGAAGTTTCCAAACTAGCTCACATCTCTTCTCTCATTTAAATCTACAGTACACAATCAAGCAACTGCTGTAGATATCCCTCATGGTTACACTAATGTTGGCAGAACTGGTTTCAGATATAACAGATATTTTAAATGGAATGAACTGCAAACCTCCTTAAAGGTCTTACATTCTTCTTTTTTTTATTCTCTCTCTCTCTCTCTCTCTCTCTCTCTCTCTCTCTCTATCTATCTCTCTATCTATCTATCTATCTATCTATCTCTCTCTCTATCTATCTATCTATCTATCTATCTATCTATCTATCTATCTATCTATCTATCTATCTATCTATATATATATATATATAGTTCATCTTCTTACTGTCGACAAATGAAAAGACCAAAACCAACACTAACTTGTTCCACCTAACAGGCATTCCCTGTGTAACCAAAGCCTAATATAGCTTATTTCTCTGTTCCTTAAACCTAGATTGTTGTAACAAAACCATTAAAAACACATCAATGAGCTGGCTGCATGGTAGCTGAGAATAGTCAGGAACAAATGCACTATTTACTCCTGTATAAGTAAAGTTTGCTGAAAGCTACATTACTCAGCTCTTTTCAGAAGTTATTTTGCCTTTAAAATATAATAAAAATAAAAATAAATATTGGTGACCTGTTTTCAAAGATTTAAAATTCCAGTGGGAGAAAATTGCCTTTGGGCAGGGCACCACTGGCAAGGTGGGGAAGGCCAGAAAGTATTGACAGACTAGTGTTGGTTTTGGCCTTTTCTTGCAATTTGTTGACAACAAGAAATTAATAGTATAATGCTGGCCTTATCCTTCATTCAACAACAACATTTTTAAAATGTCAATATAAATGTGTCAGGCTTGGCTAAACAGGTAAACTACGATCCTTGTAGAAGCATGTCCATTGAGTGAATATACAGTACATGTTAGTGTACAGTTGAACAATTTCCCCAACTGTTCCAGCTTTAACCGAAGCAGATGGAAGATGTTAGTCTTTGTCTGTTTCATTTCTTGGCGCTCCAAATGTTAGCAAACATAACTTCTCACAAGCTGCACTAAGAACCCTATCAATGCAGCTGTAGGGTCAAAACATCTCTGTACAAAATATACATCTTTTAAATTATTGCACCTTACTGAAAATAATGATTGATTTGTTTGGGTTTTTGACAGTTATTACCAAAGGTAGCATGTAAAATTGTTATCTTTGTAAGACTGAACGATACATAGACAGATAGATAGATAGATAGATAGATAGACAGATAGATAGATAGATAGATAGATAGATAGATAGATAGATAGATAGATAGATAGATGATAGATAGATAGATAGATAGATAGATAGATGATAGATAGATAGATAGATAGATAGATAGATAGATAGATAGATAGATAGATAGATAGATAGATAGATAGATAGATAGATAGATAGATTTACTCAAGGGCCATTACATACATGAAAACACATCTATAAACACTACCAACTTCAATGCCTTATAAAAAATTGTAAAATCAAAACTATTAAGGAGCAACTTATAAATCTTGAGACTTTATTCAAATGTGATGACGTGAAAAAACCTGGTTGTAGACAGCAACTGTTGAAACTGAACCCAGACACCACAGCTGTTAAAGCTCGTCCCACTTTGTCTGAAAAGTTGTTTCAGGTTGTAACATTTGACATTAAACCATTGTTTTATAGTGAAGTACAAGATTAATGTTAAATATTGTAAAAAAAAACCTGTTCTTGAAATCAAGAGTTGGCTGTTTCAAGCCAGTATAGACACTCCTTAGCTTGTTTTACAAGATGCTGCTTCAAAGCTACTGAGCAAGCTGTTTCAAGCTAGAAGGATAAGCTGACCCTTAAGCCTATACTTGTTTCTACAGTAAATGTCGGCTTCTGAACTCTTGGACCAATTTAAGCCAGCAGGATCAGTTGTCCTATTAATCTCTATTGTTTCAGCAGTAGTTGTAACAAAGGAGAAAGGCCTGCACTGTAAATAGTTTAATACTCTTTTTCTCTTTTCGATCAACATGAAAGAAAGAGAAAAAAGGCATTTCTTGAAGCTGGTCAGCAAGCAGCAGGGGGAAAAAACAAAACAAGATGGCAATCACAGTGCTCCAGAAAAAAGAAACTTGCATGAGGAAAACATTGGTGCATTTTGAGCTCAGACCCCAACATTAAGATTAAGCTATTGTTACATATAGCAGGAAACACTCACACATTTCCTCCCTTCTGTTCCTGATGGTAATTACTACATAACTTCACCGTTAAGTGCATTTTCCATTCCAGTGAACAGCTCAGAGTTACAGTAAAGGTGTCATTATATGTAATAACAAAAAATCTTATTCACATGATCAAATGCCCATGTGGCTTTGCCACAAATTGAACACAGAAGCAGCAAAAGACTAAATAATGTGCAATCCATTAAAACACAATGTATCCACTTTAAGATACAGCCGTATTGAACCTGTTTCTGCACCTAGACATAAACCGAGAGACATTCTTTTTACTTTTATACACTTGGCACTATTTAGATTTGAAACCTTTCATGTGATTGATTGGAATTGATGACCATCTGGTGTATTAAACTGTAGACAATGAAGTGGATTTTAACACTATATTACAGATTTACACATACCTTCAGATGTCTCCTGTATTTGGCCCTTGAATCATCATTAGAGAATTAAAAAAAATATTTTGTATGCTTCTGCATGCTTTTACAAAGCTGTTGTATTACAACCTTACATTTTTCTATATGTATATATTTTTTCTCTTTTAGTTTGTATTTTTACTTGTTGGGGTATGATACGGATATTCCACATTCCGAATGAAATATGTTGAGATAGGACATCATTGATGTCATGTTAACATTGTATTTCAAGTTTTTTCAGTACTGTGCAGTAGTGGTTTCCATCTTGTTTCCAACAGGTGATAGTGATTTGAGTTGACTACTGCATCTTACAAGAAATAGCTTTTTTCTCTGTCACACTAACCTAAGGAAGATCGTGTAGATTGAAACATTTCCTTAAAAAGAGAAAAAGAGAATTAAAGTATTCATTTGGAGCCTAACAGTGTATGGAGCACCGTTTGTAAAGTTGCTCACACTGAAGATAACATCAACATTTTGCCACATTTAGTTTCAAACAGTGTTAAAAAAAAATGGTGTGAATTTTTTAACATCACCTTTCACCACATTTACAGCAATATTTGTGACCTTAGAAATATATTAAATAGTTAAATCTAAATGTTAAATGTTAAATCTAAATGTTCGGGGTGAAACTAAATATTTAGCTAAAATGCAAATTCACACTGCTGGTAACTGGAAGCACTGAAATAAAAGCTCAAGATGGTCAGACTGTGTTTACGGAATAAAAAACTCTTCATCTGTCTGTCTGTCTGTCTGGTTTGTCTACCTATCTATCTGTCTGTTTGTCTGTCTGTCAGTATATATGGCCACACCCTAGTAACCCTCCTCCTACTTGTTTACGATCAAAGATCAATGTTAACAACACCTGGGGGGTATTCCAGAAAGCGGGTTATGTGAAAACTCAAGAGTAAGTTAACCCTGAGATGAAGGAAACTCTGAGTTATCAGTTTCAGAAAAGAGAGGTAACTGAAACTCTGAGTCAGTCACCATGGTAACTGCCTCTGTGAACATAACCTGCTCGCTGGCAGGTTTTCTTTAAGAAACTCTGAGTTTCTACCTGTCTCCTCCTACCTGAAGCAAGCTGCCAGACATGGGTTGTCTGTTTCTTTGCAATCCCATAGATATCAAGGCAGAATTAATTCACAATGCCTTATGTCTGGAGATGTATTCAGAGCTCAATTGGATGTGCTTTCATTCCGAGATGAATATCTGTTAGAACGGTATCACTTTTCATTACACTCAATCATTTCTTAACATTTTTCCAGCCATATCTGCCTTTTTGTTGATCTTATTTTTAGGAAGTATTTTATTTAATATTCACATGTCACATTTTAGTCTTAAAATCAATGACTCCAATATGTATAATAAGTCAAATTGTGTTAAATAGTGTAAAATGTTAATCTACTAAGCAGGATATTGGATGAGAGGACATATGTGTTAAATAGCTTTCTGTTGGGGGTTTAAATTACTACATGTTGAAATAGCCACTGATTTAATATTTACTTTGTTTAATAGCCTACGTCAATTATGAATAAAATCACAGCGAGGTGCAATCATAGCCCAGCAAAATGTGCCTCACTTTTCTGAATTATGTTTTTTTTATTTAATTTTTACCTGCTTCCAATTACGTTACATCACGTTTTCATCTGTATGCTACAAAGTGAGGTAAGTTAAGTCAGTGGAGTGGTGCATTAAAACTTAAGCATTGACTCGGGCAGCAATTTTCTCCAATGCCGCTTCTCTCTCCTGCAGCAGTGTTACTTTATTAGTGAAATATATGTTCATATTCACCACAGGCCTGCAGGGGTCTCCAGTTCCAGTGAGGTGACGTAACTATCTTTTTTTCTCAGTAGTTGCCATGGTGAATCAAGGTATCGGGGCTCCATTGATGATGGCTTTTTATATATTTGATGATTTTTTTAATCATTCATTTGGCAGGGTGGTTAACAACACACTTTTCTGTGGTATGTCAAACTCAGAACACATATTTATTCTTACTTTACACAGACTTTAAAGCTGCAGTTGGTAACTTTGAGAAGAGAGAGGAGCATCAAATTTGAAGAAGTACAACTTTCAGATCCCTCCCCCTCCCTCTCCGCTGCACTCCTGCCCTGCCTCCAAAGTCCCTCCCCCAGAGGAGGCTGACGTGCGCGCAACGGCACGCGACCATGGATGTGCATGTGATCGGTAATACATGAACTACACTCCATACAGCTATATATAAAACGCTTTACAGTGACTTTCACATGGCCTTACCTTGAAACTCGGATATGAGTTTGACCGAGCTGAGGACGAAGGGGGAGGGGCCTGTGTGTGTGAGCAGTGATTGACAGCTGTCAGACACTCCACCAGACACAATCCTGGCTCTGATTGGTTCTTTTTGTCCGGTCGCGGTGGGTTCTGGCAATTTGCAGTAGGAGCAGTAGGTGGGGCTAAATGAGCCTGTTTTTTTTTTTTTTTTGTTTTTTTTTTTACAGACGACTAGTTTCATGTAATGCTGTCTTTACACAGTGACAGTCTTAGCAAACATGACAAAAAGTTACTTTTATAAGACTTACCAACTGCAGCTTTAATATTTAGATTTAACAATTTAATATATTTCTAAGGTCACAAATATTGCTGTAAATGTGGTGAAGGGTTTTTTTAAACACTGTTTGAAACTAAATGTGGCAAAATGTTGATGTTATTTTCAGTGTGACCAACTTTACAAATGGCGCCCCATAAACAGTGTGCAGAAATGTATCATTTGTGCCTTGCAGTGAAACATTACACCTAAATATTTTTGCTTGGATATGCAAACATTTGGTCCCTCTTCAGCAGTGTACTTACTCAACTTCTGAGCAGATAGCAGCTGTTAAGCTTCTGTTTCTGAGCCTAAATGTGAAATTAGGTATTTGACTGAAATTGTAGGTGAAATATAAACTTCAGAGTCTTGTGGTTGAGAAAAAAGTGACTATGGGACACCAGAGGTATTCCGTCTTAATTTAGCCAATAATACAATTTAATCATCAATCTAATAACATCTTGGAAAGGCTTCCTCATTATAGATCAGTCTAAATAACAAGAGGATATGCATCATATCCTGTGCAATCTCCACAAACATATTTTTATGCAGCAGATGAACCTGAAGCCTTTTTGAAGGTCTTTGAGGGATCAATGAAAGTGTGTGGGTGGCTGGGAGAGCAGTAGGCCATATCTCTGTGTTCCTGCTTTCTTAGGAGGTGGTCCATTGTCTGCAACTACAATGATTACCGGCTTGTGAAGAAGGATACTGGTGTTTGCCCTGACACTAGATAGACTCGGTCGCTAACTCACCAAAGACACTGGCTGAAGTCAGATATGTGCACCTAAGAGATGCTGATGGGGATATATGGATTATCAAACACAAAAAAAGTCCAAGGGATAGCATGTTAAAGTGAAAACACTTATTTCAAACATGGTCCCAAAAAAGGTACCTTGCACCTTTGCTGCTACCATCCCTGCATGCAAATGGCTGTCTACACTGGCAGAAAAAAGGCTCAAGAGAATACATTGGTAGCAACAATGTCTACATGTTTCTCCTACCCCTGTGCCCATGTCTAAATAAAATGTGCAGAGAGCTATGCATTAGCTGATAACTGACACAGCATGAGCACATTAATCACTGTAGAGAAAGAGGGTTTTGATATCAGGTGGGAAGGCTACTACTTCCTATTAGCCCACCTGTTCCAGTCTTTGTTACAATTATACTATGCTGCAGTGGCTGCACCACATGAAAAAGGCCAACATGTGGATTGCTCATTAATATTAAGCTTTACAGCTGATTAATTTCAAAGTGGTCCATAAGCCTGGGGCACAGATGGCAGTTGCTGACTTTGTCTCTGCTACTCTTGCGTGGGGGAGTCAGTTTTCGGCTGGATGCACCCCAACCTAAATCAACCAGTGTGGGCATGTGGGTGTCAGAGCAGCAGTTGACCATTGATCTGGAGGCAGGGAGATGCATAAGCACTCTAGGTGGTCAGTGAGCCACACCTGCACATGGAAAATCTCGCTATATACAATATATCTGTGTGCCTCAGCACAGACCAGCAAATAATTTGGGAACCGAAGCACACACATCATTTCCTGAAGCATGCAAAAATCTGTTAATTCATTTATAGGCTATGGGCCTCTTCCCAGAGAGGGACAACAGTGGTGTTTATTTGATTTCAAATAATTTGTGGCCAAATAAATAACGACCAAATCAGAACACTCTCTAGAGTATGTCCTGTGGCTAAAAGCTGGAGCGCTGTCAAAGTTAATAACAAATGTTATGTTATGAAATTAAATGGTGTAATAAAACTTGTCTCATGTATATCCCATGCAGTCAGATGTACAGTGCTTTGTTACCTACTGTAGCTGTGCTACGCCTGAGTATTGCTTGGAGGGTTATATCTGTAAATCTTCTTTCCACAATCAATTACCAAGTTCTTCTTCTTATTGATGCATGAAATGGGGCAATTACATTTAGGCCTCATTTCATGACAAATCACATTGTGGTTGGCCTTTAGGACACAGTTACTGTGTGAATCATTAACTATTTGAAACAGCAGTGTTATTCTAATACAGCAGTCATGTTCATCTTCGTACAGTTCAAGCAGCAGTTAAGTATATCTGACAGTATTGTTCTGTCTGCATAGTACAATGAGTCACTTTAGAAGCTTAAATTGAACATTATGTTTTGGCCTTGAAAAGATTGATAAGTGCTTTTGTTTGTCTCAAAGCGGGTAACCACAGAACCACAGGCATGTACCGCCTCAAGCTGCACCATTTACAGCAGGTAAAAAACTCAGGTATACTGTGAAGTATTCGCTCGAGCCCTTTCATCTCATGTAAATTACTTCAATAGGGGCTGGGCAACATATTGATATTATATATATTGATATATGATATGGCAAAAGTGTTGTCTTTTCCTGGTTTTAACAGCTGCATTACTGCAAACTGATGTTGTAATCAGACTGTTCAGGCTGTTCTATTATTTGTCCTTACCCACTTAGTTATTATATCCATACTATGATCCCTACCATATTGTTGCAATATTGATATTGAGATGTTTGGTTGAAAATATCCTGATATTTGATTTTGTCCATATCACCCAGCCCTCACTTCAATATCAGTTTTACACCGGAAATTGTACAAGAGAACACCCAGCTGGAAAACACTGATTTTCACAGATTTTTTAAATCACTGCCAATGCAAAAACATATATATGTATATATGTATATGTATGTGTATATATGTATATGTACATAATATGAATATACATACAAAAATAAATATATACACACACATACAGTACATACATATATATATACATATATATTTAGTTGAAACTTAAATTGAAACTAAAAAAATATAAGTCTATAATACAGTGGCTGTAACAAAAACAAAACAAATATGCTTTTTGTGTCAGATCAGTAATTTCATCCAAAATGTTCAAGATGTTTATCCTTTTAAAATGTAACCAAGAGATCATTTAATCTCTAGAAAATAACATTTTGCCGATGCCAAAGTGGAAAAATGGAGACTTGAGCATTGTATTATACTGTCAGAGATGGTCATAAAGCAAAGTCTATATGTTTAGAAGCAACGCTGATTGCCATGGAGACAGGATGGTGGATTGTATCTGAATCTCACAGCACGTGGCAGAAAACCCAAAGTATAAATAACACTAACCTTGTGTTAGTCAATGCTACCCATAATATTCATTCAAAATACACTTTTTGTGTAATGTCTGTATATTTTACCATCAGCACTGGGTGAATGTTTTTCTTCAAGGTTTTACATCACAGTACTGTGGTTTCACTTTAATGCAGTCTTCTTCAGAAAGCTCACTAAACTGATTTCAGTTTAGACAGTTTGCAGAATGATATATATAAGCCTTGTGTCCATCCCTTTTATTCTGAAAATGAACAGAACTTTAAAGTAGCATTCACTGGAAAAAAATCTCCCTGTGTAAAAAACTACTTCCATCAGTAGACAGAAATCTTTGTTCTTGAGTCTGTGGTCATGCAGTACAGTATATTCAATAAAGAATAGCACTAATTACTGCAATATAAACACCATTTGAAGGCAATGTCATTTACAACCCATCAATAATCATAACCAGCACAAAGATCAGAATTATGAGGTCAGTAATACATTTTAACTGCATGAAAATCAAAATTGTGTACATAACGGCAAAAGGAATTCCTCTGTTCATGTATGCTTCTGATGATTTCAACAGGAAAAATCAATCAGTTGCTTTCTGTGCGGACCTGGGAGACATCTTTGACATGAGACACCTTCATTTTTTATACTTGACATCGGTTTATTCCTTTTGAAAATACTATGAAACCAAACCGAAGAGATGCTACAGTATGAGCATAGGTGCATTACCTTGGTGAAAAACTGCAGAGGTCAAAGGTGATGTTCCAGTAGCTCAGTCAGTGGTCAGGACAAGGGTTTGACGGACAAAAATTGAGTGAGTAGTGGCATAACATGACAGGAAGCAAAAATGAATAGGCAAGTATATGAGAAAAGAGGAGAGGAAATATTAGTGCAGCACAGTCAACTAAAATGATTTCAGGGGAAGGGAAATGTTGTGATCTGGTGGGCTGGCAAGGAAAAGCAAACCAATAGACCCCATACCTTGGCGGTTTAACATCAGGTGCGCCAGACCTTGAGGGAAAGAACAGAAAAAAGGATACGAAAAACAGGATATTCATAAAGAGGTTTGGGAAAACAAAAGCATTGTCACAATGTTGGACTGCAGTTTGTGACAGACATCCTGGGGTAGGTACGGATGTCAAAGTTCAAACTAAAATATAAAAGGGAAATCAAACTAAAAACGGACAGACATCTCAAGGGAGGAGAGGGAAGGCAAGGAAAGAAAAAAAAACATCTTGATTGGTGCAACCCCCTCAGTTGCTCACAAAGATGCTTTTTTTCCAAATGGAACACATACTGTATGTTTACTTGATGCAGACAGCGTTTGAAATGTATCAGATAGGTTATACATAAAACCTGCTCTCCATTGCAAGAGTTACATGTGGTAACACAACTGCCGTTCTATGATCTCTTAAAGCACGCCCACCCCGATATGTACTGATATTTGCATGGAAGTGCTCAGCCAAACCACATGAGCCTATTTAACCTTCTATATGGCTGTGTTTTATAAGAGGGCAGCAGTTACACCACTCCTTACCCACTAAATCTTAGGTGTCTATCACTCTATTTCACACAGGATTTAACATCAGCTCAACAGGTTTACAGTGTGCAGCCTGGGAAACGCCACTGTTATAGTAGACATCATGAAACCATAATGTGACGGGTCAGCCAGCAATGATCTTCCACATCTAATCTTGTAATTCCAGAAAAAAAACTGGGACCGAGCTGGGACCTGATCCTACACTGTAGTAAAGATTAACTGACTCTTGGGTTTGGGCGGTATCACAGCATAAAAATATGCCAGGGTATTTAGTAATCCCTACAGTATGATTGTCAATACCGTCAAAAACACAGACTTTAGAGTTTATGATTGACCATAGAGTTTGTGAGGAGCCCCTGGAGGCAGCATGAAATCCCTCTTTCGACCACAGTGTGGGGTGCCATGGCAGAGAGCCGTATTTTTGCAGGTTGAATCCGCAGTAAGTGAATAATGCAGAAGAAGTGATTCAAAGTTTCTAACCTCGCTATAAACTTATAACAAAATATGAATTATTGTTGTGTTTTTATGTTTGTGGTGAAAAGAAATTGCAAGATTTCTCTTTCTTTGAGCTGAAATTCATCTTGTAGCATTCAGTAATTTCATTTCTGACATGTATTCAGCTGTTTCTCTGCTGTGGTACCTGATGAACAGGTAAGACTAATATTCATTGTTTGCTGTCTTAAGTTTTGTCTTGTAACTTATCTCTAACTTACCTAAGCACTCATGTATTTTCTGCGCTGCTGGCGGTTTGTGGGTGAGGTCTGGTTCTTGTGGTTGACTTACATATATTGGCTTTTATAAGGAATATTTAAAACAGTGTTAGAGAATACTGTACCATACATGCTACAATGAGTCCTATCGCCAGCAACGATTTATGCAAATACTGTCATATTACTGTTTACCTCAGTAAAATGTCGAAAGGTATGAAAAACTGGATACCGCCCAAGCATTGCCTACAGACTGTAAAGCATCTTAAAGCTAGTCAGCCAAAGGGGGTAAAAAGCCACATCCCACCTCCATATTCTTTCACATAGAGGGCAGAGGGGTGAGCCCAATGCAACAGCCGCAGTGTTCAAAACGGGGGATAAATGGGATAAATTAGCCAACACATACAGGACTCAATGGTGTAACATTCCTACACAATGAGACAAACAGTATACAGTACTCCAAACCAAATGTAACATGGCACACTCATGGTTTGCTAATATTTACAGTATTGGGATACTTATTGTTTCAGATCCCAGACCTGTCTGTTAAATGGGATCAGCACCAGAAAAAACAGTCATATTGGATATGATATGATTTGCAAGTTCCTCAAAGCAAAAACAAACAGCAACCTATAAATCACATGATATTGCACAGCAATTGCAAGTGACTGTGTATAAAAGTCCAGCTGGTCGGCCAGAATGCACTGGGGTGATCAAAGCCAAATTTGATTTTAGTTTGTTGTTCACTACCCGCTTAAGTCTTTCATTCCTACATCTATGTCGTGTGCTTAGCAGAGACGCAGAGAAACACACACAGATACCTCAATAGGTCAGCCTGGCAGAGATCATATGTTTTTCTTGCCAGAAAGGAGATGGGTATTGTCACAATGCAGCACTTCTGCTGAGCACATGAGCTCCACTGTGTCAGACAACAACAAACAGCTCTCATCAGTGCATCAGCACTCCTACTGTAAGACTCTCATAAAGAAAGTCACTCTCTCACATGTGAGTACAGTTCCAGTCCCAGTTCAGTCATTAGGTAAAACCTCTTGAAGTGGCAGGTCGCTGTTGCACAAATCTTTTCCACACATTACACTGAACAAGGCTGTTCATGCTGCTGACTACCCACGGCTGTGTCCCTGCCTGCCAACACGAAGGCTTCTGATACACTGATCAACCTCTGCCTAAACAGGATTCACCTACAACCCTGTCCAGATACTGTAGCAGACAAAGAGTTGCTGTATGCTCCCCCACGGTGGCTGTGCATTGCACATGACAAGCCAACATATGCACTAGGCATACAAAATGCCCACTCTCCTTTCTCTCATCACCCCTCAGTTAATCTTATTCTCTCCAGAGGTGCTAAGATTACACTGGACTGGAGCTTAAGCATCATCTTCCTTTGGTATCTGTATCCCCTACCAATCTCCTCAGGTATGAAGAAAAATGACATGGCAGGGGCAAGAAAGGGCTACGAAGAAAGTTTATTCATCATTAAAGCAGATACAGTGAAACCAACTCGTGTCAGGTTGTAAACCACCTCTGAGTAAGGCAACAGGATGAATATCTGCCCCTATCTGTGAATCATGCACAGCACCCCATCACCCAAAATGTGAGGGGTAATCTTGGCCATAAAGGGAGCTAGCACTTTGACAAGTCTTACTCCTTTCTCTGCTGAAGTCCTCTGTTCGAGCCCTGGAGTGAAGAAAACTGATCTACATCCTTGACTGACGGAGACTAATGCTGGTGACCAAAAGAAGACCAGAGCATCACTTGACTTCTCTATGTAGTCATTTAAGAAATTAAAGTAAGGTGGATGAGGAGTGGTGTATTGTATAGGGGCAGCCACCCATTGAATATGCTTATCCTACTTGGCTGAGCCTTACATTCAAATCTCAGTGTGTGGAAATGCAGAGATAAATGGTTTAAACTGATAGACTCCCATTAGCAAGGGAAAGCCAGTATGAATATAAACCACCCTTCCTACCAGTAATCTACTAGTTTTCTATTTTTAAATAAAAGGCAACCTAAACAGGTAATAGAAACGTATTGTATTGTGTGTAAAATATTAACATATTGCTTTTAAGGATCCTTTTGATTTAGCTTCTAGCCTCATTGTAGCAGTGTGTATTAAAAGTAAATGAAAGATGATGATCATTTCAGTCACCCTTTGATCAATTGATTGTGTCATTTTTTCTGAGCAGCAATAATTTATTAGTGATGTGTTTATTGTGCATACACACGCCTTTATTCATCTACATCTGTTGCCCGAGTAAATCTATACTAAATTGTACAACGCCAAAAACTGCTTCTAAATGGCTGCGTGTTTTCAAACCTTCAAGTAAAATGTTTCACTTCTGGTTCCACTCCAATCAATGATGTTACAGATGGTTGGTTTGTTTTTGCACCTAATGTGGCATCACAGATTGGGGTCTGAACGGCTGAACCCAAAGAGAGCAGTGCAGCAGAAGTTTTTTGACCTGTGTGATTGAGTGACATAAAAGGTAGCGGGGGAAACCTGTGTCAGGTACAATGAAAAAGAGTGATGCCCTGCCAGCATAAAACAAATAACTTTTTCCATACGGAAATGTTTTGCAAACAAAAAATACCTTCAGAGAGGAAGTGTGTTAAGGTATATCATGGAGTGGTATAACAGTTTTATCTCAACATTATTTTAGTTTTTATAGTTTTTCAAATGATTTATCAGTCAATGATAGTCTTTGAAAAATACTGATTGATTGTTGATACAGTATTTTCAGAAAATTTGAGGATGTGATATTCACTATAAAGAGAATTCATTTCAAAAAAGCAAAATAGGTCTTGATTTCAAGATTTTTGTAAGTGCCTATGCCTCTAAATAACTTTTAAAAATACTTCAAGACAAACATCTAGGTTTAATTAAACACATACCGTGGAGAACAAATACAGATGTTGAAGGACCTTCCAACCACTACTGTGACATTAATTAGCGAGCATCTGAGACGAAAGAGGCATTGCATGAGGATTAGGATTTGCCAAATTTGTTTTTCCGTGAAAAGTACAGTGTTATGGAGTGTGTTGTAATGAGAGATTAGACCAAGGTCACTGTTGCTGAAAGATGCAAGCCCACTAGGACTAGCTGTGTCCTCTCTTTCGAAGATTTATATGCATGCTTTGTCATCTCTGTAGTTTCTAGTGTGATTACTGTATGCTTACACATGAAATTCTGAAGGAAAATAAAACAAAACAAAGCAATGACAATGTGTTTGCACTTGGCCGTTTGTGTGTTTGTGTAAGGTTTTCCTATACGTTTGAGAGATTTCTCTCTGGTCTGTTTCTGCCTTGTGAGGTGGCTGTTCTTATCTCTCGTTCACAGACCTGTTTTTTTTCCACTCACAAAACATCAGAGGATGCTGCACTCTTTTGGCATTAGAGCATGCCCCGCCATGGCCTTTGTCCACACAGATCGACAGGAGCCCACGCGCTGTATACTGTAGATGAACAACTCAGAAGACCCACCTGCTGTGCAAAAGGTTTTCATTGCCTTTAAGCAGTTCCTCAGACAAATAGAGATAATTCCTGCACCACTTAAAACCCACAGCCAAGACCAAATATAGCATATGGGTTACCATCTTTGCCATCTCTGGGGGGGAGGAGGTGATTTAGCTAACACATACATTTTTCTATTTCCATCGAAGCAAGGACAACAAAGACTTGCTGCTATCCGAATAGCACATGGAGTTGTGTAAAGGATATGGAAAAAAGGAATCTGGTGAGTGTGCTTTTGCTGTTGCTGTCATTGTTGTTTTCATGCATTCGGCATTGGGAATTGTCTCCATGTCAAGCTTTAATCCAATAAACATTCTGATGTGCTCTCTTTGCAGCATGTCATTTAATAATGCCTGCCTTTTTGCTGGGAGTAGAACCATGCCATCTTTGCTCATATTAAGAATGATTAATACTTGTTTTTGGAAATAGTGCTGTGATGAAAACCTATTAACTACTACTGAAGCATACAGCCTTATACCACAGTCACTAAGTCTTACTTATCTGCACTAAAACATGTATCATCTTTAACAGTATTAAATATGCAGTAATATAATACCAATATGTACTGTATTCTGTAATAAGTCCTAATAGGCTCCTTCTACCTGTATTTTGCACAGTCATGATAAGAAACTAGACATGAAGATAACATCTTAAAATTTATTTTTGCAGTCATATGTGCCAAACATAAGCGTCAGAATTGGGATTCAGAGAGCAGGTGTGCATAGGAGGGTGTATTTTGAGTCAGTAACAGTGATTTATAATGTGAAGTGGTTCAGTGCACCTTGTGCTGGTCTCCTGAGCCTGTTGGCTGCCCTTTCACCAGAACCAGCAGTCCTTACCGCGGAGATGGATGTCTCGCTCCGATGCGGACTAAACAAATCCCCCTCTTCACTTTCAATCTTCATTTCACGTTCAGTATGTGCACCTCATTAGAAACCAATCCTGTTTAATTGTGTTCAGTTAAAGTAATGCCAATAATGAGACAAACGTCTCTTTTCATGCCAAAGAAGATTTGTTCCCCTTCAGAAAAGAATTTTAAATGCACCTATGAAAAAAAGTCACATTGTGAAAATAATAGCACAATTTGATGAATGTTAAGACTTCAGTAAACAGCCATAGAGGATTTATGTCATTACATGAAATTAATCTACATATTGGTCTAGAGCATAGTGGCATCAAAGACTTCATAAACCTTAATATTAAAGAGAAAAATCTGGCATTTGAGAGAGAAAACAAAGGTTACAATATTGTAACTTTGTTCTATAAGCAGAGGTAGAGCCCTTTACCTGACTCTATGGGTAATGCTCTCTTTCAATCACACGCATGCTATCGCCCACTGAAATTCACATGTACGCAGCTGGCCATTGAGGACATGCCTACTGATTACTTGTACATCACAGTATAAAAAGCAGCATCTTGGTGCTGAGTTGAGCATAACTCCAAGATACTCTGCCTGTTGGCGTAGCTGGGGAACACTGTTTTCCCAATTGATGACCACCAACTTGGCTGTATGGAAAATGGCCCATTCCCTGTACATCCTGTTGAACATAGCCCACGCCAATGGGACTCTGTTTCTCGCTGATAGTCATTTCAGAGCGAGACTGCTGGAGTGGCAACCCCATCCATGGAAAAGTAAGATCAACAGCAGATTCGCTGTCACTGAAGTGAGAAGGATGTGAGCAGCACCAAGACACTGCCCTTTATACTATGTGAGGTTAATGTGATTAGTTGGCTCGTCCTGATTGGCCAGCTATTTACAGTACATGCAAATTTTAGTAGGTGATTGTGTTCATGTGATTGGAGGAGAGTATTACCCATAGAGTCCAGTAGAGGATGGGGCTTGTGTGAGACATAACTATAAGATTATAAAAAAATAAAGCAAGAGATCTCTCTACAGTCATTGTCTCTGTGATGCAGTATATGCATGCTCCCCATATTGTGTGACTCCCACATACTCTGCAGATGTCTCCAGTCACCTTGAGCACACTGATTATACATACAATGAGCATTCAGCACATTAAGCGCTTTTTCCTTTATGACCTCGTGACCAGTGATAGTATAGCTCCTTTCAGCTTAATTTGTTGGATGTCAGAACTGCAGTCCAAACTGACAATAACAACCTGATGATAACCGAGCAGACTCTCACACACTGATGCTGCGGTAATAACCTTTGCAAATAACAGTATCACAAAATACTATAATTATACTCATCATTATGCTCATTATGTAATGCACTGTCTTACCTTGTACTTCTCGCTGGATAGCTGCAGGAAAAAAAGAAGAACAAACACATTTAATGTTGACTGCTGGAAGTTAAATATCGCTACCAGTCTACTAACTAAATCTAAACTAACACAGATATTTACGCTTTGCTTAACATTTCAGTTTCTTTCCATGTCACAACTTGCATGTAGACTCACATGTATCGGCCACAGACTTTGATGACTATAAGCACAGCTTTTCCAGTGAAGTACTGGGTTGCTTTGTTGGCTGTCACTGTACCTATATCATTTTATGCAATTTTGATCATTTGTTCTGTCGCTAAAATTGCAGCGTTAACAATAACTAGCAAAAATGTTGACACTGTATTACATAGAGAGTCAATTGTGACATACTCTCAGTCAAGTGTTTGGTGTCTTTTCATGATTGGTTAGTTAATATCAGCAGCTTAGGCAATTGTTTTTCTACAATGTTAACAAATAATTTGTTATCACTTTCTAATAAGACATACTTTTGTTTTAATACATAGTGTTTAGGTTGTCACCAATGGCTTTATAATGAGATCAGCACTATAATGCATGCAATCAGTAGCAGAAACATTTGAGCAGCAGGTTGTTACAGTCCATTGTCCAACTGAAGAATCCCCTGCCATGATACTCCTTTGTCTTTTTAGAAAGAAGGGGGCATTCCTACCTATTGTATGATCTTTGCAGGGTCCATCAGAACTTCCATGGCAAAACATACATATATTGATGACTAATATCTATAAAATTTGATTTATTTTATTGAATGACTCATTTCCTCTTCCTATTACATACATACCTGTTTCAAAGCTCACTTTAAAATGACATATTTTATCATAACTCTGTTTTGTAGGCTTTTATAGGAGTAGGATAAAAAATAACATCCATTTGGAACCCCAATAAATGTCTCTGTCTTGAAAACATAAAAACAGCTGTCACTTACGCAAGCTGTTATCTTCTTTGACTTGTGAAGAAAACTGTCACTGCTCAATGACAATATAGACTATATACTAAGAATAAGATGTTTTAACCATTTATATGCCAAGGAACTTTCGTACTGAACAACAAAAAAGCCATTGGGCACACAAATCATCAAAGATGATTAATTGTTAAGTTAATTGTAGGAAACTTTGTATTATAATATATTTGAGTGTTTAAATATAATATATACAATATATTATGAAATTTCTTCTTGTACTGTAGTGAGCAAATGCTTCTGTTACATGTGACATTTTGCAACTTGTAAATGTACAATCCATATGACAACAATGAAAGTAAAGGTAAGATAATTAAGATAGAGGTTTTTCTGACCATTTACTTATATATTAAACTTAGATATTAAAAATAACATTATTGAGTCAATTCACTGATTTTGTGAATCTTTCCTTTTTTCTTTTTTTTTTTACTGCATTTCACTGTTCAGAAAATCAGCACAAACAGAAAAACATGCTCCCATCATAACTTTTAAAAATCCTTACATTTAATAGAAAGTAACACATATAACATTTAAATGAAGTTTGCCTGTCCGTAAATCATGCAGCAAAAAATGAAACACTAATGCTGATAATTAATTTTTCTAAAACCAGAAGGAAGAAATTTTCCTTACCTTCATGGCAGTACCTTCCCATGTAGCTGGTATTGATACAGTCACACAGGACCTCCCCTTGGCTGACGGAACACAGGCCTTTGTTGCTGCATGGAGAGTCTCTGGCACATATATACTCCAAATCACCATGTACAGCTTGACCATCCAACAGCACCGGTAGTGCCTCACCAAGTTTCAGATTGGCTATAAAACCCTGGAACGGCGGCTCATATTTGACAGTGCTGGACGTCAGGGCAGAGAGACGCACATCAGGTGAGATCCCACCTACGTAGAGGTCGCTGGCCACTACCATCTCTTTTCTCTTGGACTTCACCTCAGCTACTTTCTCTTCGTTATCCACCATCAGCTTGGTGTTTCTGTAATTACGAGAGAGAAGAATTCTGTGCCAACGTTGGTCGTTGATACGTGTCTCTGTGTGCAGGGAGGCTGGTTCAGCACAATGAATGGTGAAGTGCATCTGGAGTCTGCCATCCGCAATTAGGAGTTCCAGGAAGTCGCAGTTCCCTCCATCATCCAGATAGAGCACCAGGGCTTTGCTGATGTTGGTTTTCATAATAAAACTGAGCTCACCTGTTGCTTTGGCATCCCACTGGCCATAGCGTGTCCACTGACCAGGAACCCCCTCATATTCCAAAGCAGTTCCTGTTAGCACCAACCCAGCTAAGAACAGTAACCAGGAGGCCTTGATTTTACACCTGCCCATGATTCTTACTATCTACAGTTACTGGTTCCACTGTGGTTTTCTAATTCATATGTATCCAACACAGCTGTGAGGAGTAAATATTACCTAGTGTCTGTACTTATTCCCCTAAAACTTGCAGAAACGAGACTGCAATTCCCACATGCAGTAAAAGAGTTTCTTTAGCCTCGACTGCCTATCCTGATTCTTTTCTCCATCGCTCCATGGGTGACACGTGAAACAGCAAATAAATGAGGCACATTGCAGAATACTTTGCATCTACTTTGGATCGGATGAGAAAGAGAACAAATGACACAAGAGATCCATAATACTGTGTGCTTCCTCGTCTTCGCCATCCAGTGTCTTGGCCTCCATCCAGCACTGTTCCTGTCAGTTCTCCATGGGTTGGCTAGGCACACAGCCTAGGTACAGCCTCCATTCTTCTCAGCCTCCCAACATCCTGAGACATAAAAGAAGAATGTTTAATGAATAGCGGGGAAGATTACTAACAATCTCTTCTATACAAAAATGGCAAATAATCTACAGTCATTATGAATAAAATGGCAAATTAATTACTAAACCTAATAAATCATTAAAATGGCAGAGTGGGAAATATGTAGATGAGAGTGAAATGGAGGTTTAATTGTTATGAATGTTTTAAATCATTCCTTTCCTGAAGGGGCACAGCCCAGAATTCAGCAGTGGTTAACTAATAGAGTCTAGTTAATTTGTTGTTGACTGCTGGTTACCATAAAGATTATGACAGATTGTACCAAAAGAGCCAAGTAGGTTATCTGTCCTTGTGCCCCCCTACTATCTTAACATTCAGGCAGAAAAGGAATCACTCGGCCTCTGTAGTTTTGCTGAGATCTGTGCTGATTTCCAAGAAGCTGGTGGGAAAAGTATGCTTCATAAGCACCCCTGCAGATGTTTTGGCGCAATCCATGGCCTCACTAACTTCAGTGATGTTGAGCCCCTTAAGCCCTCTGCGCTCCCTAGGCTCAAACTAAGACATTGCAACTAAACAACACATGCAGACCAGAAGCTGGGAGTGATGAAAAAAGAAGAGGCCTGTGTTAGACACAAACAAACAAACTAACTAACAAAAAAGTCAATACTCTGTGATAAAAAAGGCTGTGCCTCTGAGGCCTAAGGGCACAAACAAAGTTGTGCACCACTTTTTGGCTAAACTGTGAACCTGCCCTGACTCATAATGACCATTCAGCTACAAGCTACAACCAGAGCCATGTTATCCTGTGGACTGTGTCCGAGAAAACAAGAATCCTCTAAGAGACATTGTTTGTATTTAAAGAATGAGGCAGTGTTTAAAGATCTTTTCATTACTAACAAAGATTTCCCTACATAGAACAAAACCAACAAGGCATTTAATCTACAGACAAGTACTGTGTATCTGCCACTGCCTGATATAGATTATGCATTGGTGCCAAACTCCACTGCTGTCCAAAACCTATTAAAAACAAAACCCATTAAAAACACATAAAAGGGCAACACTGTAATGTGATCCTATTAAGTGATCAAAAACAAAATCAGCTGCTAAAATCTATTACAACCAATTTGTTCAATAGAGCGTAACAACACTGTTGCCTATATTCTGCTGCAATACATTATACATATCATCAAATTCTAAATAAGAGAGTGACACAGGAGTGGATTTTCACTCCCTATCCCATCCCATCCTGAAAGAATGACTCCAATATATTCCCATTCCTGGATCCACAGAATTCCCAAAATCAGCTTCTAGCTGAAACCAACCAGCAAACAAGACAGACACGAGAGAATTATTATTATTTTTTAAAAAGACAGAATGACAACCATTATGTTCATTTATATATACATGTATATATAGATATGCATATATGAATTCCCGTCTTGCCTGCCTGTCCTGTCCCAGTCATGTGATGAATTGACTTCCATCCAGTGGGAATCACACAGGAATCCCATGATCCATGATAGGATCCCAAAAAAATGTCAGCTTCTACTCTAAATAGTATGTTTTATTTAGAAAGCAGGGTGTAGAATGAATGTTGAGCTTTCTGCTCTTAACATTCACAAAATGTGCCAAAGTCACCTTATCTCCTCAGAAATAGAAAGGAATACAGATACTGTAGCAGTTTACATACAAGGTATTGATCCACTCAGATTTAAAGTAGTCTTTTGTTAAACAATTTGTCAAGGTTGAGCTCTAGGGTTATAGCTAATGTGCCTTAAAGCAATAAATACCTTTCTGTATGTTAAACTGTTGTCTTTTAAAAGCATTTCATAATTACGGTCAGTGGCACTTCATGCAAGTATTTTTTTTCTGACAGAGAGAAATATGATATGCATTTGAGTCAGCAGCCTCTATTAGGTCTCCTGCTGATGGGGGACTGCCACAGTTGGGTTTATTCACCTAAGGTAGATGTTCCAAGAAAGAATGCATCACAGCAGACAAATCGAAGTCTCTCCCTGAAGTATCAGAGAGCTCCAGGCTGGGAGAAAAGCCTTCTGATAGACCGGTCTATCATGGGAATAGCTGTATCCTGCAAGGTCATAAAAACTGACACCCTCCTCACAGGAAGAATTGCAATTTGCCAGGGTCAGGTATGGTGTGTGAATTGATTCTCAGAGCCTGCCCTCACTGTATATACGTGGCCAGACTTCAGCTTGTTTTAATTTAGATGAAGACCATATTAGTATTATTGTATAATAAAAGACAAGGAGCCATAAGGGACTTTCAGCCTTGTACTGCACTGTACCACAGCAAGTCTCATTTATACTGTACTAATAAAGACCAATTTGTGCTCCAAGATGTCATTGCAAATGCACTTTAATGTGGTAGAAGATGTACTCACACAGACTATAATGATAAATAAGATACAATATGTCCTGTGCTAAGAATACTTAGATACAGCATACAATATTGTAAAGAAAGGCTGACTGTATTTATAGACCATTTTATTGAAATATCATACCTTACCATGAAAGCAAAATTAACTGACATTCAAGTATAACAATAGGGTTAATTTCAACATAGAAGTCAGTAAACCTACATTTAGCCTTAATTACTGCTAGTCACATTGCCCTGTCTAACAAATTGCATCAATAAGCATAACTTGCCACCGGCAACATTCACACAGTTAAAGGAAGGATTAGTTTAGTTTAATTTAATTTGATTAAGGTCAAATTATTCAACAAGGATAACAAGTATAAATGGCGATGATGACAACATGGATGATGATTAAGGAACACCCTAAAAATAAAATAAATGATTTCTGTTTGTATTTTGTTTTTATCATTGAAATCCCCCACGTTTCCTGTCGTCATCACCCAATTTTTTTTCACTTTTCTTTCGTGCAAACAAAAGACCCCAATCAGATTCAGCACACATCTAGAGCTTATTGTATTTCCATTGGAGACTTGTGCCAACTCCACCAGGCCCCCGGACACACACTGTGTTACCAATGATAAAACAATACCTAAAATTGTGAATTTAATCTCTGATTTACTCCGCAGAATATAGTGGCTTGTTTTTTTTTCTTCCCCCACATCCCCATTCTTTAAGCTATGTAATTTCTACTCATGATCCTATAATACAAAAATAATTTTGTTTGTTTATTATAGTCTAATGTTTTAGTCAACCCTGCAGAATACAAAAAAGTGTCATAAGAATGGTACACATACAGTAGTTTGACTATTACAGCATTGGAGATCCCACGCTGCCAGGATTAAGATTGTATTATGACTGTTTACAGTTGTGCACATGGACATATGTACATTTAACATGACACACCTGTATCTGACCTAAACCAGTACCTATGCCATTCTATACCATTCACAGTACTGGTATACAAATGGTAGATTTTATGCCATATACCGAGATACGTTAATTTAAACATATATATGATTCTGAAAATAAAATACATGAAAGATCATAGATATGTTAATATATAACATTAATATTAAGTTGTATTGATGAGCATGGCAACAGTGTAGACAGCAGATCTAGACAGCAGCAATGGTTCAAATTAAAGTATTTCTGTTTTGAGAGATGGACAAGTTGCATTATGTGTGCACACTGGTCTGTATAATACACAGTTGTAAATATTACAGAAAACCCCACATATTAATATTCAACACGTGGTTGTGTGACCCACCCTTACTATACAGCTGGTATGTGACTGGTATGCCACAGCTTATGCTCCTCATGGATCTTTTATCACTGGCCAAAGAACAGCACGTACATTCAGATATATGGAACCTGTGGGATTGGGCCACTGAAAAATTTAGACTGGAGGGCTTGCAACCTAATATAATTTTAACTGTACAACTTTCTCCACTCGATCAATATAGCCTCATAAATGGAACATCTTCAGGATGTATCTGTTCAGGACAAGCATTATACTGCTGAAGAGATTCTCACTTGTTGCTACTGTATTAGGAGTCAACCTGCTACCCTGGGGAAGCTCAGAGGGGCTGGCAGAGGGACAGGCAGGGGGGCTGGAGGTTCAACAGTTAGGGACTGTATTTCACAGCTCTGCCCTGGATACTGAGACTGAACACTGAAGGGAATGGCACTGAGCATATTCAGCTTGAATACACAACAGACACCGAGCAACAGGGGTTTGTGTGACCCTCAACATTTTAGTGAATGTAGTGGTGATTTTAAAGCATTTGTCTGTGGAATCAATTGCATAAACATGCAAGATAGCACGTTGACTGTGAAGGAAATCACAACCTCACTGAATTGCTGTAAGTACGCTGACAGATATGTGGGTGAGACAATCACCTTTGTTTTTGTCACAGCCGGGTTTAACAAGATGAATAATGTTTCCATGTGCTACTGCAGTAGGGGTGTGAATCACAAATCATATTCTATACTGATACTAATACTATATTATTTCAGTACTGTTACATATTCTTCCCATGATAATGGTGTATCACAAAAAAAGGTGAATCTGTGATAAACTATATATGACAAAATAAATCTAAATGTCACAATATCTGTAACTGAAACAAAAAATGAAGCACTAACCCAAATAGCAGGAAATACAGCACAGTATTTTTTAACAATACATTAGTTACACAGAAAAAAAATGCTGCCATGTAAATATCACAACACCGATCACTGTAAACTCAGTTTATGCCTCTCCCAGAGCTGCTGATAGTGTTAGCAAGTCTGATAAGAGATGGCAGAGAGGTGACGTTGTGCTAATAACCTAAAGATGTATTTCTTTTCTGTGGCAGTAAACACAACACATGACCCATCGATAACTAACTGTACAATAGTCAGCCCTTCATATTATTAAGGGCTGATGAGTAATGATGGTGGTGTTAATAGTAATAAACAGCCAGTCTATATCTACATACTGACACTCCCCCACATACACACACACATCTGGGAGCCTCTCAGCTGCAACACAGGTACCACACAGAAACCTTTACAAAAGGCCATGAATGTGCTTCTAATGACTGTTAGCTGCAGTCATGAGTTGGACAGCACTGGCTCAAGGCAGGTTATTTTGCCTGCATTTCTTCTTTGTTTTCACCTACAATTTCCATTTATCTGACCATCATCAGTCTGTTCAGTGCTTCCATAAGGAGGCAAAGGTCAGTGATAGGCCAAAGTAGCTGAATCTATTTTGAGCAGTCCTTGTTTTAAAATATAAATTGGCACCAGTGTATCAATAATGTATTGCAAGTGGAAATATCACAATATGTTGCAATTTCTGTTGCAATTTGTCCCACCACTACACTGCAGCTGTTTAGTTTTATTCTTTTCACCCATGAATTTTCCTATTAGAGGGCCAGTGGAGGTTGAATACACCCTCATTTTCTAAATGGAGCCTGCAAGTCTATGAAAGCAATTTCAAAAGACCTATAGAAGTGAACATAAGCAAAAATGCACTCAATATGCACACCCAATCTGGTAGAGGCATGGGTCCTTCATGGGTCTATGCATTAAGTAAAAGTTGTGCTGCAAGTAATCACTCTTCACCCCACCTCTGCAATTTCTCACCACCTCAACCATACATACCTGGGCACATAGTCTGAGTGATAATCAAGGAAACCAATCAAGGCATGCTTTTGGGATATTGGGTGATTTGTTGAGGTACAACTACTGAAGAAGTATCTTAAACATTTGGGCTCAGTCTTGTGCTTTAGATTCCCTTTAACTGTGTCAAAGTAATTTCAGGGAAAGCGAAATAACTTAAAGACATACTGTTACAGAAATAACTTTTGTTCTCTGGTGACTTGAAACACAACACTTGAGTAACTGTCAAGCTGGCCTATCTGTACGAGCTACATCAGTTGTTTCTTGTTGTGAATGTGCTCATTTAAACAAATGTTGCATTATGAACTTCTGTTTGTTTTCCCACTCCAGAGTGAGTAACAATTATTTATGTTTCTGTGTACAATTTATGAACAATTTTACTGACTATATGTTGAATGATTGACTCTTCTATTCATAAAACGGGGTTTACTTACTGCTTATTACACACAAATATTACTTTAGGTTCAAGTAACATGTTTATCTGAACTTATCTGTTTAGTCGAGATTTTAACCATTTATTGTAACAACATGCATTTTAGTATCTGCTCACATGATGCTCAGGAAACTATCTCTGCCAGCTTGACAAAACTACCACAAGGCTCCAAATAATGGCTGCATAGAGGTTTACAGGGAGAATTGATGAGAGCAGTGAGTCTCAATCAGCCAAAATAATGAGCTAAAAGCAGAGAAAAGCAGAACAGAGATGCAACAGTTAGAAAATAATTAATTTCACAGGAAACACAGTCATTTGTTTTCATGTTACTGTAATGGTTTTGTTTTGTTTTTTAAATTGCACCAAATGCAGGTTCAATGGGGAGACAATGCTGTTATAATTCTATATATTTAGTTGGACACTATTTCTTTATGTCATTGGTTGAATCAGTAAATTTGAATGATATTCAATTTACTAATTATTTATTTATTAAGAAAAATGTACTGTCATAAGTCTGTTCCTGTTTCATGCTTATCAGGTTCACAGCCTTTAAGCCACAGGCCACAGCCATATTTTTGTCAGTGAGAAATCATACACAATGGATTTTTTGTTGAACAAGAAAAGCTCAGTATGAATTATTATAAATAATCATAGCTGGAAACAATGACTGCAATAATGATACACACGTTTAACTAATCTAAAAATTAAATCTAATGTAATCTGATATGGAACAGAGTCTGACCTACATACACTGGGACATTTTCTTTGATGAAAACTTTGGATTAAAGACATCATACGAATGGGTTGCTGCCTCGAAACTTTGTCTAGAACAGAGGGTTTCAAAGTGGGAGGCGGGCCTCCCCAGGGGGGCTCCAAATAGTTTCAGGGGAGGCTCAGTGAATGGAAGTGAAAAAATATTACATTAGTTATTACATTAGTTATCAAAAGAAGATCATGTAGAATAGCCTAAATGTGTGTGATTTGGTTAAAGACACAGTTCAGATATACAGTAGTTTCAGGGATCTTTACTGTATTTCCCCACTTACTCAGAGTTAGAGACTAATACATTCCTTCAAACAGACATTTTTAATGTATTTGATGTGGTCTGAACTATGTCAAACAGCAGTATCAGGCTGTCTTGACTCAATTGTTGAGTAGTTATGGGATCAAACTAAGCAGGTGAACTAAGGGGTATAGGGCAGCGCTTTTTTCCAAGCTTTGTCTGAGGGGAGGCCCCCCTGGTGTAGAAGATCAAATATTTTTTTCTAAATTAAATGTTCTTATTCTATTTTATTATTCACTGGGTTTTTTTTAAGTCTGCTTTCATTATTGATTAACCTGATGAAAGACAAAAAATAGTTTTGCTTTGTTTGCTGTCTCATAATGACTAATTTATGCCTATGTCTATGCATATTTTAGTAATTACAGAGTGTAACTGGGAATTGATTTCTTCAAATAACCCTGAGACATGCTATTTTTCAGAGTGAGTGTAGGGGTGTGTGTAAGATTTATTCCTGTAACTGAGAATAAACAGGTTGACTGGTAAAACGTTACCCTACTTCCAAAATCTACAGCAAAATTTAGCCACTTCTTCATATTTACAGTAATCAGGCTTCCCCAGGAGACAGGACCTGTACATAAAGCCTGCTCTTCTAACAGGGGAAAGATAGCTGGTTGCCAAATGTCCTTAATGGACAGACATGGAGTACAAAGATAGGTAGTTAATGATGAATATTTAAAGCTAATATGATTTTTCATGAGTGTTCTGACTAAACCCTGTAATCACTCTGTTTTTTCAGGTTTCTCTCCTCCAGAAGGACCTCAGGAGACTGTCTGGGTCAGCACACTGCAGAGTACTGATACATAGACAAAGAGTGACCAGAGGATTTTCAATGCTCCATCAAACCCCAGTTCACACCATGTCAGCATTTTGTTGCCCATTAGTAATACTGCACATTTTACTAAGAATTTGCATATTTCAGACATGGCAGAAACTGCACTGAAGTACAGCAGGAACATTAATAACTAATATCTAAACACCTTTTAAGAGACAGTGTATTCTTTTTTCATTGTGCTGTAATGTATGGGTTTAGTACGGTGGCCGAGACCCGCCATAGCTGTAAATAAAAGTAACGCTGCAAACAAAAACAAACGCTGCTGCAAATAAAAAGAAACGCTGCTGCATATAAAAGAAACGCTGCAAATAAAAAGACACACCGCAGCAAACAAAAAAAACGCTGCAAATAAAAACAAACGCCGCTGCAAATAAAAGAAACACCGCAGCAAACAAAAAAAAACACCGCAGCATATAATAAAAAAAAAACGATGCAAATAAAAAAAGACACAAAGGGAAGTGGATTACCGGGGACTGTTTTTGCCGAAACACCGGAAGAAGAAACAACAACAACAGGACTACGAATTGGAAAACGAACTAGAAAGTAAGTGAAAATGGTAGTGTTTAATGTCGCTACATGTACTTTTTAATGTGTTATTTGGTCAGGCGATGTAGCCCCAGGTTTGAAGTTGAACTGGAGAATGCCGGTGTATTGTTAGCTTCGGCTAACACGGGGAGACCACTAACGAGAGTGGAAACAACTGACGGCTACATAGTTCCGGCAGTTTATTACTGTCGTTGTTGTTGTTGCTTGTACGTGTAGGTCAGGAAAAGACGTAAAAGGGACCGTATATGGTTTGTTATTTGTGTTATTACGTTACGTGTTGGACTAAATACATGGACATATTGAGGAAAGTATTTCGATGTTATGGAAACGGATTTCATATTTCACAAGAATGGATACTTGGCGAGCTGTACAGAAAGTCCTGAGTCATAAGATGATCGTTGTGGATTAAGGGAAGACTTTGAAAGTATGTAGAGATTATAGCTGTTTTTACTTTAGCTGAGTGGCTGAATACTATTACGGCTGTGAGCAACCAATATAATTCGTGAGTGGTCTTGAATGAATCAGGGCAACCTATGCTTTCTAACAATGTACGGCATGAATAAATATGTTTAAGGGTTGGTGTTTAAAACATTCAGAAGGACTTGTGGCTACCTCCCAACCTACGACCCGTCCCGTAGGCGGAACAGCGTGTTTTAAGTGTCTGCAGCAGTTCCGATCCTCATCCCCATGTTGGCTGAAACAGACAAGTCACCCTCAAACACTACCATTTTCACTTACTTTCTAGTTCGTTTTCCAATTCGTAGTCCTGTTGTTGTTGTTTCTTCTTCCGGTGTTTCGGCAAAAACAGTCCCCGGTAATCCACTTCCGTTGTGTCTTTTTTTATTTGCATCGTTTTTTTATTATATGCTGCGGTGTTTTTTTTTTGTTTGCTGCGGTGTTTCTTTTATTTGCAGCGGCGTTTGTTTTTATTTGCAGCGGTTTTTTTGTTTGCTGCGGTGTGTCTTTTTATTTGCAGCGTTTCTTTTATATGCAGCAGCGTTTCTTTTTATTTGCAGCAGCGTTTCTTTTTATTTGCAGCAGCGTTTGTTTTTGTTTGCAGCGTTACTTTTATTTGCAGCTATGACGGGTCTCGGCCACCGTAGGAGTTTAGCTTAGTAGATAGAGATAGATATGACTGCAATACACTAATTAACACTATTGCTGAGAACGAATCAGGTTGAAGCAGTGTGATGCCATAATTGTGATCTGAATCATCAACTATGTCACTGGCAAGTCAGTGTGTATGCCTCAAGGGATGTACCCAATATGTCTCTCCTGGATACTACACTATTCTCCTCGTTCTTGTTCCTCCTACACCACCATATTCAGTCATCACACCAAGTCACACAAGCAGCAGGAGTTTGCATATGACTCTATGATAATTAGTCTATTAGCGAAAGGAATGAGGAAGAATAAATCAGCCTGAGTGGAAAATACATTTAAATCTGTAGTTGATTGATTTGAACGAAGGCATTATTATATCATATTATTATGCAGAAATGACCTACATCCTCAAAGATTTCAACACTGCTTTCACAGATATATGTACATTAATGTAAATGTCTGTGAATAAACAGCAGCATATACCATGCATGATCTCACAAGCTTAAATACAAGAATGTAAAAATATACATTAATTGCATGAATAGCAAAGCATTTTTTTTAAATGTTTATATTCTGCTTGAAAAAAGTTTAAGCATGAATTCTGCTGCATTGAAAGTAGAGTATATAAATAGGATATGATTGCAAATGTAAGCAGGGGAAAGGCAGCAGGGGGTTTTCACTCAGGCCCTGATAGTGCCTAGGGACCTACAGCACAGTTACAAGGACAGCACCCGCCCTCCACCCTGCAGCACCCAGGACGAAGTCACAGAAGGCTGCTCAGCTGTGTGGGATCACTCTAACAAGCTGCTACCTCAGTCTGGCCCAGCTGAAGCTTCTTACACTGTTTACTAGGTTCTTATAAAAGCAGCCTCAGTGAGCTGTTATTGCTGGGTTTTGGGTCGGAATAAATTCTCTCTGTGTTCTCCATGCCAACGACTCCTCAGTGAATCCTTACCGGCCTGGAAGACGAGTTGTTGTTAACTTAATTCAATTTTAAGACTTGAGTTATGAGAAATACCAGCTCTTATTTTCCCTTAACATTGAGACAAGAGGTCTAAAATCTCTGTCACTATGTATTAATGTCCAGTATCACAATATGGGAAATGAAAGACATATGAAATGCAATGTAATGAGCTGAATTCCACTGTTATACACCACATAAACTGAATCTCTTCACACATTTGTAAATGTCTTTTTCACTAGGACTCATTTATTATGATCTTCATATGATTATATCATCATGACATAATTCCACTAATGCAAAGTATTTAATCATTGCCCACCTATATTGCACATGTGCAAGATGCTCCTTGTTTATTTTGTTTTATTCAAATTCAGTGATGTCATCCACACATCAATTACACTGATTTTAATGCCTGTTGCCGTTTCAAACACTGTTTCATTTCTTAAAGTCCACTTTTTAAAAAAGGACACATCATTATAAATCAACCAGGCTCAGTCCAAATATTTCTCCTGATGATTGACATTACATCCACTGCACAGTAGTCACATTTACTCTGAGGATACTTTAGTTGAACTAGTTTTTGCACTGAAATTGAGTCTACAGAAGAAGCTGTGAAAGCTGAGATATTGTGTCTCAAAATTCAACTATTAATATGACTAAAGCAATCATAAAGTGATTTTATACCTGGGTTTTCAAATGGGATCTTAATCCAGAAAATCTGTAAGGATAAAGTGTTTCAACTGCAATCTGCACCTAGTATTTTAATATATTCTCAGTGTCTGTGGTGTCTGCATTTTGATAGCACTGGGCACAACATAACATGCTGGTGTGTAGGTGGAGAATCGTGACCGTTCACCATCCACCATCCACCATCTATGGCCATTTAGATATGATAATGTAGACTGTTTCCATTTTACAGGCCAAACAGCATGTTGAAAACAAAGAATCTTTATCTGTATGAATGAAATGACCCTATTATAACTAACTGAAACACACCATCAGTATAGCCATCACAGTTTTTATGCACTGCTCACAAATTAAAAGAATAAATCATATAATCTTTTGTTAACATGCACATACACATGCAACATACACAATGTCAATAATACTGTCTGAATTTCCCCTGAACAACTTAATTTAACAGAAACAAAGAGACAAAAGGGGGGAAAAAGTTCATGCAGCATGAGTTGCCGACATGATGCAAGAAACTCTCTGAGTACAAAAAACCCAATGTTGTTGATTGATAGATGTTTTTAACTCATCCATCTTGAAAATCAGCAATAGCTGACGGTAACCGGTGACAACAGTAGTCACAGGTTGTGCATTTATTGTTCTGGTCAGCTATTCCTCTGACATAAAGTTTAGGTTAAGTAATGTCATGACAAGAGTCTACAGCCATGCTATCAGCTCTATCCAGCTCTATCCAGCTTTATCTGGCTCTATTATGGCAATCCATCCAATAGTTGTTGAGAGGAAGTGAAGTGATTGCCAAAGTCATTAGGATTCATCCCCTGGGGACCATGCAGTCTGCACAATATTTCATGAGCAGCCCATCTAATAGTTGTTGAGATATTTCAGTCTTGTCCAAAGTGGTGAACCGACCAACCAACCAACCAAACAACCAACATTGTGCAATAGCCACACTGCTAGCACGACTAAAAATAAAGCAATTATAATTTCAATTTTAATATAATATTATTTTTAAATACAGCCATCTTAACATAATTCATATTACCGTATATGTTGCAGCTCTTTAGATAAAAGCAGAGCAAATGTCTAATGAATTACAGCTGTGCAAATAAATAACTAAACCACCCTCGATTTCATGGTGAATAGCAGTTTATTTCTTTTCAAAGATCAGTTGAATGTAATTTGTAATATCTGTTATGAACAGCCAGGCCATATTGTTTGTGACTTGTACCGAGCAGTAATTTGACAAGGATATTGTTTGTTGAGTCTTTTCTTTTCTCTCTTTTTGTTCACAGATCAACCTGTCTTGTTTGTGTATGATCATTTTGTTTGTTTGAAGCACAGATTCAATCCTAAACATTTTAGAACAGTGGTGTTTATTGATTGTGAAAGAAGAGTGTGGGATGGCTGTGGCTCAGGAAGTAGAGCAGGTTGTCCACTAATCAGAAGATTGGCGGTTTGATTCTCTGGCTCCTTCATTCTTCATGTCAAAGTGTCCTTGGGCAAGATACTGAACCCTAAAATGACTCCCGAAGGCTGTGTTATTGTTGTGTGAGTGTGTGAATAATTAATGCTACTCTTGATGAGGAGGTTGGCACCTTGCATGGCAAGTATGTGTGTAAATGTGTGAATGTGACATGTATTCTAAAGTGCTTTGAGTGGTCGGAAGGCTAGAAAGGTGCTATATAGAAGCAGTCCCTTTACCATAATATTTAACAAAAATTAAACGCAATATAAAATGTTAAACATGTTTTGGACTGACAGTATTTATTCTGTAGTTTAGCTTCATGGTTAAGTTTAAATTTCAGGACGTCTCAACAACAACTGATAAGATAAGATACATTTATTGGGGAAAATAAAATGTGCATGCTTGATCCTGTGGTTATCTACCTCACAGTTCCAGGCTCTCAGTGCTAGTCGTGAGATCCGCTAGATTTTCCACTATGCATGACAGTGTCCTGACTTCAAATGTATGTCATGTTGCAGACAACACTCTCTCTTCTTCTCCCAGCTTTATGAAACTTACATTTTAGTCCTTTTATTTTCTTCAGCCTCCATTCTTTTTTTGGAGGTAGCTTCATTGGAATAACTCAATCTTTTATGATGGGCATGCACTCATCCACAGTGGCTGGTGTGACACTTGAAACTTTAATTACTAAAGGATGACATTTATTTATTTATCTCCTGTTTGCTGAGAATGTGTCTTTGGTAGGTGGGGTGAGGGGAGCTGGCTGAATTGTTGTTGCCTGTCACTAAAGATGGATTGGTCGTATTGTTTGTTCCTCTTAAATGCTGTCAATACATGGTTGTTTTGGTGCTGGTACAAGCTAGGTTATCATTGTGGTGCTGGTGGCAAAAAATGTGAAAGCCGAGCTGTAATCATTTGCTTCTTAGTTGTGGTTTTCTCTGCATATTATTTCACAGATGCTTTGCATTTGTGGAATGCTTTTTACTTTGGCTGGAAGCTTAAGAGATATAATCACTATCCTCATTCACATCTGCATCATCAACCCTGCCATCAGCTTCACAGTCTTCATCATCAACACAGCTGACATTATCCTCATCCTCATCATCCACTTGATCCTCTTCTTGACCGTTAACTCATATCTCTGCATCAGCTGTTATCCTGATGATTTAGATGTTGCATAATTTGCAGAGATGTATAACCCTTTCCATATCTGTAGTGCTGAAAATGAGATGTTTTTACCTGCACTCTCTTCACATTGTGTGATGCACAAATTGTTTTTTATTAGTGACACAAAAGTGGTCTTCTGAAAATACGGATTCCAATTGTAAATATTCAACAATAACACCTGTGTAAACCTTGTTTTGCAAAATATTGTGGTCCTGGTCAAACCAGTGGTTAGTATATGCCTATTATTTTTCTTAACAAACTGCCAATTTGTCTTGCTGGAAGAGCTCACAGTGCACAGATACAGGCACAAGGGTGTTTTTACCTGTGGGTTTAAGTGTGATAAATATGGGAAGATATGGCACTATAGCTCGAAACCACAGTCAAGCAGAAAAAACAATTTAATTTTGGCCATCTACTTGCTCGAACATTATATAGGCCATACAGTGATTGTGTGTGATCAGAACAGAACAGGCCTTTCCATTTTATGAATGGTATAGGGCAATGTAACAGCTGACATTTTCACAAACCAGCAAGCCAGGTAATTAGGTAGCTAACTACATAACACTAGCTACAAGCATAAACATGGTACTATGCACAGTACCCTCATTAAGTAAATGTAAATGCACTGTAGGCGTAGTAAAGGATAAAATGCATGCGCATCTGCTACATAGCGACAACTGTTTTGAAATGCTTTCTTCAGAGATGCAATTTGCCTGGGTTACCACAGCAAAAAAAGTGATCAGAGGATCAGAGCACTACCCTTATCACACTCTAAGGTGGAGGCCGGATTGTGGCTATCAGGGGCTCAGCTGAGGCACAAAGGCTCCCAAACATCATTAGAAATAGCTTAGCCCCAGCATATCTACCGTCAACATTAAATTTATTCACTCATACATAATATATACAGTGTACACAATAGTCACCCAACAGAACTATATGTCTTAGCTAATTCATGTGTGTGTGTGTGTGTGTGTGTGTGTGTGTGTGTGTGTGTGTGTGTGTGTGTGTGTGTGTGTGTGTGTGTGTGTGTGTGTGTGTGTGTGTGAAAAGACTGACATTCTCCATTTGCCACCCACTCTACTATTTTTCAGCTCGTAATGACATGAGTGATGTGTGTGGACGAGCAAACGATGGCGTGGAGCGCCATTTAGTTAGATGCTGTCAATCTCCCGGAGGTAAGCTGAAGTAGGAATGAGTGGGAAAGCCTTTTAGCCTCATAATATTCATCTGATATTCTGATGATACAGTGTAATCTCTTCCTGTCTGACGTTAATGATCATAGTTTGGCTTCCTTGTGAACCAAGAAACAAATTTAAAAAAGTTTGCTGCCAGTATGCATTTTCTTCCCTTATATACCACTCTAGTGTTATAGACCAGGAAGTGGAGGACCAATGGATAACTTACTAATAGTGGGGCCGAAACATAAAAGTTTAACCTGAGGGTAGCACCAGAGTAAGGGCCATACTATTAACTTAGTCAAAATCTGACTGACTGTGATGATGACTGACTGTAATTTCTGAAGCCACAGTTCCGGCATGGCTAAAAGTGAATTTTAGTCAATAAATATTATCAAAAATATATTCTTGACAGATGCTTCTCTCAGCTACTAACAGAACTCAGCAGTTGCCAAAAAACACCCAAAGAGATATTTCTAGGGGTGTGACGAGATCTCGTGGTACGTTTCCGCGAGACGAAAACGCGACGATATTTCTCGTTTAAGTGAATTTTGTCTCGCGAAGCTATAATTAAGGGGCGCACCAAAAAAAAAAAAAAAAAAGACGATCGGTTTTCTATCGCTCATTTGCACTTCATGTCTTCTTTTTATAATGTCACGTGTGGATCATTAACCTTGTTGCAGCTTCTACCTGTTGAGAAGATCTCAGTCAGAAGTATGAGATGAGGAGAGGAACAGGTTGACACAGTTTATATGTTGTTCTACTTGTTTTTTATGTGATACAGGATTTGTGCAATTTACTGTTATTTCTGTGTTTTTTTATTAGCAATGTGTTATAATTTTTGATAATTGGATACTTTATTTAATTTATATTTATATATTAGAATTGTTTCTACTCTTTATAATTTACTTTTTAGTATTTGTGATTGTATCTAACCTTTGTACTTATGGTTGTTATTTCCATAAATACCAAAATTATCCATCTATAAAATATCTATATGGAGAAACCTTTTACAGTGCTGCATACTGGATGTGATAATTATATATTTAGAAATAGAACTAAAGTGATTCATTACAAGATGATTAATTAAAACATTTCAATTCAATTTCCATTTTGTGAATTTCAAATAAAAGAACAGTCATGTATTTCCTCATTGAAGTTTTCTTAAAAATATAGTTAAAATCTCGTCTTGTCTCGATCTCGTGAACCCAATATCGTGTCTCGTCTCGTCTCGTCTCATCTCGTGAGCAGAGTGTATTGTCACACCCCTAGATATTTCAGTAAATAACATCAAGCTCACAGACAATTAATCTGGGACAATATCTCATTGGGAGATCCCTGAAACTTCTTAAAGATGAACAGCAAAGCAACTACACACAAACACGCACAAAGAACTGTGCGATTGAGATGTTTTTTGCCCGATATAACTAATTTTAACTGTCAAAACATACTATGATCCAAAATAAATAAAGGGAAAATACGCCGCCAGGAACTTAACGTTTACAGTACAGATATCAAAGATCAATGAAACCCTCCGGTACTGTGAAACTTCATATATTCACACATCTTTCGGACTGCCTCTTCAGGACTCTGAATATGCAAATACTGTAAAACATATTCACCATGAAAGTGATCCTTACTATATGTGACAGTCTCTTCCCCCTCAACTCTCAAGGAAGACTTAAATTACCACTGAGATTTCATCCTCTAGTAGAACACTAGAACGCATGTTCTATGAATTAGCTCTCCACAAAGACTCTTTCTCAAATGTATGCACAAACAAATAAATAAATAAATACATGAGACAACCAGTTCCTCTGTTGTTTCAGTGACGTTAACAGGAGCCATCATTGAGCATTGTACTTGCTCATGGAGCTCTCCCATTTATACAACAGTATACTACTAATGATGGAAATGTTTGCCCTTGAAATCTCAGTTAATAAGCAGCTACAGTATGCTATGACATCCATGATTAGATCATCTAGTACTGTCACATCTCATCCTGAGGAGGATGCCACCACACAAAACTGAGAGTGGGAGCAAACAAGCATCATACCCTGATTCTCTTCTTTTCATACATGAACACAGTCATACAGTATAAACAAACAAACAAACAAACAAACTCTCTCTCTCTCTCTCTCACACACACACACACACACACACACACACACACACACACACACACACACACACACACACACACACACACACACACACACATCATCATCTCTTCAGCAGCTATGCAACAGAACAGTCTGGGTTAATCTTAGGCAACAGCTTCTTGGCCATGATCAGACAGCTCCACTAAAACCCAATGAATGCTGACATTGATAAGGCATGGAGCCTCCTCACACAGGTAGAACACAAATGCCTTTTTAGATGAAGCAGCCTCGGGCAAGGATAAGATTGATTTTGCCATGCAGCATTAGATGAGATTTCCGATGCATACTATAACGAATTAGCATGAATCTGTTCCCCATGAGAGATGCCTGCAGACACAGAGTGAATTGAAATAAATGACTGTCCCAGTGTTTACCATCCCCCATGCTGCAGTCAGTTGGCCATCTGAGTGTGACAGCCCTGGTTCAGGCACAGCAGAGACCAGCATGATGGATGGACAGCCAGGCAGCTGCTAAAAATCTCTTGATTCACGCCCAGCCTGATATGCCACTTACTGATCAATTGCATCCACGTAAATCTGCCTGCCGCCTTACTGTGACATGAAAAGGAAGGAGAAAAGAAAGCTTGCAGGACACTGCTCTTTTAACCTCAACTCTTATAATGCAATTTACGATGGCTGACCAGGTTTTCTCTTATTTTTTTCTTCACACATACAAACCCTCCCATGCCTCCCATGTGAGGGTTCTGTGGATATTACCTCAAAAAGATGAATGCCTGTGCAGGTGAGAGAAATGTCTGGAATGAAAGAGAAAGATTCATTGAGCGATCTGCAACTAAGATATAGTAAGACCTCAGCAGCTCTGTCAGAAGTCTCTGGCAACAGATCTGATGCAAGTTCAATCAAAATGTTTCAACTGGCCAAACTGTAGTCGCGATTTTCTTCTCAAAGTTAGCAGCTGAATGTGGCGTGTTGTGTCGAATGATGTGGATAACGTATCTTATCAGGCTGACAGTCAGCCAAGGTGAATTCTTGACCTTCCTCATGTCACTTGTGTTTTAGCAGAAGAGATTGGCTTGTGCACACATTTCTTTAGAGATGACACTGATGTACTGTAGGACAGGCTGTAGCGCTATCATGAATAGTGCGGCATTGATCAAGTCTGCAGTAGGAATTTTTTCTTTTTTTGGCTATATTTTTATTTTGGAGAAAGAATAACCAAATATGAGACTTAACAAACCCAAATAACTTTAGATTGCCGTATAGTATTCAATATTCAGAAAATATGATGATATTTATATGGATGACTGGTTCTTTCACAGTCAATTAAGCTCTCCACTTAACTGTAATTTAGCTTTTCAGGATCAGGAAAACACATACAGCTAGGATATTATGATTGCCATATACCAGACAGTATCCAATCCTATATCACATCGCCCATGGAACTTTCCTTGTATTGAAGTAAATATGCAGATTCAAAATGATACAGTGACTATCAAGCATACACAGTAGTTGTTATTCTTCACCACTTTTAGTTTTTCGCTATCAGTGCTGTGTAGTAGATTGGGGCCTCGTTGTGTTGCCCTCTTCAGAACACTGTAACTGCATAATGTATATCCTGACAGGGTGATATTGTGTTTTATATCTCTAAGGGCACTGATTATGCTGCCTGGGCACATTTTGGTTAACAGTGCAGTTTCAGCTTCCTTTTCTCATGCTGTCACACAGTAACAACGATGGATGAGCTGAAATACTTACATTTGCAATGTAATACAACACTTTTGAATGGGCACAAGGCACCTGAAGGGAACAGAAAGACAAACTGATGGGTCACATATCTTAAGTTTAATAGGGAATGCTTATTATGAATATCACCTTGGGGGGCTTTTATCTGCACTCTAAAAGCTCTTTATTCTGTATGCTATTTTGGTCCAACAGAACTGTGCAATTTTAAACTATATGATTATGAATACTTACATCCCTTAATTTCCATTTTTCTTTGTTATGTCTGAAAATAGCCTCATAATCAAGATCACTTATTGGAGAGCCTGTTCTTAACCTTAGGAAGTCATTGGTTATAAAAGTCGTGTCTGCTCCTGGTGGGAGGAAATACTTGTTTCCATTGGACCAGATGAGCTTTCATTTATATAGTAAAACTGCAGAAAATTTACCAATATCCCTGAAAGAAAGACCCTGTGTGTGCTGCTCTCTGAGTGGCCTTTGTTATATTAGAGCCATTGAAACATTTGATATCACAGGTTTGACTTTACATTCCTTATTCTACCGCCTCAGTGCTCCGGCCCATTGAAATAACTTAAAGGATACTTTAAGGTGAGTTGCACTGTATTATTCCTTAATAATGCATCACCACAAAACACATTTCAGTCTCACAGCAATGCATCGATGGAAATTATTATAAAGGAAATACACAAGAAACTCCCAATTTTCATCTGTTCTTCATACTGGCTGCATTGTCTCGAGCAAAAATAAGATTTTTTTCTGTGCATATCTTTAATGAATCACAGCTGAGCTTTTCAAAAACATTTCTGTCACTACAAAATGACAGACTCCAATGTACCAGCCTCTGCTGAATCCTGAGTAGCATTCTGCTTACAGGAAATTATAGACCACCTTCCTTTCCATTCCACCTACTGTACCACCTGTGGTGAAAATAACCGGCAATTTTACTGACTACTTCAGAGATATATAACAATATCAATCAAACAGTCCAAGTCAGTTGGCACTGTATATGCAGATTTTTTAAAACATTTCAGTGTCCATATCTGGACTTTCACACTGTTTTACAACCTTCTAGCTACTCCTAAAAAAAGTGGCACAATGACCCAGATTGGGACTTAATCAACAGTGTGCCGCTGGTGTCACATCTCTGACTATAAGGCTCCCAGCTATATGCCTCATATTCTGTGGATGATTTCAGCCACTGAAGTATTATATTTCAGTTATTTGAGCAAAGCTCATTAGAAATAAGGCACAAATAATGAAATAATCCAAACTCGCCGAAGGTGTAGGGAGACAAAGATCTCAACAGTGACCTTTTTTGTTTGTCTTCACCATCCAGGGACATAATCCTTGTTTGGCTGTGCAGCTGGCATGCAACTGAGTCACGCGTCAGCCCTGATTAGAAGCAGCAGTGGTCCGCGGGCCCCATTCCTCTGCCAGAGCCAGGAGTGGAAAAGGCCAGGGCCACCACTTTCAGTCTGCGGATATGACCTTGATGGGGTATGATAGAGAGGAAGCGACACGATTCGCAATGCCACACAATATCTGTAACCTTCCACTTCCCCAGTATGCATGCTGAAGCTATTGAGCTGTGACACACACACACACACACACACACACACACGCACACACGCACACACACACACACCATGTCAACTCTGCCCTGTCCTTATTTCAAGCAGTCTCCTCCTTCATCCAATCATCCATCTGTCTTTGCATATAGGCTGATGCTTTGTGTGAAATATCTTAATTCCAGATATCATTTCCTTTTCATACTCAGCAGTTACTATGCTAATGCAAAAGTCATGAGTGCAGCTTTAAGAGATAATGGCTTAAAGAAGTTTGAATATTAAGCTGGATGTGAAGTAACATGATGTACCATGCAGCCAAATTCTATTAAGGGCTATAAAGTATCCGTAATATTATTCGTGAAAAATACTTTGAATAGCAGTATTAAGTTAGTTGTTGTAGCAGTGATCGTATCATTTTTTAAATTGCTACCCACACCCTTAAATCTTTTTGGAAGCATCTATGGAGACAGATGTCTTGTGCGTCAGATCATAGCAACACGAGTGTTGTAAGGATGGCACGGAAGGCACCAAAAATACTGAGTGCAAAATCTTGGCAATGGCATATCCTGTGTCCAATTGGTGCTGATAAGAATAAACATACACATGAGAATTGCACTTAGCTGCAAATATTAATGAAGCATGGCCAAGGGAACATTAAATGCAGAAATATATAACAAAAAGAAAACAAAAAGCCAAGAGTGTGACCTTCCCTGCTGTTCTACTGCTACCTAAACATATCAAAATACAACACTATATGCACTAAAAAAAGTATTACATAAGTTCACTGTTTAGATTCTGGGCACTGCAAGCCATGACTTAATTGTTGTCAACATGGCTCTCAAAGGAAACCAAGTGGCTCACCACAGAATGCAATAGCATTTAAATGAGTCTGTCAGCACAACCAGCAGGGATTTAAGAGTGCAGCCAAACAGCAAATGGTAATGAGAGAACGTGCAATGGATCTGGGACGCAACACTCATGTGCTGTCCACAAGTGAGATGCAGAAGGATGGCGTGCAACAGTCGCTGAGCAGAGAGGTGGTCACCTAATTCAGGTGAACAGGAAATAAGAGCTAGCAGTGCTCTCTCTGTCTGCACAGAGAACTCAATGACAAAATGCGTCGTGTTACAGTTGGGAGGAGAATTTGCAAAGCAAATAGGTTTACAGGAGGTTCAGGAAGGGCAGCAGTGCGCAGGATGTGCAGTGGTGTAGCTCAGAATCTTGAAACACATCCCCCCTTTTTGTTGTTGATAAAATAATCTAATTATTGCAGGGGGGAATCAGGCTTTGGGCCCCTAGAATCATTACCATATTTAAATCGACCGCACAGAAGGCAGACAAAAAATAAAGCAAACACATCTTGAAGTACAATTATATTAGGTTTTAATACTAATTTATGCAATCCAAGAACAATGGATAATGATTATCTGTCTGTTCATTCACACTCATCCACTTATAATCATCCACACTGTGGACTGAAGCTGACTGTAATTCTTTCATCTGTCTCTTTTATATAGCATTTTGAATTTGGGAGCATGAGCTTCAAATATGAACCACACCACCTCCTCAGTGGTCAACCCCTCCTGAAGTGATGCCATATACTCTGCTATATGGAGGCAGTGGCTTCCTATGGAGGCGTGCAGACTGGGCTGCAGGTTTGAAGAAACATTGTCTTACCACACAGGTAAGAAAACGTTTTCTTTCCAGTTCACAACTTTTCCCTGATTTTAAGGACAATATAAAGAGCTGCCTTTGTTGCAGATGATGTAGAGGCTTCTTGACTCAACTATGGTTTTTCTCTTTTCCTGTCTTCAAAACTGGCCAATCCTTTGACACAGAACATGAAATCCTTCTCAATAATACATACAGGTAGGCTACCTCCAGCATTTCAAGAGACAAGGGCCCTGTATGCAGCATGACTCAAAGACCACCTTAACTTTTATGTAGATGAAAAATTAATAACCAGGCAGCCCAGCATGTGGCATCCTGCAAAATCAAACAATGGTTGTGTAGCTGCTGGTTTCCATGTTTCTGCCTGAGCTGCAGCCTTTATTCACAGGCAAAGCCACCACTGTATGTGCTGTAGCCCAACCACAGGGCATGTCTTCCGGCACGCAATTAAGCGACCTCATCCGCAACCGTGTTGAATTTGGAAACCGTACCTCTCCTACACCCACCTCAACTGACAGTAAACACTGATAACAAAGACGGCTGGTTTCAAATCTCATCTTCTGCGGCTACATTAAGTGAATTCTCCCAAAGACACCTCAGGAGAAGTGTCAAGCAGTACCCCAACATCCCCGATTTGGAATAGCCTACAAACAAACACTGACATTGAAAAAACACATAGTCACAGATACAGCATCTTATCTTGTAGCCTTCTACCGCAGCAAGGCTTTAAAGCTCATTACCACCGTCTATAAGGTCGTTTCTGTGTAAGAGGTGTGCGGTGTCATTTACCTGTGCATCATCCAGCCATCCGACACATGGATACAGCGAAGGGTTTGGTTATTCCAGCCAGGCAAAAAAAAAAAAGCAGCACAAAAAGGAGAAAAAGAAATCCTAAATTGAATGTAGATGGACGCCGCAGATGAATTTTGCGACCTCTGCCTTTAGAAGGATAGTCTTCTTATCTTTATATTTTGCTGTATCGATGGGGGAAGGCGGGCAGGGAAGCCCCGAGCCTCTCCGCACAGACAAAGATACTTTCTCTCCTCCGCCGCACCGAGAGCAGCAGCAGCATCAGCAGCAGCAGCAGAGCCGTCATTCCCCCGACACTTGATGGTAATAGTTTGGTAGGTAGCTTATATGGGTTGAGGGCGCGGTCAGCTGCTGTTGACCAATCCTGCTCCCCATCAAACTAACAGCGGCGTTGCCATGGAGGATTAAACGGCGCTTAACCACAGACTTGTAACCTGTGGTGGTAAAGCAGGTGCAGTTTTTTTTCTTTTTCCACTCCAAGCATCATTTTAGATAGAACATCTCCAATATACTGTAGGAATAGCATTTCATTTAAAAGGCAGCAGGGTGACCTCAAGAGAGACTCGGGTTCAGCCCCCCAACCCCCACCCTCATGCTGCCGGAGAGCTCTTGAGCAAGACACAAGACTGGCCTATAACTTAATCAGCGGTTTTAAAGACGTTCATAATTCTACAATGACTCATACTGCCTCTAAATATATAAATAAATAAAAATGCCGTGAATTGAACCCATCTCACAAGATGTGTCTCCGTGATGCAGAGTTGCTCACTCAAACAGCCAATATGTCATACAAGAAATACCACCTGCAAAATTTAGTTTGTCTAATTGAGGTAAACTATTGTGACATTTGGGTGATCTTTTTTGTTGATCTGAAGTTAATGTTGGCTCGCAGTCCAGCACAATTGTGTTTGTTTTAGTGAAAACTATCTTAGGCTATCATTTTATGAAAACATTTTCCACAATTAAAACAATGAAATTGAATGTCTATGTTTGGCTGCCACTATGGAACCAGCACCAGGTGTAGTCGCATGATTGAACTTGTATTTTACAGCATATAAAGTAATGGTCCTTCCAGTTACAAATGCAGAAATATAATCTCCCATATCACATTAATGATATGGGAAGGGGAGGCATGCTAGGAAGAGTAATAGTTTTGTTTTTGTTTTGTTTTGTTCACTTAAATATTTGGTCTAATGTAGAGGTTTCAAAGTGGGAGATGGGCCTCCCCAAGGGGGCTCCAAATAGTTTCAGGGGAGGTGAATGGAAGTGAAAAAATATTACAATAGTTATCAAAAGAAGACCATGTCGAGTTGCCCAAATGTGTGTGATTGTACTGTTTTTCCACTTTCCCAGAGTAAGAAATGAATAAATGCCCTAGGGCAGACCCTTTTAATTTGGTGTAGTTTAAAGTATGTCAAACAGAAATCTATAGGATCTAATAACATAATCTTCATCCCATAGGCATCATGTAATTGAACAAAACAAAGTAAAGTAATAGAGGTTGAGTGGGTGCCTTTTTCCAAGCTTTATCTGAGGGAAGGCCCGCAGTTTCAGACTTCCTGGTCTAAATTATACAAAAAATCAAAGTGTATATTGTAAAGTGTAAAGCATGAAACATAAATTAGATATGTGACAGTGTAAGTAAATTTGCAGAAATGAATAGAAGAGAGTACACAATGTAAGCACATACGGATGGTAGAGAACATAAATGTTTTAACCCGGTCAAATCAAACTGTATTAGTGTTGGATTACTATTCCAGATATGCATAGCTTATTCTCTTAGACTCTGACAACTCTTAACAGGATGTGACCAAATGAGCTGAGACCACCCTGATACAGTCTGTGATTAAAAGACAGCTTGAGATGCATTTGAAAATGACCAATTTTACTTTCCCTGTGAGGAAGTTCAACACAAGGTCTATGCAATAAATGCATGCTCGTGTGTAGGTAGGATATTTGACTCATCAGTGACAGCTGACTCACCCGCATAAACCCCTAAAAGCCTGTCAAGGTGAGCTGGTATGAGCCTTCCTCGCAAGAGATGAAATCAAAGCAATCTTGAATCTGAGGGTGACATATGAATAATGAATGCTCTGAAATGTTTTTGCCTGCGAAACAATTCAGCCTGAGTGAGTAAATGGGGTTGAATACTTTTGCAGCTATATTTCAAAATTGTCACTGCTAAAAATCATCTATATACCCATGTTTATAATTCATAACTTATGGGAATTTAGTCATGCATTTCCATCTTATGTTAAGGCATCCCAAATCATCCAAAATTCAAGTCTATTCATAGATTTGTTAATACTGATATTAAGAAATAAACCTCATCTCAAGAAAAATCCTTAAATCAGTAAATCAAACAACCAACCCAAAGCTGATTTCCACAGTTCAGCTCTGAACAAAATACATGTCCACAAATTACCACAACACATCTGCCTGCCAGTCACATAGCAGAGATGGTGCACACTCAAATTCAAAGAATTTCCTCATCAGGAGTTTGATTGTTTCAAACCCGTCTCTGAAGTACAAAGTGCTCACACATCTCCGGGGTTAAATGTCCACCAATGGTTTTCTGCTGCTATTTACAGTAGCGCAGAGGTCAAGTGCTTATGAATTTCCTGTCTCGCCATCATCTTATCTTACCTTCAGCCTCTCTTCTCAGCCTTTTGCTTTTCAATATCTGTACACTGATTCATCTGTTACTATTGTCTCTGTATTAGTCAGTGCAGATTAGACGGTGGCACTCACAGAGAATTTAGTTGAGATTAATTACCATTTCAAATGTTTCCAGCCTCAAATAATTGTTAATAGAGTTGAGCTGGAAAATAAACAGTGCCACACTTTCAACACTGTCAATGACTTTGTTGCAATTAGATTTTAATCATCACATACACCATGTTGCTCTTACAAAGGTGTCGAAAAAGCAACATATTGTAGTAATGTGAGTCTTTCAGAAGCACGTGTGACTTTGCATACATCTCTCTCTGTCTCTGTTGTATTTTTGTTGATCAGCTAGGCAAGTTATTATGTAGAAAATACACAGGAACAATAAAAACATCATTGCAAGAAACAAAAGTGAGACATCTGTCACCTTATTTTTAGCTACAGTATGCTTTAGCAGCGAGGCCCTATGGATGGCAGTGTGTCCACCACTTTGGTCCAGACTGAAATATCTCTCCAACTACTGGAGGGATTGTTGTGAAATTTGGTATACGCATGAATGTTTCCCAGAGGATGAATGGTGAAAGCTATGGTGCCAGCCACACTTGAAAATACACATTTTTATTTGTCCAATATTTTGTTTTTGTTTTTTGTTTTTGCTTTTTGCTTTATACCCGAGAAACAAATGACATACCCTTCATTGCTTTAGTAATAGTCAACAAATATTACGATATCAGTGCTAGTCAAGAAATATTCATAGCATATGCTATGCTAAACATAAATATCACGTTGTTATCAATGATGATATTAGCATTCAGTCAAAACCCTGATGTGCCTGAGTACAGCCTTACAGAGCTGCTGGTTGTGTCATATGAGGGCATTTGCAGCAGGAGAGATGGTGTGTTTTAAACAAAACTTGACAAGCAGAACTATTGTGCAATGAAGCATCAACAAATGTAAAGACAATACAAAGAGAACTGAAAACTGTGTTTTACTTTAATGCACTAAATCATGATTATGTTCAGTTGGCCAGCTGTGATCTTTTTGTCCATCCCTCAGGGACACAACTACTGTACACACTGACCAGTACAAGCTTTTATTGTAAACAGCAGAAACCTACTGTATTTCTGGCCCCTAAATACCTACCGAACAGTTAGTATGTATTCTGTATTGTGTGTGTTCTAGAGTGACCTGTCTAAGGCAATTATTGATTTATGCTCTGGTCTGTAAGGCAGAGTGAAGCTCTGTGGACCAGATGAGGAAATCATCTGTTTTGCAGAGAGATATATATCCACAATTGCAATAAAATATTGAGCAACATGCATATTATAAGAAAGCCCTCGGGACTAAAGTAAAGCAGGCATGTTAATGAATCTGATTTCTGGGATACAGCAGCAACTGCAAGTTATTCTGTTTGTTTCTTTGGAACGCTCATCCACCAGCCAACAACATTTGCTTATGCAGTACTTGTGATACTCTGTGTTGTGCAGTTCAGGCACTTTACTTAGTACAATTAAGCTGTTAATATTCAAAACATACCAGATAACACACAGTCAGCAGGAGTGTGGAGTGAATAAACAAGGTCTGCAGGAGTAGTCAGCTGAGTAAAAGCTATACTGTGTTTATCTAAACTGTTTTGCAATAGTGTGAAACATTGGTTACAGGTTTAACATTGGTCTAAATATTGATGAGTGAGTTTAAATGCATATAATGCACTGTATCATTCAAACAAAATCATATTGTATTGTAACTATACACTGTAAGAAGAAATACAGGATAGTTATAATTCAAACATAAAATATCTCATTTTTATGATGTTTGTTTTAAAGTCACAACAGTAGGCTATTAGCACTGTCCTATCTCTCACATTGAAAATGTATATTATGTGATAATATGATTTCCTCATAGATAAATAAAGAATGAAAATCAATAGGCCTTTTTCATAGAAGACATTTTGAAATGTCACAGTAAGAAAAGCTGTAAGAAAACTGTAAAATTAATGAAGTCTGAATTCCATTTAACTGCTTCAGTTTCAGGGTCCTGGTATTGTGCATACTAGCTCATTGTCACACTGTCATGGTTTATTGGCGCACTTGAATAGAGAAGAGTCATTGTTAATGTTATTAGTAACGCCTGTGAATCACAACAAAAGTCAAAATGTCTACCCTGAAAAAAGCCTATTGAGCAGAACAAAAAAATCTATCACATGATTGAAAAATAATAGCATACATTAATTAAAAAGATGCAAAAAATACAAAAAACAAACAAACAAACAAAACAATGAGGTTCAATCCACGTGAATGTATGTTTCAGTACTGTATGTTGTCTTAGTGATGCACTAAAAGGCCACACTTGTGTTTGCAGTCATTCTGGTTGAGTGCATCTTTGAACTGGAGATTGGTGAAGTAATGATGGAAATTATGTGATGTCACCAAACTCTCTGTACCAATACGAATGATAAAGATGTCATTTTTGCCCTCCTGCAAGACAATTCTGTGACTGTCATAGTGAAAGAATGTATATGACCAACACAAATGTTAGAAAAAAAGAATCACAATTAATAATGGTAATTAATTGGGTGAGCTTTATCAAACATTCTGGTGACACATTATAAATTATCTTTGTGACATTAAGTTAATACAATTTCTTAGTGGATAATCCTCTTGACTGGCAGTTTGTTCTGCTTTAGTCTCCTTACTGCAGAACCTGGTGGTTTTCATTGTGACGTTACCAGATTTACCACCAGGTGACAGTATTTCTCCTGTGCAGCTGCACATTGACAGGTTCACTGACAGATAAAATGAAGCATTTGACCTGAGTAAAACACTGGAAGTCAACAACGTACCTATGAAGCACCTCTGCAATGATTCATTGCCCTGAAGAAATGCAATGCAATTCAGATGACTGGTATTCTGCACATACATCACCATTTTAAGTCTACACGATAGAAAAGCTTGGTGTGGATCCTACTAAACACCTTCCTTCACCATCAGAGATAAAATTCTCTGAATAAAAACAATGGCACTTATCTTGTCTGTCACTATTAGAAATCATTGCAGGGAAACTGGCAATAAACGATTTCATGGTGTGTGAAAATTAATTGAACAACTTCAGATTCTACGGTTTACTGGACCATATTTATGACCGTGTAACTTACAGTAATTAAATTCAATACATTATAATAATAACAGATACAAAAACACAGACTCCTAGTATCAATTGTTTGCTGCAGAACATGAATTTGTTCCAGGTAGTAGGTGAGGTGTATCACCCTCCATATATTTTGGTGAGACATATACAAAGATGCTCATTCTTCACAGGGAAATTTGACAAAAAAAAAAAGCTTTCACACCAACAGACTATGTGTGGAAATGTGGATGTCTGGGAGTTGATGTGTGAATGAGAGTGAATAAAAGAGCATTACAGCCAGATCAAATTGAGCTTTTGTGATGTGATTATCTTAGCTGCTTCCAGTACAGTAAGCTGTAGTGTATGTTTGGGCAGCAGCAACCTTCTCTCTTCTGTTTTTACTGCATGTAGACATGATTATTCAAACTAAAGGAGACATTTTAACTGGCACTGGTCTTATACTCTACACTGTGTTACAGTCTGAATTGCTTTCTGACTTTATTCAAAGTGCATCGGCAAGTTTTCCTTGAACCACATGCTCTGTGCAAACCATTACTCATATCAGTGTATGAACTAATGAAACCTCATTCACTCATGTTAGAGATATTTTCTTTTTTTCATGCTTTACTTCCTCAGGAGCCAATCTCATGACTCCTGCATCCTGATGTAAAGGTAATAAAATTTTAATCCCCTCATTCACCTGGAAAGAGGTGAACTAATCAGCGACAGCTAAATGCTAGAGCATCCCAAAATTGCGACAAAAGAAAAGAAGAATGAAACTTTATTTAAAAAAGAACACTTCTGAAAAGGATGCAGAGCAACATGATACTTAGAGCTGGAGGAACCAGACATTAAGTGCACCTGAAAATGCAACACATTATTCTGTGAGGCAGCGTTCAGATGCATTTAAGATATACGGGTAAGGAGAGCTTTTGTTTAGATGTCAGCTCTATGTTTTGAAGAGTGAAGAATTGAAAAAAAAATAAATCTTTCCAGCTTTTGTTGTCTTGCAGTGCAAGAGCTGTGATTGAGCAAAAGATCAGTTAGACTAAAAGCACACATAGATTTTAAAAAATCTACACAAAAGAAATATTTAACTTGCTGTTTTTACTGTTGTTTGCTGCTTTCAAGGGCAGCCCTCTGTATTGGCTTACTAGACTATTAATGTGATATGAAAATGCTATTTAATTGATAATATTTCTTAACTCACTTTAAATTTCACACCAAATTTTAGATATCCACAGTTTTCGACATAAAAAGTCTTTTTCTTCTCTCGTTGTCTCTGCGTACACACATTAATCAAATCCTTCATTTATTTCCACATCTTGTCCACATATTTTGTAATCTGAAAAATGTGTCTGATGAAAAAATAGGCTGCATGTTAAAGCTATAAACTGCCACATAAATCCCAGTTTATGCATCTTAGTAGCCACAGTCTGTCAGTTTCCTCCACACTTTTCAATTGCCTGCCAGACAAAACATTAATAACTGTGGTTACCGTTGGCCAATCAGAGTCTTCATTAACATCAGAGTTAACTGACTTAATGTGTGCTGGGGAGTAAGAATGAAATTAAAGTTAATTAAATTTGCATGCCTCTCCCTGATTGTAAGATGGAGAGATAATACATTAAAAACTGTATTCCTTACAGACAGAAAATAAAGAGATAATAAAAAGCCAAAATACAAAAACTTGCGTTGTGTCACGTTTTACAGGCACGTGGTCCTGGTTCAGTGGCAACACTGTCGCAACAATTTCATTTGTGGTTCAAAATTTGCCTTCACATCAAGAATAATGTTTGTTTTTTTTTCTTCACAGTTTCCATCAGGCAGTGCATTCAGTGTGGTCTTGAAATGCTTGATGTACCATTTGACAGAACAGCCAGTAGACATGTAAGAACATAATTTGCTCATCATAATGGACAAATCAGGGGCACGCCAGCTTCAATCTCTGTCATCTGTTGTTTGATGGTTCCTCTGTTCTGGGGGTCATTTGGCATGCAGGAACATTAAAAGGAACATAAGAGGATTTATATACAGCACAAGTTCTAAAAATTCTTCTAATGATGCCGAAATGACCGTGAAACGCTGACAACACTTCAACCACCAACTACAATTTGATTTCTGTTTAGCTTCTGTCCAACTGTTATGATGCTTGACAGCAGCATCTTTTGTTTTTCTTTTTTTTTTCTTCTTTTTTCTATTTGCATCTTGTCCAATCACGCAACAGAGTGGCTAATGGTTAGAAAGATGGGATAATTTTACTCCCAATACTTTTCCTGTCAACATTTATTGAAAGTGCTGAGAAATCCAGTACATTTTGACACTAAAGTAACAGCCACCCTTTCATCCAGCTTTTAACCAATTTCAGTCCAAAGGCTCATCCCCACTTTTAACAATATAATGATATGAGTGCAGTATGGCATCCTGCTGATAACAGCTCAGCAAACACTTTCTTCTGCCTTATGCTGTGGTCCCACTCATAGTAATGTGCTAGTGTTGTCTGCCGGCTCATGCTGACATTAACAAGATATGCCTTTCAAATATCATGGCCTTTGGGACTGGGTCAGCGTTACTATTTATAGAAGGTTAAGACTTCGTGATGGTTTGGCTTGCTGGAGTGATAACTGAAAATAGAGTGGGTTTTAGTCGCTCTGCTACAGCTGATTTTGTGTCTGTTAGTGCTTCAGGCTCTTGAACAGATGTGATCTACACACAGACTCTGGATCACTGGTTTATAACTACTTACAGTACTGTACCACAACTGACAGTAGTGAACTGACACAGTAGCATGAAAATGTCGACTGCCTTTTAGAGCAAGGTGAGGTACATGTGAGACCTATTCCAATGTCTGTAATGTAGGTAGCTTAAACAAAATCCTGCAAATGCCCTCTAATGCAGCAATTTATAAATATAGTGTCACCCTACAATATGAAAGTTAGCTGGCTTTGCAGTGTTCTGCTCTTTAGGTGCAGCAACATACAGTTTTTAATATTTAATAAACCATCTGCCGACCAAGGCACTCCTGCCAAGTCCACTATGAGAAGAAAATACAGTTAGCCACTGTAGCTGCCAGGTCTTATCATTACCAGCATGTTTCTCTCCTACAATATCATAGAATAGTTTATGCAGGGCAGTGGAGTAGCCTATTTACAAGTTATCCAAAAAATATGTAGGAAAAGTAAAGTATTTCTTGTATAATGAATAGTGCTGAGTCACTCAATCAAATCAAATGCTTTAATCAGTTTGACTAAAGAGAAAGGAAAATGATAAGTCAATCATCAGTTAAATGAAGTAAAGTGAAAATATCAGAAACACAGTTGTCAATAGAACCTAATTACATTTAAATATTTGTATTTCTGTCTGGTTTATGACTGATAGAGGAAATTTCATCATCATAATTTACTGCTGCCAATCCTATATCTTTGATGCAAGGGGGAGGGGGGAGCTCACGGTAGATTCATATTACATAATTAAAAAGTTCCAACCTTCATCTTCAACATATGCCCCACCCTTTACCAAATACGTACAATCAGCTCCACCTTCTGTGTAATATTCATAGACGTGCCTTTAAAATGCTGAACCTGCTTCTGCAGTGTTGGTGATTCTCTTGGTGTGTCACTGGGACTGGTGGTGTGTGCTTGCTGTTTACATTCTTCCAAAATCGGAGCCCTGAGCTAAGACCTGTGCCACTATGTCGAAACCACTGTCTGACCATGATAAAAGGAAACAGATTTCAGTGAGAGGCCTGGCTGGTGTTGAGAACGTCACAGATCTGAAGCAAAACTTCAACAGACATCTCCACTTCACGCTGGTCAAAGACAGAAATGTGGCAACAAAAAGGGATTACTACTTTGCTCTTGCCCACACTGTGCGGGACCACTTGGTTGGCAGGTGGATCCGTACCCAGCAGTACTACTATGAGAAAGATCCCAAAGTAAGTTGAAGTCATAACAGCACCAAATAGATTTACTGTAGTGTGACTTGCCATTATTATATATTATTTGATATAATGAGCACTTTATTAGGAACACCTATGCAATCTAATGCATTTTCAGTTTTTGCTGACATTGTCAGAAAGGCGGTAAGTCTACTTTATGCCTATTATTGAGGTTGTAGTGGTGTATTGAAGTGCATTACATTGAAAAGTATTATTTTGTCCACCTCATTAACATACACAAAAGGGGGCAATGACTGCCCACAAAAACTGAAAATGTATGACTTTTGTAAAAGTACAATTAATCGCAAAGGCATTAGATTGCACAGATATACCTAATAAAATGGTTGGTGAGTGTATATTTCTCAGAATATTGGCTTATATAAGTGATCTTGCCTTCAAGACATTTAAAAGCATCATTTACATTGTGGTCATATGTGGGCAGTGTTTTTAACCCAGTTTATGGCATGAAGTTGGATCTTACACTGTTTCAAATAGCTCTTTTGCTTCTGCACATATTATGAATTTCAAAAATGAATCATTATCATTGGTGCAAGCAGCTTCATATTCTTAACTTTACTTCAACAGGCTGATGTCAGTCAGTGTAATGCCAAGTCATGACATTTAAACTTCACAAGGGCTTCTAAGCACTGTGCTGGAATGCTGCCATTCTTATAGTGAGATGAAACACTAAACCTCTCCATGACCTTCTGTTCTCATCCTGTCTGACTGTAAAGCACATAGCCTTTACTTGTGTCACATGAGCACATGCCTCCGAGGGCATCTTAGTTTGTATATTTAAGCATTCACAGAGTCTTTCAGAAAGGCTGTATCTTAGCAGATGGAGTGCTGCTTACTTAAACTATAGAAATGATCTGAAAATAACAGTCAGAAGCTGGAATTACCAGACAAAAAAAATGCAAACCACACCATTTTACTACTTACATAAAATTGTATATAGTTATCATAGAGGGTTAAGAAGTCAGGTGCAGCTCAGCCCAATGTCATTAACTCAGTGGGAAGTAGTTGACTTTGCAAGACCATTAATAATTGAAAAAAATGATAGTTTTTCTTTTCTTTTCTTTTCTTATTTTTCTTAACATCAAAAAAGGACAGTTGGCAGTGTTATTGTACTGTAACTTAAGCAAAGCCCTTATGTATAAATCTTAGTATGGAGACATTTACTTTACACATTGAACTAGTTTTTAGAAACTGCAACCACTAACTCAGAGACCACATGATCCTCCTAACTGTGTGACCTTTTTCCAGTGTACTAGAGTGAAAGGTCAAAGGTGAATCCCTAAAGGTCTAAACCGAAACCTGATGGAGGGATGACATCTAATCAGTCTAGAGTTTTATGCTGCATGTAAGATCATGAACTGCAAAGTTACAATTTCAACAACTAAATTTATATATGACATTAATATGCAGTCTTGAAAAAAGGAGGTAATCCAAATAATTAGATTAGATGCGAATCAGAGAAGACTTGAAACATACAGTAAAATATAATTTAGGAGATCCTGTTAACAAATCAGTGATAGGGCTCCATCACATGTTTTGATTATTTGATTACTCCAGGCTTGAACTCTGCAACAGAACAGTATCAGTCTCAGGCTGACCTTTATAGCGACCTCTACAGGAGCTATTTTTTGCACTAGCTAAAATGTTGGTGTTATGTAATACCAAAAGTAATCTGTTCCCTAGCCCCCTTCACATCAGCAGAGAAAAACACAACTAAATGGCAAAGGCTAAACACAGGCTCAGGTGGCACATTTCTATAAATTCCCTGCTGTGAAGCTAAATCATGGATCTTGGAGATTTTCTTGACAGTCTGTGGTGCTTGTGACATTTGGTATAAGATATCACAGGATTTTGGTTTCAATACCAAATGTGTACCTGCCATGTACTGCAGAGATTTCTTCCCTGCTTATGACACTAAAATATCTTAGTGTTCATACAGTTTCATATAATTTCTCCCCTTTTCCCCCACTGTAGCGTGTGTATTACATCTCCCTTGAGTTTTACATGGGTCGCACCCTCCAAAACACCATGGTGAACCTCGCACTTGAGAATGCCTGTGATGAGGCCACTTACCAGGTGAGAAAAATGTGGTTTAATACCTGTTATAACAGTGACATTTCAGGTTATAAGTGTTAAAGCAATTGTGTGGTGTTTTCTGTCTTCCTTTGTAGTTGGGCCTGGACATGGAGGAACTGGAGGACATTGAGGAAGATGCTGGCCTGGGAAATGGTGGTCTCGGCCGCCTTGCTGGTGAACATCTTTTCACCCTTTATATTGGATAAATTCAGAGAATTTTCATACCTTTTCACTTAACCCATTTTGTATAATAGATAGTCAAAGGTCGATCTGCCTTTTTTCATGTGCTGCCTCTGGTTTTCAGCTTGTTTCTTGGACTCCATGGCTTCACTGGGTCTGGCTGCCTATGGTTACGGTATCCGCTATGAATTCGGTATCTTCAACCAGAAAATTCTCAATGGCTGGCAGGTAAGACATTTTTTCAACTTTCCAGCTATTTTGCTGTCTACATATTTCTAAGAAACTTTATATCCTTGTTAGAGTTACTAAAGTTTCTTTTTCACCTTAACTCACTAACTGGATAAGTTGCCTTCATCATTATAACGACTTGATAGTCCTTGTCAGTTTCTGTGTCTGTCTCATCACAGAATCCACTCACCTAATAGTATTTTTCTCTCCCAATATGAATGTGTGTCATTATCTAGGTTGAGGAGGCTGATGATTGGCTGCGCTATGGCAACCCTTGGGAGAAGGCACGTCCTGAGTACATGCGTCCAGTGCGTTTCTATGGCAGGACCGAGCATCATCATGATGGTGTCAAATGGGTTGACACTCAGGTGAAAATATGATTTCAAGTCAATGAATATAAAGAATTTTGCAGAGTCATCAGCTGATGTGGTTATGTATTTCAAATGTCTGTCTCTTCCTGTGATGGCATTGGCAGGTGGTGTTGGCTCTGCCATATGACACCCCAGTCCCCGGCTACAGAAACAACGTTGTCAACACCATGAGATTGTGGTCTGCAAAGGCACCCTGCGATTTCAACCTTAAAGACTGTACGTGTCTGGTAGATATCAAATATATCCAATTATGCAACATTTGTCAAATGATAATGAGATGAGATTAATTTTTTTTTCTTCTTAAAGTCAATGTTGGTGGCTACATTCAAGCTGTTTTGGACAGAAACCTGGCTGAGAACATCTCTCGTGTGCTGTATCCCAATGACAATGTAAGAAAGTATGAATTAACTGCCTTTTAATGCACCAGATCTGCTCTCATAGAATAAAATGTAAACCTGGATTGGAAATAGCTCAGTGTAGGTACAGATTTACGCAAGTAGCTGTGGAGTGTGTGGCTTCTGTACAATTATCTTCGCTGAGAGATGGATTTCCATAAATTGGACCCCACCTACTGTCCTTTACCATCTGTTTGAGCCACTGTGTGCTCTTTCAGCTTCCTCTGAAGTTGTCTTTTATATCTCACATAAGACCTGACCACCATGTGCCGACTCCCTGCAGGCTCAGGAAGGAGGATTTGGGAGATAACCATCTAGCCAGAACTATAACTCATGTCAAGTCTGTAATTTATGTCTGTGCAAGTGAGAGCAGACACAGTGGTGGATCTGATATTTCAGCTTTGTTTGAATTCAGTTTAGCCAACATTGTTGTTGCTATTCTATTATGTTGTGAATTTCTATTTACAAGATAATAGTGATGTTAGTAAATCAATAAGTCAATTTAAATTAATTTAATCTAAAATTTTGACCATGAAAAATTAGAAAGGTTCCAGTTTCTCAGATGTAACTGCTTTTTCTCTCAATTTCATATTGTTGTAAATAAATCAGCTCTGCAGTTTTTGGACTATTAGTAAGAATCAATTAGCAGTTTAAAGACATCACATCGGGGTCTGGTAATTTATGATAAATGATTAACTTTTTTTGTTTTAACAGAATAATTAATTGCTTTAAAATAATCCTTAGAACAATTCACTACGTACCTTACAATGATGATGTCTTTGCAATACATTTCTCTTTTTTCACAAATATGCTGTAATTGTAAATAAACAAAGGTGACATTTCCTGATTTTTATAGTCACCGTTGAAAACTAATTGATAAACACATCAGTAGTGTCTTCTCTGTTCTCCATTTTTGTAGCATATGAAATTAAACATTTATTGCTTTAAATTTTTTTTAAAAACATAGTTTTTAATTGTTCAAACATTGAACACATATTGCAAATCCTACGTGACATTATGCCTATGCTTTAAATAATTAAATTCTTAAATGGAAATGTACATTTGCATAATACATGCACACATGTAATACATGTGCATAACAACATAAAACTGTATATTATAGATGGGTACTGGATATCATAAATGTTTGTAGAACTATTATTACATGATAATTATTAACAGATGTGAGATCTAAAATCTACTGCAGCTATGTCATTACTTTATTCCTACTTGAGGGTTGTGTAATTATCCTTTTTAAATGAAGAGATTTGAAATGTTCAGGGGTGAAAATCAGTCACTGATATGCAAAAGGCTGCGTTTAATGAACAAAATGTGTGCTTGCAGAACAGAAACAGACAAATATGTGTCTTTATCCACAGTTCTTTGAGGGGAAGGAGCTTCGCCTGAAACAGGAATACTTTGTGGTGTCTGCCACCCTGCAAGACATCGTCCGTCGTTTCAAGGTCTCTAAGTTTGGCTCCAGGGAGATTGCTCGCACAGACTTCACCAAACTGCCTGATAAGGTGAAACAAAAAAGTCAACAAAACCGTTTCTTTAAAAAATGAAAAGATTTCCCCCTGATGTTCTGTCTGTGCCTTTGTTAAATTGCCTCTGTCAGTGTGTCGAACAGGTTGTATGTGGGTTTTATCGTGTCTTATGAGAATTGTTGAAATGAACAATATCTACAAAGCAAATCATTGTGTATTCTGATTCTGCATTGACATTTAATTATGTTTTGCACATTCAGGTTGCCATCCAACTGAATGACACTCACCCTGCTATGGCTATTCCTGAGCTGATGAGGGTTCTGGTAGATGAAGAGAAACTTGATTGGAAACAGGTGAGGAAGGGCGACATAAAAGCTGAACAGAATTTTCCATTTTACCTCTTGAATGTTGATTATTATAGTTACTTTCTACCATTTCTTGCTTTGCTTCATATCCAGTGCTTTTGATTGGGAAATCACAGAAAAATAGTATTTAGTATTTAGTTCACAATTTACCTTTGCAAAGTCATTATTTACAGTGTCTCTCAAGTCTGTTTTGAATAGCTCTTTTTCTTTTATAATTTCTTGCATATATTTTATTTCTCTTGCTTGTGTTTAGGCCTGGGATATCTGTGTGAAAACCTGTGCCTACACCAATCACACTGTTCTTCCTGAAGCTCTGGAGCGCTGGCCTGTCGACCTGTTTGCTCATCTGCTGCCACGTCACCTGGAAATTGTCTATGAGATCAACCGTCGCCACCTGGAGGTTAGTTCTGCACATTGCAACATGTAATCATTTCTATAATGTGTTGCATACAGTGTGTCTTTACACGTCCTCCTTATGATATACAGCAAACCATAATGTCTGTGGTTAGGTGCCAATATAGTGATAAGATTTTATATATTTATATATATATATTTTATACCTTAGTGAGGATGCAAGTTGACCCAGACATGTAATGTCAAAGGTTGGTCAATCAATGAATTCGGGTGAGGATTCAATTTAAAACCTTCACAGAGTCAAGTTTTAAAACAACATGAAATTAAAAATATGTGCAGTTAGAAAAGCAGAAAAAACAAGAAGAATCACAAGTAAAATACCAACATTTATTCCCTTTATCTGATTATGAATTGATATTTTTAAGATTGCTACTATGGAAATAGAAAATACATGAACCTATTGAAATGCAGAGACTGACTTTAGAGATTGTCATGAGGACCTAATTGCTCTGATTTTGTTAAGCCAAAAAGCAAAATGATGTTTATTGGCTTTTAATTGCAACATCTGTCAAAATTAAGTTACATGGACTCCCGTAGGAGAAATATTTATAACATGAAGTGGTGCACGTTTTATGAGCTGTAGCTCTAATTGTACACTGAGGGAAATTAGCCTGTTAACAGTAAATTTAAAAATGAAAGATATATAATAAAATTATTTTATATTTACAATAATACAAATCTATTAATTAGCTGGCAAAATGAAAAAAATGACCTATGAGTTCATCTTCATGTCCCCTTAAATTTTGCAGAATGTTGCTGCTAAGTTCCCTGGTGATCATGATCGTCTGCGCCGTATGTCCCTTATTGAGGAAGGTGGACAGAAGAGGATCAACATGGCCCACTTGTGTATTGTAGGTGCCCATGCTGTCAACGGCGTCGCCCAGATCCACTCGGACATCCTCACAGCTACTATGTATGTCTATACTGTAAACACCAATCTGCCTTAATACCCTGTAGTGATGCAAAAGGCACTGCGTGTGCGTAGTAGTATTTGTAATAACTCATAAATGCCCAGCCTCTATGGTATCACAGGCTGTTCCATCATCTGTGTATTGCTGATATATGTGATGCAATACTGTGCCTGCAGCTTCAAGGACTTCTATGAAATGGAGCCACATAAGTTCCAGAACAAGACCAATGGCATCACTCCCCGCCGCTGGCTTGTTATGTGCAACCCCGGCCTGGCTGAGGTCATCGCCGAGGTTAGCTCACACAATATGTCACACAAATAACACAAACCTGATATCTAAGTCATATCTCACAGTGGCAACTGAGATGTGTTTCATTCAGTAATTCTCATTTGTTGATCAGAAAATTGGTGAGGACTACATTCGTGACCTTGACCAGCTGAAGGGTCTGCGCAAGTTTGTGAACGATGAAGCTTTCATTCGTGATATTGCCAAAGTGAAGCAGGTGAAGTCATTAATGGATTATCTTAACTATGCAGTGAATGTGTCAGTTTGAAAGTAATGTTATTGTGCTTAAGATGAAAATGAAATACTTGTGAGAAGATAATTGTGCTTTTTACAGCTGGATACATAAATCCAGCTACTGTTCTGATGTTAACATACATAAATGTTTGTTCTTCTAATTATAGTATTTATCTATATATTTTTTTGTTTACTGAAATTCTGAATATGCATCTTTAGATAGCACATACAGTCCCAATAACCACACAATTTGTCATGTTTTGATAACTCAGGAAAACAAGCTGAAGTTCTCTGTGCACTTGGAGGAACACTACAAGGTGAAGATCAACCCTAACTCCATGTTTGACATTCAAGTCAAGAGAATCCACGAGTACAAGAGACAGCTGCTCAACTGTCTGCACATGATCACCTATTATAACCGTAAGTACACATTCAAAACCCTCTGCATCAGACATTTTCTCCAATTCAAATGTTCTTGTTATTAAAATGATTTCAGGGAATTTATAGATTGTGTCTGTGTCAGATCCTGAAAATAATTTTGCTGCACATGAATACACAGACACTTAAGTCATCTAACTTCTCTATGTCTCTGCAAGGCATCAAGAAGGAGCCCAACAAGCAGTGGACTCCAAGAACTATCATGATTGGAGGAAAGGTTTGTAGTTTCATGAATCATAAAATAATCTCACCCTAGTCACTACATCAAGCATTATTTCTCTAACTGTTCCTTTGTTGCAGGCTGCTCCTGGCTACCACACTGCCAAGATGATTATCCGTCTGATCACAGCTATTGGTGAAGTGGTCAACAATGATCCTGTCATCGGAGATCGTCTCAAAATCATCTTCTTGGAGAACTACAGAGTCACACTGGCAGAGAAAGGTAATTAACAAATCATTGCCTACTGCAGTTTCATCTGTTCTCATGATCATCATGCTGTTCATTTCCTCTTCAGCAGATGTCCCCAGTCAGGATTTTTTGATACACAGCATAAAACACAAAATGCTTATTAGACTCAACAACCTTCTACCTCTGTCATCTTTCAGCCATCCCTGCAGCTGATCTGTCAGAGCAGATCTCCACAGCTGGCACTGAGGCCTCTGGCACTGGCAACATGAAGTTCATGCTGAACGGTGCTCTGACCATTGGTACCATGGACGGAGCCAACGTTGAGATGGCTGAGGAGGCTGGTGAGGATAACCTCTTCATCTTCGGCATGAGGGTGGACGATGTCGATGAACTTGACAGGAGAGGGTAAGCAATGAACCCCCATCTCTGCAAACTTGCATTTGTGTTCTCCGGCTTCTATGATAAACACAACATTTTGTTCAGTAGCTGATAAAATAAGTCACCTTGTGATATTACTTATTCACCACCATACCTTTTCACTTTTTTCAATGCATTTCACAGACTTTGGAATTAGACTCCAGGATTCAGATGTTGCTCTGACAATCATCTACATCTGGCTACATGAACAAGTCATAAAACATTGTGTTGTATGAATGGAAATCTTCATGACATCCTTTTGATTCAACATTAATTATTAGAAATGATAGATATTTAACCAAAAGTTTGTCAAATCACACAAACTGATTTATTCTGAAATATAGATTGATCTTGACATAATGCCGTAGGGGCACAACAAAAGAAGCGGAGGCAAGAAAAAGGTTAATCCTTGTCTTGTTTTTTTGTGCCACTACTGTATTGTCTTTAAGAACACAGTAATGCGACCAGGTATCAAATACATCTGGTGAAGCATCTCCAAGACAGTCCAACTGTCAAGACTTCTTGATATCAGTGCAGTGAGCCTCATGCACTCCGAAAATCCAGCAACACTGCAGTCATTCACATTTTTGTCATTATCATGTTAGCTGTTAGCGCACCCACTCTCAAATGTTTGCTTTTTCCACACAAGCTGAGGCTATCCACACTTAAAGGTGTGGCCCTGGGGAACCAGCTGACGCTTCTGCGTAAGCTCTGACGACTACTCTGTGAATGGACTGGTTACAACAACAGCCTTCTGTTTTTTCTAAATGTCTGCTTTATTTACTTGTGGCACCTGCTTAGATACCATGCTGAGTCTTACTACAACCGCCTGCCAGAGCTGAAACAGGCTATGGACCAGATTTCTGGAGGCTTCTTCAGCCCAAAGCAGCCTGACCTGTTTAAGGAAATTGTCAACATGCTGATGCATCATGACAGGTAAAGACACACACACATCACACACAGCACACACACACACACACACACACACACACACACACACACACACACACACACACACACACACACACACACACACACACACACACACACACACACACACACACATGCATACACACATACAAATAACAATGTGTATAAACTTGTTTCCTACTTTAAAAAAAAGAAGGAAAAACCAGTAGTATACACATACATACATGCAAATACTACTGTATATGTATTTTTTCATTAAGTTAATTATATTATTTTCTGCACAGATTTAAGGTCTTTGCTGACTATGAAGACTACATGAAATGCCAGGAGAAGGTCAATGCTCTTTACAAGGTATGTTTATTATAAAGACATGGTTTATAAAGGTCCTTTATGAATTATAGTATTTAATCATCATGAGTAGCCTATATTAAAATATATCACCACTACTGGGATGACACTGATCTTACAATCACTCATCAATCTTTTCATCCACACATCAGAACCCCAAGGAATGGACCAAGAAGGTGATCCACAACATTGCCGGATGTGGCAAGTTCTCAAGCGATCGCACCATTGCCCAGTATGCTCGTGAGATCTGGGGCATGGAGCCCACACTTGAGAAACTCCCTGCCCCCGACATATAAACTGTCAACATGACGGCCAACCAATCAACTTTCCCAACTTGAACTCCTTTAGAGCCTATATGGTAGATACAGTGTCTGGTAAAAGCCCCCACAAACCCGCGTCCACTGAGATTGGTGATAAATGCTTCTCTGCATCTCAACACTCAATTTCATAAAAACTCTTAGTTTACATTTACATTAACATTTCATACCCACCTACCCAAAACATCCAGTGTGGTTTGTAAAACTGTTTTCTGGGATGCAGAAATTGCTGTTTAGCTGCTATGAAGTGGATAAACAAGCTTTGTGGTGGGCTTTGTGAATTTATTGGCAATACTTTTGTAATAAAAAATACAAACTATAACGAAAATATATACACTCAAACCCATTCTGATTAAAATTTGTCTTAAATACCATACCAATGTGTTTTTTTTTACCTGTTCTTATACAATATCAGGGAAAGTCAGGTATATTTCCTTTAAGTGATAAGTGTAGTTTCCAGCAACACACTCATATTATTTGAACTATAATCTAAAAACACAGTCAATGTATTATCATTTTACATTATATATTATTATTATTATATTCTAAGTTATTATTATTAAGAATCAATGTACATCTTAGTTGGTGTCGATGATTAATTTTGTCAGTGTTTTCAATGTCAGCGCAAACAAATCCACTTAAACTAACAATAACCCCAGGGCTATGGCTCTGCAGTGGATCAGATCCCAGAATAACATTTTAGAAACAATGAATCAACTGCAAAAGAAGAATTATAATTCATAACAAACAACAACAAACCATAACCCCAAAACTGAAGTGTATTTGATTCAGTTTAATTATATCACTTAAATGATGTCTTACACTTTACATATGACCTGCAATGAAACAAAAAAACACAACTGTGTTCAACTGTGCAATTAAAAACTATAATAAAATACACTCAATGTTACAAGGTCTTGAAGTCTTATCTGTAATTCGAGAAAACAGTTATGTCAGTGAAAATATGGTCAGATGTGTGAGATTTGAGAGCAAATCTGTTTAAATTTACTCTACACTGTAGACAACAGTGACCAATTTGAAGGCAGCATGATTAAGACTACTCTACTACTTGTTATCTACTTCGTTATCTGTATGTCAGTTTAATGCTGTCATCGTATAGTTTCCACTCATCTCAAATAATATCCAGTGTAAGCCAACAATCTTAAATAAGTTAAATAGAAGTATTAAAAAGGACAAAGGTTCCAAGTGGGTCACTTTAGATAAAACACATAATGGGACAATGTAGAACAGAGATAAGTAGCAACACTAGACACAGTCAATCAGCAGACAGGACTGGCTCAGTGTCTTTCCAATGATGCAGCCACAGACAGTCAAGTAATGTTAGAATCAGCTGTTATTTGCTGTCCTGATAACAAACCAGGGTTTTGTTGAAGTACAGTTGATCCACCAACCAACTTTATTCTAAAACAATAATTCACAATGTCACTATAAAAAATGGCTGCTTTCTAAAAGTTGACTGTGTCTGACAAACTGGACTTTTTCCTTCCTTTTTCTTTTTAGGAATCTTTACAGCATTTATCTGCAAATATTGTAAATGCTGGGATCCTGCTATAGCCTACTTGCAATGTTTGGCTGTTATTGTCAAACAAATCCAAGTTTATCACTAAGCCACCTAAATTAATGGTATTCATTTATGAACAAAACACAATATTCTTCTGGCACCGATGTTCAGAAAGGTAATCACAACATTTTTCAGTAAAGCCCCACTTTCCCATTTGTGCTGGATTTAGAAAGGTATTGAGTTTAAAATCAGTTCTTCGAGTCGCCTCTTAGAGGAGCTGTTGCTGCCAGAGGCAAAAGAGAAAAGTCTGCTGAACCCAGTGGGACACATGGCTCTGTGTCTGCTATCTGGCTGTAAACCCTGTGTGTCTTTGGTGGGAATAAAAACATGGCAGGTTGTCATGACACATGCACAAACAGGATGTCCTTTCATTTATTATGACTAAAACCTGTGGAATACATAAATATTAAGATGGAGATATTTTCACAGATCAAGTTGTTTTCAAGCCCATGAAGACATATAGAGGCTGTATCGTACTGTATGAAAAACAGTACGTCAACTATCTGACAAAACAATATCTGGATCAAAATTAGTGGAACAAAGATATCCTCACACAGTTACGTAGTACAGTAAGAAAAGAACTAGGCCTCAATCCTTCTTCAAAATAATTTCTTAAATGACAAAAGTAGCATTAACCAAAAAGTAAGCTATACTGACATTTAACTTCTGGTGTAATGAGAATTCCTAACTTTGGTTTATTCGAGACTCTTACGTAATAGAAATGATCCTTTCAAGGAAATAGTTACAGTTAGGTTTGTCAGAAAAGGCTCTAATATTTGACCAAGCTCTAAAAGCACTGGCAAAGAGGATTCTGCTGAGAAACTAATCCCCCTAATAAACATATGAACATACTGTACATCTGAGTTCAATCAACAATACAAATATACAATACTACTGTACATAAGGAGGGTGTTGTTGCAGCAGCAAACAATGCAGTGAGAGGTGTTGGTGTTAGATTATAATCCCTGTGTTGTTCACCAGCATGAATATGATTGGATGGTGATAGGCACACAACTGTGAATGAGCCAGTTATTGTGAAGCATATATGACACAGCTGAGGGAGACTTAAAAGGGCTGCATGACTGAACAATATGTTTTATCAAATGGTACTTGTATTAAGGTAAATGATTGCAAATACTGAGAAATAAATAAGGGATTTGTCATGACTCTTATACTGCTCTGTATAGGGGAGCCTGGGGACAGTTGCAACACTTTTTACATTACTCTCAGTTACTCAGAGACTATTTGGACTAGGCCCACCAAACCTTTACATATTAAACTCACACATGTCTGCTTATTACCCATACCATTTAGAGATGGTTACATATAACATATCAATCACAATATTGATTTGAATAGAAAAATTCAGATGTTGCAACTGACCCCAAACATGGGAACAGTTGCAATACAGATCAGGGACGGTTGCAACATATTAAAAACACATTCAATTTAATTAATTATTATTTATTTAGTAATATTTATCATAGGCCTACCTTGTGTCAATAAGCAGATGTTACTGAAGCTATTAAAACTTCAGTGTGAGAAAAGAAGACTGGAATAATTTGCTTGGTCCTCTGAGAATACTTTTTTGCTGGTCCAGTACCCTGCAAGCAGTATCTTATTTGATGTCCCGCTCACAAGTCTCTCTTTTTTGTGGAACCTAAATAATGTGGTGTGACATGTGTCGAAGGCCTTGGCTTGCGCCCTGACTAATTTGCCTTAATCTCTTACAATATCTGAGGCTCGTTCCAAAATATTGAGGGGAACCCCTCTATTAGTGACTCTCTTCCTCACTCTTGGCATACTGAAAACAAACAGAATACAATTTCTATTTTTAGATGATTTATTTACTATAGGACAACAAATAAATTGACTTGTCTCTACCAAGTCTCCTCATGGTATCAATCATGACAAAACATCATGTGCTAGCCAGCCACACTGACATTGACACATGCTAACCATGTTACTGAATAGTCAACAAAACAATGATTCAAACTTGGTAAGTTAGGATTCACTCATACAAAAGGTCAGGGCAGTATGACAAAAATACAGCTCATGAAGAAAGCTACTTTCATACCTCCAAAACAACTTTTCTTGATAAAAGCAGGACCAGATGCTCAATATGGCCTCTCTCTTTTTGGTGGGCAGAGGGTCTAACTGAGCATGTTCAGTGTGAGTGTCATCACTCTAGCATGCTTCTGATTGGAGAAATAAGACTTGTTGCTACTGTCCCCTGTTGCAACTGTCCCCAGTCTCCCCTATAGATAACAAGTATTTTAAAACTTCAGCTTTTTTGAAACATCAAATAAGATAAGAACATTTGGATTAATATAAAAACAGCTCCTATTGGACTAAAACTTTTGGACCTCCACTGTCAGCTGATTAAACTTTTATTTTTCTTTGCTTTGCACTGAGACTAAAGGTCACAGGTGTATGTGTTCACATGTGTTTGTTTGTAACTATTAACAGAGCAAGAGGCACTAAAGTCAATGTGTTTGCAGACTTTACTGGTGTCATAAATTGTAAGATAACTCTTTCTCTTCGGGGCCTTTTCACAAGATTAAAGTCCAGACCCGCATCAACCAGCTTTAGATAAACAGAAATAGGAGAATCCTATTCCTCTCAAGTCTGTAAATGAAGTCAACTTAAGAGCTGAAATTTGGTTGAATGTGACCTGAAAGTGACAAAAACTTACAATGGTATACATCATGCCCAACAGGTTTTTTCACTTCACCGCTATGTGAGCCAAGTATTCTGGGAAAAAAAAACTTTCAAAATATATTTTATGTGCTCAGTGCTGACTTAACACACAGGTTGAGGTTCAGGGCTCCAATAGCTGCCTGGGCAAAATGTAGCAACTTTAGGCATCAGTAGACTAAAAGATGATCAATTGTTGGTCAATTTATGAGTCTGAATGAAATATAATTACAATATTTAGTTTTATTATGGATGTCTACATATATCCTTCACCACAGCCAATGTGATCCTCTAAATTTTCCTCTACAGCAATCATTGGGGCAAACGTTTCATTTGTCCAATACTACTTTGTTTTATGACCACATGCAAAACTAATGGCATTCCCATCAGCGTCAGCTGTACACTGTGTGTCGTGCTATGTAGCACATTTTAGCATGCTAACACACTATAAACAGTGAACATAAATAAACAAACAAACACCAGTATGCTGCCATTAGCAATTAGCTCAAAGCACCACAGAGCTGTTAGCATTCAGTAGGCTGTAGACTCTTAAGCCACGTTTCCAGTGCAGGAGTTCCTGGTAAAAGGAGGGGGTAGGAACTTCTACAGGAACCGTCCTCTCACTCGGCCCTCTCAGTGGCCATGTCTCCACTGCAGAGTAGGACCCCTTGGAGACGTCATGAGTACCTATCCTGGAGTGGGTACTCCTGTAAAAGTTCCTGTAAATGGCCCTGTGGAGGAGGTTCCTGCAGTGGATTCATGCACCAATGGGGCTGGCCCCATAAAATTACCCCGAAGTTCCTGCAGTGGAAACGCGCCTATAGTCTTGTTTGATCTGCAAATAAAACATAAAAAATATGTGGATTCTAGAGTGACTTAACATCCCCTTACAAATTAGTTTTTGATAATCTCCAGAGATTTAAGTTGTTTTTTTTCTTAATAGCTGTTCAAAAAGCTACTGAAAGCAACTTTTACAAAAAAAACGAAATAAAACTGAAATTATAAAATTATTCATTTTTTAAATTGAATTCTTTAAAAAAAAAAAAAAAAAAAGTTTTTGGGAGTCCCTCTAATTCTCTAATAGTTATGTTAGTTGAAACAGGCTTAAAACTTTCAATAAGATAAGGAAATGAAGTCTGGTCTTGCAAAGCCATTTAGTAAAATTAATTATAAGGTTTTAAAAATGGAATTTAAAATATTTCTGTATTTTAGTATTCATTTTCCCCACTGATTGCTCCTCCAATCATAGGGTTATACTGTACTACAATAAAACTGTCTTAGATAATATGAGTGGTGCACATGTGTCTGTGATCAAATCCATTCAACAGAAAGGACTGAATAATGGACACAGTGTAATTCTATTGGTGTCACATTGGTCACAATCAAACCAACCTGATTTCTACCGGCTGGATGCCTGTACATGCCAGAGCAGATTTCTAAATAGTCTGACTTACAGAGCATTTTGTGAAATAACCCGTGTTTACCTCGAAGATCCCATTACTCTGTATGTAGGCTGTGTTCTCTTGTTTCCCATTAGTGTACAAATATCAGCTGAATTCACAGCTTTGTCCTTATATTTGAAAAACAATCCTGCCTGTTTGATCATCTCCTTGTATAAATCAAGGCTAGAATTAAAACTGATCTGGGTTCACTCTCTGAAGCCTAAATGGCTGATTTTATCTTTGTGTCTGTGTCAGCTCTCACCCTCCACTTTATTGTTTCACTGTTTTTAAAGTTACACTAAAGCCAACAGCCCACGGCCCAAAGGAAGTCTTTCTTTCTATCTTTTTCATTTTTCCAAAGTTTTTCATATATTCTGTCAAATACCTGTACTTTTCGGGCTCTCAAGCTGCAAAACACCCTGAAAGCTTAGGAATTTGAAAGGACAAATCTTTGTCCGATCAAAGTCTCACAGCTGAAAAAACGAAAAGTATTGTTTTGCCTTGGTGCACCTGCAGCTTCATTCAGCCTGACATCTCATGCTGATCATTACACAAGTGCACACATTCCTCAAAACTAATCATCAGGACACACACCAGGCAAAAATGTCTCAGATTTTAGCTACATGCACTCTGCTGACCCCATACCTCAACTGTGAAATACAAATGATTATAGAAATACAAATGATTGGAGTGAAAAGGCACTGGCATCCTGTTCTTTTACTTATTTCAACTCTCAGACAGCATAATGTGACTGTCAGAACATCTAAAACTGCTACTGACTGAGTTGTTGTTACACGGTCACTTATTTACTGGAAATATTTGCTTTTTAAGACAAGATGATGAGAAAAGGCCATGGTGTTGAAGTGAACAGTTTAATATTTATCAGCATCTTTTGCAACACTTTCTGTCTGTTCGTCAGAATGCTGCTTTTGTGGTGCATGTTTAACCCAGTAAGGCATCCATGCTTTTTTGAAAAAATTATAAAGAAAACAATTACAGAAAAAATTTAAGAAACTGTCAAAGAACATTTTTTTAAATGACTTGGGTTGACCTTGCATGTATATATTGACAGTACCATTCACACACAGACACACACAAACACAGCCATTGCACAAACACACACATGCATTGCACACACATATTAAGTAACCAATAAAGGGCAGGGTCAGTGTAAAGAGAGAAAAGAGCTGAGCATAGTTATGTGGCCACTCTTGATGCTGGAGCTCACTTGCACTGAAACACTTCAACCAGACATTATTTCTGCACAGCAAGGACTCAGCATTCTACCTCCAGTGTTCAGTGAATGAGCTGCTAATACCTCAAGAGGTTACACTGCTCTTCTAATAATCCAAAGTTCAGAAAAGCCGTTGGAATTTCAGAGCCGATTACTCTCTTTAACATGCTGTAGCAACAAGACGACTTTTACTTCTTTTTGATTTTTTCGGCTTTTTTGAAAGGACCCTCTCAGAAACACTTTGCTGGGATTTTATCTGAATTGATGGTATTGTGTTATTTGTTTGAATGAAGGTGCTATTGTATGCTTCGCAAGCCAGCATTCTCATTATATTTTGTATTTTGCCAAATGAGTGATGACTAATTCAACAGGTAAGTCTGTCAAATTTGGTGTCATTAAAACCTAAAAATACAACAGACAAAAATATTCTAGTTACCACAACTGATGTTTCTCCTTCAATATTTCCACAGAGACTTATGTAATGTTCATCAGCTAGAACAACATACTCCTTTTTTGCACATTGATGATTTTTAAAGGAATCTAATAACAACAGGATCAAGCGCCATTAACATTAAGTCACCTTGTAGAGTTGTGGTTGTACAAAACTACAATGGCTTTTGGTGACCTCCTAGAGCAAGTGGGCAGCACAGGACGCTTCCAGATCCTGCATGTGACCCTTCTTTGCATACCTGTACTCATGATGGCCAGTCACAACCTGCTGCAGAACTTTGTGGCTGCTGTGCCCTCTCACTACTGCAGCACGCACACAAACCTCACTCAGTCCGAGCTGAGCCCGGAGGAAACGCTGCTGATCACAGTGCCCCTAGACCAGAAAGGGAAGCCTGAAAGGTGTCAGCGTTACATCGTTCCTCAGTGGCACCTCCTGGATAAGAATGGGACCTCCATGTCACGAGAGCAGGGAGACATTGAGGATGGTTTTGCCGTTGACCTGCAGGGATGCACAGATGGGTGGTCTTATAACATGACTGAGATGAGCTCCACTATTATATCTGATGTAGGGCTGCATTTTTCAGACATTTCTTTCAGTCTGACTTTTTCCGTCACAGTGCAGATATATACATGTTTTCATTTCATGTGGGTTAAACTGTATTGCATTTTTGTCAGTGGCACTTGGTGTGTGATATGCGCTCCTTGAAGCAAATGGGACAAACCATCTACATGGGAGGTGTCCTTGTGGGAGCCGTTATCTTTGGAGGTCTTTCTGACAGGTAACAGTAATCTCATCCTCACTGATTTCACATTGATAGTACAGTTCTGTCCTCAATATGGCAGTTATCTGTAATTATTAATTGTATTAAATGTTTCTGCTACAAAACTGGATCATTTTCTACAGTCTGACCTCACTGACCTAACTCTTTGCAAATCAACCTGGCTCCCAGATACGGTCGACGCATCCTCCTGCTCATCTCTAACCTGCTGATGGCAGTGGCTGGAACGTGTACTGCTTTCTCATCCTCCTTCCCCCTCTTCTGCGTGTTCCGCTTCGGTTGTGGCATGGCTCTGTCTGGCCTAGGGCTCAACACCTTCTCACTCAGTAAGTTACTCAGCTGAATTGGGAGTATTCCGTGTAAAAGATTAAATAATGAAAGCCAGATAAAAGAACTACATGACAAGTTAATTGTGTCTTTTTCTGTGATTCTTTCATTTCAAGTTGTGGAATGGATCCCCACTCGTGTGCGAACGGGTGTGGGGACCCTCACAGGTTACTGTTACACACTGGGACAGCTGATCCTGGCAGTCATAGCCTACTTCATTCGGGATTGGAGGTGGTTAACCTTGACTGTGTCTTTGCCCTTCTATGTCTTCTTCCTCTACTCCTGGTAAGATGAAATACAATAAAAATTGAAATTTTAGTGTTGACATTTAATATTTAAGATTAAGATATAAATATTGCACTACATAAACAAATAAACTCTCATACAGGTGGTTCCATGAATCTTCAAGATGGTTAGCTCTGAGTAACAAGCCTGAACAAGCCATCAAAAACCTCAAAAGTGTGGCAAAATTTAATGGACGGCATGAAGAGGGAGAAAAAATCGACATTAAAGTAAGGAAATGTAATGTATTTGTCATACTGCAACATCTATCTGTATAAAATGATCTGAATTGAGAAGACTCGTTTATGCACAGATGCTGCAGGAGTCCATGAAGAAAGAGATGTCATGTTCACAGGGTTCCTACTCTGTGTTGGATTTGTTCCGCACACCCATAATGAGGAATATGACGGTCTGCCTCAGTGCAGTCTGGTATATATCCTGCTCTTATCATGGAAAAACTCAGTGACAGTTATTAAGCACCTTTTAAGCACATTGAAATTGCAATGACACCATCCATTCTTTTTCTAAATTACTTATTTTAGGTTATCAACAAGCTTTGCCTATTATGGTCTTTCTATGGATCTTCAAAAGTTTGGAGTGGATATCTACTTGATCCAAGTGATCTTCGGAGCTGTTGATATCCCTGCCAAAGTTGTCGTAACTGTATCCATGAGCTTTATCGGACGGCGGCCATCACAATGTGGTGCTCTCATCCTTGCTGGAGTCACCATTTTGATCAATGTGCTGGTACCTTATGGTATGTTATAATATATGCATGCAAAACAAAGTACAATACAGGTACCATAATATTACACTGCAGAAACAACAGAGATCTGATGGATGTTCCTCTCCTGTGCAGATAAACAGACTTTGCGCACGTGCCTGGCTGTGGTGGGTAAAGGTTGCCTTGCTGCCTCCTTTAACTGTTGTTACCTTTACTCTGGAGAACTGTACCCGACCATCATTCGGTAAGTCTTAATTTGCAACGAACATGCAAGAATGAGTTTGTTTGTTCAGGAATTTAGTTTATTTTCTGATACTATTGAATATTTAATTTAGTAATGTACCTCAGTCCATTCAGTTTAAGCAAATCAGAACACAATTCATGAATAAACCAGATTAGAGTTTCCCTACTGGATTTACATTTTAGCTTGATAATCAGATTGAACTGCTGAACAAATCGGTTGGTGGTTCAGTGGTCTGGAGCCAGAATCACAGCTGATTTTAAATTTTTTTAAAAACATACAGCAGAGAAGCGATGCAAAGTGTGTATGCAGTTAGTCTGCAGTTCAATGTACAGACGCACTATGGCAGGTGAGCAAATAAAGGTGAGAGGGCAAATGGGCAGGTAAAGATTTATAGTGTCAAACAGCCACCTTCGACAAAGATCAATCAATCTTTATTTATGTAGCGGCAATTCACAACAAAGTCATCTCAAGGCACTTTACACATAGAGCAAGTTCTAAACCCAGGTTTAATTTTAAAGAGACCCAACACCCCCACATGAGCAAGCACTTGGCGACAGTGGCAAGAAAAAACTCCCTCAAGAAACCTCAGGCAAAACCAGACTTAGAGTGGGCGGCCATCTGCCTCGACCAGTTGGGGTAGAGAGGACAGAGAGGAAGGATAGGAGAGAGAAAATCAACATTGAAGCTAGTAGGTCCACGACTGGAATCTGTCATCCAGACATCTAAAGATGACATAAGGTCTAAACAGTGAAGGATCATACACACTGAACTCAATGAACACATCTTTACACAGTAGTTGTAACAATAGGATTCCCTTTGCCTTCAAAACAGCTGCAATTCTTCCAAATATGCATCCAATAAGGAGCACAAAAGTGCTGATGACTGCAGTTTTGTTGTTTATCACCCCAAGAAACTGCAGACACTGTTTGCTCCAAAGTTCCTAAAGTACAGCCTTTTTTGAACAGGACATCAACAAACAAACAGCATTCAAACATCTGACCCATTTAAATGTTTAGTTAAACAGTCATTTTAAACCCTCTGACCCACAATGTGTGCTTTTGAATTGAAGCTGTATGGTTGGGATGAATTTTCTATTTAGGGTTACAAACAATGTTGCAATTTTCTGTTTAATTCAATTCATTTTCAACCCTTATATGTCACACCTAATATCTGCACCTTGAACATGTTTTAACTAATTAAAGAGAAGTGTTTAAATTTATTTGTGGTTTGAATTTTGCGATTAATTTTCAAATGTATAATAACAAAATGCATTGAAGGATGAGTGTATTTATGGGTGCTTGTAAAATGAAATAGTTGTGCTTTCTCTCCCTCAGTCAAAACGGCATGGGTTGGGTATCCATGATGGCTCGTATAGGAGCCATGGTGGCCCCTATGGTGCTTCTCGTAGGTGAATACATGCCTTGGCTGCCTGGTTTAATTTATGGAGGAGCTCCGATCCTTAGTGGGGTGGCTGCAATATTTCTCCCAGAAACACTTGGTTCACCCCTTCCTGACACAATACAAGATGTGGAGGACAGGTAAGATTGAGTTTGTTCCTTGTATAAATCTGCTTTTTATATCTTGTCCCAGCATTAATTTTAGCAAAAGGAAATAAACCTTTGGAAAGAGTCCATCACTATGGTTTAAAGCAGTTCAAGAAAGAGAAAAACTGATGCATCCATATTTCCATTTTTGTATCTTTAACAAAGGGGATCTGGGAGACGCTCCAAAACTCCACCAAAGGAAGCAATAATCTTGCAAGACACCCAGGCGAATCTCCTGAAGCAGGCAGCCTGAGGGCATCTGTATTGTACTCTTGATGCTTTTGCTGACATGTTAATGGAAATAGAGTGGGTACTGCTTTTTTTCTCCAGCCTGTTTATCGGTTAATTCCCATAAAGAGTTTATTATGTTGCACAACTACTGGACAAATGGATTTGCAATATTATTTTTGGACAGGTCAATACATTGTAATGAATAGCTGCAAACAATCAAATTTATTTTGTTTTACAGTAGCTTTGAGGACTTTAGTCTAACTTTGCACCAATTATGTATTATATTTAATATATCTGTTAAACATGAATTTCTATATACATTATAAACCTTCCACACATTAAAGAGTGTGCTATGCTTCATTGCTATTTTTTTTTTAAAACTTCTTATTACTTTATATTCAAACCTGTATTTTTAAACAAGAATGTTTTGTATTTTCATTAAAATTGCCACCTATTCATTTATATCTTTTGTGTATTTCTGCTTTTTTTTTTTTTAGCCTTTTTTTTTTTTACAGTCTGTAGAACTCTCATGTCTTGTTATTAAATGTGCAGATTCACTGTCAGCTAAATGAACTGAAACAGGTCGGATGAGCCTGCTTGTTCAGGATGAGAAATCAGTGAGTGATATTTAGATAAAGCAAAACAACGCCACCCAATGGGAGACAGAAATACAACCGCAACTGCTAAAATCAGGGAATTGGCTTTGCCTCTATGTCTCTGATGAACCTCTCGACAAGATCTAGTAATGAATACATAAATGAATAAGCTTAACTGACGTTGCATGATTTTTATCCAGTAAAGCAAACAGACAATCACATATTATATATTAAGTAATACTCTAGTTATAATTTTACATTACTTTTTAACTTTGTGTTTACAAGATGACCTCTGGTTTTCCATTTAGACGTTAAACTTAAACTTTTGTGTCTCACAGACAGTCTAGCTAATGTCTGCAGGACTTTTAATGGAAAGAGTGAGTCATGGGTATCCATTTATGTTCAATGAATGCGAGACAAAATTTAATAGGTGAGAGATGTTTTCACCTACAAAACACTGTGAAGTAGAATAAAGGGATCGGATATAATACCCTCTACAGTATGCACAGTGAGTGCTACGAGAAAGACTGCATTGTGTACATGAGCACAGTCAGATTTTGTAAAATAATTTCACAAACAGAGTTTATTTTAATATTTTGTCTTGTGTGTTTTAACTTGGTCACCTTATTTTTGGCTCTGTATTCAATATCTCTATCCAGTGACAGCTGTACTTCCACAGTGAAATGCCAGGCCAAGACATGTCTAAACTGTTGGTGGTGGGTATAATGACCGTGAATGCTATAAAGTAATATACACCTAATCTTTAATGTAGTGTTTAATATGATAACATTAAGCTGCAACTCTCTTGAAGGTGCATAAAATGAAACTGGATTAATACATTAGTTCTGAGCCCATAAACAGAATGATTCTTTTATATCTATAACTGGATATGATAGAGAACATGACTTACCCACAGCCTACAGGGTGAATTCTTCTGCTGTGTGCTTTATGAAGCCTGCTGTTGTGCCACCATCTAGTGGTGTATCCATGCTACTGCATCAGCTAAACTAAGAAATCCCATTTTTTTCATTACTGTATATCTGTATATTATAAAAAATATTGTCCTTTATTTATGGAAAACCAATTTTTAAATATCACTGATCTAATTAGTTTGAACAAATTACTTTGCTGTGTCAGGTCTCTCAGTTTAACATGTTTGTTTTTATGTGTGTGTACTTGGCACTTGAGTGACAGGTTTCAGAGCTGAAGCACATCCAAAACTTGTAAACCATCAATCATCATATTAAAATACCTCAAAATTAGACAAAGTGTGTGTGTGTGTGTGTGTGTGTGTGTGTGTGTGTGTGTACTCTTGAGACAAGCTGTGTATCGTGTGCGTTTTCCCAGATATGTCAAACCGTAAGCCAAGATGACGGATAGATCAAAAACACAGATCAAAGCTGTTCAACAGAAATAACTACATCGTAAAATGATATGAATAAAGATTTATTTTCTCATATGAACAGGTGGTTTCAGTTTTCATTTTTATTTTACAATCTATGACAATCTCGCATTTTTTTCTTTTTTTCTAGCATATTTCAGGAATGACATGGGGAAACGTTTTTTTTTATTGCTGAATGTTAAATGAAATACACTTTCACTGACTGGAAAAGAATTGTCTGCTGCTTTTTTACCATGCACCCATCTAACCTTGACCACAAGGACATGCAGAGGAGAGGTGTTCAAACATTTCAAGCGAGGGTGGGGGTTAGGTGGGGGTGGGGGATGGGGGAAGTGGAGGGAGGAGGGGGGTTGAGGGTTTGGGGGTGGGTTCATAAAATTAAACAGAAGAGACTGGCAGGACGTGCCTGGTAGCATCTCGACTGGGTGAGAGGACTGGCAAAGTGAAGGGAGTATCACGTTTAAACTAGAGGAGCACTTTCTTCTTTTGCATTTTTCAGACATACAAAATCAGACCCAGAGGTGAAAAACTCAATGAAATATCTGCAAGTGAGGTGTGACCAAAGACCATTCTCTATAACAATACCACTGTGCATTTACCATAGCAGTTAGAAATGCAGATCAATCTTTTAAAGAGTTTAAAAAAAACAAAAAAAAAAACAATAATGATCTGATAATTCAGCATTCAGCTTTTTAAAAAAAAAATGTTTTAATGAGGAGTAGAAACATACCAACAATGATGAAACATCATCAGCTGTCCTCTCTCACTGAGTCACTTGTAATGGGATTGACATTTCTTAAATTATCTTTTTAAATATTTACTTTTCCTTCAGTGGAGAACAGAGGTCTTAAATGATTTCATTTACTTTTAAAATTATTATCGACTAAATTTGAAATTAATAGATCTGTCAACAAGACAAAGCGGTACACAGTACTATTGGAAGAAACACTATTTGGATGATATTTGACATTACTGGAAGTGTGCATGTAAAGTGGAGCGCTCTAAACCAAGTGATAAAATGGACAGTCATTCAATGGACATGTGAACAAGAAAGGCTGACAACTTGATAGATGGCTGCATAATGGCTTTAAAAAATAACTCATGTAAATATGCATTTATATCATGTTATTTCATTCTACACTATAGGCATCACATTTTTTTTCACACACAACACACTACAGTCACCTCTTAGAAAATGATGTAATCAAACAGCAAAATAGAAAGTTTGCATATTTTTGCATTGTATGATCCTCCAAAGTTTCACAGCTATTTCACTTATATTGTCTAGCACGTTCTGCACTGTTCTCTACTGAGCTGCTTCCACTTGGATTTCCTTCTCTCTGTTTGGGAGTGTTCAGGGAACTGGTAGACTGTATGTTAACATCAAGGTCCTCAACATCTGAGAACTTCAGTCTTAGGTAGACCTGAAGTTGAGGAAGAGGGTTTAAGGTGAAGGGGTGGGGAGGGCAGGGGGAGTGCGGGGGGGTGGGGGGGTGTGCGGCGCATGTGGAAATCCTGAGACACTGTGTGGCCTTTTAACACCAGCCACAAAAAACAGAATGGACACAGAAGGATGATGAGGCATGGCATTAGGGGTGGAGTTGAGTGAAAACAGATGCAATCGTCTTGTTTTGCCCCCACCTTCGATGGCGGGGGTCACCCTGTGCCAAGCGCTTGGTGTTTGTTGGCCTCATAACTGACTGACATGAGGAAAGCCTGCTGAGAAATAAAGGGGGACTTAACTGGGGCAGGCTGGGAGGGGGCAGAATAGCTGTAAACACATCAAGCAATGACCTGCATAACATACAACTCTACAGCAGCTTCACCTGTCCACTTATACTGGGGAGGGAGAGGGACGGGGCCACTGTTCTGATAAAGCACTATTCTGTGAACTTCTGATACGCTCTTTTGTCAGCTCTGCTGAGATGCCAGTAGACCCACATGTTTGATGTTACCACAACAAACAATGAAATTCATCTAGCAATCACAAATACATGCAAGCAAACTGACATGCGTGCACACACACAAATACACACACGCACGCGCACACACACACACACACACACGCACGCACGCACGCGCACACACACACACACACACACACACACACACACACACACACACACACACACACACACACACACACACACACACACACACATTCTCTCACTGTCTCTTTCTCTCTTTCTCTCTCGGTAGACATTAGTCAGAGGGCAAAGAGGATCTACATTGTATTTATCAGGCGTTCTATTAGATCCCAAATCATAAACCCTACAGGCGAATTATATTAATGTAAACATACACTTTATGTTGGAGTGGTTTATATTGCGTGATATGGAAGGGGTTATCTTCCAGTGGGGCTAGACTCCTCAAAGAATGCAACTTGGAAAGAAAGTAAAACAGGAAACCAGAGAGGAAAAAAGAACATAAATGTGTATAAAAAATGAGGCGTCCATATAAGAAAGGCTACAAAAACCTCCACTGGCCCTCTGGCATCGGCATACAGCAAAAGGCACCACAATATTACTCTATTTTTTACGTTGTGAAAAAACTGGCACATCTTTTTATGCTGTAAATCAAAATGTACATATAAATAGAGTTTTCCCTATAAAAAAGTCTTTGCTGTTAACTAGTAGACAACTTTTGCTAAAATGAAAATAAATATTTCATTTGTTTAGAATATCTGTCAGTTATATAAAATAAAAATATTTCTTATAGATGCAGGTCTATACTATATTGATTTTTGTTGGTTCATTTTCACTCTTTAATGGGGTGTATTGTCCGGTTTGGAGCGTGAGTGTGTAAGTCTTGTATGCATGTTCCCATGCCCACTGTGCCGCCCTGATGAGTGAGAAGTCCGACTGTCCACCGGCCTGTAGATGGTGGAGGGCTCAGCATTCATGTTCTGCATACTGAGGAAGGGCGTGCTCTCACCGTCCTCCTCTGACTCACTATCTGTTAGGCAGCTTCGAGACCCATAGTCCCGAGATGCCTCATATCCACGTGGGGCCACGTGGCCATTCAGTCTGGATCTCCGCCAACGCCGGCTACCAGTTCCACTGGACCCACTTCTCTTTGGTTGCTCCCGAGAGGAGAGATACTCCTGGGTGGTCTCATAGTCTTCATCCTCAGCTAGCCGGTAGGGGCTGGAAGGCAGGCTGCCCCTGCTGTCATTTAGATAGGTACGACGCTGCTGCCGGTAGGGCTCCTGGCACTGGGCATCGTGTAGGGGCACCTGGTAGCGACGTAGCAGAGGCTGGTCATCCCCCAAAGGGTAGGGGTTGTGGACAGCAGGAGGGAGAGACATGGCATGGCTGGCATTGGGGGATGTGATCTGGAAGGTAGGCACCTGCGGGGGCAATGAATAATGGAAATCCACTGGCGAGAGGCGGGCTGGTGTCGTCAGGGCTGACACGTATCTGTTGTAAATACAGAAGGGAGGAAATAATTAAGTAGAGAAGAGCAAAGAACAAAAGTGAGAGAAGATCGCACCAAAAGCAGTTTGAAAGTTTCATAGACATTCTGTTAACTGAATTAATATTGCACCAAATTACAGACACTTAAATATCAAATATAGAGAAAAATTGTTTTTCATTTAGTTTAGAATGTCTCTTGAGCACAATTGCTGTAAGGTTAACATAACATACAGTACTTTCAATCACAGTAATGATCTGTACTGAATTGAATCTAATATAGTTGGCCATTTCATGTTAGTATACTTTATTTGGTACCCTAGTACTATTCAAGACAGGTTGTCTTCCTGCATGCAGAACCAAAGTTTCTTTAATGGGAGGTTTACATCATAAGTGGCAAAAGTTAATATCTTACCACAGAGGTGATAGTGAAACGATTATGCTCATTTATGTTGCTGCTCTCACATTCCTCCAACTAATATGAATAAACTCCAACTCAAATCTAAACAAGCATGTTACAACTGTGGCACTGTTATTCACTATTCAGTCTGTTTACAACAGACAAACTGAATTATAGTTTATCTAAACCTTGCTGAGTTTTGATTTTTGTTGATAACATTTGCATCACTTCTTGGAATACAATTTGGCCATATCTGAGCTTCTCAAGCATTTTAAGCCAAAGTGAAACTGAAGTTCTCAGGCAGAGGCAGCTGTTTTGGCTTTCTGTCAGACTAAATTGTCTTCCTCTGCTACCCTAGGCTCTGGACCAACCTGCCCAACAAGATCGCCCAGCAAACCATGTGTTCTACTTTATTTTAAGTCTGGATTTAATCTAATCTTTTGCAGTGTGTTAGCCTCACACTCAATTCCCATGGTTGTCATTTTTCCATCCATTGTTCACCTTAACTTAAATCAGATTTGCCCAAATTTGCAACTTAAAAACATGGAAAATCTACAGTATGAGTATCCTCATAGATGCTACACATATGTTTTTCTATATTCATAATACCATAATCATAGACCAACTAAACATTCATGTCAACACATTTTGAAGGCAACTTGAAAGACTTGATATGTCACGGATGGTGAATCATTGTGGTTCAGAGTCTTTGGTGTGTCTGTTTATTGCCTTTAGGAAACTACACCAAGCCGTGTGAGACACAAGCCTGAGATATTCCCACAACACTGCTGATTCAGCTGATGCAGAGGCTGTCGCCTTGATGGAAGAGGTGCTTGTTGCCTGGGATGACTCTGTGGGGATGTTGGTTATGCAATCTGGCTACGCATAACAATTCAATGGCCAAAGCCTTATTCATGCACACATACCTACTGTATGCAGACATAGTTGATACATCTTTTCCGGTTAGTGTTGACTTTTCATTTGATTTTTGCTTTTTATTTGATTTTTGCTTTTTATTTTTACACACAGAACTGCATATTTCTTTTTCAGGTTCTTATGACCCAAGTTGGGGGCATATTTCTTTTTGTCGGTGAAGAGGAAAGATGGTACTGCTCCTGTGCACACTTGTCACATTTAAACAGAGGATATTGGGGCTTTGTACTTGTAAAAACAAATGTTTTCTATGACAAACCAGTGAAAGGTGCCTGCTTTGTGGTCACCTTAGCTCGCGTTGACATTTTGAGATTTGAATATCATGTTGTCCTCTAAACTCTGTGTTTTTATTCACTTTGTTTTCAAGCAGACTTTAAACTCTACCTTACTAGTCCATGATTCACTTCTTCTTCCTCCTCTTATTCTTCTTCAAAAAAGATTTTGCTATTACAAAAATAGCAATGTGCTTAAATCTGTGTTTTGTTGAAGCTTTAGATCACGAGTGACATTGAGTATGACCAAAGAGAGTCATGTGGAAGACCTGCATACACATTTGAATAAAGTGTGCTTGGGTTGTTACGCTCTAGTTAATGTTAAAGGACAGAAATATTTGGGAAATATGCTTGTTTGTCTTTCTACCCAGAGTCACGTGAGAAGATTGATATATCTGTGCCTCCAGGTGCAAAAATAGATGCAGGATAAATATAGATAGCTTTGGAGTTCTACTTTTGACAGACAGAGCTAACTGCCTCTTCTTCCACATCTTCTTATGTGACTCTGGCCAATATGGCAAGCAAGTGTATTTCCCAAAATGTCACACTATTCCTTGAAGGAACACTTTGGCTAATCAGAATAACATACTGGCTTGGGAGTAATGTTATAGATGCTGTAGTTCCCATTGAAATAAGCACTGTTTCTCACTCTTGCCTACCTTAGCGTATCTCATCATCATGCCTGCTGTGTGTCATTTTCCACTGAGTCTCTCAGAGTGCCCTGACTGGCCTCTCGAGGCTGAGAGAGAACCAGCAGAGAGAGGAAACTTCTCAAAATGTTCACGACAAACCTAGTGTCATATAAGCCACACAGGCCTTATTCCCCACCTGTCACTGTGTGGAGAGTCTCCCAGCGAGTCAAAGGAGTCTCCGTATTGTAGACCTGGCCGATGGGGGTCAGAATAACCACAGTGTGCAGCGCGCCGGGCCCGTGCCTCCATGCACGCAGGACTGCTGCATTTACTGGTCCCCACGGACGATGACATCATTCCCGGCGAGTCAGAGAGGATACTGTCAGAACGTTCCAGGCTCCATGTCCGTTCCTCATGTCTGACAAATTTTAAAAGGTGTCAACACACACACACATGCGCACACCCCAGCATGCCCCACTATGATTCTTTTTTTAAAAAAGAAGTTGAAAATGAATCTTGGCAGTCAATGTATCTGTTGTGATCATTTACCAAATTAGCTATTTGGCTTGTTGTCAGAGTCTGTGTTTATATAAAATGATGATGATTAATATCCTGAATGATGTATGATGGGAATACATGTGTAATGTATTGTGCATGCTTACCTGTGAGTTGATGAATGGGCTCGTGTGGAAGAGTTGTGAGATCTGGAGGAGGCATGGCTGGCAGGGAACGATCCCTCTGTTGCAGGCCGTATGACTCGTTCAGTTGCAGGGACATTCTTTGATATGTACTGTGTTGAAAAAATGGATTTGGCAGGTGGTGAGATTTGGAAAAAAGACAAGCTTTGATCATACAACCACGCATGAAAACCATTTGTACATATGCGTGTGTAAACTTTAATAATGTTAAAGATCCTTTTAGAAACTCACATCTACCATAGGGATCTCCTCTGGTCCTGGTCCTGGGTGATCGGGTCCGTTAGGTAAGTTTCGATTGGGGTGTTCTGGACACATGTTTTGTCGCAGATGATTGTGCATCCTATTTCTTTGTTTCCTGTTGAGCAAATCTTGGTCACTTTCTCTTTTTTGGTTATGATGAAGTAATGGTAATTTTTTAATCAATGTGTTTTTCCTATAATCATTAACAACTGTGAAGAATTTAACATGCAAACATGTCTAACAATATAAAAAGACAACAGTTTGAGGCAGTAAACACAATATTCTATTTTCCACCAATGTTTTATATTACAAACACTACAAACAGTAAGCCAGCAGCTGGAGTATGCAGTGAACTGTTTAAATAAAATGCTGGCAGTAACAGAAATGTAAAAGGAAAGGCTATTTGTTTAAAAATCAGGAGCTGATCCATTTATCAGCAGGACTTACTTGGTTTTACAGTAGGCAACCACACACACGATGCCCACCACCAACAGAGCCACACAAATACCCGTGATTGTCAGGACTCTTTTCTGGTAGAGTTCCTCTGCCTCTGTCAAGATCACACCCACAAATACGCAGACGCACCCACACACACCACATGCACACAGTGAGAGAAATAAAAGGAGAAAAAAAAATTAGTCTCTTGAAGGTGCAGTTTCCCACTTTTTCACTGTACATCTACATTTTTAAATTTTTTTTACTAGATGCTGAGCAGTATGACGCTTCATCCCTTTTTTGACAATTCACTTTACAGTCAAATCTCTCCTTCTCACAAATACAACAGATACTGTTGCTCCCTGTGCTGCGGTTAGATGGCGTAGGTAGATGATCAGCAATAGTTACAATGATGCATCAAGTAACTTTATTACTTATATGAAAAATCTATATAATTTCAAATAATATATGATACAATAATAATGAAGACTCATAAGCTAAAATTTAATTTGCATTAGTCAGTTTTATTAAGCTCATCATGATGCTTGCATTATCAGTAATTTAATTAATTAATAGAAGTCTTCATCTGCTCAGGCATTCAGTAAGCACAATGTTGAAATCTTACAGTGCAGAATTTTAACAACAACTAAATATGAAATGAAATGAAATATCATGAAATATGAAACTGGGGAAATCTAGGCTGATGCTTTTTGCTTTTCCAGAGAAGTGCTGGTTTGAGGTTGAGGAAGACTCTGTTTCCCCTAAGGAAAATGATGGAGCCAAGAGATACAGTAGTATTGTCTCTGGTAAATGATGTAATTGGTTTTGTACAACTCCTTCCATCTGAGGTTTCCTCCTTTCAGTCACCAGAAGCCATTTTACGCCAGCGTGCCAATTTGTGTCAAGTTTCTGACACCATAAATAAATTATTGTAGTCAGTTTATTTATAGCAGCAAACTGGGTTATATTTCAGCAATAGTGCTTGATATGTACTGATAATGAGTTTACAACATAAAAATTACTCTGGTGTCACTATCAAGTACTAACACAATGTCCTCATGGTAGATAAACGCACTTAAATGATAGCATAACTTCTGAGAAAACATTCATTTTACGCTCTCAACCACTAAAGCACTTCTCTGGAAAAGGTAGCAGAAAACAAGAGCTAACAAAGAAGGAGGATGAAAATAGCGGCAGATCGAAGAAAAAAATATGACTGTAGGATCTAAATATAGCATTGCATGCTCACATCACAGCATCTACTCCTTTAAGGATAATTCAAACTGGTAACACAGATATTATTTTCTTATATTCACAATTGCATTTCAGGTATACTAACGGCGGGGTGATGCAAGAAACATGGACAAGATCACACATAAATACAAAGAAAAGGATGGCATAGCAAAAGGGAAGGCAGACACTAAAGGCATGAGGCTAAAGGGGTTGGATAGATAGAGTTGAGATCTGAGGAAAAGGAAATTGGTAGTTACAAACATGATATATCATGCTTGTTACAGATGAAATGATGATCAAAAAATCAGTCAGAGATGGAAAAATACCACGAGATAGTTATTAGATCTACTTTTCCATTGCACAAGTGTGAGAGGTGCAGGTGATGACATCCATGTTAATGATGTTTGATGGAGAATAAGTTGCACTGACTAGGTTTTTAAAAAAATTCTAATGAGTTAAGGTATGATATGGTAGGAGATGGGTTGGTTAATCGAGGGACAATATGATTCACAGTTCACACCACAGGCTGGACAGGAGCATGTCAAAATGAAGGACATCTACTTAGTAGCTATGCGAGGAATCAAAATGTATTGTTCCATACCCATAAATTCAATCCCAAGATGCTCTGCCATTGCAGAGGGTTGAGAGTTGGAAGGAAAAAAAAACAAGAAAAAAACAAGAAATAAAGACCAGATTAAGAGAGAGGCACCTTCTAACATACAGTGGAGCAAACAAATATAGGCATTTCAGCAAGTGTGACAACAAACACTTGAAATGAGTCAGTTATTGTCAGAACAATGTGGTCAGTAACCTCCGAGACAAGACACCACAACGTACTTGCAGCATGCAACACACACTTCAAACGTCACAACACAAAACTGCATGACACACAGCTACCATATTAAGTTTAATTTTCTGTTTCATAACTTCTTCACTCTACCCAAACATTTATATCGAGCGTATGTTTCAACACAGTCCAATGGTATTGTTGCTTCATTAAGAAGCACGTCAGATCTTGTTTAACGAGCAACTCCTGATAGAGCTTTGCAGAAGGTGCTATTTGATTAGATAATCAAACGTAATCCCCTAATGGGAATAGGATATGTTAAGCGCAGTCACTCTCATATACTGTGAGAGAGAAAATATGCGTGAGAATACCTGTGCTTTCAGTTTTCTGCTTCCTAAAAACGCTACACTGTCAGTTCCTGAACACACCCATCACATGAACAGGCAAGTTAAAAGGAGTGTATCTGTACAGTATCGGAAAATAATCGCCCTGATTAAGAAGAATTATGGTCGGACCTTATATTATATGGCAGAGTGAGGCCCAGGGAGGTTGCACCAACCAGCTGAGTTCATATCTCTGGCAGCTCAGTTGCTTTACTTGGGTTGAAGCAAGTCCCAGCTGTTCTTACGACAACATGCTCTTGTTAAGCCAAGCCCTTATGGATGAGGAGCAGAAGCCATCCTCCTTCTCTCTCTCTGGTATCTCCTGGGGATGGGAGGCGCCCCTCCAGGAAGCGGGTCTTTAAGTGTGCAAAGGATGTGTGTGTATGCACATGTGCCTGTGTGTGCATGTTTACTGTGCGCTCGTTGGAAGGAAATTTGATTTATTCTCCTTAATTGAGAGTAGATAATGTGAAATATATGAGAGGCTGTTAAAAGTGTTGTGTAGCTTTCCAAAAATACAAATGTTGTCGTACAGCTCACTTTACAGCTCACTTCATGTGTAAATGTTTCATGGAGCTGATTTCTACAGTGGATCTGGATTTTTGAAACAATGACAGCTTAATGACCATGTGCAGAAACATTTTATTACGTTTGACTCTTGGATGGAATTGTGGCTTAAACTTTTCAATTTGAAATCACGCCCTTTGATTATGTTTAAAGATGATGCCATAAAGAGAGGTTTTTCTTTATGTGTGCATGTCATCATGTACGAATGTATCTTGTCTCTCTTTTTTCTTTAAAGGTTCTATGTGTAAGAATCAGAAGGTCCTTCTCATTAGTGACACTGGTGGTTGCTAGGTGAACTGCAGCCAGTATCCTTTTGCTTGCGCTCATGCCCATACTCCATCAGCGCACAGAGGCATCAGCAAACAGGAGTGTGAGACTTCTTGGAATAACGTAAAAGATCTCTGACATTGTGTTGCAGTGTCCAAAGACACACACAGAGCAAACACAAAGAGGCTCCTGCTGCGTTGTGGCTACTGTGGTAGAGATTTGTGGGTCAGGGTTTTTTAAACCAAACCCACCTGTTCCATTATGAGTGCTGCGGTCAACAGAGGCAGCAAGCTGTCTCAACCACCCAAAAAACAAAGTTTCTGTAGCCAGAAACAGAGCGATAGCTGCCATGATTAGGTGGCTAGCCAACCTGGTGGGTAACAGAGCTGGGGAGCTAATATCTTCCAGGTGTTTTTAGTCAGACAAGTTAGCAAAGTTTTTGTTGTGGTGGGTGCCAGTACATTAGCGGTAAAGAGGCAAGGCACCTGGAAGTGCGCAAAAACATCACATCTGTTGGATTTTTGCAGAAAAGACAGGCCGAGTCCTTCACATAAAAATTCCTAGCAACTACAGGGAAAGGTCTAATCTTTTAACTAATGTTACGTGTTCACACAAAAAAACAAACAACTAATACATGTAAATTGCTGCATAATTCTTACATACAGTCCCTTTATGTCTGCAGACTGTTAGGCCATTCTTTTCTAGACCAAATGATCTAAGCTCTGTGTTCATGTGGCTGCAGGAGAACTAGAAATAAATGCTGTCGTTGATGCAGTCACACAGCTGCACTCAAGTTAAACAGAATGCAGAAAGAGCCATGAGTGAAGGAAAAAGAGCTCCCACACACCACCTTCCACTCTGCCAAAAAACAAGTAATTTCAGCACAGTACATTACGACTTAACGTGATATGAAATTACTTGTAGTTAAGACAGCGGTTTTTGCATGGTACTCCGAGCCAATATACAATAAACAGCTCTGCATGTCAGGCTATAGGGATGAGACTCTGTGTGGCAGCATCATTCTAACTGGGATGTTACACTGAATTGAGACCACATGGGCTTGCAAAGACATGACACTGACAAATACGCAGTAAGATAGTGGTAGATCTCTTATAATAATCTTAACTAAAATACTGAGGCTTTATATTTAATTCTAGTCTTTGATTATTATACAGTGTTTCAAATCTTGTGCATGTTCTTTTCCATAGAGAACAAAGCTACAGTAAATTAAATCTCAGTTGTTTGTTTTTCAGTAATGCCATGTCACTCACAACTATCAATATAGTAATCCAACAACAGGAAATATTGAAGTGTAAACAATGAAGACTGCAGTAACAAGTTCATAAAGAGGCACAATTCCAAACCACGTGGATAGTTTTCAAAGCAAAAACGTTAGGGGCAAGATCTATCAGGCTGTAGTTCTCTATAAACCTTCTTCTAATCTTTGTATAGATCTGTAGTTGATGGATGTGTTTGCTGATGTTGCCATGTGGAGTGATGCAGAGTTGACTTCTCTTTCCCCAGGCTAGCGAAGTTGTTTGACACGGCACTCTAGTATAGCGTGTGAACTCTGTGCTGAGGACATCTGAGAGAGCAGTTAGCAGTGAGAGCACCATTTTGTTACTACTTCTATAGCAATGTGTGTTAGCAAGAAATTTAATTTGCTGAATGTGGACTTTGGTGTTTACTAGAGTCTGGCCGTAATTTAGGTCATAAGCAAGTTAGTGATATATGTGAAACTAGAAAAAAGTGCCTCTAACCACTTGGCAAGTGAAATGTTGTCTAGCCTGTGTGTGCATGTATGTTCCAGTCGAAGCAACTGTAACACAACAAACACGAACACTTAAATATTTGCAGTAAATGATTGTTAAATCCCTAATTATTTCATAACCAAATTAGCTTTGATTTCCACATGTTACAACTGGTATTTTCATGTTATGTCATGTTGGCTCACGTATGAGCAGGGGCGGATTTAGTGATTTGGGGGCTGCAGGCAAACTCTGTCTTTCTTGATTTTCACCTTTTCTCATACTGGGAATGTATGTAAATGGTATTGGTACCAGAAGTACTCAAAACTGTTTTCTTAAGTAGAGACTATTCATACAGCACTATACAATTACTGTTAAATGTCATATTTATACTCAAAAGTGACAAGTAGTATTATTAGCAAGTGTACTTACTTAACTGTACTTACTGTACTTAACATCTGTTCAGGGTATGTTTTTTAATACTCATGTAATACTGGAGAGTTGAATCAGTAATAACGCATCATATTTTATTTGTTATATTTTGTGAGTAAAGTCCGGACCTGTAACGTAACCAGGAACATTATCTATCAGGTAAATGTGGTAGTGCAATGTTTTCCTCTGAAGTAGAAGTATCTCATATTGTTTATGTGCTATGGGGGGCTTTTGTAAGTTATTTCAGGGAACACTCAGTTAGAATAGTAACATAATTTGATATTTTTAATATCTTAACATCATGATAAATCTATAGTTGTTTGGGGCCCTTTAAGTTGGGGGCCCCAGGCAGTTGCCTACCTTGCCTAATGGCAAAGTCCGCCCCTGTTATGAGTTACATATTAAAGGATGCACTTCTATTAAAGGGTCACACTTTCACAGTAATATACAAATGAGATAAACTACATTTTGGGCTCCTGCTGACCAGATCCTTGTAACCGATGACTCTCAACAATCATTTCTTTGTCATTTTAAAAGATTCAATCGTTCATCATGCCTATTAGTTAATGCTAATTGGTCAGGCCTGGCTTCATCTATGGATCAGCTCTAATAGGATCATTCATGTTTGTATTTGAAGCTGATAAAATGCATAAACAGGCATTATTAGTAAGTGAGCTGAAGGTAAAGCAGGGTTTTAGTAATTGTTTTGCCATTAGACTGTGTTGTTACATGCAACTGACTTTGTGCAAATCAAATCTTGACAAAGCATTTAAATTCAGCCTCATACTTGTTATCAAACTTATTACCAGCTCTTATTCTGAGTGCACATGCAATATACTGTGAGTTAAAGGGCACACAATATTACATGCAGACCAAACACACTAACAGTCTCTGCTAAACTGTGCCAGCTAGTGAATGAGTCATCAGAGAAGGCACAGACACAACTATTAGGTAATAGCCTAAGAGGAAATTATTATTGCATTAAATTATTATTATTGTTGCATTATTATGCAACCTCTCTACACCCAGCATGCACGCATGACACAAGGACAGTCTGACAGAGTGACAGAAGAGGAAATTGACATACGGTAGAAACTGGCCATAACGTAGGTTTGACAGCGATCACCAGTAAAGTCATTTGGACACCTGATGGAAAGAAACAAAGCCACAAAAAGAGAGGGAGGAGAAGGGTGGTGGATGAGTGAGAAAGAGAAAGAAAACAGGAAGAGAGAGGGCAAGGGTGGAGTGTGAAGGAGAGTATGCATAAGAAAAAAGTGAGGAGGGAGAGAGGGAGGGAGGGAGGGACAGGGAGAGAGGGAGGGAGACACAGAATTAGAACAACAGCACAACTACAGACAGCAGAAAGCAGAGTGTTCCCATGGATGACACCACCTTGTAGATGGTGTAGTGCACAGCTCATTGCGTGTTGACCTGAGAAGGAGAAAGAGGAGGAGAAAGAGGAAGAGAACTTGTGTGTGTAGGGGGGGGGGGCAGGAGTCCACAGAGGTAATCCAGTGACAACTGTGTCTCTGTTCTCAGCTGCTCATATCAAGTGAACATACTTTTGAAAGGATTGGGCATGTACAACCGCAGTGGCTCGGTCTGTAAGCATCGTGGGCCGAAGTATCCATCCGGACATCTGGGAAGGAGCAGAAAAGTGTTATGAAAAGGAAAACACAGGAAGTGAGGTGAACTGTAAATATTAGGGATTCATATCCCTTCACAGACATTGTTAAAGGTCACAGTGAAACCATATGGACATCGCAAAATACAGGCAACTTTGACACAAGTGTTAATGTGTTCATTAACACACCAAACATGACAACATCAGCGATGAATGTGCCACCTGTTCATGTTTCCATTAGAAACATGAACTACTGATGATAATAATAATAATAATAATAATAATAATAATGATAATAATAATAATAATAATAATAATAATAATAATAATGCTTTACTAGCAATTCTATAAAATAAATTAACCAGTAAAACATTTCACTGTCTAAAAATAAAAAAAGGAAAAGAATAGAAAAATAAAAAATACCTCCTACAAATGAGGTAAGAAGTGTAAGAGAGAGGAAAAATATAAACTGATATATAATAATATCAAAGGTCAATAAATATTATAATAATAACTTTGACCAAACCAGGATTAAAATGGTCATATAAAAGGTGATATACTGTAGCTTTCAGGCACTCTGACAACAAAGGCCTATTATCCTTTTGACCAGAGTATGGATTTTGGGGAGATGAGAGAAGAGTAATATGGAGGAATATGGAGGAATAAGTGGAATGTATCTGTGGATCAATCATGCACTGCGTTGTAAGTGATCAATAAATCAATTCTAGGAAGCCTGTGCAGCAAATCTGAAAATGTGGTAATGTGGTTTCTTCTCTTGGTGCCTTTTGGGAGCTCAGTAACTGTGTTCATAACCTGCATATGTGACAGCTTTATAACTGGTAAGACGGTGATGTGAATTAGTCAAATCAAAAGGAAATAGTATCCAATTCAAATACGGTTCTGAGAAAAATATTTGAATATGGAGATGGCTATCAGTGAAAAATCATGACTGTACAACTGTTTACTTGTGTTTTGAAACATACGTCAGAGTTGTCTAACATGATTTATGTTATTATAACTAAAGACAGACAATCATTCTCATCAAATTGGTTGGGCTAAACCATATTTCCTTATTATAACCCCATTAGGATGAGCAGTCGCTCTTTTAGGGGCACCAACATTCCACCCGCAGTCACAACTAGACCACCAATCCAACAAAGGTCATTCCTCGTGATTTACTGGTTTCACACAAGGCGTCCCAGGAGCACCATAACATTCAGCATTTAATTACTCATTCTGAGTGATGGCGTTGTACTGGGGGGATAAGCTGCACCTAGACCAAGGAAACTCGGCTGGAAGATGAAAGGAATAAACTGTCACGACCTAATGTAAAAATCAGATGAGTGTGCAGAAACCCACTGTGGTGCAACTGCAAACTCTATTATCACTCTTTTATCTCATTGGTTTTCTAAAAAAAAAAAAAAAAAATAAGTGGGAGGAAATAGACCGTTCATTATTCAAAAAATAAACACAACATTTAGGAGGGAGAAAAAAATGAGAGTTTTACCATGTGTTAGGAGACATTAAACAGGACCTGTGTTTTACAGCAGACATACTGTACATGCACAACTCATTTCTTTCTTAATTCCCGGAGAGAGGAGATTCGGAAGTTCTGGTAAAGGTTCCCAGCTTTTGTTCTAATTAACTCCACTTTGTATTCATCATTTAACATTTTACTGGCAAAATACATCTTTATAAGGATGCTTTATGTACGATGACAATGAATATAAACCGTTACTTATATATTTATTAATATGTTGAAAAGAGCCTGAACTTTCTGAATTTTAAATTAACTTAAGTGAAGGAAAATATATTTAATTGAGTTATTTACCAGCTTTAGGTCATTTCTTAACCTTTCCTTTGCCCCCCGCAAAAGTTTTTACTTCAAAGTGAAGGAGTGAAGGCATAAAAGTAGGGCTAGCTGTCTGCAGGACTTGTTTAGCCAGTGAGTAATACCCACTGAAGCCTGGCCTATATTGAATGAGATGGCTGTGGGGCAACAAATCCCTGCAGGCCTTCACTGCATTATCCAACTTTTCTGGACCCATGCCCCGTCCGTGAGTGAATTAGCTGCAGCAATTGAGTTATTGCTGCCTCCAATTTGTACACAGCGTATTGAACGGCTGTTGCAGCCATGTACTTGCTGCTTGTCGAGCATTCTTCCTTGGGCCAACTGGGCACAGAAGCTGCGCCAGTGTTTCTGATCTATATCAAACCAGCCAAAATGACTTGTGTTATGTTGACATATGGTGGAACAGAACATGCAACATAATATTTGACAACCATGACAGGAGGTGATGTGCCTATTTTGTTTTATAAGTATACTGTTGAGTTTTACTGGTTGTAACAATTACAACCTCTCACAGCGGTACTATGCTGATTAAAAATGATAACAATAATGTGTTTGTTTTTTGAAAAGCAGGAAAGAAACAGGAGGGAAAACTACTTATTGTAAGTACTAATTTCCCTTTGAATACTGCCATTAATAGTCTCTCTTGACCTTGAGACAAATACAAACTAAAATGTAAATGTCAAAGAAAAAAACAGGTTTTTCTAACTCATTTTCTTCCACGAGATGAGACACACGGTTTCTCCAGTGCACTTTAGACATGGGTCGTGATCCCCTTTGCCAAGGACCTTAAATGTAAGCAATGCTTCTATTTACCTCATTGGGGGCCTCTAACAGGCATAAATATTTGCTCACTACTAAACCAGTGACTCATGACATTTTGAAAAGCCTTTTAATGTGCAGCCCTCCTGTACACTAAACATGACTTAAAAGGATGAGCACACCACCGCCTCACTCCATTATTAGTGTTAGAATACACAACAGGTGGGTAGTTAGGCAGAATGGCAGCGCTTCCCTGTGATGTGTTGCTGCTGCTGCTGCTGCTGCTGCTGCTGCTGCTGAAAAAAAGAAGAACTGGAATCAAGTGCTCTCAGGAAAACAAACAGCGGGAAGAAAATTTGTAGTTAGTGTATTAAAGAATATTACATGTTAAAGATAATCTGTAACAAGAGGAGCTTTCAGTTCCCTGTGGGAAAAAGACAATGTAAATTCAGTTTTTCGAGGTGAATTCAAAAACAGATTACTCACTTGCAGGAGAGCTGATTTATACCATGTATGAAGTAACAGTCGCCGCCATTCACACAATAGGCCTTCTCTGTGTCGTTACATCTTCTGGCGTGGCCTGAGCCTGGAGATGGTGTTGTGGTTACTGAAGAAAAGAGAGAGAGAGAAAAATCATCTTAATTAATCATTTTTTATGTCAATTTTAATCTCTTATGAGCCCCAGTAAGGTTAATAAATGATGATCTCAAAATAAATATAGTCACATACAAGATTTTCATTTAATATGTATCTGGCTGTCATGAATCGGCTTATGTTACACTTGTATTTTTATCAGTATAACAGTCTATACAAGTATTCTCAGCTTTACTCATATACACTTGTATTTCCACGAGGACTCTTAGTTTTCTATCCTCAAATGTAATTGTGTCTCTAAGCAGTGTTGACACTATCTCAAGAAGTTCTATGAGCAAAGATAAATATTTCCCTGACTTAGCGTAGGAGTTGTTTATGCGTTGACTCAGGTCCTTGGAATGGCCCAAAATGTCATGTATCTGCACGTAATCCCCCCGACTGAATAGATATAATATGTTTGGGATGAAGTCTGCTTATCAGGACAAAAGCAGGGACGTTTGAAGCAAGGGGAGTGCTGAGAGAGATGCGCAGCGGCAGGATTGGGCTTGAGAAGGGAGGAGTGGGCTTCGCATGTCAGATGTTGACACGTGATCTCAACTGTGTACCTGCTGTCAGACGCTATTAGCACCTCCACACAATGAGACAGATTACTGGTGGGGATACAGTAGCATCCGATTGGAAGACCTTTATGCGTCAGCTTCAACTGAGCCTGATATTCATGTCATGCAGAATATTGTGATAAGAAATTGCAGTAGGATTGTATTCAACTGGGCCGGTGCCTCTGACATATAGGCTCTTTGCCACCACGACAAGACTTCACAACTCCCATTTGTCACGCAGTTGAAGAAGTCAGTTTAGCTTTCTTCGCTGGCTGGAGAAGCGCCACATTCAGAAGCAGACTTGTGGTTTAACTGAAACAACAGTGGTTTATTCCCTTGCTAGTTTGCATAACAAAGCAGACCCAGGACTGTGCTTCACTTGCCAATATGAGTCTGTGAAGAACGTAGACACTTTAACTCAGCACTTTGCAAATTCCAAACACATCATCAACTAAAACTACAAATCTTAAATCATTTTTTATTGAAAATAATCTGATGCCAAAATAGGAGATCATAGTTCTGCAAAAACTACTGTATTACTTTCCAACTTCAAACATACAACCAATGTAGATCAATGGATGTCCACATTTTTCCAAAATCTTCCTTTCAGTGTTATTGAAGCATGTACTCAGGTGGCTTTTGCAGACTACCATACCATTACAAACAACCCAGACCATAATGAGACTTACTAAGCTTTATGATGGACCTTTTACTTTTTGTGTAAAAAGGGATTGATGCTTAAATCACAAACTGTGATGTAGATCTGTCATGTAATTGAACTGTAAAAGCTCGTAGATGCTGATGCCCCAAAAATCTTCCTTACAAAAAACATCCATGTTGACCAGTTAATCAGAACTACCTCATCGCCACACCTGACCTCTCGCTGGAGCGCTGGCATGTAAAACACCTTGTAAAAAGATCAGACAAAGCTGTCAGGAGGAGGGAACCTCATAACATTGTAAAAAAAAAAAAAAATCTCCTACGCTCAAAATAGAAGCCTTGTGCAGTCTTCAACTGTAAATGATGCGAAAACAAAAGTCGGCAAAACAAGTTGCATGACTACCTTTTCTCTGTCTCTATCTAGGGCAGCAGCCTATCCCAGAATGCACTAGTGGGAGGGAGGGAAATGTTCTGGACAGATCATCAGTGGTCTGTAGGGGCTAACACATAGACAATCGCACTCGTACATAATCTCCAGTCCACCTGGCTTACATGTGGGTGGACTGTGGGTGAAAAACATACGACCCGGAGAAAACCCACACAGGGAGACGGAGAACATGTAAACTTCACACAGAAAGGATCAAGGCTGATAGTTGAACCATGGTCATGTTCTGCTGTCAAAGTTTATTTGGCTACTGCTCACACCAAATCCATTTTACTGTGACTGTGCTCACTTTTTTTTTTCTCCATTCTAGACAGTTTCAGTCAAAAAGAGAACTTTTTGTCATCTAACAAGGTAATGCTACAGTACATGACCAGGTGCTTATGCTTTTTTGAGCTCCAATTTTTTTTCTAATTGGCATTGGCAATGACATACTTTTGTTTATTTTATAGTCATAGATTTCTTCTCACACTAGTTCCATGGTCATTGATCTCTATATATTAACACTTATGTGATTTATTAAATATTCAACAGGCTACAATATGATAAAATATGATGATAAACCCATTTATGGGCAGTATTTGTAATGACGCACATCACTCAGTGCACCCTTCGGGCTAAGTGGAATGAGGGCAAATTAATCATATTTCTCTCCATCACTGTAAAGAATGACTTCCATCCTTACTTGGATGACGACATGTTGATTTGTACACCATTACGTGATACAACACTCAACTACTCTACAGTTTGTGAAGATTTTAGGCCCAACTTGTTTTTTGTTTCCATCCAACTGAACGCTCACAGGTGGAGAGCCCACACATCCTCTCACAGCAGCCAAGGTTCATTTGCCTAAACAAAAAACACCACCTGTCTGCTTCTAGGAAGAGAACAAGTACATTCCTGTGGACATTATTTTACTTTAAAAAAAATAAAAAAGTGAGGCTTTCTCTGTGTAACCTGAGTATCTTTCTTTAAAGACAAGACATTCAGTCTGATTGGCCAAGAGCTCCAAGGTTCAGTCCCTGCTGGGTCTGGCGGCAAAACCTTGTTATGTTCTCTTTATAACAGTTAAATGTCAGCAGTATATCAATCAGCTCCAAAATAATACAAATGATCCTATATAAACCCCATGTCATATAAAGGTAACATTTTTAATATCTTTGAGAAAATTATCAAAAGTCAATGTAAGTCTATGGTGTCAAAGGGACATGGAACAACCCCACACCTTTCAAACAGAAGATCAAAGTACTGTAACTGATGCAACTAGCTCTCAGTGGCTTTAAAATGGCATATATCCCACTACTAACGAAAACAATCCATCTGAGGACATTTATTGGCTTCCAGTCTTCGCCTGACATCCAATCTATGACACTGCACAGTAAGTGTCCCAATTTCCTTATCCTCTCCTCCTTTTCTCTTCTGTCTGCTCTTCTTTCTTGTGCATCCTACAATTACTCCATCATAGCAGACATGTAACACAGAGGTTACAACATTCTGGTGGAATTCTGGTTTCAACTCATGTTTTGTACATGAGTACAGTACATGTTTTGTACATTATCTAAATGATCCTAAATGACATACACACTGTCAACAAAACCATATCATACGACTTCCTGTACATGGCTGTGGTGCCTACACATCCTATACACAATAAAAACTACAATCTGTAGAGTAAACACAATTCAAAACAATATTCATATTTAACAGTCATCATATTCATCATATTTAGAGCTAGATAGTGACATGAAAAGCCTATGTAAGAAAGGTTGTTTTTTGGTTCATATTGGACACTAAATCCTGTTTAGGACACTAAAAACTACAAACTCATCAAATTCAGATCAATATGTCAAGTTCAAAGTTGAAAGTATGTCTCCTCTGATTCAAACAGCTGGAGGCAAGAGGGAGGGAACTGAGCTGAACTAAAATGATGCACCAAACACTTGTAAATCACACATGTGCACCCACTTCAGGTTTTATAATAAACTTGTAAAACCTGACAAAAGTATGTTAAAACCTGCTGAGCAGCAGTAAAATATCCAGGCAGGACAGGGACATGCCACAGACTCTCTGTTATGAGAGTCATTTCTTCATCTTCACCCACAAATCTTTATGATACATATTGGAACTATCACTCTATGTATTGTTGTGAAAAACAATAAGTTAAGATAAACTTATTAGAAAGTAACTGCACTTGTCAGCACAGCATTTCAAACGTATATGAATGTGTTTCCATGAGGTGTGGCAAGCTTCCAATATAAAACTGACAAAGTTACTTGCACTTCCACCAGTACATAATTGTATGTTTTGAGTTATAATTGTGCAATCCCGTCCTCTCAAAATCTTGTTTATATACTGCTCATACACAACGCCAAATATGTTTTCAGAGAACAGTACTGTCTTTTGAAATGTCACAAAATGTCACAAAATGTTGGCACTAATCATATCAGCAAAATGTTCAAAACAACATATTTCAATTGTTTCCTAAAATATGAGTTCTTGCAAATCAATATCCAAGATAGGCATGTAAATAATACATGTTTATGCATTCACAGCACTGGGTTCAATTGGCTGCAATTACTTTCCAAATGTACTTTGGAAAACTAATTAATACATACTTTATATTCTTAATTTCTAGGAGCCAAGGTTAGATTGAGGTATTTACAAGGATTTCAAATCCATCTGGTATTTTTGAAGGGTTTAAAAGGCATATGTAATAAAGTAAGTAATAAAAGTTAAGAGAGAAGTTTATTGGATTTTGCAATATCCAAGTGCCTGCTAATTTGATGCTGTAGCACCTTGAGCTGGACATGCATGTTGTCATGAAGTCATGTTTTGCCACACCAATGAACTACTTTCTACTGTAAAACTTTTACTCATAATCAATATTATTGTGTAATAAATTGGAACTCCATCTACTCACTGAAAAGACAGGTTTATGCATTTTAAGAAGAAATTAATCCAAACATTTGTGTTTGCTAATGTCTCTGTATTTTTTTCTCCATATTTTGACAAAATAAATTCTCGCAATGTTAGCAACCTCGACTAAAAAAGAACGAACAACAAGAGGTTTAGTGAGCTACAGAGCTCACTTGAAGCTGACAACACTACAAAATTACTAGAATGACAGAACCACCAAAGACATCGCTGGTTGTAGTGTTCCCACTTACTGGAAAACCCATACAAGGAGCGGTACACACAGACCCTGTCCCAGTGATGAACCAAGAACAGTGTTTTCTCTCTGAGGTGATCTGGTTCAGCCAATTCAGTGTTTACTCAGGCTGCACCACATGTTTACTTGAGATTAAAACTAATGACAAGACCTAAAAAACTTATTGACATGGTTAGAGATATACATACAAACAGAGGAGCATCACATTCAGGGCTGTGTGATGTGGTTAAAGAGTTATATTGAAATAATTGGAGTAGTGCTGTTGCACTGTAGCTTACAAGATAGCTTTTGAAAACACAGTGAGAAAACATTTCTGCTTTCAATTAGTGCAGACTTAAGATCTCTGACTGAAAATCTGTTATTTTACTATTATTTCATGACTGAACAATTAAGTGGTGCACCAATATGTTGCTAATTTAACATAATCTTTTATGGGGCATTATGAGGGTTTAAAAAAAAGAAAAAGGTTTCAATGTCGATAGCTATAGCTACCTTTGTTTACAAAACCCTGCGCTGGTTTGGTGACCCACTGGGACAACTTTTTGTGTTTTATGTTTAGTTTTATGTTGTTTCTGACAGCTGCTGTTGCTTCTATGTGCATCAGGGATTCTGGGTTACATAAATAACATTAACTGCGATCTTTGAATAACTCAAACATTATGTGTTTTTTCTCTGTCTGTGACTGTATGTGGTTGTTGTCTATAGAAAAGCTTTATATTGCTGAGTGGATTTTGTTTTTATTCATTTTTTTTAAATGTCATTGCATTTGTTTTAAATGTTTAATTGCATAAACTGTCTTAGTTTTATATCAGTCAGCACTGTGTGGTTAACTAAGGAGAATTCTCTTTTGTGTGTATGGCCACTTTAATCACACTCTGCTTTTGTATTGTATTGTTTTATTAAAGAAATGTTATAGTGTATGAATACTGTACTGTTGACTCCAAACGGCTGACATGAGGTGGACTCATCTGCAATCAACTAATGTATGTGCTGCGAACAGATCACAGTAATTTCTGTTGACAGCTGGCATGATAACATGTGTAGTAAATGCTGGACATATTCATCATTGCCATGCAGAGCAGCTGTTCTGGATGGCAGTGTTTTTGCATGTGTCTAATAAAGAAAACTGAGAAACTACAGTACATTGCACTGTCATGTATCAGTAATATATGCTTGTGTCAACGTATGCATAAAACCTCCAGACAGTGTAATTCATTTTACCAACAAATCCATAAATTCATAAATTCACACTTCGGAGCCCCCATTCCACCTGCTCCAGTTAGTCCTGTCAACTGAAGGATTGTTTTCTTTATACAGTGTTTGAAGTGATAATTAAAGGCTGCACTAATAACTAAAATAGCTTATTTTAAAATTAAGAGTTTTGTTCTTACTTGTTCCTATTTTGTGTTGTTTTCTTCATCGGTTGTCATCCTGTTTCCAGAGACAGCACTTTTATCTACACTAATGCCCAAGAGACAAGACAGTAATGGTGAGGCTAAAAATGGTTGATAAAAGAGAGACCTTAGCCTGATCAAAGCACTCAGGATGTTTTCTTTTTTCATCTTGCATTACTGTGAAAATGCATTCAATCATTCAGTCATGGCCAGCATGACAACAAGCGCCATGAATTAGTCTTTACATGTTACATGTATTCCATAAATATGTACATCCAAATGACTAAACTTCCATCAATTTGTTCTGGTGCATTTCTTTGCCGTGCCATATGGTGCTGTCTCTCTACAGTCACGCTGCACAATTCCCCCTCTTCACACTGGGGACCAGAGTTCAGGTGTATTTGTCAAGGTTGACTCTGCTTTCCTGACTGGATGGTGCAGACAAATTCCTTTAACCCAAGGAGGAGATCAGCTGCTCTGCTAAACAGAGTTAGGGGCAGAGTTCGCTTATCTGCACTTATGCCGCCATGGTTTAGTTAAGTTTGCCTGGTTTTTAACATCAGGTTTCAACTTTCCTCGGTCCTGTAGCCCAAGGGCTGAATTTGAGTTGGAGTTGAAGAGAGGTTTCCTCTGGGTTAGTGAGAACCACAGTGTTTAGCCATCAGTCCTTACCACTGACTTTGATTAATCCTTCATGGCCCAAGAACTGAAAAGAAAAGCTGGGGGTGCAAGCAGGACCATCTGGAAACCTTCATAAACATGCCTGTCTTTCCACACTCTCCAAAGGATTCTAGGAAAATCGTAAAAATGAAAAGAGAGGTCCCTATTGCACAGTTTTTTCCTCTTGAGGCACCCTGTTCATATGCAGCAAACAGAAAAGGGCTCGCACTGGATCCTAGCCCTGCGCTGCACCTCACAACCCAGCCCCAAACACTGAATTGTGTAATGAAATACATTTTCATTGGCCTGTCTATGGTGCAGAGTTATACACATGTCCTCTTAATTTATGACAAATGTTTATAATTTACTGCAGCTTGGCTTAATCCTTTTCACTTCTGCACTGCAATTGAACGGAGAGCCATCTCAAAACACAAGACAGATTCTGACTTTGTGTGGGGAAGAAGCCAAGGCAGTTATTCAACCGGTGGTGGATCGGTTACATCTGGAGTTTGTTATGCCTTTATGTTTTCGCTCTTAAAAGCAATGTTATCAGGATAAAAAGTATAAATTATGTACCCTATTTGGGAGTATGTCAGTGAGCGAGAACAGTGTGTAGACAGTATCCACCTACAGTACAGTAATACATTTCTGCAGCGAAGCAAGGCAGCTACAGGGATACAAAGAGCCAGAAATGTAACAGCTTATCAGCCATGTAAATGTTTACTTATGTTTAAAATTTAAAGTAATTTTTTCTAACCTCAGACACATGCACAACTGTTATGTATGACAAAAAAATCCAATAAATAATATGGTATATCACCTAGGTAGAAGAGTACGTTGGGGTATATCAACAGGTGGCATCATACTGCAGTGCCACACAGGGCCTTTAACTCTTTATTTTGTCAGATTGTGTAAATTATCATAATTCAAACAAGGGTACAAATTTAACTGTAACCATAAAAAATCTGGGAAAGTGATAAATGTCGTCAGTACAGATCATTCGGCAGAGACATAAAGAGGGTGGTATCTGTAATAGCTCTGCCACCAAGACATGCTTTCCCAAAAGTCAGTTTTATGTAGCAGAAAAGAAGCAGTGAGTGCCCCCCTCTTCCCTCCCCTCACCTCCCAACTCTTGGCAGGGAATGTCTGACATGTCTCCTGTTACAGCTGGGACCAAGATCTTTTATCTCTATACTAGAGGCCAATTCATATTGCATGCATTCTTGCTACACTTGTGTGGACTGCAATATGCTTGGCTCTTTTTTTTTCTTTTACCTTCTTCCACTCTGCAAAACCTGTCTTTCCTAAATAGAATGAGTAAATAAGATAAACAGATAAAGATAAAATACAAAAGACCAAACTGGGAAAAGTGGTTTCAGTGCAATATGACGTTGCTGACAGCAGGATCTAATGTGGTGAAAGAGAATGTGCAGTGAGGGTAAAGATGATGTATACATGACAGAAAAGGGAAAAAAGTTGTAGTTTGTAGTTTTTAGCCATTTATCTTGGTGGGGTATTGAGTAGTTCAGTAGAAACTATAACAGACAGACATATTACACCAATAACAAAAGCAAGAAATATGCCTGGACCTTGCTTTCAGACACAGGGTGCAGAGTCGCTTTATGTTAGAATGTGCTTTTATGCTAACAAAAGACTTTTGATGTTTGAATTTTGTTCACTAAATAATAAATGGCAAGCACATTTTTATTTTCAGATTTAAAAAATCACAATATAATTTGAAAGGAGCTCAAGTCCAGACAAATGCAGCAGCAATAAAAGAAAAAGAAACAGAACTAAAGGGGAAGAAAGGACAGAAAGATGGATACAAGAGTAATTCAAGAGGAGGGTTGAGAAAAGAAGATTTGTTGACATGATCTTAAGTTGGAACATAGTTCAGCTTGCCAAAGCCAACAAAAAACAAGCACGCACCTACTTCCACACATACAATAAGGGCACACCCAATCACTCGCAACATCCAGCATCTATGAGTTCAAAATGAAGCAAGAGAGATTTCATGTCAAATACCCACAGAGGAATTAAATTACTATTTACTGTAGGTAGGTCGCACGAAAGAAGCCATTATGAATGAGAGTGCACTTAAAGCATTTTTTTTCAATAGAAAATGATCCACAATTCAAACACCTTCCATATGAAACAGGAATGTTTAGAAATGAACAAAATGGAGCCTGCCAGGAACATTAATCTACCACCCACTCATCTACAACACTGCCACTACCACAACCAGTGTGTCTTCTTTTATATTCTTGACTCCTATTTCCATTTTTCAGTCACATAGCTGATATGCCTGGTCTTGCCTGCCTCAATCGTCTCAGCACTGAAGTGAAATCAAAGAGCAGCCCAGTGTGTGATTGCACAACAGCTGCTCATGCACTGCAAAGAAGCAAAGTTCACTTTAGGCAGGGCAGGGTATGGTACGGGTGCTGGAATGGCTGCTGGTGGACACCAGAATGTGTACAGTTGAACAGTGCAACACATGGTGTTTTCCACGGTACACTCCCAGACAGGGCTGTTTCCTGATCTGTCTTTTGAGAAGCAGCTCAGGCTCAGTATGGTTTATCCACTGCTGTTGCTTCCTTGTTCCTTGAGTTGGAGGATGCCTGTTGCTGTCATGTTCTAACTCTGACCTGAGAATCTATTTGCTTTTCATCTTTGAGCTTACACCTTTTTCCAAATGGAGCTATGTAGTAGGTCTGGCCACTTTAATCACAGATGAATAGCTAAAGATGGGGAGGAAAAAGAGCACACTTCTCCAGAAAGCTTTCAATGACGCTGCCAATTTACTCCTACATTGATGCATATGCTCAGAAATAAATCACAAACCACAGAACATTCAAATCACCCACTCACTCTGGTAAAAGGGAAATTCCACCACATGTCCCTGGCTGGGACATTTGTGGTCATCCACTCAACCTGGTGCCATATTTTGTGTAAACTCACCTGATAGACAGCAGCACTGGAATAATCAGTATAAACACAGGTAGTAAAAGTGTCTGAGTGACTAACAACAGGACATCTCCCCCATCATGACATTTTCATATGAACATTTTTTTTTGTTACGCTTTAGTGATGCAACCTGTGCCCAATCAAAATTATAATTAAGTTATATGTGTGTATTAATATTACTGATCAACCAAAACTTGCATTCCCTTAAAAAATAAGTCCACATTTTGTCCGTTGTGGGTGCTGTTTTGTCACCATGCAGAGACTGATCACAGTGCATATATTCACTTATGAAAGTAAACACATTGATAATCTGGCACCTTGTTTGTGATGAATCATTTAAGTTAAGATGGGCAAAGCATCATTATTTCTTATAACTACGTATAACCACTTAAACCACTGATTTAATTGTGATTACACAAACTATTAGAAAAATTTGACTGATTAATTCAATTATTTGTTTTCTGGCTTAAAGTCAAACACACCCCACCAAGGGACCCTATTCATTCCTGCATACAAACGTTACATACACCAGAAGCATCAGATGTCTGCATTGTTTTTAGAAGTGAGAGACAGGTTACCAGACCATATGTGGGAATAAGGGTTTTCACTTTGTTGAATTGGTCTGTTTTGCCGATCAATTAAAAAAAAACTACAAACACTTAAATGTCATAAATGGACATATTGCAAAATATGTCAAAAATTATTATAACACTATTTAAATTATATAATCTCATCACTTTCAAGGACTAAATGCGAGGCTTCCACGTGTCTTCATCGTCCTTCATCTTCAACAGCTGGCCCATTTCTGAGGAAGGGCAGACTTTGCAACTTTGTACCAGATACAGGAGACATATACCACAGCTCCTTATTTGGGTCTTGTGCTCACAGCTAGTGGCCAGCTGCTAGGACTAAAGGTTTTCCTCTGTAATTCCCCGAAAGTCTGCTTATACGTGTGTGCTGCAGCCCTCCTTCACTCATGTACACACACACCACCTACACTCACTGTACGTCCTGCAAACAGGCGACAGAGCACTGCTGTTTTGTTTGAGGCTGCCAGCGCTCTTGTATACTAAAGGATGAGTTCACTGTGAGTGTACTGGTGATTAAAGTGAGGTCTTTTCCATCCACAGTTCACACCTACACACCTGAAAGGAAATGGTCTCCATGCTGCTGATAGTAACTCCATACTAGCTACTCATACAGAACTTACTCACCCCAACAGACATGATGCATACAGTTGCAAAATCACCAACAAAAGGAAGCAGTGTGATGGAGTAATGGGAGGTTTAGGATGAAAGACAGCTGTGGCAACCAAACTATAGTACTGCACCCCTGAACTTGAAGCAATGGAATGGTAAGTACATGTTTCTTTTGTGTTCAAACATAACTTTAAAACATGCGAAGACACCCGGGATTGCTCACATCCTATTCTGAAAAATGCAAAGTAGTGGGAGGAGCAGGGATTTTGTTTGATGTGAGTGAACAATAGTTTTCTCACGGACACATTTTCGGTGTGCCGGCTCTCTTCGCTGGACTGCAAGAACACAAGCTGCAAATTATTACTGACTCCGTATAAACACGCCTTTATGACATCAGGAATGATTTTTAGGCAATGATTTGTTTGCTTTGAAAGCATTATTAAAAGATGCAGTGCTTGTTAGTTATTTGGAAAGTCAAAAAAACAGAATCCTGCACCGTCACCCACAGTTGGGGTCACCATCAGGCAAAGACCACCAAGACAGCTGGGGGTGGGAGGAGGCTGAAAGGGAATCTTTTATTATGCTATTAAATTAAGTCACAGATAAGTTTTGTGCCGGGCCCTGGAAGAGTTAACAAAGCCCTGCACACACACAGCAAAAGCTCGTGTCACCTCCTGCTCACATCACTCAGCTTTTCAAGTGTAACAGCTGCTTCCTTCCACACACATTGCAATATCCTCACTCATTCACACTGAGGGCTTAACTGTCCCACATAACACAGTGAGATTACTGGATATCCTAAGAAGTGAGCTGTGTTTTGATTTGCAATAACTTAGTTGTTTTTGCAACGGTTTCATTAAGGTTGCCCACTTATCACATTGGATTGACAGGATTAAAGTGAATTAATAGAGCAAGCAAGACATAATGATGCTTTGAGAAACTTCTCTTAGTCATTTTACTAATTTTTCTCTGATTCAGAGTATTATAATGATACGATTCAGCAGCTGTCTCTTCTGTAACACATTTGCACATACACAGGCCAATAACTCATACCACACATAGCTCTTGTCAAAAAGCAATGGATTACTGACATATTAGGGAGCTGATTTATGTTTTATGTGTCAACCACGTAACATTACTGGCCCTAAGTAACTTGAGGTTGTTGGAGTTGCTCAGTAAAGTATTCTGATGCTTTACAAGAAACCACATATCTGAAAATTGATGTACTAATTCTGATTTGAACCAATGTTTGAGCACAGGCGTCACAGTGGTTGCAGAGCTTTTGCTCAGGTATACAAATGAAGTGCAACCACATAAAATAATTATGGGCATAATCAAAACACACATGCTGAGGCTTAAAAGCTTACGAAAATATGCACACCTAGATGCTAAAGAGCAGCCAAAATATATGTATTTTCTTACAGGCATTACACGCAACCAACAAACTGCTAAGCCTCATAGAAATTTCTGTTCAAGTATCCCAAGTTGCTTGATATTCATCCTGAATTATTATTTCCTTTTGATTTATTATTCCTTTGGATGATATTCAGTGTGTAGAGTTCTAGTCTTCCTACAGGCCTGTGCTGCATGCATACACTGAACCCATTTGCAGCATCACATGCAGTGTCCCAATGGCTCAGTGATGATGCTGCATGAGTACATGATGTGTACTTACGCTGTTGTGGGTGTTCATCCGCTCATGACATAAACTCTCCCCATTTACTCAGGATCTTCCCACTACACCGGATGCTGCCCACTAATACAGAAAGGCCCCAATAATAAACAAAAACAAATGCAGTGTGGGTGAAGTGACGATTTTGCGGCTGCCTTGAGCACTAAACAGTATTGTGGGTGAACTTAAAAACAGGGTCTGAACTCTGACACACTCCAGCTGTCATGTGGTAAGACACAATGTCAAACAGAATTACAAACAGTCTCATGTCAGTTGATACAATCTTGGCCTAGATTGTGAAAATAACATAAGAATAAATTTTAAAGTGGTCTCTGTGTGAGGCCATTGCTAAGATGTTGCTCATTTAAATTTTTGACCTTTTTTTTGTTTGACCTCTTGTTTGTTTGACTGCAAGCAAGAAGTTATTTCCAACTTCATCATCTACTTGTTTGTGCTGTGACAAGCTGGTGTACACATAAACAACTTGTTTAAACACTTGTAAGCTAGAGCAACAAAGATCCAGATTTTTTTATATATTTCTGGGATATTATAAATTAGATTGGAGGCTGTTATGAATACCATGTACCAACTGAGGACTTTGAACTAACAAGGGTGACTGCAACTTGTTAAGACAATTCATTGTATTGCTTCCAAAGGCAAACAGCAGGATCAATTTCTTCCATCATTGTTCATTTGAAATGGCAAACATTTAACAGCATACAAAACTACAATCTGCTTGCCAACAACAGTTTGATTTGTGCTGTGTGTGTCTTTTACATTACAACTACCTATTTGCTCCGCAGAGCCTGAACTAGATCCTGATTTTATGGTCAAACATGCCAACTGACAAGACCTGAGATTCAGCCACAATCAGACGGCCACTTTGGAGGAATGGCTGTCAAGACCCCAGGACTGAAGATAATTTTGAAAAAGTAGGCATGACTAATAGCACGGTGGCTTGATCCATAGAGCCTGACAAGCTGTTCTCCAGTGACCTGTAAATACACAATGCTTGGCAGATGTGAAGGCCTGTACCTCTCAGACATGGCTGCTGCTGCTGCTGCTTACCCACACCAATCAATAGAATTGACAGGCTTATAGATACTCCACATTCAGCCACGGCCACAAATAACTTCCTTTAGCGTCAATAGAGGTCAGTTTATCTTGTCGCTTGCGTAGTAAGAGTGAGTAAGTTTTTACTAAGTAGACCATAGAGAGACGTATAAGGAGTGAAGGAAGTTGTTGTTTATCTAGTCCAGAGTAGTGCTTACTGTAAGGTTTCATTTACGTAGGTTTAATAGTAAGACTTACTGGAAATAAACAGAAACAAAGATGTGAGTGTTTTCTTTGGTATGATTCATGTTTATTATCATTTAACTACGTAACATTTAACATGACAAACTTGCAAAATAACTGCTTCGTACTCCAAGGTTAAAATGTCACTGAATCATTGGACATTAGATACTGTACAAACACTTCACCTGTCTATGCTAAAATGTGACAATGTTGACGAATTTGGTGGTTTAAATGATCACAATGATACTGTTCTATTTCACCCAGGGTGCTGGTTGCTTGGAATGGGAAACATCTGTTTTATCAACTGAGCTTATGACTTAAAATGTGTTGAAGTGCGTCCTTCAGTGCAACATTTTGGAAAACGACCAACTGATGGGAGAGTTCACTGCTTACTGAAAATGCAAAAACGTTGTTTTGTTCTATCATGTTTGGATCTGTTTTTGTTGTTGGTCTGGTCTTCTGGCATACTTTAGATCCTTTGGAAGAGTGAGTGTCACAAAGTGCTACAAATGAGAGGCACCCTTTTATTCTTTTAGAGGATCAACAAATATGTTTAAAGTTATCAGTTAATTGATTCTTTATTCATTCATAAGCTGAATCGTGTGCAATGGTATGGAGATTAGAATTGTTCATGATACATGGAATCTGGCAATAGCCTGAAGTTAGATTCTTCATGTATGGGATATAATGGAACAAACTACTATGCCTATGGGACACTTATAAAGTCTATATATCAACAAACTGTGGATACCAAGGTGACACTGAGATGCTAAAGTTATATGGTAATTGTTTGCTAGTTTAGCATTAGTTTGTTGACAGGGGTGACTGTGTTTGGCTTCAGGATGGGTAGTGGAAACATGCAAAGGTAAGTGCGTGTGTGGGTGTGTGTGTGGGCCTGCATGCATGCGTGCATGCACGAAATTGTTGCTGGTGGGCCCCAGCATGACTGCTGAGGTTGGAGCAATCATATGTTCAGCTGTGATTTCCATCAACACATTCCTGGACGCTCACACACTCTCTCAGTGGAGCTGTGCACAGCACCCCCCAAGGATGTGACCTGCAGCCTGTAGACACATGGCTGCCTCACAAGCGCTTATCACAACACAGCAGCCTGTAGGATAATGGGAGGCCTTAATCTGAAGCCACGTGGAGCCAAGCAAACTTTGACTAGTGTTGCTCCTTCACATTGGCCTTATAGAAAACAGTCGATGATATACTACACCGTTTTGCAGAAGGCCAGCAGGTCTTACTATGCCAGACTGATTACAGGGTAGAGGTCAGACCACATGGACAACAAATGGTCCCTGGGCCTACACTGGGGGTTGGGCATGAAAATGAAAACACCACTCTGAAAAAGGCAGCAATTGTTACAGAAACGGCTAAAAGGACATAAGATATTGGACCACCAGGAGACACTCGCACACACATGCTGTATACTGTTCAACACAATGACGAAGTTGGCAAAATGTCAACAATAAAACATGGAGGACAGCCTTGAGGATTCAGAAAAGATTGTAAAACATTTTCCACTGATTGGGCCCATGTTTCAAACCTCCAAAGCAACTAAAATGCAGCCAAAGAGAAGCAGAGATCATGGAATGAGTCTTAAGGCAGAAACTGTGATAACAAGCAACTTAAACATTCAACTCAGCAAAACATCCAACCATCTGCCCTGAATAATTATACAGTAACTGGCACTTAATCAGCTGACAGTGCACGTTTCTCTTCTGCTGGTCAAAGACACATGAGTAAAATCCCCACACAGGTCCAAATCATTCACTGTTTTTGGCAAACTGCATGGCTGACATGGAGCCACAATGGACTGCGTGCTTTAAAATGCATAAGGGGTTCACTTAAAGTTTAGGTTCTGCCCTGAACACACCAGCCCCCCCCCCCACCCCCACCCCCACCGAAGGCAGTTTGCACACCACGCTCCGAAACGTGGCTCAGAATTACGAGGTTGTCGCATTCGTCTTGCTGCACAAATATTAATATGGGTCAGCTGGGCTGGAGTAAGGACCAGCTGTTATGTGTTGTATCAGTAAAGGTTGATCTGTTTTTTCTCTTTTTATGACAAGTGGCAGTGTTCCTTCCTCTATGCATATGGCTTTATATGGCATATTTTGCTCTAAATTATGTTATAATTTCTTATTTACACAATATTTAGGCAACTCCTATTTAATCACACCTTGGAGCTGAGTGTCAGATTTTGCTGGCACTCCTTTGGAAATTGATGGTATGCAACTTTAATTCCCTTTGTTTGAACTCGTTTATTCAATGTTATGCTGTATTTGGTATAGCAAAAAAAAGAAAAAAAAAGAAAAGAAAATCATCACATAATTACTGTACTGTTGTTTAAACACATCACCAACCTTGCGAATGCAAAGGAGAAAGGGAGTTTGATCCCTTTTCTGCATTCACACACACCTCCAGATTGCACAAACACAACAATGAGTTAAATCAACTGACTGACTGACTGATACAGTGCAGGAGTCTAAGTGAGCTGCATTGTGGTGGCCTGAATTCACCATGTGGTGGAGCTGAGTGATGGTTTCCCAAAGTCCACCAGAGCCGACAGCAGACAGGCACAGCCATGTGCTACATTGTATCTCATGTTGGAGGGGTGAGGATGATGCTCCTGTGTGTAGCTGCTGTTGGACTTTATAATCTGTGACCCTTAGCGTTCGCTTTCTGTCTGCCAAAATCAGGATGAAAGCCGATATATCAAATGATTGCATTTTCCTGACACTTCACATTGATAAAGGAGGTTCAAGCTGTGTTAGCATGCATACACGCTGATACTGTCAACAGTACAATGCAGGGAGAAAAAGATGCTCCAGGACCTGATTGTAGACATCAGATACAGTAGGAAGGTGCCTCGGACAAAGCTAGGAACCACTAACTGCATTCTAAAATGGGTGTGAAAGTCTCTGCAACACAGCAGGCTCTTGTCTTCCTCCTCTTCATACTTTTCTCACTCTCCCATCTGTCTGTCTCTCTTCCCCCTATCTGTATCCTCTTCTTGCTTTCTACCGTAATGTCTTTGTCTGCTTTCTGTCATGCATTCCCTCATTTTGTCAACCCCCCCCTCCAACCACCCCCCCACCCCCCTTTTATCCACGCTCTCTTCTTCTTTTGCTCTCTCTGTCCATCTACATCTGCACCCCTCCCCTCGCGCTCCCTCCCTAGAAGGCACACATACACAGATAATACTGCAGCTACATGCTGCTTTGGCAACATACTGCAGCAGGCAAGCATACTCCACTGCAGCCCTTTAACACAATAGCCAGTTCTCTTATGACCTTAGGAGGACAAGCAGTTCTTGGTTTGAATGAATGACATGTCCTCTGCAGCTACTAGCACATTTTATTTATTTAAAAAAAAAATCCTACCTGTTATAGGCAGAGAAAGCACACACATTCCATGCAAACGTCTCATTTCCATGTATGCCTTTCATCAGCATATGATAAGCATAGCAACGTGTACTATTTGCTGCCATTTCCTTTTATTGATGTGTAATTTCAGTGAAGCCCTCCCCCTGCCTATGGACATACCACCCCTGATTCGCCCTGTCTTGCCTTCTCCCCTGAAGCATGACGGAACTAGACGTGCTGGTGTAACACAATGTGACTTTTTCATTGAACTGCGAACAAACACATTCGCACATACACAAACAAAAACCACACAGAGACAGACATCTAGTGATCATGGGACACGATAGGGCATACAGTGATGCTATTGTTTGAATAACCAGGAGTGACTAAAAGAGATGCCTGTACTGACAGACAACCACAGGAAAGAACAGTGTTGCATTCACACACACACATACATTCTGAAGAAATGCGCAAATGAGATTCAAAGCAATGAACACAAGTATACAGACAAATGCTTTAACATAAGGTTTAAGTATTAACACTCTGTTTATCAAAGGTGTCTCATATTCTGCAACCAGATGTTGGCATATCATGTTTTACTTGGAAAACAGTGCGTGCTGGAAGCGAAAACACTGTCTAGTGTACCATATCATTGCTCAGTCATGTTTTATCCATTGTGACTACTGTGCGACTCGGCCCACTTGCTCATTGCTTTGTAATATTATATTTTGTTTGATACTGTTGTATTACCAGCACTTTTGCCTGCTAAGATCGTTATATAGAGTTTCAAGAGCCACTAGTCACATGTTCCTAAGCCTTCATTAAACACTCAGCCAAACAGGTGCTGCCACCAGGGATCCCCTTGACCTTTGCAGGATGTAGAGCACGACTTAACCTATTTTATATAATTGCCAATAAACATAACTGTTTCCCTGTGATTACAAATTAATATTTCATAAATGTGAGCGCTCTATGTGAGGGGCATGGAATCTTGTGTCATTGACCCTTTAAATATTGTATGCTCATAAGTAAAAGGATATATATTATTACACTGGAATAAAGCCAAGTGTCATAACAGGCGTACAGTATAAGTCACATGATCTGGCTATAAAACCCAACTGAAGCTTTTTAGATGTCAAAGAATAAAAAGAGGCAATGTGCAGCCCCATTTAAATACAAGATGGATGACTTTCTTTTCTGTATAATTGTTTGCTGGAAATCAAACTTGCATGTTGGAACCACTGAGGATCTCTGTGTTTTCACACACAATGGGCCCTTTCTTTATCTGAAAAGAGCTGCTACTCTAATAATGCTGCTGAGCTTAAGTCTGCCAACCATAAACAATAGCACTAAAAGGTGGCCTTGACGAATGTAAAGAGAGAAGGGGGAGTGATTATTGTGCCTGAATGTGAATACAAGGACACTGAGTGATGGCTAAACTCCGGTCCCTCCCTTTTCCTCACCAGCTACACCTCTCATGCCGGTGTGGGATGTCTACAAAAATCAACCGGCTGTCAAGGTCAGCAACAAGAATGAGAGTATCTCCTCTGTAGTGCGGTATGAGGAACATTCCTCGGTGCCACGTCATTTTCAACCCGCTGATTCTCCGAAAGCAGAGGAAGTGAAGTGAATATACATCTCAGATTGCATTAGTAACCCTGCTTATACACAGCATATATGTTGAGCACACATTTCACCTGCAATAGCAAACATATGAACCTGTCATCATGCCATGCAATTAAAAAACAAACCGAAAAAACACTAATATCTGCACTGACTCTGTTCAACATCACAGCCCCTTGTCTGGCAAGTATCGCAATCCTGAGACATAATTCAACAGTCTTCAGATAGAGCAGCCAGATGAACTCAATGTGCCAGTAGGAAGTTGCAATTCCTCAAATACATCAAGCTGTTTCTAGCTCATGTGTGCCAGACAACATGCAGTATAGTTCTTTGACAGTCCAACACCAGATAATATAAATGCCTTGCTTGAAAGGAGGCAAAAGCAAAGATACATGAATTGGATCTGCTCTGTAAGGTCCTTATATATCTTCTTCTTTAATAAGAAATACTGACTCCATCCACTCAGACAAGAAGCTACTCACCACCCGCACCACTCGGAACAAACACAAACTCACCACCCCACCAAATGGAAGCAGCTGTTATCAAAACTCTTTCATCTGCTACAGTACTTTGCAAAATTCAACAATGCACACAAACCACTACTGAACAAGCCTGTTCGATTCTATCACACACTCTGAACATTTAGACAACTTTCATATTCTTTTGAGCTATGTTTTAAATTTATACTGTATAGCCTGCTGCTTCCTTTGTTGTGTGCTAGTGACGGTCAAAGCACCGTGTATCTCTAGTTTTGTGGGATTTCACATTGCTGGAAGACTGTGGTGAATGAAAAACTGAGAGTTCACACCATACATTGCATTTAAATTCTTTTCACCTCCAAGTACAATACACTGTTCCATTGATAAATGTGCGAGGGCCACATGTGAGGACAGTTGTTCTTCATGCATGTTATCATTGTTACATGCCTTTTTGCAATGGCTCCTTTGGATCTCTCAATTGGCAAGAGAACAGTTATAACAACAACAACAATGCCAGTACATCTGTGTGTGTTGCTTAGGGCTCTGTACTCACTGCTTTGGACGTTGACAGTGCCAGTGGAGTTGTCCTTTCCCAGCTGGTTCTCCACCACACATGTGTAATTCCCAGAATCCTCCAGTTTTGCTCTGTTGATCTGGACTCTGGAGTTTTTCCTGTGGGAGACAACACTCGCACAGCTGAGTCAGGGGAATCAGGGCAGGGAGGAAATAGCATGGAAACGCAACAAGTGGAAACATGGGGGACAGAAAGGCAGACAACAGGGCAAGCAGCAGCATGGCAACAAGTCTCTGCTTTAATAGAGATCATGATCGCTTAGTCTGGGGCTGAACTTTGAAGGTGAAAAAGCGCTTATAATAAGAAAAGCAAAGGACCAAGTCTTACAGCTACCTGTTAAAGGGATTCTTGGTCTCACAGCTACACTCAACATTAATATCCCTACACTCAATTGGAGGGTTTACTACCATACTGCCATCTAAAGCACTTTTTTGCTGTTATGTATTTTCTCCTCAAAAGTAAACCTAAGTGACTTTTGCTCAACAGCTCCCACTGTGGCCACAAGTAATTACATGATTAAAGCAGGTTGAATGTCTTTACATTGGTTTCACATTTTTCTCTACAAGTCTTCTTTTACATTTTTTAGACATTCTTCACAGTCAATTACTTCAGTTTCATCATAATTAGCCAACTTGACCAGAGAGGGAGTGGAACAGGACCATGCATTATTAAAAGAGCTGGATACAGCCCTGCCAATTAGACTTGCAACCAATAGGCATCAGTGGTGAATTACGGTACTGCAGCAAAAGAAAATCTCCTGTGGCCGATTTTCCCCATAGACCACCATTATAAAGAGAGATCTGTAAAACTCCTCCAACTGCCAACTAATTCAGCTATTAGCCCTAAGAGGTTAAATAAAGATGTAATATTTGTAGACATTTGTAGTGTAAAAGGCCAGGAGGAATGCAATTGGCCACATTATGTACACGCTTACCAGGAAGTGAGAAGACTTATTTAGCTCATGCGCTAGTTCAGTTTTGATCGTTAGTTATTTAAGATCTCATAATACATGGAACAGGACCCAAAGTAGAAAATAACAATCATTTGAGGTGCTGTGCATTTATGTCTTGTTTTACTTTTGAAAATAAATCACTGAAATGTTTATCTGCAATTTGCTAAAATGTATTTCAACAGTACAACAAGTTGAGAAGTCACCAACCTAACTCAGTTATACACACAACAATATATAGATAAAGTTAGCAAGTATGAGCCACTGGTTGAACTTCTCCAGTGGTAAACAAGGCATGTGCTGAATTTACTCAAGGAGGGGTGATTTGTGTGTAATAATAATATTAATATTTATATTTCATATTTGGGGTTTCATGTCTACTGTATTGATGATATTTCTAAATTAGTTTCAAACTTCAGTAGCTTGGAAAAACACAATCACAGTCTGCAAGCACAAGCACAGTCTGTTGAGAGAAACAACTTTGCCTTAACTTTAGAGTACCTACATATGTCTCTTTTCAACTTACAATGTTTGTGTTAGGTTCACAGGACATGGGTCATTTGTACTTACTGGCTGCTCTTTATTCTGACTTTTTTGCTTTTCTTCAGCTCATTGCCATCTTTGAACCATCTGTAGATCGGGGCAGGGTTCCCTGTGGCCTCACACTTAACTGTGAGCTTGCTTCCCTCATCCACTATTAATGGATTCCTCATCGGTTTTAACTTTGGAGCCGCAGCTGAAAAAAAAGAGGAAGAGAAAAACTCTGCGTTATTTATGACCATAGACACAAACTTGATTACAATTTGTTGTACACAGTTCATTTATAACTGTGTATTGGTGTTTTAGGAGAAACAACAGGACAAAGAAGGACAGACAGACAGCAATGGAGCCAATCATCCCTCTATAGACTAAACCAACAACTTTTTCATGTGACCACCAGATGTTGTCACTAGATTATCAACTTTGCCTCAGACTAATAAACAGGCTGAATTTCATTGTAGCGTTGCAGCTATAAAAACACCTGAGGCAAAATTCAGCAAAATATCTACAAGCTAATTATGAAAAGCTGTTCCCAAATGCAACACAACTGCGTCACAAATGGTATGTGTACACAACCACAAATGTACACACAATCAAAAGTAATTGTTTAACAAAAATATCCAATAACAATTCGACACCATAATAAGATGTCGGTTGTGATAACAGTATATTAAAAAACAACAGGACATCAGGATATTTGATCTATTAACTGCACTTCGACAAATTTTGACATTTTGACACATTTTACAGCTGTTGTGTAATATTGAGTTAGGTTGTATATGCTATAGTCATGGCTTTTGATGGAATTGTGTCATTGTGTACCTCAAGCCCAACACCCAATAAGCAGACTGCAAGAAATGTGTGACTTTTAAAAATGTTCCAATTTTATGTTTCAGTATTTACTATACATGAAGAAACTCTGATGTGAAATATTCCATAATTTCTTGCAACTTTTTTTTTCATTATGAAAAATGATCTGTGTCCAAACGCACACATACATGCACACGCAACAAACACTCACACAAACACTTTCCAGCTGACAGCTGCACACATGTTTAGGAGAAGACTCATCCAGGGCGGAGCAAGAGAGCAGGGGTGAACAAGGGTCAACCAGGGGCTGGCCAAGATGCCCCCCTCTCACTCTCTCTCTTTCACTTACACACTCTCTCTCCCTCCATGTGTAACATTTATAATTTCATGTATATACTGAACTTTGTAGTCCCCTGTATTACAGCTGTTTGCTGTGCATCACCTCTAAAGGATGACAGCAAAATGAAGACAAACAAAGCGTGACAAGCACAGTTAAGTATACATAGGTAATGACTTCAATTAAACGGAGAGGTGCACCAAATTTATCCTCCGTTGTCCTCTTTCTTGAGAGACTGTCCTACTTCACTGACCTGGTAAAGGCAACATGTCTGCACTGAAAGAAAAACCTTAATTTTCATTTTCTTTGTGGATTTAAGTGGACAATTGTGATGAATTTGGGGTACAGTTATAGGTTTGCATCAAAAACTGCATTTTGAAACTTTAAAATTGCCACTGCCACTTCCTATGTGATATATATCTACTACTAACAAAGTTTGGGTAAAAATAAATGCCCATAAATTGTGCTTATCAACTCTGACCCTCCCATATCTATTGAGGACTGTGGACTTAAAACTACATTTTACAAAGATAGCCTCTCCTACCACAAATGCACTCCAACACTTGCATACATGTTACATCTGTAATATAAAATCCTCATTGTGCACTATGTCAGTGTAATAAGTACCTAATTCATCATGCAAATCCCTGTTATACTGAACTGTTATGGTTACCTGCCATGCACAAGTACCTTCTATGTATTATACTGTATACAAAGAGAGGACACTATTTCTATGCTCATGTTTCTGTATTGTTTGTAACTGTCTAACTTGTTGTGCAGTACATTTTTATAACCCTTTCTATCATATTTCTGTCTTGTTTTCTTATAAGTTATAGGTATTGTAAAACAGTCACTGTCAAAAGTTCCTGCACTGTTCTAAAGGAAGTATTCAAAACAGTGTTCACAGTATTTTCATTTATTAAGTTCAATAGATGTGGATATTAAAGCTCTCTGTCTGCTGCAACCAAGTAGGTTGTGAGTGTGTTAGCCTGCTCTGCCGCCCCTGGTCACTTGGCACTAATACTCGTGATAGGAGCCAGAGGTCACATCTCTCAGGTCCAGCCATTGGATCTCTCTGGAAACAACTTCTCAGCTACACAGCCTTTTATCTTTTCATCGTCTCACTTAAAGGGCAATGCCTCTCGTTGCTGATGTTGTCTAAATTATTTCTGAAATATATACTGTCGTGTTAGCTTCATTCATACAGTGATATTAGAGTGATCAATGACAGGGCTGAAGACCTTCGAGGTTTACTGACATTTTTTTGCTTAAATCCAAAAGTTGAATAATATAAATTTGCCCAATTAAAAAGCATCAGACCCAATTACAAACAGGCTTGATTATTCCAGGATACTCCGCACCACATACAGGGAGTTGTCGGTCTGACATACACTTGATTTCCACTTGAATCACAGATAGTTAAATGTCACATTTAAAATAGCTCACATACAACACAGATCAATGGAAAAGCCTGTATTTTTAGTTCAATGGCAGCTATTTGTTACTAAAATTAATCTGTCACTGGTTAGACACTGGACTTTTATCTGTGAACAGCTTCCTGTTGGAAAATGTGCGTGATGATATCCATGGCATTTGGAAAATAAAGACAAAGATTCTAAAATTAGGCAGATGTGCCTTTGTATTGTGGTACTTAGTAACCTTAATGAGTTTTTTTCTCAAGATGGATCTTTGTGCCTCGATTGCTTGAGCTGTTTGTTCAAGATTTTACTGTCCCAAAAGGATTTGGCACAATATAACCCTCATTTATGCAGCAACGCATAAATGTGGTTTTGCTGAAAGTCATGAAAGTATATAGGCTGAACTGTATATCAGCATTTAAAATCAGCTCTGCTAGTGGGATGGGTTTATCAGTAGCCTCCAGCAAGACCATACACTGAGCATGCAACTCTCAATGCTCCAGGTGTTCTTCATTAAACATCTTCTGTAATCTAACACATGTAATGCACTGTATGCAACATGATGTTTAAAAAAAACCAGACTGCATAATGCCGTATAGTCCACTGATCCCTCTAATTTTCACATTACGTTGGCTAATGGAAAATTACCAAATATTACATCTGTTAGTAGTAATGTACAATAGTTCATTTGTGCAAATTTTCATATCAAACTTAACACAATGCTTTGTTACAATGTGTGTCAGTTGAATGTTTACTTCTGTCAATGATTTTAAAGAACAGAACTTACAAAGCCTACATAAAGATTGTATGTTCATGTGCTAATGTTATAATCAGAGCTCAGTTTAGATGGAGAAAGCCAACTGTGGTTTACTGTATATATTTCTTAAAGTCCATGGTCCCAAGCCTGTGTAACTGGACTACTGCACATGACTTCCACACACACTCCACTCTGCCAGACTCAGCCCAGCACACTGCCCAAGTAAAGCCTTGTCAGTCATAGTCAGAGAACAGCAGGAATGAGGTCGCACCATAAAGAAAAATGTTTAGTACATCGCTTGGACACAGGTTTGTCCTTGCCAAGCAAATTAAATGAGCTTTGTCCTTGCCTGGAAGAGTTACAGAAACACAGGACTGCACTTCTCATCAACCCAGTAAGCCAGATGTGTCGAGGGTCTGCTCCATCTACAGGATGCAGTTATAATGAAGACACAGGAGTCCATCAGACACTCTAGCTTCAAAACACAGATGTTTAACATCCTTTTCCATAGAGATTATTCTTCATGTCAGTGTTAAACACACTCTTTTATCTGCATTGCACAAAATAAATTATCAAAACAAACGCCTCTTAAATCCATAAACCCTCCAGAAATCATTAAAGACACTACTCTGACAGTGTGCTTAGTGATATACGGTAGTTGTTCATCTTTAGAATGACAAATCATACAGTAGACAGTTTGACTGACATGACATACAAGGTCAGCTCTACTTGATATGAATCATGTCAATTTTAATTGTGATTTATATTTTTTCAATGTGAAAAATAGTTGTTGTTTTTTTCATAATTGGAAATGAAATAATTTCTTGGAGGCTAATGGTTGTCTCATTTTCCATTACAGCAGTGGAAAAAGTGTCAGACCGAAATGATAAACCCTTCCCTCAACAACAGCCTGATTCTCTCTTTTTGAAGCAGAGGGGCAGCTGCAGACATGGACTATAAAAACCAAATTTGAGGATAGAGGCCTATCTGCCGTGTCAACAGCTCATGCCTTGGGTAACAGTTGGAAAACTCAGCCCAGAAAGAGGTTCAACAACAAAGTCACTTGATGAATTAACAATGCATTGCGCATATTGAGTTAACATTTCTGTTTTACTTCCAGGAGCTTAGAAAAGGAATCTGAGGCATGCCTTTGTGTTTCCCCTCCTAGACAAAGTATCCCTGATTACTCTGGTGTTATGTCACTTCACTGCACGTTGTCAAAAGACAAATTACATGGTGAGGCAGCTAGAGAAATGGGTTTTGCATGTGGGAATGGTCTTCAGACACTGCACACTAGTCACTGTAACACAACATCTGTTCAAAGAGATCATTTCAACAGCCTCCCACCACAACCAATGCACTTTCACCAAATAATTAGCTGTTGCATTGTTTATATATGACTCAAAACCCTCAACTTCAGGGTACTGCTCTCACTGAACTCTACAGACATGCTTCTAATGTGTTACTTTTCCTGGTTTGGTCAATCCTCATCTTTTTACCGAACATCCAAACAAATAGCTTAATATAACTTTTCTTTCATTGAAACTAATGGAGACAGATTGTTTTGTAATATAATTACACAGAAACTGCATTTTTGTGGTTTACACATGGTTGCACAGTGAAAAGCACAATCTGCAGAAGTTCAAAAGTTTAAATTATGTAGACTTGCAAAATATTTAACAAAACTTCATGTCATTTACAATAAAAGTTCAAAGGACACTGAAGTGAATGTAAAATGTAAACAATTACTGTTTCCAAATAGAACTGACTGCCAATCCCTCATGAATGTGTGAACTTAGTAGAAAAAGCCCAAACTAAAAACACCATAAATGCCACTACTGTGAGTAAATTAGGCAAAGTCATTAATTTTCTAACAAGCAGAACTGGACTCTATTTACAATGTGATACCATAAATACTGAAGCTAAAAGTTGTATCACTGTCACCGTCACCGTTTGTCTCCATCACTACCACAAAAAATGTTTTCCTCTTCAGTGAGGAAATGATCTAATTGTTTTTCACTGGCTGAGCAATCCAGTTAGACTGGACTACTCTTCAGTTCTTTACTGAAAATGAACATACAGCATACATAATATTGTATTAGGGCATGCTGCCAACTAACTCAATGACTTTTTTTTGGCCATATAGTTCTGCCCAACTTTCAGATCAACCATATTTCATACTGACTGAGTGTCACTTAAGGTCTTGTTGGTCAGTAAAATTTGACAACTACAAGTTCCTGAACATCTTCGTTCAAAAGCAGCTCTTATCATGTCCTTTAATGCTAAATCTCTAAGTCCTGGCTAGCTGTGGCTTCAATTATTAACTGCACTTTTGTCACAGTAACAGCAACTTCTTATTAAGAACAGTTATCATCATTATTATTATTATTTATCAAATTATCAAATGAATTCCCTTTCAATAGCATTCATGTGTAAATCTATCAAAGTAATATGAACATTTTATAATGCAGTTATGCTACAAAATGCCTTCATTTAAACACAATTTTCAATGTCCCAACTGTGCTACACAAAGCTGCATGCAAATATAATCACAATAATAACCTTCATGATATTTGCTTCTCATTTGCACCACTGGATGTACAAAATAAATGTATGTTACACAAGTAATATTTTGAATTTCAACAAACCCGAAGAAATAAAAATGTATTTATTTCTGTTTATTTATTTTTTTTATTTCTATATTCATCACAGCAGAGCAAGCAAGCATTAATACTGCATTAAACCTCAACAGATGGGGAGAGAGAGGTAACCAATTGGACGTCCATGTTACTGCTGGTATATTGTTTCTGCTTTCAGATGAACACAATGAAAGCTCCATCTTTGTATTACTTTTAACTTCTCTGTAAGAGCAATTATAAGAAAGAAGATTGCACCTGAATGGGAGGCTTAGTCTTTACCATCGCCCCCTCTGATTACTGGTTTCTATTAAACATTTTGTTGCTGAATTATTTAAGTCACTATGTTTCAATTATAAAGGTGTGGTAGATGTTGGAACATGATAGAAAACCATCTGGCACAAAATAAAGGAGCCTACCCTTCACTTCTGTAACTAATTATTATGATCCTCACAAAGCACGCAAACCCAGTCATATCAAAAGAAACTTGTTGTGTTTCTTCTTGCCATGAGATAAGATGAATAGTAGAGTTGTATGAATTATATCATCACCAGAAAAAGTTTATAGATGTAGGTCAGGCAGCCTGTACAAGGAGTTATACTACTTACAAAAGGGGGGCATGCATCTATGCTGCATTGTATTGATGACAGATTTGATGAAATGCCTGTAGCCTTTTTCACTCCCTTTCTAATTCAGAAGAAAGACACCAATGTTGCGCAGTTTTCCCCTGCCTCAGGTGTCTTTTCTTTGCAATAAGGACCAACATTTTGGCACAAATGTCTTTGTTAGTGTCTATACAAGTTATGCAACATTTGTGTGTCAATTTTCAGCCACAATGCATGTAGCTTTCAAAAAATAGATCTGTAAGGAAATTTCCATGTAACACTGCAGCAGCAGTACCCTAAACCAACATTTTGGTATGGTCCAAATGTTAAAGACGTCATAGCCTTTGAAAGGGCAATTAAAGCTGAGCAATACCTGCTGAGAGGTAATCTCCGTAAATAAATGTAGAAAAGTTAATTCTCAGGTGAGGAACACAAGACAATACTGTCTTGTTCCTTTCATGTTGGAGAGGGCTGACTGACATGCAAGCATACACTGTCCCAACAGAGCGCTCATGGGCTAGATTACATACAATTATATGTTGTCACGCCTCATCCACACTAACACATGTATACACATGCATGTACATGCAGTACAACATTAGTCGTATTAATACAAAAAGTTGCGTTTTTAGAACACTACGCAATACAGTTAAATAACAGTCATAAAGCACACAAGAAAACTACAAGAAAAAGGGGGGAAAATATTAATGAGTCCCTATACAGCTCAACCAGCTGCATTGCAAAAAATCAGCTAACTTGAGTCTAGTGAAGCTCTGAGACCACCTCGGACCTGCAGCAAACTGTTACAGTGATAACAAGACGTTTTCATCACTTAAGCCCAAATCTGTCCTTTGTTGACATTGTTTTATGTCTCTTGACTTAGACCTTCACATGCCAAGTGTAACTATTTGGTAACATCTTTGATTGAGAATCAATAAAATTGTCTTTCCAAATGAAATCATGTAATGCCACCACTCAGACTGACATACAGCAAGACAGATGCCACTCTACATTTATCTGTGGGGGCACATTTCGCAAAATTTTATGGGACTGATTTGCTAACTTAGCAAGCCAGCAAAGAAAGTTAGCTAGCTAAATTATCTTGATTTTTATTATCTCACAGATAACAAAGGTAGTATACAAAATCTAGCATACTATTCTGACTTTGTATCTGTCTCTGAATATTAGGCTTGAAATAGTAAAAATGCATATATGATAGTTTAGTGTCTCATCAAGTATCAACAAAAATCTGACTAACTTACTGACCCTCACCTCTGACACAGTAAATATACTACATTTACGACATATACCATTATCACTAAATGAGACAGAGGAATAGTTAAAAGCTAAAGTAACTAGGAGATCTGAACAGCATGTGTTTAACATGAATTTTGCTAAAAGAAGGTGAGTTAAAATGTACACCAGTAATGAAGACTATACTGTAGCAAAATGAACTGGATTGAGATGCAGAAACATTACCAATGACACAGAACCTAAATTACATAGTTAGAAGACCATTGTGGATCATGTCAACATGTTTTCTGGTTGTGTAGATTTGTTTGTTTTTTTTTAGATTTGCTGTGCTGCAAAATTGCCAAAAGATAACTTCTTTTGAACATGATTAATTGATAAACCACTTCCCCAACAGCCTGATGTCACTTGTGGATAATACAAGCTGGCCACATTTATTAGAGAACCAAATGAGACTAAAGTAGTAAGTAGAAAAGCTACCTCTAAAAGTGCTATTCGATACCTCTCTTTTTATCTTGGATGACCCAATTTTGAGCCTTAGACCAAGAACACACCTGATGATGTACATGAAGTGCCATTAGTGTGGACACACCAAGCATCACCCCTGAGTACTTTGAAAGCCCAATTTGACAATGGGAAAGCCGATAGTTTCACACAGGTTGCCCATTTGCCAACTTTTGTGATAAATCAATAATAGAACTCATTTTAAGGAAAATTATGATTCAAGATCAGATTATCATGTTCTGGACACATTTATCGACATGAGAGGTGTATCAATTAGCATTGGCAATGACACTGATAGTTAAAAATATATTGATAAAATCCAATAACAAACATGTCCAGTTTATTTTCATTTGTTTCATTTTGTGAAAAGCAGAGAAAATAAACCAGAACATGCACACTGACGCATATTTTCTCTGTTTGTATGGCAGCTGAGCTTGTTGATTCACAAAGATGCCAAAAAGTATTCTGCAAGTACTCTGTGTCCAGCGTACTGTTTATGTTACGTGTTTATAGATCACAATCAAAGTTGAATTTAGGAGCAGTAATAATTCATATATATTTAACCATAATAAAACAAGGAAATTAAACACATATGCCAAAAACAGCTTCAGTAGCACATTTAAACCTAAAAAGGTGTCATTTCAATACTTAGGACGCATATAAAAAAAGTAACATTCTTTTACCTGACTTGAAAATGCTAAAACCAAACTTCAAACGTTATCTATTGGAAGCTGACAGATGTGACATCAGCTGGTACAAAATGGCTACCAACACGTAAAGATGCTGTCAATAATTTACTATCTGATCAAACCAAGAATGGTATATAGTAAAGAGTGAAAATCATAGTATTGTCCTTAAAGTGTCACTGAAATGGGGGTTGGGCTTCCCCATGACCTGAGGTCAAACTACAGTGACATGCTGCAGCTTGTAAGAACCACTACTGAGCAAGCACATTGCTACGTTTGTGACTCTGTAAAACAAGCAGCTCCCATGATATCTTAAAGTCAAACTAGCATCCAGCAAAAATACAGAAAGTCTTCCATGTTTGATGACTTACCACAGACTCAGAATTAAGATAATCACTAAAAGTTCCCAAGAGAGTCTTAATGTATTAATCCTGTCAAAGAGTGCATAATGAAATACTGAATTGCAATACACACACAACACTTATATGATAAAAGTGGCAAAAAGGCTGATTTAAAAAAAATACTCAGATAATGTGGCAGAACATTAGTGAAAACATGATCATGTAATGAATTAAGGAAAACCTTTAAAGCACAGTTATAGCCAACCATCAGAGCTCATAACACAACTGTATTTTGACTCTCTGAGCTCCAAAACTTGCTTTTTGAATGTTTTTGTTGATCTTGCACACATGTCATATTACCAATTTGCTGCCAAAACCAGATGTGCCTCTACACGCTGTCCACATTAGGAGACCAATCCATGTGACAATCTGGCGGCAAGCTTTGACAAGCTAAGGGGATACTTTGTTCCACACTTCCGTAATACAGTAAGACCAACTAAATCTCTCTTTTTCTCTCCAAGCCTCTCTATCTCTCTATCTATCCATCTATCTATCTATCTATCTATCTATCTATATATATATATATATATACATACATATATATATATATACATACATACACATATATACACATATATGTATACATATATATAGAGATAGATAAAATATTATAAAGACTGTGCCATTCATTTCCTTTTACCTTTAGTGAGATCGCCCTCTTTTTCCTTTTGTCCTTTCTTACCCCCCCTCTTTTTCCCTTTCTTTTCTTTCCTCTTGTTCTCCGTCATGCTGTCAGAAGAAAAGTAAATCCTCTCAGGAAAAGACACAGAAAAAAAAACAGGTAGTCCTATTGGGAACGTGTGGCAAGTGGGCACCACCAGACTCTGAGCCTGTTAGAGCGTCTCCCCTCCTATATAGACTCACACCAATCAAGTACAGCAAGGAACCACCTACTCACAGCAGGGCAGAGGGAGAGAGAGAGAGAGAGAGAGAGAGAGAGAGAGAGGGAGAGGGAGAGGGAGGAAGGGAGGGAGGGAGCAGGGAGAAAAATAAGGAGAGAAAAGGTAGAAAGGCACTGCTCAAGAAACTAAGAGGGGATAGAATACAGAAGGAGGGTGGGAAGAAAGAGGGAGGGAGGGAGCATAGAAGGCATTTCCCATTGCTTTAAGGCAATCAACTGTTCCCTTACTGGATCTATCAGATAAGAAGTGGCTCTTCCAGTCCCTGCAGCCACAACTGTGGTCCCATGTAGTCCACACAAAAATCTGAAGTTGGCCCACACAAGCTCCATGGCCCTGCTTGAAGCCAACTCTGTTTCCCATACCCCCGGAGCATCTTCTCCTTTGTAATGACCCATGCAAAAGTGGAGCGAGACCAGTTAAGCTATCCCCTCTGCACTGTTGACCCCACCCAGATAATTCAGGCGGGGACCTGCCCTTGCCAGGTTGATGTTGGGGTCCCAACACACTTCACATCTGGTTTAGATTTGCTGTGCACAGATTCTGTAGATACGTGTCAGAGAAAGCAGTGTGTGAGGTGCTGAATGTCAGATCACAATCTTTGACAGACTGCTTCTTACAAAATTACACAAAATCATCTTTGGCTTCCCGGGCTGCTCCCCTTCCTCACCTCACTTGTCTGTCAGTCCCCCTCTTAGCACTACAGGCAAGTAACAGCATGTCTGTGGATATATCTCTCTTTCTTTCCCTGTCACTGATAGCCAGGTGTCACCAATATCCACGCAGCAAAAAAGGATTTAGAACTTTAAAAAATATTTTATTATTATATTTACTTATAATATTTACTTACTTTACTTACTATACATTTTTATTTCTATACAATGAGTGGTCATAGCTTTGGTATTTTCTGTGTATTCAGTTAAAGCATAGAGGAAAGTAGGGCAGGGGAAACTCATGAGATAAAGGTAGGACATGACTAAGTTGAAGGCCAGTAAGGGCACACGAGTGGCTCAAGAAGTGTGCAGAACTTTCTTAAAGTGATAACTCTTTTTCTCACTTTTAAAGCAAGAGTGTATTTTTACTCTGGTTTGCATGAAGCAATATCTATATAAACATAACTTACGGAAAAGCTGTTTATCGTAATTTGACATATAGCCCAACCTGTGACTACATGGTGATCATTAGTTATCTTAAGCTGCTAAAACAGAGTTTTCTAATTTCATGCCGACCGAACTCCACTGTCATGTTAAGTGGCTGGAAAATAAAACACGTTGAAACAACAATAGAGCAACTCTCAATGAAACTCTTGCGTTGTGAGAAAAAAACTGTAGATGAGTCATCTGCGGGGCCCTCCTGGGGTTTGTCTCAGTCCAGCCCTCAGAGGATTCTTGGCGTTTCTAGGGAGGAGGCAGCAGCAGTATGGACTGAAAGGGGCAGCAGAAGGGTCATGTCTTGACAGGTCAGCACACTCAGTACCATAAGCCTCATCTGTAGGCAAAAAAACCGAAGAGGTCAAACCAAGTTCAAGGTTTGACACGTCACTCAGGTCCAATATAGGTGCTTCTCCTGCTTCAAAAACTAATTGCTCTTTCTTCTCTCTTTTCCTGTCCTCTTCTGTCCTCTCCTCACCTCTTCTCTCCCACCCTGTCTTCTCCTCTCCTCTCCCCCCAGTGGTCGTTCTCGATGATCTAATCTGTCAGCAGAGGTAACTGAGTACTAGCAGGGGCTACAGTTTGTCGGAGAGCTGCCCCTGCCGCCCTATCTCCCCCCAATCTCAACACTCACTTCCTCCTCCTTTACTCAACAAGACGAGGCTCGTTCCTAGGCCTGTGAGTCTGTGGGGTGCGGTGTGGGTGGGCATGCCGTTTATGTATGTGTCAGAAATGTGAGTATTGGTGACGTCAGGACAAAAGAAGTGAGATTGTAAGATTTGGAATATGATTTGGCTGTCTGTGTGCTTCTCACAACATCTCTCAACTTGCTCCTCCATGGACCCAAGAATATCTTAAAGCAGATCCACACAAGATGTAAATTAGTGAAATGTAGCATTTGCTGACACGAGTTATGAGGGTGTCCTGTAGCTGTAGGAGCATAGGGAGCACATTAACCTTCGGGGTGGTGTGAACTTCATAATGTAGTCATCCTCTCAAACTTTTCACTTGAACTTGCTGAACTGCTGTTGAACTGGACAAAATTGAAAATTTTGCTGCATACAGCATAGATGCAAAAATGTAGAACTTTTACCAGAACTACTTTCCACTTGCGGCATTACAAAAAACACGGATGTGCAAAAACAAAAGTGCATGTAGAAGGGGAAAGGGAGGGAGTTCTAGCAGACTACACATTGAGAGTCAGTTGAGAAAATTATTTTATATATTTGTCCACAGGTTTTTGTGATGAGCTCCGAACAAGGTTGCGTTAGCGGAGTACAACAAGATTCGGAAATGAACTCCATTTTTCACACACCAAGACACAAATATGGTCACGGACATCGAAATCCCTTTCTCTTTTTTCTAGTCTACAGAAAAGCATCTGCTGTTTTTCAACAGCCGTGGGCTGTCCTTGGATCAGGGTCTGGAGGTGGAGGGGCACAGTGGGCCAGTGTGGGAGGAGTATGACTTGAAGAGCAAATTCAAAAAAAAAAAAAAAATGGAGCCAACCCCTAAAAGTTCTGACATGGATCCTTTGTATGCCCTGCTCATAAATGCTCCACAGGCCCCATCTCTGCCTGCCTCCTAATCCCTCCTCACTGCTCCCAGAAAAGGAGAGACAGCTTTCCCGTATGATGGAGCTGAGCAGCTCCCTCCTAACAATAGCATACCTGCACATCATCACATTGATACTGCTCAACAGCACTCCTGCCCTTTCACAGGCACAAGAGTTTATCTTTTTAGACATAATGGCTTTAAACAGCCATTAGGTTATGTTGTTTAGATCTGTCTGCTTTTTTGCCAACAAAGTGCATATGGTTGTGGGTTGGGGGGTTTAAAGTAGGGTATAGTGTCTGCTTTTAGTACGTCTGTCTTGACTCCGAGGGGTAAAGCAAGTGCAGGAGGGGGCAAGAGAGGACACAACATTTAAGAGAAACAGGAATGGAAGAGGACAAATGGTGTGTGTGTGTGTGTGTGTGTGTGTGTGTGTGTGTGTGTGTGTGTGTGTGTGTGTGTGTGTGTGTGTGCTTGGGGATGGGGGGTGACAATAATGTCCTCTTCGTCAGATGACAGAAAACAGCCCCACCTGCTGATATTCACCTTTTAACAAAGCATCTGCTTTCTCAGCTGACCATGCTCTGACCATGCACTGCTGCCTGATTACTAAAATAAAAACCTGCGCATCCAGCTGCAGTGTCTGTAGGAAGATTGTGTAGAACACACATCTTTGAGCATAAATATTAACCTCTTAATGTTGCCAGTCTTGCTGCTTTCCATGTGTTCATACTGTAAGTGTCTGCGCAAGTGGCTTTCTGTACGAATGACAGACAAAAGATGAGAGGCATGTGACGAGACATTGAAGACTTATGTCACTGGGTGGGCTGGTGAAGCCCCCTTAAGGGGAGACACGACACAAATCAATGCCAGTGACATCTGGAAGCCCGAGGAAGGGGCTATTTTCTCAAGGTCAGCTTTACCAAGGTCAACTAAGATTCCAAATCTGAGTGTTACTAATGACTCTGCTCAGCAACAGCTGAGATCAGAAACACAGAAAAGAGACCAGAAATCGCATTCACTGTCTCATTTACAACATAATAAATGGATGGATGATTTCAAATCAAGCATGGCTGTTTGGTATTTACACAGAGATCCTATAAATCAAAGAGGAACAGCAAGAAAGAATTTAAGTGTTAAACAAGGAAGTGATCCTGGGTGGATTCGGCTCTTTGACGTTTCCGCAGCACATAGCTGTCACCATGGTAACCACAGTCTTAAGGGTAGCAGCTAGAGTGTGTGAGAGAGATGTGGAAGGGCGGAGTAAGGATGAGAGACAGCGAGAGGGAGACAAGAAAGGATGCAAGCGAGAAAGTGGGTGATAATGTGTAAGAAATACAATGGGAGGAAGAGTGAGGGAGGCAGAAATTAAAGAAAGGTAAGATCATTGAAGAGAATGAAGAGGAGGGGGAGGGGGGTGGAGCAACATGAGAAACAGCAAGCGAAACAAAGAAACACAGAGAGAGGTATCCGCTGAGCAGCTGCAGCCTGGCCACTGTATCGCTCCATAAGAGAGATGTCCATGAGTAAGCCTGTGCCAAGCCTGCTGGGAAGCACTGCAGTAGCATCTCAGAGAGGAGAGATGACAAACATCAGCACTGAGCATGCTCCACTCTCAAGGCCACTGAGGAAATGAGATTTCAGCTCTTTAGCCTCTCAGTTTGTTCAGTTCTCCAGCTCTATTCCAGCCTCCATCTGTCACTACCTATCTTTCATGAGTACATCACACCACTGGTCCCTCTCAGTGCTTCAGATGTGGCTCCATGTTGGATAAAATCTGACTGATGTGTCTGATTACTGATTGATTTAATGGTAAGAGGCATCTTTCCCACTTATGGCCGTGCTGACTCACATTGTGACAGGTTTGATTGGGGCTGAGAGGAACAAGAGATGAGCATAGCAACTCATCAGCCAATAGGGCATCATACTGCAGGCCAGCAGCACGGCAGCCTCGCACACAGACAGCTCTTTTGCCAGATGTGATCTCTGTGCCTCTGAACTCTCGCTGATCGTCCTCCTTATTTGGACGGTTACCAGAGCTGCACTGTAAATGACATTTGTGTCAGACCTACAATTAAGCTGAGGTTGAATTTTTGGTTTTTTCCTCTTTTTTTCTTTAAAAAAAAATATTTATGCTTGTTCTACAGGCAGACAGACAGACACACCCACGCCAAGATACAATTGTGTGCTTTTCCCTGTTTCATGACTGAAAATTGATGCTTCGCTCTGGTATCAGTCATGGTTATGTGATGAAGTGTGTGGTTATGTGTGTGTGAGAGAGAGACACAGTGTATGTGTGTGTGTATTTGAGGACACAGTCTAGATGAAAAAGAAGCTGTAGAGGATGTCAATTGCCACTCAACTTCCACTGTGGCTAAAGTACCGAGCACTGTAAAATCATTTTCTGCTTGCTGATAACATTGGTGATAAAAATGGTATCAAAGTTAATTTTCATATATCTTCCCTCACTAATAACAAAGAGCCTCTCAATTGGACAATAATAGTTCATTTCTATGCTACTGAAATAGCACAAATATTTGTAATGACAGATGCTGTCTGAGCATGACTTTGATGATCCTCTTAGACAAAAATCCGCTCTATCTTCTTAAGGCTGCCTGATTGAATCTCTATCTCTCGTTCCCTCTCTGTATTTTTCCTCTTTTAAAACGTATTTATTTTTCAGTCTGTCTCTCTCTGCCTGTCTCCCTCCCTGCTGTCTAAGGGAGAGATAAAGAGGTTTGTGTGACTGTGAGCAGATTGACTTGAAGATAGAGGCTGGAAGCAGATCTCTTCCACCTCCTCATTCTGCTCTTTCTCTCTCTGCTCTCACCCAGATGAATAGACAAACAGTCTCCCACATGCTCTCACAGTTTATCAAACACACACCCACATAGAACCAGGTCTTCACGCAAACACATATGTGCGCTCTCACCAGAGAGAACAACACACACTCAATCTAAGTGTCCTCAGGCCGACAAAGTATACACTGTCACACTCAAATACAAACATACCCCCTCAAACACGCACATACGCATACGCATACAAACACACAGGTGCATCCACATGTAAATAGAAGAAGCACATGGGTCATAGATGCATTCAAAATGGATCTGTTTTCCACTCATAGTGTACAGTACCTAATACAAACCATTTCCCCTGTATAAAGGCATACTTAATTTACGAAATGGACTTTTAAGATGCCACGTGAATCACAGCATTACGCCATGCTTCTTAAGGGGTTTTTTCCATTGCGCACACATTTTTCTCCCGAAAACCAAATGACTAAACTTTGTACTTGTTTATTTTTAACCTGCCGTCATTGAACTTCATTATAAAAGTGTAAAGAAATGTGTTATTAAAAATCTATTTTAAATGAATCCATATTAAAAAGGAGGACTTTTCAAAATCATTTTTATTGTATGTAAATACAAACTTGGACCAGTATCTATATATTTAAATGCCAGGTAAGCCCCAAACCCCACTATTTGAACCCCTGAACCCATGACAGTAATTTTTTTTAATGTTTTAATAAATATTATCTAAATTGTTGATTTGAATAAATGGGTGATAAATATCACTTCAATATAAATTAATCTATCATTTCACTTTATGTACATGATTAAAATCTTTACCTTCTCAACTTTAAACTGGATAAATGTAAATGTACACAAGGGAAAACACGGGAAGGTTGTGCTCTTATCAGCAACCATCCCCCTTCAAAAACATACGTGCATCCGCTCTCTGCTTTGCATTCTTCGCATCAAATCAAATTCCTTTTGCGCTCTGCACTTGTCCTTTATCTCTAAAATGTGCTTTTAGAGCAGCACAAACATGTCACTCTGAGGACACTGTGAGGAGTTTCACACAGAGTGAAACCAGCCTCTTGGTCATCATTTGCATTTCTGTTTTTGCCTCTCGTGGCTGAGCTTGGGCTTATCAAGAGTCTTTCTTATCTCTTTGTTTGTTTTTCACCAATGTAGGCTTTTCCTGGAAAACAGGCCACTACGCATGTGTAAGCTTAGATCATGCTTTGGCGGCATAAGCCCAGATCAAGGCGGTCTTAAATTGAGTGAGCTTGATAAGTGGGCAAGAGAGTGGTCCCTAGTGACGATGCCAGGATGGCCTCACACTGTGCTCTGGCAAGCCAGCATGGCTAACAGGAAGCCAGGCCTGTAGTTGGGTCATCCCATGACTGCAGAGGCCCACAAAACCCTCTCCACCCGACTTAAAGCCATCGCCAAGCACACCAGTGACTGATAACAGGACTGAGAAGGAGGTCAAAGCTAGCTAAAGCTGTAATACGTCTAAATAGGCAAGCCACCACCAGTGTGAGCAGCTTAGTGATGGAGGAACGGCACCAAAGCTTTAGCCGAAATCTAATAGTTGAGTCTTAGCCACCAGAGTATTAATTGTTGCCCAAAAGGCAGCGTAGTAATAACAAAACACAAAACCATGTCTGCATGGATAATGATGAGGTGGCAAGACAAGGGAGTGGAGGTTAGTGTCAACTCACTTACTACAGTACAAAATCGAGGTCAGATGTTTGACCAATTTTTATCAAGTTTTATCAGAATGGCGCTAAGGAGTTTTGATAAATAGAGAAGCCATCCTTTGTATTATTTTTCATGGTACATTTTGTGTTGTATTGCAATGCTGGCTTGCCTACAGTGGTTTCCTGGCCCATGGCCATTTGCAGTATGATAACTGCCTGCTTGCAAGCCTAATGTCATGGAGACAACAAGGGAATGAAGAGAAACACGCCTAGACAATCCGTAGCGAAAGTACACATCCCAACAGATGTGAAAAAAAGCGGAAACGGGGCTACAGGGCTCACACTACAGGGACTTTCTGTAACACTGATCTTACTGGCTTTTACAAGTACAACAGACCTCAGTGAGGAATGTTGCTTTCTCATTTAGGGTAAAACACCCCCGGAGTTAAGGGGTATCAATATCACAAGGGAGATATATTCCTCTTTTGTCTGCATTTGCTGCAGTGAGGTGATGGTTAGTGTGCTGGTCTGTGGGCCAGCTGGGACACATCTCAGTTCACCCGCACACACACACACACACACACACACACACACACACACACACACATGCACGCACACACACACACGCACACGCACACACACACTGAAACTTGCTCTACACTGCTCACTATCTTTCAACAACAAGCTGAGCAGGGACCAGACGGAAAGAGGTCCTATTTGTGCAGGAAGATAAATACACTTCTGCACCCAGTCCTGTCCCCTCCAGATTAGAGCAACACAATAATGAGCAGGAGCACTGGTGGAAGGGCAGAAGAAAGCAAGGGTAAAGGATAGAGTAACAGTCTACCACCAAAACACACACCTCCGCACACATACATGCATAAGTAATCACAGACAGACACACATCCCTTAATCTTTAATTATTAGAACTTAATACTCAATAATTGTCTAAATTGGTGATGGTATTTTGTCCCTTGTGCTGTATGTGTCACATGTGTTATTTGTGAAGTTTAAATATATCCCTTTTGAATATGAATTAAATTCCTGTGCGATTTACAATCTTTTGCTATCTTTTTCTCAAATCATTCACTCTGGAAAAGCGCCAGTATTTACAACTTGATGACGTCACAGGTTGTAGACGCACAGAGAGCACACAGAGTCACTGTGAGTGTGGGTGTCAAGTATCTGGTCATCGTATACTGGGGCAATATATCCACGTAAATACGTGTTGAGTTGTTTGCAAGTTATTCTTCTGTGAGTCAGCAGTGTCATAATCTTTTATCAACTCCTCCTCTTTTTACATTCAGGATGGTAAGACTCAATCACCGACCAGAGAATTAAGTAATTTATCTTCACTCTGCCACAAAAGCATGTTTTCTCTTAAATCTGCTGAAATAAACCTCTGCCTCAAAGCAGGAGACCCCTTCAATGTTGAGGGAAACTTTATTTTTCTTTTGGTCCACTTCCAAACATTGCTAACAAGCCATTCCATTCTTTTTAAAGTCTTTTCATGTTAAGACACACATCAATCCACACCTACAACATACCTGAGGAAACAAACCCTCTCTCAGGATATGTACTGTGTGTGGGGTGAACATGGCCGGACACGTCCCTTAAACACACCGGGAGGCGCCCAGCAGGAGTGCCGGCAGCCCCTCTTTTCAACACTTCGGCACGCTGCACACAAACACAGTTGCCCTTCCCATGGTCCTTTTGTTTCCTATTGTTTTGTTGAAGTTCCTGTCATGGACACTGTCAGCTTTCTCTGGACATTTATATATTACACTTTTGGACAAACACTCACGTTAATGTATGTTTTTTTTCTCTAAGGACTACATTGCACTAATCATGCTTGAATCACTGCACAAATGCAGGCAAGCTTCTTAAACTAGGCATCTTACAACTGACGCAGGAAAACATGCATATGCTTGCCGACACAGAATTATAGGAAATGCACTTTACAAAAATTCTGACAATTACCCAAAGAATAACACACCCAAGCACTGACAAGCATATACACAAACCTGGGGAGAAATATACTTAAATTGCTTGCACATTACTTACTTCATAAAACCTTCTAAAGTTAAACTCAAGCAACTTTATACAGGCAAACAGAATTGGAAGAATTAGTTTTTTGTATGTAAAGATGTATGTATGTATATAAAGAGTATGAGAGGTTGTAAAGGTACAGTTTTGAGAATATGAGGGTAAACGTCCCAGCCAATGCTCAATTTCCTGTGTCTGACTAACAGACTTTATTACTGTGAAATGGCCTTAAAAATGGCCAATAGGCAGTCAATCAGGTGAGTCATCTCTACCATCAGATTATTAAATAACATCACATGCTTAAATCTACAAGCTAGAAACTGGTGTGTGATGAGAGTGAAGCAGTTGCCTGGAGCAGCAAAAAGTACTCCAGATAAAACAACAAAATATGTTGTTGGTCCATTCACTTCAGAAACGACACATTAAATGCCATTGTTTCATGTTGTGCCAATGCCACGGTTAAGGTTTGGACACAAAAACGACTTGGAAAGGTTTTGGGTTAAAAATACGACTCTTTTAAGGTTAGTAGAGCATCATCATGCTTACAATAACTACCATGTGGTTAAGGGTAAAGAACGATATGGGTTGTGACATGTTGGCTTGTGGTTGAAAATAGGAAACAAACTGCAATCTCCTGTGTAAAAGTCTGATTCATACACCTCCAACCTCTGCTACTGTCATAATTACTACACCCACTAGAGGACTTTATCACCTGAACGTAAACATGTTGTTTGCAGGCACTTGGTGAAATGTCGTTTTTCCTTGGAGGACAGTCTCCCAGGAGCCTATAGTGAGTAAATGCCAGAGAGTGAGTCTGCAGTGAAAGGTTATCTCCCGCGCTGTCCTTCAGTGTCATGCTGCTTCCTGTGAATCTACTTGACACCTTGGTGAGGAGACGCTGCAATGAAGATGCACCCAGAACTACAAATGAATAACTGAAGACCAGGTGTCCTGCACAACTTGACTGTGAAAAATCAGTTCTTCAAGCTGCATATTCCAAACAGCACTGACCCACATACCCTTTTAAACAGAGACACATCATAACCAACAGCATGCATGCACTCCCACCTTATCAAAAGTATATGCACACATTACAAAATTGCTCAACACAGACTGCTTCTTAGTAAATTCACTTCGTGCTAATTCTGCCTGAAACTTTGGCAGCATGTGCTGGTGTTTTATCATTCATCTTCCACCTTGCAGCTATATGGCACATACATGACGCAACATATTTTTCCAACCACTGCATAATTTCACACGAAAAATTACAAGCATTACCTTCATTTCACTTTTCCAGGAATATTAACAAGACATTATGTTTCTGCTGAATTGACGTTTCTGATAAGTGTGTTGTTAAGCAGCAGCAGCAGGTCTACTTTGTTCCATTATCAAGTGGAAAACTCAAAGTCTATTTACTTGATGCTTTGCAGTTCCTATTTAAAGGAAAAAATGTGACTTTGGTCAAATTTTAACTCCAAGTTTTGATTAGGTCATTACTTGACATTGGCAAGAAGACAATTTTGAAAATTTGGGTTGAGCTTGAGCTACAAAAAAACAAAAGCTATGGTTGATATGATGACTTAAAAAAATGTTTACATAAACCATTGATTCCATGCAATTGAAGATCCCTGTTGTCATCTATAAACCAGTTTTATGGAATATTATGGTATGTCTTTTCTGCAGTGTTACGCCCACAGAAAGACCTACAAGCAATAGAACATAGAAATGTGTGCCTGCCAGCTTCACCCTCCCTCCTTGGACTGAGCAATAATAGGTTACTTCTACAGCATGCCAAAACAATGTTGATCCCAGCAGTAATTTGTGTGATCTTGACACTCCTGACAACAAGCCTAATGTTACAGGCAATTATACTGTTCATAAAAAGTATCCATCAAATGTGAAGCTAACCCTGTGTCGCTGTGAGTTTGAGCTGACAACAAGCACAAGAAGTGGTTAGAATTGGATTGTACATGCCACAGTAACCCGTTTAATATTGGAGGGAGCCAAGCAGCTTAATCAGATTTCAGATCATTGAAAAATGAGCTTACCTGGCTTTTTTAGAGTTATGCCATTTACATGCATTGATCCAGAGCTGGATTACCGGACTAAACAGGGTTAATAATGGAGCTGTCAATAGATGTAAACAAAGCCAAAGGCATATAAAATGAGGTTAATAGCCCTGGAACAAATTATTGGCATTTTATTTCTCCCAAGTATTAGTCAATCTGTTTGGCCATATATAAGCTATAAATGAAGTGCATGGGATAGGGCATATAATGCTATACAGGGTTCACAAAACTACATTACATTCTGAATCAGGACATTCCAGCCATAACACCTGTATAATAATATTTCTTTAATGGTGGTAAATATTGATTTAATTTTCTGTTCTGTTGTTGTTTTCTACTTGCAAATTGGCAAATCAATTGTCGGGACTTTATACTAAAATACAGTACAAAACGAAGAGACATTTCTTCATGTAGGCCTACAGAGATTTCACATTAGTCAATTATTGGTTTTCAGAGAAGAGTCCCTGATTTATGATTTAATGCTGATGCTATTTGTGACTTTAAAGGGTTAATTTTGTCGACAACCTTTCATACTGGCAACACAAAAAAAACTTTTAAATATTTAATTACATGCACTGGCTGCAGCCTGTGAAGGAAAAGTATTGCAGCCCAAGATAGCTGCAAATTACTGAATGATTCAAAAGGCAGGGTAACTTGAACTGCCTCCACAAAGGAGTAGGACACAAGTTGTAAAAAGAAGGCTGATATAAACACATAGAAAGGTAGCATTACATACAAAAAGTCTGCATTATAAGGCAGGTTCATGTCCAGCAGATAGACCAAGAGAAAGCAGGTTTAAGTGTTTGTGTTTTGCATTCTCTTCATTTGTCTAAGGATATTTGAATGTTGATATTTGCCTCATATTGTTCCATGTTGGGAAGAAAACTGTATTCAAGCCACCATTTGTTAAGTTTTAGTCATATCTAATACTGCTGTATTTAAAGTTACTTATCTTTTATATACTGGTAGACACCCACAACTGGGGGAAGCCAAGGATTTTTTTGTATCTACACAATTGAGGGTTCAAAGTTACTACTGGGCATCTTTTTGACCACAATCTACAACCATAAATGATTGCCTTTCCTTGTGGGACACCATTACAGTTAGTTTAGTCAAAAGAACACATCCGCCTATAGCTGACTGCAGTATTAACAGCATATGTCTCACACTGGAATGATGGCTTCCTTTTGTGAACAAAGTAAACCCCAAATGGCAGTGACTTTCACAGTTGTTATCCTGCACATATCTCCCGGACTGTGCAGTGACTGTGGGCTTTTGAGTGTTTTTGACACAGCTCCAGCCGCAGGGGCAGGGAGTCGAACAACTGCTGACATTCCCAACGGACTCATCCCTTTCAACTTTTCGGTGTTTCTCCTGCTCCCTGATCCTGATCATATACTGCCTCATTGTGGTGAAGGCAACATTCTTCAGTGGGTTGAAAAATTCTGTCCTAATTGTTGGAAAAGCAGAGAGGCAGCGTGTTAACTGTAATCACAGAGACTAAAGACAAAATACTGCATAGTGTTTAATAGAATGTTAATTGTAATAATAAAGTAATAAAAGATTTTTTCATTGTTGTTTAACATTCATTTTAGTTCTACATTTAGAAATATGTCTATCATTACAGTGTTGTTTCAGTGCATTTACAACTTTCATGAAGGTGAAAGTGTGACTGTTTGAATTACTGCAGATTTTCTGAGGTTGAGAGTCAACGAATTAATACTAGATGTAAGACATTTTTAATTCTCTAGAAATATCATATATACCTCAAGTTATTTAGCAAATATTGCAACATCTATAATGGAAAGGCTTCCTCACACTGTAGAAATCAAATGTCTAAGTAATTATCCAATAATGCAGTTAAACAGCAATAATTCTACAAATAAATAGCTACAAGAGTTATTAAGAGTTTCTTGATCAAAGAGGTCACATAATCATATCAATGCCGTCTCTTAAAGTCTATATAAACATTGCCACTGACTACACTCCAAATGGGCTGGTCTTTATTATGATATTCTTCATTAGACATAATATAGCTGTAAAATCATGTAGGCTATAAATACAACATTTTGACTCTGGACTAAATACTGATAAAATTAGACAGCAGCAAAAGCAATTCCACCACCAAACCTGTAAGATGTAATAGTAAAATTCTCCTCTAAATAGTTTTGCTGTTCCAAAAGCAGCTTTTATCCCATTTTATGAATTTGAGCCAGAGATTAATGGAGATTATTGGTTGTGACGCTATGTACTAACTGTAAAACTAATCTGCATTCACACCACCAGCAGCCGACCCAATCCTGCTCTTCTGTCTGATGCCTGATTTCAGCCAGCTGTTTGCAGGCTGCAGTGTTGCAGAGTTATTGTAGGTGACACGTGTATCAATGATTTTAGTAACAAATGGATGTAAAGCTCTAATGCAGCACAGTTTGCAGTTGACTCCAAAAAATATCTACTTTGCAATAATACAAAGTGCATATTTATACTATGTATCTGTCCCTGTTTTCTCTACTTATTGTACCTACAAAATGACCTTGAAAAATGAAAAGTACATATTATCAACCTGCTAAACACAGATACAAACACTGTTATTGTGCATTACTATGTTATACTGAAAGAGAATATATCATAGTTTAAATGCAAAATGCAGACTCATTAAAACAACAACACAACAAATAATCTTCTGTTACCACCTCAACTAACATGACATTTTACTTCCAAAACATCCCCACTGTCAACACCCAACAAATGTGTTCAATTCTTTGAAAGTCTCAAAGACGTAGTTTGCAGTTATGTGGAGCATATGATTAATTTGATATAAAATTACAAGCTTTAAACTGCATGGCATTGCAGGCTTGTTCTCATAGTTCTTATCCAGCTGAACCTAGAGTAAGCCCATTATTCTCCATGAGCCCAGACATAATTCTGTATTACAGCATGGAAATTTATAATCATCCAAAGCATTGCTTTGGTGTGTGTGAAATCAAAGGGCATGTTAAAAAGACATCCAAAATTGTGGAAAATATCTGTCACAGTAGAGTAGTTAAACCACTCATGTAGAACTAAACTGGTAGTACTTTAGGTCTGTGGTGCAGCACATTAGAGCAGAATTAGGGAGTGATAACAACTTAGTTTTGTGTCTTGTCCAGAGCTGTCCTTGGATCACTAACAGGGATGTAGCTAATCAAAGGGAGTGAGTTGTTTCTCATCTTTGTGTCGTGATAAGAGTATGTACTGTACAGTGTAATCCAAGGTTTCTGGTGTTACTTTAAGCTATCAAAACACTTTGTTTACACTTTCCCATTTTTAAAACACTTGCAGGAGTATGATCTTAAAAACCTCTGTGCATACAGTTCCTGATCTTGGAATTTATTAAATCCAACTTGAACTTTGGAGCAATACAACAAAATTAAGTTAAAAAAAAGAACAGAAGAACACATTTTAAAATTATTAAATTCAAATGTAAGTGTATTCCAAAAATACATTTAGGGATTTTTTTTCCTTTTAACTTTTGCTTACATTCTTTATATGTTTTTCAAAGGTCTGCTAGCGTGAAACTCAGTACAAGCTGCTTAGACCAGACATTTTGTGTAACTAATAACCTTAATAATGGCTGCATTCCATTATCGTTCATGTAGGCTTATAGCTTACTAGAACATCAGTGCAACCATTGTTACCTGTTACACCTGTGTTTGTCCTGGTATGTCAGACTGGACATGTTGGAAAAAGGTCTATTCTCATTTTGGCAAACATCAGATGGATATTACAGCAGTTAATGTAAGATTAAAATGAGTCCTCATCACAACAATATCTAGAGTCCAGCAAGGAACCTTTGTTGCATATCTCTCCCCTTGTTTCATGTTGGCCTCTCTGCCACCAACTGTCCAATAAAGGCAAAATATAATATTAAAAAAGAGAGTTTGCAAATACCCACCTCAAAAAAATGGAAAGTCTGGTTAGTTTTATATAAAAGCAGCAACTAGTTCTCACTTATTTCCATTCACTTTCCGCCACATAACTGGGACTAGGTCGCAGTGGCATAAGGCTGACTAAGGAAACCCAGACATCTTTCTCCCCAGTAACACCCTCCAACTACTCCTAGGGGAACCCAATGTGTTCCCAGGCCAAGAGAGATATGTAATCCCTCCAGCATATTTGGGTGTGCCCCAGGGTCTCCTACCAGTTGGACATGCCTGGAACACCTCAAGAGGGAGGCGTCCAGGAGGCATCCTGACCAAGTACCCAAACCACCTCAGCTGGCTCCTTTCGATGCAAATGTAGGGGGTTTACCCCGAACCTCCTCGGGATGTCCGAGCTCCTAAGGTCTCTGAGCCCTAGAACTCTCCAGAGGAAACTCATTTTGGCTGCTTTTATCTGCAATCTCATTCTTTCAATTGCTACCCAAAGCTCATGACCACAGGGGAAGGATGGAACCGGCTGCACAATTTTATTAGTGTCAAGAAGAACAATAGCCCATTGCTTTTGTGACGTTTTCTTAATAAATTTTGTGCAAAAAATTCTCCGAACCTCTTAGAACTTAACAAGACAGAGGTCTGGCTACATTAATTTATATTACATTAGCTACCATAAAGATGACTTGTCTGCCTGGTTTTTATTGCTCCTATTTTGTATTATTTTCTATTTTTACTTTAAACCGTATCTGTTCTTATCTCAATTTTTACTTATTTATCTGTGTGTTTTATTTATTTATTTTTTTTTTTATTTTTTTTTTTTTCCTAATAAATAATGTTTAAACGTTGTATTTTTTATAATGTGTTTCCAGCTTTTGTAAAGCACTTTGAATTACCCAGTATATGAACTGTGCTATACAAATAAACTTGCCTTGCCTTGCCTAATATCTTGTTTATGGTTAACAATATATGAACTTCACAGGGTTTGAGGCAAAGTCGACAGTACACTATCCATCAAGCAGCAAACAGCAGACAGATAAAGTGACTAGCCAACTACTGAAGCTAAAAAAGTAATTTTCACAGTAGTTGCCAGAGACCAAAACAAATAAAAAAGTAAAGTGAACACTGGACTTATATGAAAGCTAGAAAAATGACTCCAAATGAATGCTAACCTTGAGCTACAACAGCTGGATGCATAAAGCAACTAACATAGCTCTAAGCTCTGGAGGGTGAGTCCACATCTTGGTTGTGTCTGAGATCACTCCCTTGTTCACTCATTGACTACTCTCTATATAATAGACAAGTAGGTTTCCTATAGTAAAAACTGTGGGATAACCACTGTGGGATTGTTAACTGAGAGTAGTGTACCTGCCATGGACAAACGTTTTCTTGCTTGCAAACATTTCATACTCACATTCAGACACTCAAATAAACAGGCAGTACGTACAGTACGGTGCACTACATAGCAGACAGGGAGTGATTTTGGTCACAGCCCTTGACTAATGTAACTCTAGCGGCTCCCACATGTCAGGCATGAGGACTGCAACAATCCATATTTGACCTAAACTACTCTGAAGGAGTAAACAAACCTACTGAACCTAAATAGCTGACTGGGACTCAGTCAGAACTGAGGTAGTGTTCTGACCAACACAATGATGGGGGTTAAACCTGCATCAGTGGTCTATCCAAATGTGTCAACTCATGTCAACCAACCCTCCTTCACAACTGTCCTCATGACGAGGGTTGGACATGGGTCGGCGGCTGTTCAGCGGTGGTGTACTGATGTTGTTAGCTGTGTTTTAAGGTAATTTAGCTAACTCGTCAAAAAAAAAAGGTGGGTCAAACATGCATTAGGTAGACCTGCGTCATACGTGCATCTGCTGTCTGAAAGGAGTATAAACCAAGACCAGTTGCCTTGAAATAGCTCTTCCAGTTATACCCCTGGCCCTGACCTGGATGACTGAGAATTTTCATAGATACAAATCACACTCTAAGGCACACCAAAACCCCCCACAAAAAGTAAACACAAATGTTCTCTAAAGATGCCAATCAGAATTGGCTTTAGAATTCAATGTAAAGACAAATAATAAACTATATTTCATATTATTACAATATACACTTGTGGGCTTTAAATCCAGTTAAGCTAATACAATCCAAATAATTTCAGAATTTTTAAATGGAAAATATGTACAGTATGAAGCTGGGCCGCTGTATGCAAAGCACAATAAAGTAAATGTATAGAAGACCAAAGTTGCAGCAGAACAGAAATTCAAAATCCTCACTCTTGTATTAGTCATCTAACCTCAACAAACATGCATCATTCTATATAGCTCATTACAGAATAAATAAATCAAAAGAGACTGTATTGAACTAGACAAAGAACCAATTCGCATCATACTACCATCAAAAAAATCTGTGGCACACGTTTATGCAAAGAATCCTTCTTTGCATAAATGTGTGCCACAGATTAATTCTGCTATGAGTCTTTCATGTCATATCTGTTATTGCTGTTGTACAAGACTAATATAGTTGATTTACTTGCATCTTTGTTACAAGTTCAGCATAGTGCGAAAAGACAGAGGTTGTATAATGGCACTGATCACAAAGGCCACTTGATGATATCCCTCTGATTAAAACTTTTTAAGGGGTATTAAACCCCAATGACTGAATGTCTCCAAGCATATGACTGTAAGATTCCATCACACATCTATCTAACAGCTGTGCACTGCAAACAGGTATGGCCTCAACTCTACCATGAAAACTAGTCTGTCACTGCAGAGTTGTGGCTTTTGTAACACAAAAAGACACAAAAGACAGGGATCCAAGATTTTAACTACATCATAATAATAGCTTGTAAAGTTCTGTGTTTTGAAAAGGGGAGTAGAGCTCTGAGTGATTGTGAGAAAGTGCCTAATAGGACAGGAAAATGAGGGACCAATTTATGAAAATGGTCATGCCCTTTTTTCATACATCTTATAAATATACATCAAGCCTATCTTGTCAGAGTGGAGTAGCTGAGATTCAGCAGGACAGAAAGTCCACATGAATGACCCAAAAACATTTCCCACAAATCTACAGTATAGTCTCAATCAAAACAAATCAGTCTGTCTCATTAGCCTGTACCTCTGCCCTGGACTAGAGACAATACAACAATGACTGTTGGAAACACTTCAATCATTCTTATCTTAACAAACACACATCCTGTGCACGACCATAATCTCAGTGGTGAAATGCAGTAAATGAGCACCTTTGTCACAATCAACAACTGTTTACTAAATTTCCCTTGAGTGTGCAATTAGGGTATAATGACCAACCTGTAGATGCCTGTTGATTCATACTGCCGCCAGACAAACTTGTGAGGTAAGAACAGAGCCCAGTAGCCATCAGCAGCTGTCATTCATGTTCTATGTCTAGCTCTTCTAAGGAGCTCTCTCTATTCACAGAAAGATGCATAGCTTGGGGCAAAATTCTGCCTGTCTACCACCTCAATGCAGCAGCTGTGACCTGCATGCAGTGGGACATTAGTGCAGTGACAGATTAGTGATAGAGTGTGCATTCGCAACAACATTGTTACATTAATTTACTTCAGAGAAATAAATGGGCGTAATGAGCAATAAATAAACACTCCCACAAGTGAGAATGATTTGCGCAATTGTTAATTACAAGTATGAAGGTGGTTTCGGGGGTAATGTGTTACTCTTGGATTCAGATGACCATTTTTTTGTTCTGACGGTTTGTCTTGATACGATCCTCCCACCTCTCTGCATACACCCACGCACATGAACACACAAAATGCAATTATGTAGGTCTCCTCTGTGGGGTCTATGGATGAACAAAAAGCTAGGGACTGCACCTACCACATTAGTTTCATTATACAGACTTTTGATTTAGGCTGAGCCATGAGGGACACCATTGTTAGGCTAAATAATGTGAGCTAAAAGGCAAAAGTGGCATACTTGAAATTAAAGTTTGGAGTACAGCAATGTCAGACTCCTTTTCAAATGAAAACATAATCCACTGTTATTAGGGTATATGTCACCCTCTGTCATCTCCTGTCATACCCTCAGCTGATAAAAAAGAAACTGATCAACAACATTTGGTAATATTCTGAAGATAATCATGATATGTTTGGCAGTATTCTTTGCTTCTGCCATAGAAGAGGATTGGATGGATTTGATATCACTTGTGATAAATAACTGGAAACATGCATGTAGAGATGTCCGCCTGCTGGTTCACTGAAATATGTATGTGCCTGGACTAGATGTAGGCAAACTTCTTCGTAGAGGTCGTAGTGTTTGTAATCAGAGATGTGTCACAAAGCAACACTGAAAGTCGAAGAAATGCTTGGTATCATGTCTATTTGCTGACATACCGTCATATTACACTCTATTCTTTCTTTTCCCTACAGTACACTAACGTGAGAGACAATATCACCGTTTCAGTTAGACACAACATCATCTGCTTGAGATGCTGGTGACCAGTACGAGGGACAGATTTGATGGGCTTGAAAGAGCTTTACATAAGCCTGTTTACATATGTTTGTTGTAATCTACACCAGAAGAACAATATTTCTTGTTGTTTTCTTTTCTTCTTTGGCAGGAACCCAGAGCTCCCAGCTGGCTGAGTCCTGAGGAAGGGGTGCAGGTGGTGGGCACTGTAGGTAGCCTGAGATTCAGGCAGCCCTTAGGAACCAGATGACAACAACTGCATCACTTTGAGAGCTGTACAGTATGTACACTCAGTTCCATATTTGCACACTGGGGAGCCTCTGCACGAGAGGGATTCAAGACAAAATTTAAGGACGTGCTAGATGAGTCTGGGCTCAATGTTTGGGCTCAGACAAAGCTGCTTATGCAGCAGGTCAAGGTTCAAGGCCAAGAAAATAATTATGGTAATGTAGAAGCTCTGATCAAATGTTAAGGAAAGAAAGAATGAAAGAAACACACAGTGAGTAGAACACTGTTTATCTTGAATCCCTGATGAATGAAAGAAGGGAAAACTGGATATCAAGGGACTGACTGTTTATCTGTCTGTAGGGAAAGCTGCATCAAAAATATCATGATTGGGGAGAGGAGGGTGTCTAGAAACAACAGTGATGAGATTAATTACACTGAATAAGAAGCCATTCATTGACAATAGGCCACTAACACAACATCAGCTATGTTGCTGGGTACTTTGAACCTACAGGGGACCAAGAAGCGGGTGTGGCAACTCTCTCAGGTAATACAGTGAGTTTGATCAAGTCACTGACAAGCTTTGCTAAGTGGCAGAGGCATTAAGGGATATGGGGGTAGGTGGTTAGACTGTTCAAGGAACTCAAGAGGTAATAAGGAGGTCCTTTTTGTGTTACCTCCCTAATGGAGAGATGAGTTTAAAAGCCAGAGTGAGTGTGGCGAAACCAAGAGAGGGACGCATTTGTGTCTCATGAGTACAGACTAAGAGGATTTAAGAAGGCAGCAGTACAGGGCACACATTATGTTCTTAAGCAGAAGTGAAAATAAGTGTACAATGTGATGGGTATTTTTAAATTATATGTGTACGTCAGTACATTAAAATCATGGAAGAAGAGGAGCTGCCTCACATTTTGAAGTTATGTTGCAGGCTGACCACCATGGGACATCAGTTGTAGACACAAGTGAAGGAGTGGCTCCGTGACAAGCACTGAGAGGTGTTTAGGTTCCAGTTACAGACACTGACACTACTATATAATTCAAATAGTAGAGAAGACTCATTTCACCCTGATGAAGAGGATGGAGGACAATGTCTGTGGCATTTGAGTTGTTGGCAAGTGGCTCTTCCGGATCTTATAACAGTACAGTTCATGAATTCTGTCACTACACAATGCACAACAAAAAAGTGTGTCACGCACATGAATGAATGTATTTAAGTGCTGCCTCCTGCACCAACACCAGTGCAACAGTATGCTGCATTGTACTTAATCAATAGGTTCTATAGCCTAAACAAAACAATCAGCCTTGATTTTTCTCCTGTGAAATCTCACTAGCCATGAGCAAGAGAGAGGGAGGAAGAGAGAAAGAGAGAGGGAGCAACCTGACGGTGCCCTGAAACAATGCAAACACAGCTGAATATCATCAGCGACATGAATAAATACATAACGCCTAATTAGGCGAATAAAATGTGCCTGTTGTGATTTTAAAATGACTACCTAAGGGCGTAATCTACTGACAAAAGTCCATTCCTCAACTACGTGTGCATTAAACTAAAAAGAACGAGAAAGTATTGGTGGTAAAGTTGATCATTTAGATATTTTCAACAACGACCTCATGCAGCCTGCACTGAAGATGAATGTGTCCATACAGACTTGTACTAAGATGGGCTTTGCCAAAGTGTGGAGTATTAAAGAATTAAAGCAGGTTGTGAGCCTAAATATAGCTTAGGAACCAATTTGCTTAGGCCGGCGTGATTTTCTACACGTGATACCGGTGTACAGGCCGCTGTCCCTGGTCCTGAAATTGTACCGGGTCCATGAAACGCATGTGCTCCTTCTTCTTATAAGAAGCCGCAACAATAATACACAACATAGATCTGTATGTGAAGCATATAGGATGTGAAAGAGGAATTGGAAGGTGTCTACAAGGTTTAAACTACAATGCGGGGTTGCAGGATGCAGATAGTTCGATACACACCAACTGCAATTCCTCACAAGCAACAGTGCGAGGCGCATGTCTGATGCAGTTCAGAGGAGAGAGAATAGGAGAGAGAAAGAGAGAAAGAGAGTTTGATTGATCATGTGGGCTATGGGAGCCTGCGAGAGTTGTCGAAAATTGCTGCATAGACGCCCCTTAGGCACCTATCTGGTACCCACTGACTCCAAACCATCCTGTGGGCATAATAACCACAATTCACCAGAGTGCCTGTTACCAAAAACCCTAAATCAGGGGGCTATTAACAGACCATTCATTCTTCCGGGTTGGACTTCACCGGTAATCCCACAATACATTAACTTACCGCAGTCTTCACACAAGATCTTCCCAACATCCTTTTTTAGGTTCTTTCCACTCGTGTCCAGGGGCGCAAACGATGCCTTGAAAACCAAGGGCTCGTCAGTGGGGTCCATGAAAAAAATGTACTTATGGTTCTTCTTCACTTTGGTGCACGGAGCCTCAGATCCAAATTCCCCTACGATGACGAGCTGTTCTCGCTCCAGACCCCCGCTGTTTAGGGGCCAAACATCCAGCACTTTGACATTCACACTGTATGGCTCCGCGGAGACGTTCAGAGGCGTAGACTGCACCTTGCCCTCGATCACCACGGCGGATTTGTAAGCCTGGTCCTGCAGGGAATTCAAACTCGGGGAGTAGCAGGCGAATGAGACCCCGATGACCAGCATGGATAAATGTACTGAATCAAGCCTCATGCCGCCTGCTTTGGCTCGGTGGTCGCTGGTCGCGTTGCGGCAGGGCTCTCTCGGCTGCGGGGCGATGGCGATGGAGCTGGGTTGAATGAAGAGACAGCAAGAAGGCTCCAGTAGCACGGCAGCGCGGCAGACCTTGCATAAGTGTCCATGCCATCGGGATCCGCTGCTTTTCGAGTAATTTTCAATGGTTAAACAGCAGCTTTGAAACGGGGAAAACCGCGGGATGATGCTGGGTTTCAAATCCAGTCACTGCTTTCTGCTAATAATAAGGCATCGTAGATAGGCTAAGCAAGGAATTGGCGGATTCTCCCCTCCAGAAGATGCCCCCTATGCTGCCATAGTAGCCTTAACTGCAAGACGACGCCACTCTTATCTTTGCCCAAAAATTGCAGTGGTGGGGTACCGCTATGATGATTTTCTGTATCATCTGCAGCGGAGGGAAAAGACGCAAAATGCTGCAGTGAACCACAAGTTTGGTAGTCCGGTCGCAAAACATAAGCCACGTTTCACTCCAAAAAATAAAACAGTATTTCTGGTCGGCAGCTAAAACGCTAATACGCTGCCTTCCACCGCGGCTCTCTCTCCGCCTCCCCCACTAGCCACAGACGGAGAGAAAATAATGCCGATTGCCAAGGGGCTCCGTCAACAAAAACGTAGGATTGGAGCACTGAGATACAGGCAACCAACGGACCACAGGGTCGATCTCCTCACTCCCAAACCCAGTTACTGTATGTCAATCATTCCATGGTGTTTTATCAGCGGTGATCTCGCGTTATAATGAAACAAACAAAATCCTAAATCCATGACTGTCCCTCCTCAAAATCGCATCTTACTGTAGCCAAGGCATGACTCCAAAAAGAAAAGAAAAGAAAAGAAAAGACAAGAATAGAAAAGAAGAAATAGGTTCACATTGAAAAATGTAGCCGCATATAGTCCAGTGGGCCCAGAGAAATCATATGGCTGCGATGACTAAGGCTGCGAAAGCATTTCAGATTGTTCAAGAGACTGTTTTGAATGAGTTTTGCGTCTCATCCCATTAAGTCATGCCCGTCATTCAGGTCACATTCGCTGCTCTGCCTCTAAAAAAAACTGATGTTGAAGCACCGCATTAAATCCAGACAGCTGAAACAGCTGCAATATTGGAGTTCAAAGCAGAGGAAAACTACTTAAATCACCACGGAGTGAGAAAATTAAGAGAAAACAGGCTCTATTGCAATATGATATTACAATATAATGCTTCCAAATAATAAATAGCTCAGAGAGGGAAGTTATATGGATACGATAAATAAAATAAAATAAGAATATTAACTAACACGTTTGATTTTCATGTATGGTCATGTTTAACACAAGTTATGATTGTGGTGGTAGTGGTTTGGTTCAGTCTAAATGCCAGATTGAATGCGGATACAGAATGTTGTGCTGACAGTAGTCACAAAGAGCGACATCTGCTGACCACAGTGTATTTATGAGCAAATTGACAAATGCTTGCTGTAAATCAGACAGCAAAGGAAAAGCTGGGTATCAAATTTTGAATTGTGTCCCAATGAAATGTGATCGGTGTGGACTGCAATCGTCGCATTATCAGTGGACTTATATTTACGATTTTTGAGAACTGTGTAGCATATTGAAATAAAATAAAATCTAATGGATTTAAAAACAAACAGATGTGTACAGTAAATTTACAAATGCTTCCACACCTATACATTTATCTATGTTTTCATTTATATGTAAGGCCTGCAGACCTGACACAGACGTCGCTGCTCTCCATGGTGCTGAAATGTTATAAGGCCTATAAATATATAGGGCTATTGGGTGTGGATGTCACACACAAACATGGAGTGACATATATTTTGTGTGTGCGCACTTGTAAAAAATGAAGACTTCATTCTTTTAACTGTAACAAATTATTGACACAAACACAGAGTAGATGCACAGGCTATGTGCACACTTCTTCCCCGGATGATTCAACCATGCTGTTGCTATGGGCTACCAATAAAAGCATGACAAAGGTCCTAATATTTACCTCAAATTGCACTTATAACACAGTGTTGACAGAAAGCTCACTTCTTTAGACACTGCCCTCCATCACAGTGCCCAAAATGTTGCTCTACCTGTTACCGTCAAACTGCAAATCTGCAATTCCTCAGTAGTACCGAGGGGAGGCGTATGTCCACTGACTTCCCACCGCACAGTGCGTGTTGACATCAGAGGTGAAAGCGTGCGGCGTTGAACTTATGCGTGTGTCCCCTCTCCGTGCCACGACTCGCCGTTTCTTGTCCATCTTGTGAGGCAAGCTGTGCTGTCATAAAGGCCTGCAAGCGCATTCACATGTGTCTTTTGCTTTGTCTCGTCTCCTGCTGCACGCCGTCGAGGCTTTAAGGCGCTCCGCCTGCAGACTGAGCGGGGTAAGGTAGGTTACAGGATCTGGCTTGGTGAGAGGAATGACGCTTTATTTACATGTCATTCTGCCTGTTAATGTTCTGCAGCATTTTAAGTGCCCTAAACGTGCGGCCAAGCATATATCATTGCTTCGCAGAGTTTACAGAAGCATATCAGGGTGCATATGCACCTCGCGTCGGATCTAAAAATCATACTGGAGCTGCGTTTGGAGCGGCGCCACAGCATTCCTGTGTTGGGATGTAGGGCAAAAACTTTGTGAGGTTGCCTTTTACAAACTGCGACGACACCTTTTTGAGGCTGAATTCTGCGTTGAACGTGGCCTTGGCATCCGAACCGAGCAGTTTTTACTGATTTATATTCATGATTAAAAACGGTCTGAAAAATAGGCCAAGCACTGATTGATGATATATTGATTAAATTTTAATCTTGTTTGTGGTCTGTTGGGGCAGCTTATTTATCATTTCACAAAGAAAGGGCCTATATAGCATGTAAGTAAATTAGACAGAATATGTCCCATGGTGAAATTTGGAATTAAAAAGTCAAATGAAGCTCTAAACTGGTCATTTTTTGGACAAATAAGGCCCCAAGAGAAATGGGAATATTACATTTCATATAGGATACATCCTATGATGTCATAAAAATGTATACATTATACCAGAACAACAGTACATCGTCTGAATGTCAATATAATACGTTCTTTAGCAATTACTCACCTTTCAGCATTTAAATTCGTGTTTATCACGGATCTACCTGGTTGAGGGGGACAAAGAAGAAAGAGTGACACAATAAGGTCATCTTGCCTCCATAAAGAAATAAATTAACATAATTTTGAACTCAGATACATTGGGAGAGAATGACACTGAAATAATGCAACTGCACGGACAGTTCAGATCAACCAACCAAACGGTTGAGGGCATGATTTCTGTACGGCCTGTGTAGGCCTACAGCATGCGGGTCATCAGAAGGATACTAGTTAGGCTGTGTACATTTGAATTATTGTTATTTATTTAGTTAATTTTAATTCCCGACTCACTACATACATGTTGATTTCTTTAATTAAGATCTTACATCATTTACTTACCTTATACTTGACAGTAGACATGATTGGATTTTGTGACGAGTGCTGTACAAGACAGCTGACCAGGAGGCCGCACGACCTGGAGGCGATAAGAGCGGCTTATTTGAATGATTTTATATGACAAATCTGAACGTAAATCAAGGTTAAATCAAGCAGTTAAAACCTGCTAAAGTACAATAAGCAGTAGGCCGGCAGGCTCACCTCAGCAGGTAGCACTGAAAATGAGAGTTGAGAGTAGTCCGCAGGTTTTGTCCTAAATGTTATTTTCATCAGCTGATTTTTGATAAATGAATGTGTTTTCAAAGGTAACAATCGAGGCTTTTCTTTAGTTTATACATTACCTCTCAAATACGATTGAATATAGTTATTATTTATTTTTTACTGCGTTGTCTTAATAAATCAGACCATGAAATTTAAATAATTATTTCAATTCTGATTTTCATTAAACTGCTTATTCAATATGACAGTTTTTACTCATCGGTTTTATTGTATTTGATCGTGTTATTGTTAACTGTATGGTAATTCAGTGAATTGTTGAAAGTTGTATTACTTATAAAAGGTACTTATAAAAGGTCTCTCTATTTTTGTTCTATTTTTAATTCATTTCTGGATAAATGCAAAAATATAAATCCTGTTTTTATCCTAAGATTTCACTGTATAACATTAATATCCACATATAACTAAAGAAATAATGTTTAAACAGTTGAAAGTACTTTCTAGTTAGGATACCACTTGTTGTAATAAAGAACTTCACTTGGGCCTTTAAACAACCTTCATGAAGCCTACAATGAAAAAATGTAGGCCTACATGATAAAAAGGAAGTCCCATATTTGTTCTTAAAATTCTGGAAGGAAGTTTTTTTTTCTTTTTTTAATGAATAAAAATAAAATAATATGCACATGGAGACAAAGCACAATACGAGCAGAAAACGTGGAATAATTCATCATAAATACAATAAAATTGTCAGTCAATGAGTAGATTAATGGACTTGATTTCAGCTAAATATTTTTAAAAGTCTCGGTACTCACCCTTTTAATATGAATACTGGTGCATAACGCATGTTGACTTCAGGAGTTCAGAGTGGGCCCAGGTTTAACAGGTTGAGCTGCTGGCCATCCTTTTTATTCGGCCTGTAGGTTAACATGTCACGTGTCAACATTGCACGCCCATGCAGACACACAGAGTCTTCAAGATTTGTCGACCTAAAAAGCCTAACCCTAACCCTAACCCTAAAATGTTTTAAAATGAGATTGAGTATCTGCATAAGACTATAAACGTGGGCCCATCTTTAGCTTAGCTGTTAGAACATGTATGTTTTCATGTAGAGATTTAAGCTATTTCTTTATTTATATTTCAATTCGACTTTATTGCCTTTTTTTTTTTTTTTAAAAAAAAGGGGGGGGGGGGGGGGTCAGAGTATTTCCCATGCAAATTTCTAGTTTAATGACTGACATTAAAAATCACTTGTCCAGCAAGTCTCAAAAGAAAACAAAAGCCGCATTTATCATTTTCTTAATTCGCCAGGAATACCACAGTTCTAAAAGATAAACGTGGAAGCGCTCATGCATGATGTTTGGGCTTTCATGTATATCAATAGCTAATTGAGATAAATACATTTTTGGCTCAATTAAAAAAATGTAGGCTGTATGTAGTGTGTAGATGTTTCAAATGAAACTTGTGGGCGATCAGAAGAAGGAAGTTTAATTACTGTGGCAAAGTATCACCAGCACTGGAACAATAGGCTATGTGTGCCAAATAACCAGTTGCTGGTATATATTGCAGTTTTGTATGTGCTTTATTTGTACTAGAAATAAATACAAAACTAGAATAGAATCATTCAAATTTGAATTTCTCAAAAATTCAGACGAGAGAAGAGTTTTAGCTCTTTGCAACATCCAGGCCGCATCAGACTAAATGATCCAAGAGCCTATTGATGTCTAGGTCGACATAATTATAAGATTAAAACATTAAACATGGCCATGCTTTAGTAGTAATAGTTTTTTTTTGGATAGGGACAGTGCATATTGATGAATATCGATATTAGACATCTCTGTAAATATGCCGGATTATAGCAAAGTTGCTAATTTGCATCCGTAGTCCCTAGTCTTTTCATATAATGACAATATTCTTTACTATAGCTTTCAAATGAGAACACAACCCATCATGAGTAAGTATCAGTTTACTTGCAGACCTCCAACACAGGTTTAAACAAATGAGCCTGTATGCTATAGCCATTAGACAAAAAGCAGCTCTGACACAGTTACATCTCTTTCTCTGTTAAATGCGATGGCAGCCTCGTTCAATGCGTGGCTTCACAATTAAGAAGAACTCCCCTGCACAGTGAGGAATGATTGGACACATTGAAATAAGCTACTGAGGTGTGGACTCTGTTCATTAATCAGGTGCATTTAGAAATAACTTGTCCAAAATAACTTGATACCTGTCCCAAGTCCAAACACTAAAAATAATCTACTGTGCCACTCATCCACGCTTACATGAGCATACAGATGTGCAGCAGAGACGTGGTTTGAAATGAAAAGTTTGTTATTAATTCTTTGAGTCTCAATTCTCTTTAAAAAAAGGTGGCTATTTTGTGCCACTTTTGATCAAACAGGTGCTCAGTGGGCTAACTTTGCTGACACGATTAGGTCTTTGCATACCTAAGTATTTTTCCTAAAAAAATATATAGGCTAGGCTATATATCGCCCCTTTCACAACATGCCAATAAAGCAAATTTGAATTGGAGCTACCTAAATTAAAATTGAGTAAATTTAAAAATAGAAGCCTTGTGTAATTGACACAGCATTTATTATCAGGCTCCTGCCACTGGCTGTGGACAAATAAATAACTCACTCAGGTTTGTTAGCCTGTTATTAATAGTTATATTACTACTACCAGTACAATGATGTTTAATGTAATTTAGTGTTATAAAATATTGGCTATTTAGTTAGGCCTAGGCGAGGAACCTCGTAGGACTGGAAACAAGGTTTAGGTTTGAACTTTTAGGGACTTAAGTGGCTTATTTTTTTTTTTTAATTTGGCCCACTGCTTTCAGTCAGAACGAATGAATCTTTTTTTAAATCGTTGGAGCATTAAGGCATCTATTCGTGCACATATACACATGTGGTATGATGTATAATAGCCTACTTTAGTAATGTTCTACCCTTAGCCTACTTTAAAACAGAGGGCAAGGTGGGGTCTTTCCTGGTTGCGAAAATACCCTCATTCACATGAGCTGTGTCTGAGACAGATCGAAACGTAATCAGACTTTTGGGGGTTTTCCGCCGACGTGACATTGGTTTCGTTATCAGTGTAAGTGACAGCATGATATCACACCGTGTGGAAGAAAACACAGCTTCGTCGCTCTGCACTAATATCCCCCCCTCCTCTCGCCTTTATATGCCTCTCTGTTTAGATCTCGCGAGAGCTCCGGCGTTCGCTGTGACTGGCCGTGGCTTTGCAGCAGACAGAGGGAGAAGGCAGGCAGGCAGCATCATGGCGGACAGAGATAGTGGAAGTGAGCAGGGAGGAGCAGCCACGGGCCCAGGCTTCGGCTCCATGCACCTAGCGACAGGAGGGGCGGGCTCGGCTTCCGGGCTCCAGCATGAGACTCAAGAGCTGGCGTCGAAGCGGGTTGACATCCAAAACAAACGCTTCTACTTGGACGTAAAGCAGAACGCGAAAGGCCGCTTCTTAAAGATAGCAGAAGTCGGGGCCGGTGGAAACAAGAGCCGCCTCACTCTCTCAATGTCCGTGGCGGTCGAGTTCCGTGACTACTTGGGGGACTTCATCGAACATTATGCCCAGCTGGGTCCGAGCAACCCGGGCTTGGTACAAGACGAGCCCAGGCGAGCACTCAAAAGCGAGTTTTTGGTCCGAGAAAATCGGAAATACTACATGGATCTGAAAGAGAACCAGAGGGGACGGTTTCTGAGGATCCGACAGACCGTTAACCGGGGGCCCGGTTTGGGATCCACACAAGGCCAGACGATTGCTCTGCCTGCCCAGGGACTTATTGAGTTTCGTGACGCTTTGGCTAAACTTATTGACGATTACGGTGTAGAGGACGAACCTGCAGAGTTGCCCGAAGGGTCATCATTGACTGTGGACAACAAACGCTTTTTCTTCGACGTCGGATCCAATAAGTACGGGGTGTTCATGAGGGTAAGCGAAGTGAAGCCAACGTACCGCAACTCAATTACGGTGCCCTACAAAGTGTGGTCCAAATTTGGGAATACTTTCTCTAAATACGCCGAGGAGATGAAGAAGATCCAGGAGAAGCAGCGGGAGAAAAGGGCATGCGAGCTGCAGCAGCAACAAGAGGAGATGCAGGCGGACGATGGAGACGAGGATTGATATTGAGCGCATAAAAAGAGAAAAAAACATGCAAGAGTAATGAAAATAACAAGAGAAATATAATTAAAAACTCTACTGTATAAAGAAAGAAATCTAAAGATTTAACTGTAATGGTTTAACTCCAAGGGAGCATCACCCACAATATAAGAAACCTCCACAACCTGACAGTTATGACATGTTGTCACTCATCGCTGGATGTTACCCCACTTATCCACCATTAATACAGTAACAGGCTGCTAAACAAAGTAATAACATTATATTTGAACATTGTTTCCTACTTGACAAACGATATTGAACTGAGTGTTTATTTCCCTTATTAACAGAAAACTTTTGTACCAGTTAAAGCTATTGTAAAAAAAAAAAAAAAAAAAAGTGTTTGCAATGTTCAAATGGATTATTGCCGAGTTCTGAGAAAAATACAAAAAACGTTCCTTTTCATGTGAGCTAATGACTTCAGCACAAATCGGATATTTTAATTTTTAAACCAAAATTCAAAAAAACTTTATAAAAGTTTGTCACATGTACTTGCCATCCTATTTACCTTTTCCTGTGAGTAGAGATGTGTTTACACATAAATCATATGAGGGCTAGGCCTGCTTTGGAAACTGGTTAGATGTCATGCAGTATAAAAAGGAACATATAGGCATTTTCATGAAATGAAAGAAGTGCTCTATCTGTCGTGCAATATGCATTGCATAAGAATCAAATATATTGAACTGGTCAATGGATCTTGATACGATGACAGTTGCCAGAGGCATTCAAAGAAATATTAATATTGTAATTTTTGTTTCAGTTGAAATTGTTGCCATGCAGATGGATATATTATAGACTACCTTTGTGTCTCGTTGTTAATGCAATGTGTTCATTTTAAAGGTACTAAATGTGTATTTGATAGAGGAAATGCAGTGACAACATGTAGCAAATGGCCTGAATTGCGGATTAATGAAGACAAACACCCCACACTCTGTGTTGATTGGCATGGTGGACTTTTTATGTTTTAAAAGAGGCGAAATTCAGCAGAGCATTATTGGTTAGAACATCCAAAACATTTTGTGAACTTTTTCAGTTGTAAAAGTCTAAATGGTGCCAATGATTGCTGTTGCTGCATGTTAATCTGCACTAAGGTAGATTTCGTTGGTCTCCCAAAATATTGGCTCAAGGACCCTTCCATATGTATCTTTATCTGCCTATATTGTACGAATCTCAAGTTTGAGTACTGAGTGATTTCCATCCAAAGGCTTGGTGTAATTGTAGTGGAGCTTGTTTCAAAGAGTGATTGTACAGGAGCGACCTTGCGAACTTTAATCAACAAAAAAAAGTCACCATCACAGTATGAGGAGGGCCACTGAGGAGCACACCTGGACAAGCCGATGTGAAGAGGGTTCAATCCACCTGTTGGTGAAACTCCAGTATTGTGTCAATGGATGTGCCCATCCCTACAAGCCTAAGATCTGAAGGTGTAAAGTTCAGTGGGGCTACTGTGGATACATACTCATAGCTCCGCTTTAGATTTGTAGGCCCAAATATCTACCTGGGGGTGATGAGATTCTGTTTTGGTCTAATTGTAAATATTTGGGCTGCCACACGGAAAACAACTGGTTCTAATCCAGTTTAGTCGCATCTCATAGATGTGTGATAGCAGTTTTATAAACTCTGTCAGTAAACTCCAGAGAAACTGGCAACAATCAGATAATGTCAGATTTACCTCAGCATTGAATTAAATGATTGCTCCCATGTTTAGATTGACTGGAAACCAGCAAACTAGACTGTCCTTGACCACCTATTTTTGGAGCCTCTGGTATAGCCTAAATGACACCTGATTGGGAGCATCCTCTTCAGCATATAAACAACCTGGTGCCTTAAACACTCCGCATGCTTACACGCTGGCCTGGTGCTTTGGATCGCAGTTTGGCTTCTTTTTATTATTGTTTCCTCTTTCTTTCCATTTTCTATGTCTCAGCCCCCTTGTGTGCTAGCGCACGACTCGTGGTGCTAAAAGGGTTTGTTACAAACTCTTCAAGAAAAATATAAGCAGAATTCTTAACTTTTTTCTGCTACCTTCCTTCTTCCCTAAACGTCAATGCCATCCCCATTCCCTAGCCATCCAGGTATCGGCCTACATGTAAACATGGAAGGGGGTGGTCACCTAGATGCAAGATGATGCAGAAGAGTTGGCTCTTCACTAGCCAAGCACATTAGCAGGGAGAGCAGGGGCTGACTGGGAACATCAGTAAAGGCCTGAAATAATTATATATTGTTGTTGGCAAGCCCCCCCTTGAAATGCTTGTTCTATGGCTTGGGTAGTTATATGTAAGTTGTAAGTCTCGCTCAATTAATGGGGAGTAGCAAGCATGTCTTGTTTTGTTTTTTTGTTTTACATAGTTTTACCTTTTCAGCGTTATTCCACATTATTTGTAATTTTGGAATGTTTTCGCCCACAAAAAATATATCTATTTTTTATGTGCAACATTTCATCACTGTGTGCAATATCGTATGTGCCAATGGTGGCAATATATGTATATCAATTAAATATATGATTACTATTTGAAAGCATGTGGCTGAATTCCATGTTTATTTCTCATGAAGGAGTTGTATGCCTTTATTTGCACTCAAAGCTCCATCCTGGAGGAAAATATAGTAAACCAAGGTCTTAGCAGCCTGTTGGGTCAAGCAGTTCACAGAAGTACTTCAACTTGAAATAGAACAATGTCACTGCTAGTATCCCTCTCTCTCTATAGGAAATGGGTAAACTTGGCGAATGGGTTGTTGAAGGTAGACTATAGACACATAATGAACTTTTTGTGATAATGAAAAACTTAAAAACAGTGAAATCTCCATTTTTAGCTTTAAGCTAAGAAAAGGTGCTTCAGTCCAATCCTCATTAAGGTGTATGGTGAACTGTCTTCAGTGGTTGTTGTGTGTAGCACTTTGCTTTCCCAGGTTAATGATATGCCTGACCAATACTTATTTAAAATGATCTCAACGAAGAATGTCATTCTCTCTTATGTTGCCTCTTTTTTAAAGAGGGTATTTGATTTGCTCATTTGGTTTTGATGCATTATAATATAATTTATGTACATTTGACAAATTTTAAAAAATAAATTTAATTTACCCACAAGGGAAAATCTGCATTCAAAATGTATGTTTGTCATGTTTCGTTTCTTGTTGGGGGGGGGGAAGAAACTTCCATAAATGTCTACTATTCACTGATGGAAAGTATGTTTAATTTTGATGTAGTGTTGTCTACACTGTCTGACTCTACATTTGCAATGATACTAATAACTAAAGCTTAATTTTACAGCCTTCAAAATGCAAACTTTGCAGTGGAAAATACTTTGATGACTTGTGTCTTCTTAGAGATTTCTACATTAATGCTGTATGTGTAATACCAGGCTGTAAAATAAAGCATTACTTTGTTCTCTAATCGTTCTGACTATGCAATTTGTGATCATTCGTATGCAATAGCTGCTCTTTTGTGAGCTTTACTACTAATGTAACACTTAAGAAATTAGAATTTACTGAACAAAACCCAACACAATCTGCATGTCTTTTATGTTTTGTAACTGCTTGTAATATTTTTTCTAATATAATTTTGGTTTTTGCCACATTGCTACAATGATTAACAGACACAAGACAAGAAGATTTGCTTTAAAATGTAAGCAGGTCCCTTTTTTTACTGCAAAATACTTTCTATTTATAAGTCAAATTGATTTCTTGTCACAAGTTAGATTCAATGCATGGTAATACAATGATTTAACTTAGAAGATGGTTATTGTAAATATTGAGAATAGGCATGGATTTAGCCTTCACCGCATTATCAGCAGCCTCTGTTGTTTCTGCCTCTAAAAACAAAGCCACGTTGCTATGACATGGTAAGGGCAATTAAAGAGGATTTCTATTACTTTAAACAATCCTGTACTTTCTCTCCGACCACCTGAAGAAAAATGTCATTTCAATATCAGGATGACTTAAGTTCATATTCCTCCCTACCACAAACATTCACTCTCCAGGGAGATCAGAGTGCAGAGTCTGGACAAGCTCAAAAGCATTTCTCCAGGAAATTTGTATGACTGCACTTCAAGTTGATGGTCTCTGAGCCTCACGGCCCCCCTGCTGGCCAAGAGGAAGGACTGAAGGGGATGTACAAAATTGAGATGGACTCCAGCCCAGCTGCCAACTCAGGCACTGACTTTGCTCTTCATCCAAGAATCCACATAAAAGGGGTCATCTAGATCATCAAGGCTTTGTAAAGCACAAGTGCATCAGAACAGGCAATGAATTGTATTAAGTGAAATGTGTTTGTGGCGGCAAAGTTTACTTATTTACTAGTCATTCTAATCAGCAGCGCAATAGCATCTATTACTTGCAGGAATGCTGCTTGGGAAGATTAATACAACAGGTTTAGTCTGGTCTAGACTCCAGCTGCCAGTTGAGATGTTCTCCTGAAAAGACGACATGATCAAAGTTATATTACTGCTGCTGCAACATGGTCATCCTCACACAGCAGATCCTGACAACACTGAACATCATCAATGCCCTGAAACAGTGAACCTTTTGTGTATGAGCGTGATCATGACTGTTCATGAATGTTTATTTGTGGTGTGGTGCTGCTGAGCTTTACAGGGCCATGAGGTGGCAGCATGTGTTTGGAAATGCTGTTTTTACCATCATGTGACTACCATTTTTTGCAAACTTTGTAATTTAGTGTTATATTCTGAAGCGGTTAAGCAGTGGCTTTGTGGTGACGTAATTCAGAGCAGGCATGTTTTGGCCGGTTTTGGCCACTAGATGATGCTCTTGATCTATAAATAATAGGTTTAGGCACAGAGGAGAGGAGTCTCATTGGAGAAATTAGCCTTTGAATTAACAACAGACAAGGTAAAGTAAACAGCTACTTAAATAAATGCCACAAGGCACATGAATAGCTTAACAGGGCTTCCTGAGGTTTTGCATAATATATGTATATATTTAGGCCTCCGTTTGTGCTTTTACTTGATGGGTTAAAAATTTAAAAAGTCATTGAACAACACTGATTAGGTTAACACCTAATCAGTGTTTAACTGCAGAGCTCATGTTTTATTGTCACAGGACTTGACTGGATCAGTCATTCAGATTTTTACAAATCTTTTAATGGAAGGACACACAATAAAGTGTGCATTATTACAGAGTGTGTAATGATGTGGCGTACACCAATTGACCTGTATCAAAGTAATGGGAGATAAATAGCTTTTTTTACAATCTGAAATTAAAGTGATCATTAGGCGATCTTAATGATCTATGTCTAAACTTAAGTATATTTGAAGAGCAAGGTTGTGTCTATTTATTAAGGGAGACAATGTTTTTTTTTAAAACATTCCCTGTTGATGTAATATAATGAATGTAATACTTCCACATCATTTGATATTTAACTAATAATTAACATAAGTATAACTTAAAAGAGAAAAACAGAGAGTTAGTGCTGTAAAAATAAAAACCCAACACATCATTTTTACATTAGCTGTTTATTATTATACTGTGATACTGTGTACTTAATGTATGGAAGAGTTGGAAAAGTTTTGCTTGGATGGAAAAAAGCTTTTAAGTTTAGGTTTGGTGTTTTCTGCTCTTCCTCTTTTCTTTTCTTTTTCCTTTTTTTTTACAACTTTAATGTGTGAGGTCAACTTCCTGAATTACTCTCTTCCCCCGTTTTAAACAAAACAAAATAAGGTGTGTGTGTGTGTGTGTGTTTGTGTGTGTGTGTAAGAGAGAGAGAGAGAGAGAGAGAGAGAGAGAGAGAGAGAGAGAGAGAGAGAGAGAGAGAGAGAGAGAGAGAGAGAGAGAGAGAGAGAGAGAGAGAGAGAGAGAGAGAGAGAGAGAGAGAGAGAGAGAGAGAGAGGGACAGGGAGAAGTGGAGAGATTATGGAATGCTGTGATGTCATCAGCCCAGTCATACACACAAAGACGAGGAGGACCCACAGGCGCTCTGACTCTCTCAGCTTAGTTAGCATACTCTGCTGTGGAGCGGCTGTCTACATCCTCCTGTGAGTACTTCAACAAATTCTACCCCTCTCTTACAACTCCCTTTTGTTTTCGATCACTTCCTTTCTCGCTTCACTTTTCCCCTTTCCCTGTGATTCCTTCTTTGCACCCCGCAATGTGTTTACTAGACCAATCTGTGTTCCCCCAGTGTGATAGTTCTCAGTCTGAGACAAGCTTCCTTTCCCTCCAAGTGCTGCTTATGTGGTAGCCATTGTTTAACTACCCACTGTGATTGGAGGAGTCCATTTCAATGCTTTTGTTAGAGAAATTGGCCCACGCTGTCCTGGGCTATGACCCTGTTTTTATCCTCTCACAAGCAGAAACTGACAATGTTAAAATGGAGCCGCTATCTTGTAGGAGTTTGGGTGAGAGTGTAACATGGTTTGGGAAGGGATGTGTGGTAGGGAGGGGAAGGAGAAGGAGGAGGGGGCACTGATGACAGAAACAGTCCAATTCCTTTGGAATCTCCTCCCATTCTGGGCTAGTGTCTTTCTGTCAGTTTAGAAACCGGGGTTGGGATCTTCCGTATTCGTGAAGGGAGGGACGAAATAACCGCCTTAAATTAGATTTCCAAAGGAATGACCTCCAGAAACAAGTTCCTGAATGTGAACATGAAACATGTAGGACAACTTTGAGAAAAAAGTGTGGTCTTTGTAACACAAAATAATCTTCCAAATGCTCTCTGTCCTTTTTCTTGTAGATTGTCCCAGTGATGACATCCAAAGTCAAAGGAAACTGACATCTTAGTAGAGTGGGGAAATTGTCAGCACAACGCAGAAAGGAAACAGGATTTAGTGTGTGCGCATGTGTGTGTGTATGTGTGTGAGTGAGTGTGTGTACATGTGTGAGTGAGTGAGTGAGTGAGTGAGTGAGTGTGTGTATGTGTGTCTAAGCATGTGTGAGATTGTACAGCAAGAGTATGTGTTAAGATGAGCATGCGCCTTGATTGAGTTCATGTGGGTAAATGAGCATGATTTTTGGATAAACAAGCTGGTAAACTCTTCTTCTGACATCATGAGACTATAAATCCACACTGTCCACCTCAAGAAGAAGAAGGACAGCGCCTCCTCACTCTGACCACTTGACCAGGTGAAACTTAGTTTACCCACCTTCCAGCCGCCAACATGCTGCAGCAGATCCTAAAGGACATGTACATTGACCCTGATGTGCTGGACGCTCTAAATGAGGACCAAAAAAAGACTCTGTTCCTAAAAATGCGCCAGGAGCAGGTGCGACGCTGGAAAGAACGGGAGGAGAAATTAGAAAGAGAAGGGGGAGACGCTGAGTGCAAGCGAACAAAGCCAAAAAAAGGTAACCATGCACACAGACCCATCCCTGCCAACTCATGGTTGTTAACTTTTCTTCTTCCTGTTTATCTAGTGTGACAACTTCAAGTTTTTCAGGCACACTGACTGTCAAACTTTTAAACAAAGCTTTTGACAGAAAACCATCTGTCCACCTTTTAAAAATTACATTCTTTATTTGTAGTCAAGATGTTTGCATAGTGTCTGTAATAGAGAGTTGCTAAGCTTGAGAAGTGTGCTGCAGACACATGTGTGCATTGGTTGTGACAGACACCCATGCTGTTGGATATAATGTAGCTGCTGCAGCTCATGTTCCACATCATCTCAACAGCTGTTGCCAACACAGGCACAGCATTTACCTGAAGTCCATTTGCCAAGTTTAAAGTTCCCTGAAATACAAACTTGGGCTAACAAACACCAGCTGTTCCACATTAATGTGTTACAGAGATTGAGATTTAGAAGAAGCTCGCATGCAGCATGATACGCCAACAAAGGGTGTCTATACTTCACTAAAATGAAGTTCTGTTTATATTTGAAGTCCTAAACAATTACAGCTGAGTGTTAACATCACACTCATGGGTAATGTTAATATTTACTCAGGCAAAGTAAAATAGATGTCACGGTAAAATAGTCTCTGTCTTGATTTGAGTGTATGATAAGTGGCATTAAATGGGTAGAATGATGGTGAACGTGAAGTCACATGTTTTGCTTTTAGGCTCTCTTTTAGATAATTTTGTTCCCAGTCACATCACACACTATCAAGCCTGAGACTTAAAAGCAACAGAGAAGAATATTCAGTGGGTCACAGATGCCACTCTTGTTTGGAACATGTGTTTCATGAAAAATGAAGGCAGACAAAAACATCAACATTATAGGCAGAGGTGACAAGAAAAAGACGCCTGCAAGGGGGAAATGTACAGGCAGTGTGTATGGTAAATGTTTTTTTCAGGAACTGGCTTCTGTTCAAAAGCAACATTTGAGTCAACAGTATAGATGCAGCAATCAAACAAAACAACAACAAACTCAGGAGGAGGAAGTCTGTCCTGAAACTGGTTTGACGCATACTATAGAATCCTGCCAGTACACATTTTCTCTTTGGTGGTAGTGAGTTCCAGTGTGAGAAATGTGTAGTGTAAGGACTCTGACATAACTATTTGTTCTATTTTTATATTCCAAAGAAAGACTCCCACATTACAAAACAAGCAGAATAGGTAGGTAGGATACAGCTGTTCCTTGAAACCCTCTCAATTATGAAAGCCAATTAACAGCTTGCTGCAGTTGGTGCATTAACTGTGATTGACATAGTAATGTGAGCTGTCTCTTCTTGGCTAATAACAAAGCACTCACTATCAACTGTGGTGCAGACTGAGAGAACAGTGCTCTTTCTATCTCTTAATGACCAATGCAGCTGCCCTTAGGAGGGTGGATGGAGACTGCAGGCTAAGATCACATGGTCACAACTCTTCTCCACACAGGCTCCTCATCGAGTGCAGAGGAAATGGCGGATAGTTGATTTTTCTGCGTAGAATGGGAAATGAGTCAAGACTCAGTCCTTCAAACAATTAGCAGGGGGCAAAACAGGAAGCATGCAGGAAACATATGTGTTTGAAAAACAAAGAGTTTGATTTTATCTGGACGGCCTTGTGGGAGGGGGCGGGGGCGACATACTAAGTTTGTTTTTATGCATAGAATGAGGCCAATGTCTCTCTAGGCTGCTGGTAGTAGCACACTTTCAGCCTTAACTGCTTTTCTGATCATGGGACTTTTGCAATGCCTAAGCTGACTCTAGGGTAATTAGTGTTTACGCACTATATGACTATTTGCTGGCATGTTTGTGTGCTTGTGTTTACGTTGTAGGCAGACTGGTGACATTCATATGACACAGAGAGACAAATTGCACATCTCAGTGTAGCCTTTGTGTGGCTGAAATATCATCTCTATTTCTAGAAACATTCTGACGATGTAGTGTGCATCATTGCACGTCATTTAGAGTAAGACCGAGGACATAATGCCAACATATACAATGCGCTGTCTTCTAAATGCCCTCAGTCAGCTGACAGGATTAATTTCACCTGCACCTGACAATGGGGTTGTGGTTGTAGCTGTCAGCTTGGAATGGGAGCTTGTTCAGCAAGGTATGTTCTGACTGCCGTGTTTTCATAGTCATCCTCATATGCCCAGCTGGAATGTGATCCACAGGGCAGGCTGGCAAAACCAGTTCACTATGAAAGTATGTTATGTTGTTTTCAAAACTACAAACCCTCAACCTATGAGCCTGCGTCAGCTGGTTTATCTCTATAAAACAACTTCTCTCTCAGTCACAAGGCAGTCTTTATATTTGAGTCTATTCGTGCTTTTCCACTAATGAGGACTCAATGTCACCACAGAGATAGACAGATGATTATAAACTCAATGGGAGTGCCATTTGATCTCTTCTTTTTTAAGGTTAGGACTTGAAGTTAGGTTAAAGGTAGAAATTATGAGATGTTTTAATTTCAAGATTAGTTCAGATTAGGGAACGAATACAGTCAATGGAAGGTCCTCACATGTACGTAAGTGTATTTGTGTGTCAAAGCCAGGAGGACAGAGTTTTTCCTTTGTTAACTGTGTTCATATCATCCATAGGAAGGTCTTGACTCATACATTTGATGTGCTGGTCTCACCAGCTGTCGCTCCTGCCTATGAAAAACAAACAACAGCCTTAGCTGACTGCTGATTAGCCAACAGTTTTACCTCAAAATGGCCAGAGCTTCACAGACCTGATTCCCTCTCAGATTACAAAAAAATTCAAAGATAGAAATATAAGTAAGATTTTCATAAAACAGGGCCAATCACTGAAAATGAACTGTTATATATTTATCATATAACTTCTTCATATAGTGTGATTTTGTTGTTTTCCCCCCAAAAAAAATCCCCTTTATTTTGTCTTCATTTTGTCACATTCAAACTTGCACTTCAATACCCGATTAACTCATTTTTTTTGTCTTTTTGTTTCCCACAGTCAGCAGTAAGAACGTCAGCTGGCTGCTTGGTCGGGATGGGGATGTGGCGGTCATTGTGATCGGGGAAATGGATGAGCTGAGCTCCAAATTCATCTGCTCAGGATTAGGAGAAAAGAAGGGGCCGAGTCTTCAGAACAACACACAGTAATATACTTTTGTGATTTAAAACAGACAGTGATCTGTTCACAATATGTAATATGTTGGAGAATGAGATTATTTCTTAGCAGATTCTGCTATGAAGCAGAATCTGCTTCTATATATGTCCTGATTATGTTTTACAGCCAACAAACTATCTTGAAGAGCAGAAAAACCACAGACCCTGTCAGAACTGAGAGAGAAAACCTCCCTCCTAAAACACAACCTGGAATCTCACTGAATTTAAAGGTGTGTAAGTGTTTGTATTCAGCCTTAAGAAATGAAATCAAATATGTAAAAAATATGTAAATATGTAAAATCCTTTTTTGTCTGAAGTGTTTGAACATTTAACTGATCTACATATTCACATCATCTCACTGCAACACTTCTAACATCTCTAATCTAACACTTCCCTCTCTTCATTTTCACCTCTCTTACCTGCAGTGCAGATTTATCCGTTGACTTTTGCTTTTTAAGCAAAACAGTTTAAATTAACTACTAAAATGTATGTCTTTTAATTTAAGAAAATGTCAAGATAAGCACACATTGTGGATAATTTCAGAGTGGTGATATTTTGGGTGTGTGTGGTTGATTTTGGAGTTGGTTGTGTGTGTGTGTGTGTGTGTGTGTGTGCAGCGGGGGGTGGCTCTTTTTTCATGCTATCTTTAAAAGAGATTTGCTGTGTTGTCATGGCAACCTTACACACACTGAGCCAGAGCGAGCCAGGGTGAACGGTCTCATCTGGCCTGACCACGATGGCTCCCTGAGCTAAAGCTGCATCCTGCTCAGTGGAAATAGGAGCATCCAACCGATCGCTGCAGTCACATCACCACACAACCAAATATTTAATTCATATTCATAATTTGTAGAATTCTTTCATTTTTTTTGAACTCGTAATCAACTTCTAAACCCTGTCTTCTTTTGTTTACCCTGCTCACTCCAAGCACTTAACTGACTCAAAGTTAGGGAGGATGACGTGTCACCTCTAGTATCATCTAATACAGCACTGTGTCTCCCAACAGGGCAAATGTGAGGAGGCGAGCACTTTACTCCCTCTGCCGGTGAGTTGGAGCAAGTGCCTGCAACAATAATAGAGCTCTGTAGGCCGGTTTCATCATGGCCTCTAACACTTGTGTAATGTCTTTGTTAAACCCACAGGTGTCAGTGAGTGAGCATTCATCACCTCCAGCAGCAGAAAAGGTATTTGTGAATTGAAGTTACAGGTTTTTTGTGTTTCTGTTCTATGTGATTTCTGCATTTCAATTTGAGATTTTAAAATATTTAACTGCTTTTAGTAAACGTTTTTGATGGTTTATAAAGCATAGAACGGGTTGTTTTCTCTTCTTCATCTGCTCTGAACAATACGTTTTAAACCCCCCCCCTCTCGCATATATCAGCAAGGTGTGGCAAACAGTGTGGCTTTAGATCTTGAAAATGTGGCTTTAGAGTGCCTATGTGTCTTTTCATGGCAGTCCCACCCTCTGTGACTAACAGGAAATGGTGGTTAGGCCAGCTGTCCCCTCTCTCCCAGCCTCTCTGCAGATCATCTTTCTCCCAGCATTCTCCCTCTCTGTGATCCAGCTCGTGTGAGCTGCCGCACCCCTCATAGCTCTCTCTGGGGAACAGCTGAACTGAACTGTCCTCCAACTGGCTACATCACCGCCCCAGCCTTGAGTAGTCTGGGGAGTGTGCTCACCGTCTCCCTCACATTTCTTTTTTCTGTCTGTGTTTATGTGCATGCAAATGTGTGTGCGTGTGTGTGTGTGTGTGTGTGTGCAGGTGACACACACTGCGAGAACAGCTGAATCACAGAGGCAAGGCAGGATTTCTGGACTGCCCTAGAACAGATGGTTGATGAACTTGATCAGGGAATTAAAACGCCAGAGATAGAGAATGCGTCAGTCGCAGATGGATGGGATTGTGGGATAGTCTCCTGAGGTTTGGGCGCGTGAGCTCGCCTCTGTTCTCAGTTTTTCCCTCCTCTTTGCCACAGAAGGAAATGTCTTTCCCTCACTTCTTATGTCTATGCTAGACTCTCTATATTACAGGCCCCAACACATCTCTGGCCAGCCCATGCTGATGTGGCAACGAACATCTACACCTTAGGAGGTTTGGCTGGTCTGACAGCCAAGAATTCACAGCCTAAGCCTCTCCTTACAACATTCATTATATTGTTGAATGTCTTGTCTTGATTTGTTCCTGGAAACAGGAAGAGGCTGGTTTGGTGCTGCAGATGTAGCAGAGGCTGCTGTTGGCCCTGCTGCAAGTTTTCTTCTGCTGATTTAGAGAGTCAGTCAGTCAGCCTGAGAGAGAGGCAGAGAGTGAGATTGTTGATTAAGAAGGCGTAAGATCAGGAAGGAAGATTAGCGAGGCAGCTTGATTTCCAAGTCACCTTATAATTTTCTCTCCACATATCCTTAAACTCTTAATCAGTGGTCATAGTTGTTTGTGTTTCATTATGGCGTAGTGCAGTCATTGGAGATCTGTAATTTGGGGAATCATTTATCCAATGATTTAATCACACATGACAGTAATTCCACTGTATGTGAATTAGCTGTCAACACTGATCGCACTCTTCTGTCATCTTTTGTCACTCTTGCCTCTGCAGCCCGAGTTGAAGTTAGCCAGTGCGACTGAGGAGAAGTCAGTTCCCCAGCCCTCCATCTGCTCCAGGCCTCCCATGAGAACTAGCCCTGTCAACGTGAGACCAGCTTCAGCAAATGCAGCACCAGGTTCTGTCAACACAAGACCCGGCTTTGCAAATCTGAGGTTGGCCACTGCCGTGCCATACCCTTCCCCCAGCAGCATGGTCAAAATAGACTCGGGAACAACGCCAGCCGCCAAAGGTGGCATGCTCTCACAGGAACCTCAAAAGCCCCAGCAATTGCAGGGTGTGAAAGGTGAGTAAGCATCATGGATAAGGGTATAAACCTCTTCATACATATGATGTCCTAACATTCTTAACTCTTATTATCTCTTAACAAATATAATTTAAAAAGCATTCATGTTGTTACATTACATGCTTATAAAACTCAATTAAATGAATTAAATCTATGATAATAGTATATAGAAAGATATGCACAGCAATAGTTTTCCTCTATGGCCTTTAACTGTGCTTATCATTTTAGAGTCCTGGCAGTGTTTGTTTTCTGGCTAATTAAGAGACTCACAAACAGTACACTAATGATGATGGCTGGTGTCATTAGGGATGAACACAAAGATTGACAGCAAATCATTAAAAAAGAATATCCCTTAAGTAGATATATCCAACAATGTTCGATCTTGGATATCCCTTTCTTTCTTCTTTTATAGTATAGTTTTATTAGGTTTCTTATTAGATGTTTCAGAGTGAAGAAAGATGGAGAAAATTGAGATCAAAACTACCTTACATGACAATCACTACAGCCTGTTGAGCCAACAAGAGAACCCTTTTTCACTGTTTCTTCTCAGAGAGCAATAATGGCTCTGAAGAGCTGAGCAGAAGCAGTCTGAACAAAGTTCATACTAGATAGGTTTCTCAGTGCTGCAGCTAGAAAGTAGGATTTATTTCCCCAACCTAATGTGCTTGCCAAATAGTGCCTCAGCCTGCTGGAATCTTTATGGACTGGCAGAGTAAAAAGAGGCCAGCCTACAGGGGAAAAAAAGCTTATATGACTGGGATTTGTGTCGTGGTACTACATCGCCCCCGCACACCTGCTCAGTAACTCTTCCATTGTCATGGATGTATGTTAGCGGTAAAATGTTTAATAAGCACGCTAGGTCTACCAGTCAAGTGTGATGCTACAGGACATACTGACATAAGAGGGAGCAGTGATCTTATTGTGCCATATTATATGATCTTAGAGACTACGTAGTCTCCAGCAGTCATCTTTTTAGTCTAATTGTAATATTTAACTCCATTAACATCTACTAATTCTCTTTGCTGTTCAGTCATTCAGTATAACTGGTATGCACATGATTCCATTATCTTAGTATAACAGAACCCTGAATGCCTTTTTTATTAAATGGTTAGTTTATTATCAGATAATTTTACAGAAATTAATGAATGAATATTGTATTTTCAAATTTGAGATCAAGCAAGTAATACAAAGTATATACACAAACACACACAAACACGGCTCCAAAGCCCCTCCTCCTGTCCTACCCACATGAGGACATTATTCAAAATGAGTTGGTAGTACTTAATTAAAAGTCAACAATAAAGAAAGGAAAGAAGACATTAAAATTTAAACGATCCTTACTTATTCATAGATGACTAATGGTGTATCAATTATGATAATATTTTTTATCATATCTGATAGCTGTCCATATAGATCAAATAGGATGGCCAAATCTTGCCAAATTGTTTTTGAGAGTATATGTGATCTTTTCAAGTGAGATGCAACTGTTCATTTAAAAAGATCCAGCTATGAGGAAATGAGAATCTGACTTCATTATTATACACTTATTATTATATACACAGCAATGCTATAAACTGTTTGAAAATTATTTAAATGTGTACTAATGTTTGTAAGATAAGACAAATTGTGGATCCAGTGGGGAGATAATCCTGTAAATTATGTCATAATGTCACAAGTGTTTTCTATGCATGACCAGGTGCAATGCAAAAACAAGCTCACATCTAAAACACATATTTGATACCATAGGTTTGTATTCATGCATTCAGTGTGCTATGAAATAGAGTTGGTGAAGAACATTGTAATGGACCAATCTGCACCTAGCATTAATAGTGACTGAAAAATGTTTTAGGAGCCATTCTGACTTAATACTGCCTCTTAAAGAACACTTCTTTTACTTCTGTAAATTATATGCTTTGATGAAGAGATAGATATCTGAGTAAGATATAATACCATCAGTTTAAGCTGTTTGAGCTATTTGGTCTATATCAGAGTTTTTGTTGGCCCTACACAATGTTGTCAGTAAACTAATAATGGCATGAGAGGGGAGTGGTGGCAAAAGTACTTAATTAACTGCAACCCTTATATAAACAACCACATTTAAATAGTTCTCACATTTCATTGAGTTTTTAGAAACCAGTGTGATGCTGGATCACTCTTTCTGTTTCTCTCTGTGCCATTGTAGTAGTATAGGAAGGATTTTCTTCAGGCTTTAAGATGTTTTCTGATTACCAGTTATAATGTTTTGCAGATTACTTCTTCTTTGAATTATTCAAAGAATTCCCAGACTTCCTGTCTGAAGTCATCACCCAGTTTCATGAATTGACCAAACACTCATTCACCATACAGTGACCCAGTTATGCAGAAAAAATATTAGTGAAAGGGTGGAGTTAGCACCATCCAGTGGAAAACAATGATACTGTAGAGAAAAAAAACATTTGGATTGAAAACATCAACTCCATAAGGTCCCTCTGCTGGAAAAATGCTCATCCTACATCATAATCACACTGCAAACACACTGCAACATATCCTGGAAGTTGCCTAAGAAAACATAGGTGAGTTGTTTTTTTTAAAAAAAACAACAGTTTGCTTAAAGCTTAAAATCACATATAGGTAAGATTCTCATTCAAGTGTTTGAAGATTTTGAGGGACATATGAATGGCATATCTCTAACAATAAAAACCACACAATACCCAGACACACAGAATGAAACATACAAGAACACTGACTGAGTGATGTTGGCTGGGTCAATGGCATGGTTTTTCTTTTCAATTTAAGTTGTTTCCTTACCAAAAAAACCCCCAATCAATACAAAATGATGAAACAGTTACATACAATTCCTCAAGGTTGAATCTTTTTTGCTTTTATCTTATAGCAAGAGAGTTGAATGGGTAAAAAATAATGAATCCTAAAACTATTTCAGTTTTCTCTCTCTCTCTCTCTCTCTCTCTTCAGTGAGTGGTTCATGCTGAACATTCCAGGCAGTTTATTGTAGATTTTGGCAAAAAAAAGCCATTCACAAGAGAGCTAACAAACTCCTAACAATGTCATCAAGAGACAAATCCTGGAAATATTTGTGAAATCATGTTCGTAGATATTGACTGAATAAGACTGGACTGAGTATAGAATACCATAATTGAATAATGATTTAAAGATGCAGTGTTAGATTTAGTGACTTCTCGTGGAGCAGGATTGGCAGCTTTGATATATATATATTGATTTATTTATCAATATTAACATTTATTATAGATACAAATGAGTGAAAACAGAAGATATTAAAATAACATATAGATATCATTGCAAGACATCTTGGCAGGGGTATTGTGTGTGTATGTTTTTGTCTGTGTGTCTATGTGTGTGTGTGTGTGTGTGTGTGTGTGTGTGTGTGTGTGTGTGTGTGTGTGTGTGTGTGTGTGTGTCTGTGTGTGTGTGTCTGTGTGTGTCTGTGTGTGTGTGTGTCTGCGCTCACATTAGCGGCTGGATATGAGATCAGTGGGCAATGCCAGGGTAGCGAATAACAGACAAAGAGGGAAGAGGAACGGAAAGGGAAAGGAACAGCTGGTGTGGAGGGAGTTGAGTTGGGCTGAACACAGTGCTGAATAAATGTGTCTTGACTCTGGACAGAAACTACTGACAGAGTGTCTGTCCTTGACAATGGCAGGAAGCTTGTTCCAAGGGGAGGAGGAGGCTCATGCCTCAGCTGTTTTCTTTTGAATATTGGTAATGACAAGGATTCCTGCATCCTGTGAGCAGGGACTGTGGCCCACGCAACAATTGTGGAAGATGAACTAAATCATCTGCTGTGGTGCATTTAGCTTTGGAGACAGACCAAACCTGTTGTGACCCACTGAGTTTAGCTCTTGAGAATTTAAGTTAAGTTATATGGGATTGTACATCCAAATGCTTTTGTTAAACTAACCAGAATACAGAATAAACTGTATCACCAAATTGAAAATATCACGTTTGATTGGATATTATCAGGATGCGGTTGTCAGAAAGATAGAATGCAGGAGTAGCATAATCCTGGTAAATGTGAGTGTATATGCAGAATCTCTCTTCTTTATGTGTTATGATATTTAAAAAAGGTAACACATTTATTTTAAAGTATCAATGATATAAAACAATCTATGTAGAAAACACTGTGTACTTTTTCACTTACATGGTGAAAATGATCTGCTTATTACGAGTCCTTCTTTCTCAACTTTTCTTCCTTCAGTTTCTATTACCTGAGGTATTTTCTGAAGGAAACAGGTGACATAACTTCTGGGAACAAAGGAATATAAAATCTGGGTGAAAAATGGTTTCAACCAATCTACTCCTCACAAATTATAGGTATGTTTCTTGAAAAATCGATACAAGCAAAAAATGTTAAGCCTTGCTAACAAATAAACTGACACTGTGGTTGCTATGTTAAAGTTGTGTGTATGTCAACAATATTAGAGTTAATTTTCAGATAGTAAGGGGGCATATAGAGAGTAATAAAGTGGGTGTGGAACTGAAAAGATGCAGAAACATGTTAGCATGTGTTGTATGATTTGAGCATATGTGCCTGAAAGTGTGTCAGTCTCTTCATGTGTGTGTGTGTGTGTGTGTGTGTGTGTGTTTGTGTGTGTGTTCATGTTTATAAACCCTTCTCTGTCTGTCGGTCGGCTTTCCTCTCCTCTCTCTTCACCTTCAGAGGGAAGGACACACATTCCAGTGCTGCTTCCCGACTCTAGCCCAGGGCGACGCTCAGCCAGAGCTGATAAGTGACAGGGGCCCCAGCCCCCCACACAGGAGCCCCCCACCCCCCATTCCTCCAAACACACACACACACACACACACACACACACACACACACACACACACACACACACTCCTCCCTGCCCTTCAGTCCACAGACGTGCTGCTCGGGAATTCTGCCCTCTGCCCCACTTCTGCCCCCCCCACCTCCCCACCCAGACCCCCCCCCTCTTTCTGCCAGAGACCAGGAGGTCTTTAAAGAGATAGATTGGTCTTTAATTTTTGTGCTAGCCTGGTCAGTGACACTGCTTTCCGCCCCCTCCTCTTTGTCCTCCCTGTACATTTACGAGCTGGACTGAGATGTGAGGAGTGGTGTCTGAAAGCTCAAATGGGAGATTAATCAATCTTGACGAGAGATTTAATGCAGATATTCTCTTTCATTTTAATAGGTGTTTTCACAGGTAGCTGTAATGACAGTTTCTGCTGACAGAGCTAAGAGTGCAGCTGCTGTGGAGAGTTTCAGGCAGAAGGGTGTGTGGTTTTAGCATTTTTTGGGTGTGTTAAGACAGGTTAATCAGGTTACTTGTGGTAATTCTCTCAGAAGATATACTATATTTATACTTTTTTTTAAATTAATTTCTTGACCACCATCCATGTCCATAGCACAAATTCTCTTTCCTTCTCCCTCTATCTCTCTGTCTCTATTAAGCATTCCACTCAGACCTGCACCAAGGCTCTGAGCTCAAAAACACACTCTGACCGTGAGTGTGTATGTGCTTGTGTGTGCCTATCTGTGTGTGTGCATGGTGCGTGCCTGAATGTGTGTCAGCCTCAATTGCTGGAGCCTATCCAAGGTTTCCGTGGTGACCACACAACACAACGAGACAATCAGAGGCAAGCCCACGCAGCGCGGCGAGAGGACATTAACACAGGAACCGCGGGTCAGGGGGCAGAGGAAGGCAGGGCAAGACAGGGGGAGAGGAAGATGAAGAGGAAGGTGGAGGGAGGTGTTAGAACCACAGCAACAGGGGCGAGAGAGAGTGAGGACAAGGAGAGAAAGGAGAGTAAACAACAATAAACAATAACACAACCTTAAAGGCTACTTTAGGTCTCTCTCTTTCATGCCTGCAAGACATCAAGAGCTTTAAAGGTTTCCTGGCCCCAGGAGTGCCTGTGTGGTTTTGGCTGTACCTCACCTCTGTTTGTGTGTGTGTGTGTGTGTGTGTGTGTGTGTGTGTGTGTGCGTGTGAGAGAGAAGAGAGAGACTGTTAGTCAGAGATGGTCGCATGCGTGACTGAATCTGTGAGCAGCAGGGCTGCGTGAGGGTGCATGTTTGTATTTATGTATGTGTGTGCGTGTGTGTCTATGCATGTGTGCATGTGTGAGCATGCACACGCCCTGAATGTAACGTGAGAACGTGTGTGTGTCTTTTGAAATTCAACTGTTAGAAACTGTGTGTACGCTTGTGCATGTTTTCACTTTATTTTGTGTGTGTGTGTGTGTGTGTGTGTGTGTGTGTGTGTGTGTGTGTGTGCGTGTGTGAGCTTGTGTGTGGCTGTAGATGTGCACGCGGGTGCTCTCACATATCTCTGTCCCCCGGGATGACGCTAAAAATATGTGGCTCCTCAAGCCTTCTGGTGTCTGAGCAGCGTCTGTCTGCTCTCCATTGCCGTCCCTGTGGCCCTCCCTCCCCTCCGTTACTCCTGTTCCCTCCATTCCTCCCTCAATTACACCCTCTTCCAAACACACTACCTCAGCAAGCACACACACACACACACATACACACACACCAACTACACCCAGCTGTGTCCCTACTTCCACTGAGGATGACCTCTGCTCAGCCAGAGTGGAATAAAGGGATGCGAATGAAAAGAAGAATAAAAAGGTAGAGAGGAGTGAAAAAAGATGTAGGCACAGTATTTTGTGAGGTACAGAGTATTGCAGGTTAGATTCCAGCTTTAACAACAGTGTACGGTACATGTTGCATGTTGTTTGGTTTTTGCCTGTTTTCACCAAAAAACTGATTTTCATCTGGATTTTATTCGTCCTCATGCTCCCAAGAGGTGTTGTGTTTCCTGCTGCAATAAGACACTGGCCACTGTAATTTACGGTAAACATAGACCCCCTGTGACATGGCATAGCCCAGCAAATTGTATTATGATAGACAGTGGAGAAAAGCAAAAATTAGAGAAAATGCAAATAAGCTAGTAATTTGTACTAAAATCCCTCCAAGACGATAAAAAAGTTAATTTCAAGATTGTAATACAGTGTATGGCAAATACAGTGTTGAACCTAAAACAATTTAACTGCAAGTGCCAAATAATTAACCTCAATAACCACAAAGTTGCAAATAACAGTTGAAATATATAGTAGGTAATAAATATGTTGCAACATTTTTTTTTAAATCTGGATTTCTTTTCATCCAGTCACACAGTGTTGTAATATTGACAATAACCACTACAAATTCAAACACTTGTCTTTAAAAAATAAAAATCTGAACGCACGCTGTTCCGTCTATGGGACGGGACGGATGTTAGGAGGTAGCCACAAGTTCTTCTAGATGTTTTAAACACCAACCCTTAAACATATATATTCATGCCGTACATCGTTGGAAAGCTTAGATTGTCCTGATTCATTCAAGACCACTCACGACTTATATGGTTGCTCACAGCCGTAATAGTATTAGCGATTAGCTCGGCTAGCCCCTGAGCTAAGTAAGAAAAGCTATAATGCCTACATACCTTCAAAGTCTTCCCTTTATCCACAACGATCATCTTATGACTCAGTCTTGTGAAATATGAAATCCGTTTCCATAAAACCGAAATACTTTCCTCAATATGTCCATGTATTTAGTCCAAAACATAACGTAAAAACACAAATAACAAACGGTCCGTTTACGTCATTTCCTGACCTGCACGTCCATCTCAGAGTACACGTGACTAGACATGTGACCGACAACAATGACGACATGGCTTTGATTGACTGCTGTTCTAGCCTATGGAAATATTCGGTGAAATGAAGTTGATAACCTTTTAGCCAATAGTCCGAGGTTTCCAACGGTGTATGACACCAAAGTCCTTCTAAGGTCTCTGATGACACTAAGCTATTAGTTTGGCTGTCCATAAACAAACTCCAAGAGTTGAACCATATATCATTACGCACTCGGCATTTAGGTACACGGTTGGTTCTTCTTCGACTTGACATATGACTTATACCAAAATAAACAGATAGATAGATAGATAGATATGGCCAAACAAAAAAATATGGTTATATGTAATAATAATAATAATAATAATAATATTAATAATAATAATAATATGGCGTCAGCTTTCATTAGAGACCAAGATTTTGATTGTAGGCAAAGGGGATGTGAAGTTATAGGTGTTTGATTGTGGTTATACAGCTTTGGTAACCAAGTGTCCATTTGGAGTCTCCAAAAAGGACCTGAGGAAAGCGCATGGACATACCTGTTGAAAAATAATTCAGAAAAAAAAAAAAAAAAAATTCATCTTTTGGTCTTTTGACTCCAAATTTGGACTGCATGAAGCCAAGACATGTGGCTGTGGCCTCATTGTGTCTATATCCTGCTGAGAGGTCCCTGAATGTCTGTACACATGTCATTGTAAAGGCAAACCTATGGGTGAGTAAACAACCCCATCATTGTAACCTCTGCCACTCTTTGTCAGTAAGTCACAGAATCACACAGACACTTTTACAAGAATCCTGAGAGTGTTTCCTTTCCAATGATACCAGACACATCTCTGAGTCTCAAACTATGTGGGATCTGTGCTGCTCACAACTTGGGCATGTCGTTTAGGCTAACAGCATAAAAAACAGGGGCGTGTGTTAAGTGTTAGAGCTCCTAAGGAAATCTCGCCCTCTCTTTTTATCAGATGCTGGCGTATCAGAAGCATCTAGAAGGGCTGCCTCTGAGGATGCTGGGTCATCAGGGAGCGCACCAACCTGTGCAGGGCGTGGCCGGGTGGCTCAGCTCATGAAAACTTTTAGCGCTGAAAGCACTACAACCCCCACACAAACCTCCTCCCGCAGCATCAAGCCTCCTCTCCCCACCAAGCCCAGCCACTTGCGTCTAACGACCACACCTTCTGTCAGGTAATCCACATACACTGATGCACAGACGCCCACTCAGCTTCACGCAATTCAAATAAAGCCACACTGGTCAATGTCGGACTGACAAATGTGGAGCCTCAGCTTGTGGGCTAATGGGATGCAGAACTCCAAAGGTGGCTCTCACAAATGCTCACAACATTGCTATCACTCCCAAGGCACAGCAATGGAAATGCTTGAATGTAATGGTTTTCTTTCTAATGTTGGATGCTGCAGTACTGTAAACAATCTTTGTGGGAAAGTAATTCCAAAGTGATTGAATTTTCTTTTTGTATAACTTTCACTCATTCTACCTTTTATGTATTTGCCAGGGAATTGATGACTATCACATGTATTCACTCGCTGTTGATGCTTTCCACTTGTGGAAAAATACACCCTTGTCCTCACACACAAAGACTTGTACACCATATATTGTTTACTCTCCATTAGCATTATTTTCATTGCTTATAAGACAGTCTGCATTAGCTCATGTGAAGATACCCACAAGGTTCAGTGTTCTTTCTTTTATTTTCTGTCTTCTTGAACAAAAGAATGGGCATGGGTAGGCAGAATGGTTGAAATAAGGTACAGTAGGTCCTGCTTCATCTTGCTGTCTCCTCCCTGGGAGTAGTGTGGGTTGTTTATTTGTTGTCACAATGCAACGTATGTCTCTCTCTGCCACCTGGCAGTAGCCTCAATCCAACCTGTTGTGGACCAGTGACAGTGCCAAATGCCTTGTCTGTCTCTCCCAGTGGATCAAATCCTGGGAAGTTTGATAGTCAATACCAAATAAACCAGTTCATCTCTGTTTTACTCCTCTCCGTTTTCTCCGTACTCATTTAGAAATGTGTGGTTGTATGTTGTGTTTTTTTTGGGGTTTTTTTACATTATATATAGGGAGAAAGATGTTTTGTAATGGGATACACTACGACAATGCTCACTTTTCAATCTGAGACATCTAGTATCTTTGATATCAAGAGTGTATTGTGCAATTGAAGAAGCAATAAAACTGGTGTCTAAAGATCAATTTTTGTGTAATTTTTATAAACAATCTCTTGTCCTCTCTTTATCTGTTGCTTTCTGTATATGTGTCTCTAATATCCTTTTTTCAACATGTATTGTAGCTAGCAGAAGTCATTTTACAGTCAAATAACTACTGCATTACAATATTCTTTCAACTATAACCCACAAGACTGACATGTGAGCTAGCTAGTTCACTGAGAGTGTAAGTCATTTTTAAAATTCCAGCCTCAGCAAATAGACCTGCATGCTTCTTGAGGGCCAGTGTAAAATTTTAATTTTATTTTCAGCAGAGCTACACATCCACCCACACACTTGCTGTAACTGTGCTTAGACATCTCTAGTTTAATTTCCAGTAAGATTCTCCTCAAGCTCGCAAATGAAATTTAAATGTTTGTGAAGCATATTTTAACTTCTGTATCTGTAATTTCAATTGCACATTGTGGTTACCTCAGCTGGCTAATGTGTAGAAAATCTACACTGTACCAAATCTTTTCACTGGGGATGAATAAAAGCAACACTCCAACATTTCAACTTTCAGATGAAAGTAGGATAGTGCAGCAGTTTAAGATGAGACAGTTTTTATGTAATTGCAAAATTATACATTTCCTACTTGTGCCTGCCTTTTCAAAAGGAAATAGCTTAGAGAGCAAGAGACACACACTCATACACACACATGCATGCACACGTGTACACATAGACATACAAAAGACAAGGAGTATGGTAGTGTTTCATTTCGCTACAATGGCAACAGTTGAACTGTAATACAATCCACTGTTACAGCACGGCAGTCACTGTATTCTCTACATGGGGCACTGTGTGTGTGTGTGTGTGTGTGTGTGTGTGTGTGTGTGTGTGTGTTTAATACTTTTGCAATGGCCAAATATATTGTAATTTCTAAGACAATCAATTATTTTCTCAACAGGCCACAAACACACACTGTATTACCATCATTGCTGTATGTTTCTGTATCATTAAACAACACTCATCAAGGCAGCAGCTTGTGTGTGTGAGGTGCTTTTAATGTCTTTTTGAAAAACAACAGCAGCCAAAAAGGAATATTTTTAGGGTCAAATCCAAGGGTTGACTGTAGGCACATCCAGATGCAGGACACTCACTCTGCTTGACCAAAACAATAACTGTTAAAATAGCATGTAGATTACAGCTTGTCATAACTTGAATTCAGAAAGTCACAATAATTGAAGATGTATGAAAGCTAGTTTCACTCATTAATTGTATTTTGCCTCTTCAGAGCTAGCAGAAAAATAGAGCAGTAGAGAAAAAAATTGTAGCCCCATTCAATGTAATAGAGTTGTACAATGAAGTTAGGAAAATGTCAAAGCACATGCTTCATATGTCATGCTCATGTGGGGTTGTGTCTTGTTCTCTTCTCCAGTACACATATCCCAGCTGGGGAAACATATTTCAAAGTCATGCTGGTGACTCTTGTACAACCATTACACTGCTGCTGCTCACTGCTCCTGATGGAGTGCAGCTAAAAACCAGTTTTAACCTAAATGTTTTTTAATTGTCATACAGTATGCAAAAAACATTACTTTTTGAGTGAAATACTTATGTACCCATACACTAAGATAATATGTAATTATTTTTTTAAAAGATTGGTCAAAAGGCTCCATAGACACAGTAGGAAAAGGTTTCCAATGCTACATTGAGGTTCTGTGTCATTTCACAGCTAAAGAGATAAGACTCAGGAGAGAAAGCATGCATTGCAAACAACACACAGCTGTACAAATATACATATATGTTGCTGTACACATGTGGGCACACATAGAGGTAGGCACCAATGTCTACTAGACTTATGCTCACTTACAAAGTAGCCTACATCATGCAACAGTCCACAGGGAAACGAAGCCCACATGTCCAAGAGCACATATAGGCTACACATACAGTAATGTTTACAATCAAATGACTCATCTTCAAGACCCAAAATATAACATATCATGGAACATATGAGGCTCTGCTATACACACACTGTAGATATTAGTGCACCACTGAAAATTTGCTGAAGCACGGAACTGTGAGTTGCCGCCTGGATCTCTGTCTCCCAATGAGCCCAACAATGGCTGTGGCTGTTCTCTGATGCGCAGAGACATCGTCGAGCAGTTTCCAGGAGATATCTGTGGCGAGTCCCTTGGTATGCCTACCCCTCACGCCCCCCCCCCCCCCACCCCCATCCCCTCCACCCTACACACTTCTTCTCTTCATCCACCGCGCCTGGCCACTGCTGTCGTCAGGGCCCTCCGACGGCAGATAAAAAAGAGGCTGTTGTTGTCTCCTTGCAGGAGAGATGGACGTCTGTTTCTCTCTCTCTCTTTTTTTCTGCCTCACTCGCTTCACACCGACAGAAGGGGAAGTGAAGGGGGAAGAGAGAGAGAAAAAAACAACAGTGTAGAGGAAAGAAAGACAGCTATACCGCGTGCTGTGGCGTTCCACCACACCACCAATAACCCCTCCACCTTCCTTCTCCTCCTCCACTACCACCAGCCCCATCCACAGCACCCCCAGTAGAGAGAGAAAGAGCGAGAGAGGAGAGAAGAGAGGGGGGCCAGAGCCATGTGATACGGAGAGCATGCGGGCACAGCTTCACCCCCAGGCAGAATGAACGGGGGCCTGCTGTGTCTCTCCTGCATGATTAATCTGGCTGAGGGGCAGGAGGACTGCCACAGCCCTGCCTGCATTAACTCCCTACTTTCCAGGTCCGCATGAACACACACACACACACACACACACACAAACTCACACACCAGCAGTAGACCCATGGTCAGACACAGGTTTACATACTAGAGCAGTGTACGTGCAGCTAGTAAAGAATAGTGACTGGCACTGAAGTGGATTCCTATTGAGGTATCAGATTCTGGCCCCATTAAGTTTAACTGTATACTTGTCTTTTGCCAAGGGCAGCGTCTCACTGTCATTTATGCACTGACACGACACTAATCCTTCTGCATGTCGTTAAACTGAAAAGAGCACCACGATGTGAGGCCGTTCAACAGTGTTGGTTTCTAGGTAGTTCTGGGTTTCTGTGACTCATCCTCTCATGTGACCTCTGTCTCCCAGGCAACATTGTGGATGTTTGCTGGTGCCGGTCTTTTGTGTAATTCATATGAGGCAGATGGTCCAGGAAATGTGGCTTACTCTTCAAAATTCTCCCAGACAAAGAGTATCTGGCATGTGATGGTCAAATTTTCAAATCACCATGACAGCTTCTCAGGATTGCACAGCAGGCCTGTCATATTGTCTCACAGTATTACACTCAGCTAATGTAGACATGATACCGGAAAATAATGTACACTGTAACAGTCCCTCCCACGGTTGGCAGGACTGATTTCTTCCATAGACTGTACTGGAATGTTTTAGCCATGAATTGCACTAAAGCAGGAAGTGTTGTGAAGACTCTGTGTTGTGCAACAGCAGAGGCCGAGCATCAAAAGGCAGGCAGAGGGTTAACATCCTGCAGTCCGCTCCACATTAACTGGAAAGGAATGAAGTGTCAAGCATGTTTTCACCACAGCAAGACGGTCAAAACCCTAACCCCTCCTCCTCCCACCAACCACTCACCCCTCAAACCTTCTCCCCCACATCTCCCACATGCCTCCCACTCCCAACAACCTCCCACAGCCATGACCAAATTATTTTCCAGCCTCCCGAGATTTGCCTCGCCAGACAAAAATCTGCAGCGCAGTCCTGATTCAGTGCACAAGCACACTCAGCCTCCCTCGTCTCTCGATGCCTCTCTGCCACCCCCAAGAAAATAGGTCTTCTTTTTTACAAACTTTGCCTCTGTTGAGATGGTTCTTTTTGTTTTTACTTGACAGATGTAAATTACTACCCGCTCAATACTTTGAACAAGAACTTGTTAAAATGCCATGTTGTGCAAGGATTAAATGAATGCACAGTATCTATAGACAGGTATGGTGCTGATACAGGTGCTCTGGATTGAGCGGGTGAATGAAAGTATTGAATGAGCAGAGACAAGAAGAGGGAGGAGGCACAAGACAGAGAAAGAGGATGGACACTCAATGATTGAGAGAATAAGTGAAATGGGGAGTAGAATGAGAGTGAAGAGAGACAGAACGAGGGAGGGAGAGAGAAAATAAGCCCCACCAGTGAGCAGGCCACACAGCCCTGCCAAACTGCTTGAAAAAAAGCCCCCTCTGTTTTATTTATAGTGCGCAGTATCCATGGCAACCAGAGAGGTCAGGCAAGCTGGGCCTGCGCTTCACCCTGCTCTGGGGATTAGGATTTCACAGAGGTTCTCAGATGTGAGGAAGGTGGGCTAGAGCAGCTCGCTGCTCGCCAACGCAGCCCTCCTGCCTTTTGGTGAAGTCTGGGCCCTGTGAGGGAAGAGAGGGGGAGCAGCAGAGAGTCATGGGAATACTGTGGGAACGGTGGTTTGTGGTGATGAGGCTGGGAGGAAGGGGACTAGCACGGAGGGGAAACATACACGCATGTTAGCAGTTGCATGCAGAGGCTGTTTTGATTAGGTGCCTTCTGTCACACAAAGGCTCATTACAGTTTTTTTGGGTGGTTTCTTACTTAGCGTGAAATTCAGAAAGGTCAATAAGTTCATGGTAAACTTTCCCTTTTGACAAGATACATCTGTTAAACACAACTCTGGCAATTGAAAATCACAGAATACATAAAAAATGTTTTGCTTTGGTTATATTAAAGATTGCTTTGTCCTGTACTCACTGATACTCTCAAGTTTGCCAAACATTTTCTAAGAATTGAGTCTAATTTACTTTTTCCCCTTTTCTAAATTTTGTGGGCTTGTTATTTTCATCCCATGAAAGACTCCTTCCAAAACAGCTAAGCCAGTTGGAATGAAGTGTTGGGAAGAGAGAGGTAGGGCGAGGGAGTTAGAGAGGAGATGAGGAAAAAGCTGATTGCCCTCCAGGAAATGCATGGTGTGACTACAGCAGAGACCTCCAGATTCCTCCTGGGGCAGAGGACGTGCGTTGCTAGGAGATGGTTCTTGGGCTGGTGTTGCCATGCATAGATGCTGTTGCCTGCCATGCTCTGATGTGCAGAAGGACAGGGATTTGATATTCTTTCAGGGAGCATGTGTGAAAGGACCTAAAGAGCCACGGAGAAAAAAAGTGGTTCATCTTCATCATAAGGGACTAGTAATGACTTCCCCTATCTCTAGGGGGCACCCTCAGCACCTGAGTCACAGGACTAACAGAGCCAGCTTTTCCCCCTTGGAACTGTGACCAATCTAACATTTGTGGTTGCCAGGAATAGATGTCACAGGCACATGATCATTGTAGCTGCCACAGAGGTGGTCAGTTTGCCCTCTTTGGGTTCATGAGGGAGATGGAGGACGTGTCGAGGTGCAAAGGCAAGGAATCATTAACAATGCTTTCAACTGCCTAATGGCTACTGGCTTGGTTGCTAGAGTGGAGGGCTGATCCATTTTAGAGAAGAACCAAGCTAAGTTTATGCAGCAATACTGATGCACATTTGGGACTGGAGTAAACTATTGCAGAGCACAATAAGATGTGAACATTTTGAAGCTTAAACAGTTGGAGTAACAGACAACCTTTTTCTACTCTACATCAGCTCAATACCAAGCATGTCGTTCCAGCAACTTGACATAAAGACACAGTTCAGAGATCAATGAAGGACAATGTTTGCCGTTATTCAGATAACAGAAAAATGTTCCCACACATACTTGAGCATGAATGTATACACATAGTGAGAGATAACACACAGTGACAGCTTAGGCAGTTGTTTCATTCAATAAAATAATCATTCAGGTGAGTAAAAACCTTGATATGTGAATGTGAACTGTTTTTAATTTGTCCAGTTTTCCTACCATTTGTGGATGAAATGAAATTACTTTTAAACTGTGTGTATTGCACAGATTTCTATTGTTAATCAATGAATTTGGAGCTTTGAGCTTTTTAAACCCACAGATCAAGGAAAGTTCACTCCTGTAAAGCCATTAAATTACATTTTTATGTCCCATTATATTTCTCTGCAACTTTCTTTCTTTCTTTCTCTGTTACTTTTTCACCCTCTCAGCCATCCCAGAGTGTGCAAGTTTGTGATTTGATGTCATTGGGACCCATTTCTTTTGCTTTTTCCCAGATAACAGAGCATTCAAAACACATAAAAACAACATACATTCTTTAACAGTATAACAATCTAAATTTAGTGGAAGCTGTGAGGGCATTTGAGAAATCCAAAATAGGGGAGCTAGCACAGAAGTGGAGTGAATAATGAATATTTAAATACTTTGAGACTGAAAGAAATCACTATTACCCTCTATTTGTGTTTAGGCCTTATCAGCGATGTCATGCTCTATATAAAATTATATTTAGGTGGTAACAGAATTACTACAGGGCCTATTATATAGACACATAAGGCTGCTATAAGGTATGACGTTATCTTCATCTTGCACAAGGGAGCCTTACAGTGTACTAATATGTCTCTAACACTGCACCGTACTGTAGCAATGCAGATACAATATACTTTGTTTCTCTGAGCATGACTATGTACTATAGGGTGTAATGATATTTACACTCACCTAGGTTCACGGGAGCTGAATTATATTGCACATTACTGCAAATAGGTTTTCAGGGGAGTCAGTATGCCAGAGTAAGTAGCGAGACAAGTCCTTCAATCAGAGCAACCAGGTTCAAGCCCCTCCATTGACTCATAGAACATCTGCCCCGGGCTGCTGCTCTGCTGCTGACCCTATAGTCTGACCTCCCTGTGGAAGAAAAGTTTACTCTCCAATCTTATAAATTCATTGATTTATTTAAGATGGTGTTAAGAAATGAAAATGCCAGATATACAAATGCCACATAGAGTTAAAAGAAACATACATTTCTGTTTTGCAGTTGTCAATGGTTTGTTACTTAAACACAAAAACAGCAAGCTCTGGGAAGCTTGAACAAGTGTTGCATTTTGTTGTTCTCAACAGCTGGTAGTGGGTATAGATGTTTATTCCTGGGAATAATTCACTCCAGTGCACAGGAACTGATATGTTACCAGAAGCAACAACAGCAGTTTGTTAGAAATCAATAGAAGAAGACTTCAGCAGTTTAAAGTCAGTTTGGTTAAACAAATTAAAAAAGTAGTACTCACAGAAACTTTTACTTCATTAACCAACATTACATTATAACGTGAAACTCATGTTATAACGTGGCTGGTGTGGTAGCAGTATGTAGTGTGTCCTAAGTGTTGTGCTGTGTGGCTGTATGAACAACATTCCTAAATTTAGTTGCAATGTAGTTTAGCATTGAAGAGTTATGGTCTGTTAAAGTGCATCAGGCCACACTTTCAAGAGAAAGGGTTACAGAGAAAGAGAAAGAGATACCCAAAAATGAGCTCTTAAGTTCTGTTCAGGGTCATCTAATTATGGTATGTGCCAAGTTTGGTGAAGATCAGATGAAATATGCACCAAAAGAAGCAGAAATGGGTTTACCAATCAAAAACAGCTAAAAGTTATTTTAAAAAGAATTGTCCTAAAATAGCTTTATGTTTTGCTGTTGATATGATTCCTGTGGCTGAAAGTATGCAGAAGTAGTTAGCAACCAAAAAATGTACGGAAGAAAAAAGAAAGAATGAAGAGCAAAGATAACAGTGTGAGAGCTGCACAGCAAGTAAACAAGAATTTCATTAAACGGTGCTGTAAAAGTGTCAGATATTCCTACAAAAATCAATCAGCAGCAATAAACTTGAAAAACTTTGAAAGGACAAAGAACTGTGATATCCTGTTTGTCCAAAACTTTTATTGAGTGTTTATACTTTTTTCTACTCAGACTGCTGATCAACCAAGACCAAGAAATAATGTTGCAAGGCAGCATTTCCACATGTGAATGCTCAGATTGGGCGAGGGGTGGGGGGGGGCAGAGGGGTTAGGGTCCAAGGGGCAGCAAGGTGACGCAGATCCAGTTACTGAAATACACACACAAGGTCTTTTGTGCATCCAGTCTCTCTGATAAGTAGAGCCCCTCATATCTGCTCTTACTCAACTCCATGGAAGCAACCTGATACTGATACTGCAGCAGCGGTGGACGGATTCTCCAACATCTTTATCATTTCAATGGATTCAACACCCAACCAGGGGGTTTTCTTCACCCCTTTATTCCTTCTTCAACTCAGACCAACTACACTTGACTACAGTCTACTCCAACTTAAATATTTGAATATTGATGTTTTTTGTAGTAAGACTTCTCTTTTTAATATCTCTATTTTTTATTAATAATTTCATAAATATATTTATGGGGGACTGATATTCGAAATGAGTAAAAGTGGATACAGAGGAGAAGTAATGCTGCAATACACACATAGCTGCCTTGTTTAGTTTAGTTTTAGTTTTTAGTTTTTTAATTAGGCTGTTATTTTTCTACTATTTCCTGTTTAATGTTGGTCATTAAAAGAGACGACATTGCTGCAATATATTTACATATTGCAATCTACATCTTCATAAGTGTTACATATCTAGAGTTTCTTAACTTGTACTAGAATGCAGAATCTAGTTGTGAATGTTATTCAGTTGTTCAAATAAATTTAAATCACACACAAACACTTGCAGATCAAACTGATCTTCAAATTTAGTTGATTTAGAAGATTTTCATGCACATTTTCTGCACACAATGTTAGAAAACATTTAGATTTGATCAATACTGTTGTCTACAGACACTGCATAATGGATCCCTTTTCACAACTGCAACCAAAAGTGTTGTTTTGAGTGTTGCTTAAGTGTGTGTGAGCTGCACAGCAGTAGGTGGCTGAACATTACCTGTGTAGACTGATGAAGGACTAAAACTGCAGCTGCACTGCTGACACCTTGCTTTCCTCTAAATTTGAGGACTTATTCAAGCATTTTATTGTCATTTCTACACCTTGCCAAATTAGTCTATGGGTTGACTTATACATGAAAATTAACACAACTCATTTCCTCCATTGTTCACTTGGCTGCATGACTTTAGAGTGAGATGATCCCTTTTTCTGTTTAGTTTTGGCCAAAGCTCCTCTGTGTTTTTCTTTCTGTCCATCGCTCTTGCTGGTGTTGTCCAGCCATTCTGTTGATGTCTCTCTCTGTTTTGCTCATTTTACTTTTTCCTTTCCCAGCTCAGGGTGCTCAGGGACTTGTGTTAGTCTATGGAGGCAGGCTGTAGCCAGCACTGTGAGGGGCTCAACTTGGTTCTGCTCTGGTTCTGGTGCTGGCTGACCAGCAGGCCCTGCGGCTCATGCCCAACTCCAGGACGGGCAGTAGTGGAACGGACAAAGGACTTCATTCTCTACGGGGGGAGAAGGGGAGGGTGGTAGGATGAAGGGGGCGTTAGGAGAGATGAGGAAAGCGAGAGAGGAAGGGGGAGGCTGGCGAGCCCAGTGCAAGGGGTCTTATCCTCCCGGCTCAAACACATGCCACCAGCTGCTGCCCCCTTCCTGTGCTTTCATTAAAAAGCTTCCCTGTGCTCCGCTGGGTAATCCACATGCTTTACTGAATAAGTGTGAGGTAAATACAGTATGTCTATCCATTTTTCTGCCTCCATAGTGTCTGTTTTGCCATGTCTTTCTCTTCGTTGCTCCCTGTCTCCCTGTCTCTGTTGGGCAGTGGAGAGCAGTCCATTCTCTGCATGTGTGTGTGTGTGTGTGTGTGTGTGTGTGTGTGTGTGTGTGTGTGTGTGTGTGTGTGTGTGTGTGTGTGCGCGTGTGTGTGTGTGTGTGTGTGTGTGTGTGTGTGTGTACCTGTATGTGCGCCCATGGATTCTGTCAGACTCTCACTGTTTCCAGCTCTCAGCCCAGAGCCAAGGCAAGCATTGCCAGAGGGAGTGCCTGCAATGTAGGGCGCCCAGCAAGCTGGACGCAGGCAGAATATCAACGCCACACGGCAGACACTCCTCCCAGCAGCCCACCTGCTGACTTACGTGATCCAAATGTGAGGAGGGGGGGGGGGGGATTCTGTGGAGAGAAGGTATTGGGGGAGGATAGGCTGCAGGAAATTGCCAGGTAGTTTCCAGACCCACTTCCCTGTGTTGCGCCCAATTAATCAGGGCTACATCTGTGTTGGATGGACCTCTACCCCAAGGGGAGGGGGTGCAGCGCAGACATTTGTGTTTTGTCTGTATGCGCACATTTGTCACACATTTTATGTTTCTGTGCATGTGTGTATGGGTGTATGTGTGTGTATGCTACCTGGGAGAGTGCATGGTGTGTGTGTGTTTGATGACAGAGGAGGGAGTGATGGGGGCTTTGTGAATTTTTTGTGTATTTTTCAGCAAAGACGGCAGGAGGTTGCTGATGCTGGGCTTATTCCAGCCTTGCAGTCAAAACTACAGTCATGGACAACCTTGTCTGGTCCACTGTCCCCCTGCTTGTACATATTATTCTCCTGGTTTCCCCCTGACCCCCCTATTCCCCTAACACACATACACACACATGTGTGCACACACACTCTTCTCTGCTTTGCCCAGCCTTGCTAGGAAAAGGATCATTTTTCAGCACCTGTGTAGCTGCCTGTATGTTTACTTCCTGAAGCTTCTGGCACACCTGGACCTGAGCTACCCCTCCTTCTTTCATCTCTGCTCTCCAGTTTTTTTTTTCTCTTCTGTTCTTCTCCTGTTTGGCTGTTATGTCTCCAGTCTCTTTCCAGGTCTATTCATAGGAATAACAAATATGAAATTGAATAATATGAGGCCATTGAGTGTCTAAGTTTTCACAAAGAGAACAGCAGCTTTTGCTAGTTGTTGTTGTTCTTACAAGAATCTGATTGGCTACACAAAAAAGTAAGTCTTAAGTCTTTTGTAAGGCAATGTCTGCAATTTGGGTAATTCAGTGCTCCATCAATTGATTAAATCTGGCAATAAGATCATTTGACTCCACACAATAACACTATGAGGACAGGCCTATCATGTCTTGGTGCGCATTAATGCAAGCGTGTGTGTAGCTCAAAATCCTGTGTGGAGGCCTGGCATAGTGTGGTGCAGTGCAGAGTGGAGAGGAGAGACAGCTGCCCTGACAGATGCCGGGAGGCAGGACCCCACTGGGAAGCAGAGGGAGGGAGCTGGCACTGTCTCACCCCAGCGGAAACACCATAGGCTACAGAGGAAGTGGGCAGGGGGACAAACCAGGGGCTCAGTGTGTGTGTGTCTTTGTGTGTGTATGTGTGTTTTGGATCTACTTTAAGAGGACCTTGGCGGTTAGTCATGTATGTATATATTTACATCTGATGCACACACAAATATATACAGTACATACAGTATATGCAGTCAAACCAAATAAGACAGGCTGTAAACTCCATGCTGTGCCCATATCAATCTGACCTACTCTGTTTGTGATATGTGGGAATAAGAGATTGATGGGTCTATTTACAGAACACATTTAGCTACTAACTTCTATTAACTTCTAAAATAATGCACTCTACACTGTAGGTACTTACTTCATAGTTTTCCCATCACAATGCGTTCAGCTTGCATATATATGTTTGTTTAAATGGGGTCAAATTATGTCTTGTTGAATGAGGAATCAGGTAAGTTTTAATTTTTAATCAAAAGTCTAAACCTTTCTCTCTTTAATGGACATCCTCAGTAAAAGAATGACATGTAAGTTTGACTGGAGGGGGAGAGTATTGGGTTTTTTGTGGGTTTTTTTAGGGCTGTCAAAGGATTAATTTTTTTAATTGAGATTAATCGCAGAATTTCCATAGTTAATCACGATTAATCGCGTTTTGAATTGCATGTTTAAAATCCTGTTATTTTACATTTCAAGGCAGTTTTAAGCCCATAATGTAAAGCATTTCTTACCAGAGTGTCTTAACTGGGAATCAATCACGGCTCTGCTGCGACTCCCACACTCCAAAATGGTCCTTTGGTGGAGCTGAGGATCGCTTGGCTGCACCTGGGTGTTTAGCGTGGAGGTGCTAACTCAAACTCGACGTACTCCGGTGGTAGTTAAACTCCGTTTGACACAAGTTGCATTTTATTTTTGACTTGTCAACTGAACCGTCTCCAAGTTTTTTAAAGTTAAACAGCCGTTCAAAAGTCCAGTAGCTCTCTTACTTTCCATCACCGCGGTAGGTTTACTGCAGGAGGCCACTTCAAAGCATAGCGCTACAGCTAGAGGAGCCGTCTACGGGTGAGTAGAAGGGACAAAAAGGCTTTACATTAAAATGCGATTAAAAAAAGTTAACGCGTTATGGATTGCATTAATCTAATCGCGATTAACGCGTTAACGCTGACAGCCCTAGTTTTTTTTTAAACCTGATATGATCCTTTAATGTCACATATACACTAAGTATACACACTTGTTTTCAGCCAATATAAATAATCTCAAATTAATTAAGTCAACTCACGAAATCTTTGAGCAATAATCAAAAGCATCCGTTGAAACTCACTATATGTGGCACACTGCAAGGCTGAGGTTTGAGGCAACGAGACAGGAATTTACATTTTACCACTGAGATGGGTGACGTTAGGTCATACCTTCTTTGGAGGGCAATAAAAAATGCACCATGACCTGATCTGTAGTCTGTATGAGCTAGTACACCAGGACAGAGTTCGTACTTGGTCCATATAGCAGTGGTTTGTGCCTCACCTTATGTATGCAACATTATTTTATGTATTCAAACATTATTCTTTTGACTTTTTCAATGGTTTGTGATGTTGCAAAGGCCATATAAACAGACTAAATTGCTTTTGTTTAATTTATGGCACTTAATGTAGTCCATAACCAAAACATGATTAAAAGATTTTGCAAATTGAGTGAAATACAGAAATATCTGTTTTAAAGGATGATTAGTATTGGCCATACAATTTTCCAGTTTATATCCAATGACTTCCTAGATTATTTGCAAGTACAAAACAATTGGTTTAAATAAACTTAAACTATTCTTCTCATAAAACACAATACATAAAACAATATTAAGCAATGACTGTGATGATCATAAAGCTGTGAATTTAATTTAAATTGATGGGATTCCCCTGCAGCTGCTGACAGTCAGCTGATGTAAAGGATCCACACTGACGCAGTAGTATAACTCAGATGATTCTCAGCAGATGGTACTAAATTTAGCAGTAACGATGGAAAATCCAGATAAAGTGTTACACTTTTTAACTAATCAGATTACAGAATTATTTCTCTTCATGCTCAGTTGTTAGTGATGGGTCAGACAGATTCTACTACTCTAGTCCAATCATTGTATTTATCTTACATTAGTGAACCAGTTCCAGTCACTTGCAGAAAATGGATTTGTCTTTAGAAATGTTCCTTGCAGCTGTATTCTCTGTACTCTTGCATCACAACCAATTAATAGATGGATGAATGAAACCCTTAGAAGAACAGAAAACCATAAAAACAGCATAGTAAAACTTTAATAATCTAACTATAGTGCAACTATGACTATGTGTCTAAGATGTAAGTCCCAACAAAAGTAGACTCTTATATTTTTCACAAAATACATTTTAATTAATACTTTAATTGTATTTATATAGCAAGAGGTGGCATACATAAGTCAAGTTGTACACATGAGTTTCATGTTATAAATATGATATGCTAACATCCTAAAATGATGATGATTTTCATGTATTTTGATACCTACTTTTGGAGAAAAAGATTCCCCATTTTTAGGTCAACAGAAGTATATGTTTTTCCACATATCGCATGCTCTGCATAAACATTGTGGTACAATTTACATTACATTAATTATACATAATAATTAAAATGATTACACACCGAAATGTCATGGAATAGATTAACATGCATTTTAGTCTCATGTTATCTAAGTAACTCTTTCAACATTGCTTAACACTCACACAGGCACACATATTGACATGAAATATACACATATGCACTCTTTCAATTTCTTCTTCCTTAATTTTATTATTGTGATGTGTTCCTGCATGTGTGATTTTCTCTTGTTATGACTCCCTGACTCTACCATGTACCACACATGTACCAGTGGTGAATCTGTCTCACGACCTTTGAATAGGTAATAGTATTATTTTGGGTGCTAAAAAGAATGATGAGATAAAAGTGTTGCTTCAGTATAAAATTAAAGCTTTAAACCACTACTTGTGTATTTTGGTGCAAATATGACCACTTGAAACATATTGAAGATACAGGTGGAAAGAAGAGAGTGTATGATGCAGGACTGCTGTGAGAACTCTCTGTACGCATTTTTTTTTTTTTTACATTTTGTTCACTGTAAAAAAAAAATCATAATTAAAATCCATTGTAACTGACATCATTAACATGAATTCCAGCTAATAACACGTTGCTGTGCTATGCAAGGGAGGGAAAAATACTTTCAAGCCCATTGTTTGTAATACTTACTTGAAATATCTAAAAAAAAAATCAGTACAATTTGTCAAGATTCACTATAATGCTATTAAATATTGGAAAACTACAATGAGTTGTGAAATACAAAGGATAAAACCTTACAGGGTAGGTAGGCTATTGTCAGTTTTTTTTATGAATATAATGGGAAGCGAACTGAAATATGACTCTTTCTGTATCTAAGTCTTCTTCTGTATCTAAGCTTTTTAGTAATATGAATATACACTTACTGTACTTTTACCTTATAGACAGTATAACCCTTTACATTTTTTAATCCACTGCAAATATTCTGTTGTATATGAATAGATACATTTTTCTATAACATTTTATACAGTACCAGTCAAAAGTTTGGACACACTTTCTCATTGATGTGAATGGGAAAGTGTCCAAACTTTTGACTGGTACAGTATAGAAAATATACTGTTTTTCACTTTCACCAACATGCAGCGCTCAAAAAATGGGTCAAATTTCTTTGATACAGTTTACACTCTTTTAAACCTTTCAGTCAGGAACACTCACACTGTGCACAAAAGGTTGCACAGTTTACATGTGGGTGTAACGTGCTCTACTCTCCAGGATGTTCTCTATACGAGTCATCTGAGTCTTTGAGAACACCATTAACACCCCAAAGACATATTGTTCACTTTTCATGAAGATATTGAAGCTCAGCTACGACGCACATAAACAAATGATTGCAATATTATTGATTATTAAAAAGGAAAAAAGTGGGTGACAGAGAGTCTATATAGCACAAACACTAACAAATATTAGTAGAAGACAGGACAGCAGGGATGAATGAAGAGGTGGCAACACGTCTGTCTGAGGAGTGGTTCAATAGTTTAACATCAAGAATATACAGCATGATCTTCAGCTATTCACACTACTCATTTCATGCTGATGAAAGCAAAAGCAGCACTTTCCAGTATTTCACTCTTGTGTCAAACTTCTTAGTTAAATTTGTTTGAAAAAGGTGTCTCTTTTGCATAACCGGTCAAATTCTCAATTTGATTGAACTATATGTAATCCATTCACAATCCATTGACAATACTGTAATATAGACTATATTACATTGCACAATGAGAGAATACAGAATGGGAGAGGGTGACTGTGTGAAGCTACTGCACACACACCTACATAGATAGTTGATGTGGTAAAGTCAGATTTTTAGCATACTGACATAACATAGACGGTCAAAGTGACGATTGTAACCATGGCAAAGTACTTCAGGTGTGCCCACACTGTTTATCAAGTTGTTAAAAAGGTTTTAAAAAATAGACAGATTTAATGATTTTGTGGTCAGATAGCAGCAGGTGGCCTCTCTGGTCTGAGCTGCACAGGCAATAGCACAGCTCATAGGCAGCTGCTTGCTCCGTGTCACCAACCAAAGACTCAGAGTACTTTGAACAAAGTACAAAGCATTGATTGAACTTTTTATCCTTCATCTTGGGTAAAATACAGTCAGAAGATCGAAATACTGTACCCAAAAAACAAAACATCATTTTCATTTATGGACTCAAGAAATGCTGTAGCTGTTTTGGTACTGATTGGGTTTTTTTTTGTCTTATTGATTGTTGATTATATTATTGAATCTAATGATATAACTAACATCTAATGATGTTATATGGTCATAATAATGACTGAGCAGTGACTGAGCATGGAGTTCTCTTCTTTGTGAAGACTTAAATTTACAACACGTCCTCCAAATTAAACATCACCACCATACTTCACATAATGATTTTTTATGATGTGACCCAAAGGTTGAGGTCTGGGAAGGGTTTAGGGACAAAAACCTCTTATTTAGAGTTAAAGAAAGATCATGGTTTGGATTAAAGTAACTTCCTTAAAGTTAACCTTTGTCATCATGGCAACAATTGTAGTCATGGATTTTAGAAAAACTGCCCCAACTCATAGTTGGAGGCAGGAAGCGAACAGCAGTCCCCTAGATGTTATCGGAACTGCGCCACTTCATAATTACTATGGCTGCTACATTGAGTCTGCAGTGTGCAGAAGACTTAGGCCGGAGTTATACTTGCTTTTAATGATGTGTGTGCATGCATCTGATGGCTGCCTCGCCAATCCTGCATCAGTTTGGAGCGTTGGAGCACAGAAATTCATGCTATGCATCCACAAGATGCAATATGCGCATGAACAGTAGGGGCAGTGTAGGGGTGTGACAGGATTGGATGTCAGGAGGGACGTCAGGAGCGACAGCAGCTGCGTTTTTTGTGCTGTGATGTCAGAATTAACAAAATAGTCACCTCCTCAAGTGTTGCTATGTTTATTGTTTACCTCATGCAAATCCAGAATTTCTATTTCTATTTTTAATTTTTAATTACATCTTTTCTCCGGTATTCCCTCTGGTGGATTCATCCAGTAACACGCAAAGTACAGAGACAAGTACGTGGACAATTCCATTCCCAATGCAGGCAGCTGTCTATGTCAATGTGTGGTTAAAAATCAAATACATCTCCAGCCTAATGCAGTTACAGGCCCTTCACAGTGGGAAGTGTTGCCATGATAAGCCGCACTGTCTGGGCCATGTTCAAAGTCCACATGGTCACTGCAGCTGTTGTAGTACTGATATTGGTGAACAAACAAAATATTAAAGATCCACTCAAGACATGTTTTAATATATAGATATAAGATATGTATAAAAGACTGTACTTTGAATGATGATTTGTGTCTTGAGTTTTTCCACACATAAAGTTCAGTTATCTCTTTGAGATTCTTAAAATGACATCTCTTCCTTCTCCCTCATTAAAAATGCCTGAATCTATGAATATGCAAGCATTGTTTATTTTAAAAAATGAACTGCTGGACAGAAGATGTCTCCTTCTTAACTGCAAAATCATGTTTTTCAGTGTATGTGTACTGGAGGTTTGAAGTTTCCACATCACATTTATATCAGTTGAATAGAGGACCAGGATTGGCTCCAAACTAGTTGTGATATCACAAATCCTGCTTAGATACATGCGTTATACTCAGATTTTCAATGAGGACCAAAACTCTTTCCATTTTCACCAGATGAATGTGAAAACCACCAGTGTGATCAGTGAAGCTCAATTATCCAACTGAAGTTACCAAAAGCAAAACACATTTTTGAGTGGAGGAATAGCACACTGTTTTACACAATACAATAAAAATTATAGAATTTAGTCAGCAGCAGCCAGGCACCTGAACAAAATTTCAGTTCCAAATTCATTGCTGTGCCTGTAACTGGTCTTTGTTGGTATCCTTTGTCTGAAAGGCCCCTGACACCCACATCCTTGCGGCAGAGCTGTGGTGGTAATCCACACACTCAATGGCTCCCTCAAACTGTGCTTCCTCCTTCCCCCTGTTCCTCAGACACAGCAGTTGACAGTGTAAGAAGTCCTTAGAGAGCCAATCCACAGAGACCAGTACCATGGAGGCAGAGCCCACAGAGAGTCACAGTGACAATGTCCAAGTACAATGTGTCTGTTATATTCATCCATGTGTGAGGAGCTAACGAAGGGGGATCTAATGAGGTGTTTGTTTCTCAAAGGGGCATCAATAAAGGCACAGTGCTGGGAAAATATGTGTAAATACTTGACATTTTGGGAAATATGCTTATTCGCTTTCTTTGAGAAGTTGTGCTTCTTTACAGCGTGGGTGCATGAACATTCAATAAATCATAAACTGTGCTGGTGAACAGCAATGTTGTCCTGTGTGTCAGACTCAGACATAGTGTGACACAGATGCTGGACATTTTCACAATTTCAGGTGCGATCCTGGCAGGATGTCAAAACATGACTCATGCTGACTCATTCTTTTGCTCTTTATTCTGTCATGGTCTGTAGTGGGAAAGAGACAGAGCGCAGATATCACGTTGCATCAGCCTCATGAGCTAATGGTCACTCATAGATCAAGTACAGAAAAAATGTAGGCCGTGGCTTCACATTTCAAATTTGGCAAGACTAGTCAGGTTCAGACACTGGTACGGGTCGATCTATTCTCTACTGAGAAATGGAAACATTGGTTGGTCAGAAACTGAAGTTGCCTAAAGTACTGCCAAAGTCACAGTCAGTCAAAGCAATAGTAAGCAGCTTAATGTTAAGGATAGACAATACCCTATAATTACATTTGATCAGAAAACATTACTGATTTTAATAATTAGTGCCCATAGTTACAAAGACAGATGGTATACAAATCAAATTTGTCTTTCAACCACAACTTTTTGTTTTTGCAGTTCAGGTTATTTAATCCAGAGCACAACAGACTTCCTGTCAGAGGACTTTGTTCCTTGAGTTTCTTGTCTCAGGCATTTCTTCCTCCCAGCCTGTGTTTAATCTCAATCAAATCTCCTAAATTATATATAAATCATGACTGTGCGGTTTGGCTTATGGGTCATGGATTAAAAATCCTGCTCAATAACAATAACAGAACATGTGAGTTTAACCATGGTGGTTTTTCATGTTAAAGAAGAAGAAGATAATTTACTGGCCTGCGTGGTATTTAAAGCATCTCACTATCCATAATGCTCTCAGAGCCAACAAGGAAAACAATGTTTAAGACTTTAGTCATCTCTTGTTGTTAAGCCAAGTTGTGCATCCTTTGTCATCACAAGCTAAAGTGTGTGAACCTTATTTAATTCCCTAAACTGTCTGATTTTAAGTCCAGACTCTTCTTTGTTTTGAAAGTTAGACTAAACTACAACAACTTTCTGAAAACCTGAATATTTAAAAATGGACCTTAACATTATGTGTGTGGTGTCAATTTGGATGTTATCTGGCAACAAAGTTTCTGGTATTATAATGGTAACTATTGTTAAATCTTAATAAATATAATATGCTGGGACAGAAGTGAACTGTTTCTTTATACACAAGGGTTAATGGCCACAATGCAGAGTGACAGCAGGGAGCATGTAAGTGAAAGCAAGAGAAGCAAGTGGGAACCTTGTTTATCTATTTAAATGGCCATACATTTCTCTGTCTACCTAGAATCATGATAACCTCACTGTGACTGAGTGCACACTGTGTGAACATCTATGTGATTTTACAGCAAGAACTACTGATCATACTTTGCTTTAAAGTACAACTTCCCACAGTGATATTTTTGGTGACCATGAGCTGCCCCTTATGTGCCCCCACTGCCCACTCAGGATGCCGCATCTGCTTATCCATTTGGCTGTGACACTTGAAAGGACGTGATGCTCTGAGGTGATGTGAAGTGCCTGAGCAACTGGCTAGCACCCAAGTCTGAGGTTTTCTCATGCGTAAAAGTCAACATGGCACTACTGCTACCACTGCACAGTGCGATGCAGTTGGACTGGGAACAGGTAATGTCTGAAGGCTCTTCTTCACTGAAGGCATTTTTCAGTGGGTCACATAACAGAAACATATGATGATTAGCAAGTTTTTTAGTTTATAAAAATGTAGGTGTAGGAATTCCCAAGCAGCTCAAGCTGTGTCTGCACATTTGTAAATATACATGGATCAACTTTTCACTCAAGGCGAAGATGTCTAAAGCAAAGTAGAGATATATTCTATCTGATGAGGTCAGCCGCATAAAAATCTGCATCCTACCAGTCTGGTGTCACCATTTTATCTCATACAGTATGTCTGGTGGTTTTTTACAGTATATGTAGCATGCACTTTATAAATACTATAAAATCCCAGTTTAACTGCTGACATGAGATGTGTAGGATGAGTAGAGATGCTTGATTTATCACAGAACCGATGACATGAGTGAAACAGGAAGCAGCTAGCTTAAGATTCAAAATATGCATTGCACTCCATGTGGTCCAGTAGTAGTGTCACGTAACAGTTTTTATGCTAATCTGAATTGGAAACAAAGGAGTCACAGAAATGTCATACACCCTGCTGTAAGCATAAAAGTAGTAATTGTGACTTATTGGTTTCCATTGTGATATAAAGGTGTATACTATGAGGAATGGCCATTTGTTTGTTCATTAGCATATTGGATATTTTATGAAAACAAGCGCATTTCTTTGTCTTTGTCTTTGAACAGAACGAAATATAACCATCATGAGCCTGCACAGATGTGCAAAGAACAATACATACATAACTAATAATAATTAATTCTGGAGAAGTATTTACTTTCACAAGATTTGTTTTTCTGATATTCAAGAAGCCTATTAATTCACCTCCACTTGGTGACAGGATAAAGTCAATGATTACAAATTTCATTTTCTCAAATGTTTCCATTAAATTCACTCATGAGGATGAAGGCATGGCAGAAATTAACCAAGATGTAGTAAAACAAAAGGTGGCAATGGAAATGAAAATATTTTACTCACATGAGAGATGTTATTCTCCTAAATATGGCCATTCATGTGTTCATCACTTCTGTCACATGAAAGGAAATGTTCCTAAATTACTTGCTTATGAACTTATTCTTCACAAATGGAGACATGTGTGGAAGAAGAAAGAAGAAATGATCATAATTATCCCATGATCTAAATTTTTTTTTTTTTTTCATTTTTGGATAGATTTGGTTGTTTTTAAGCTCCAAAATGGTCTGTCTATACTGTACTGTATCTTGGTGTATCTTCGGGATGTACATATGCTCATAGATACTCGACTGTTGTGTGAGAGAACAGACTGCAGCAAAAGTATTGTGAGGACATTCACACACATACATCTCCCTGCACTCCTGGGGGAGGATCCATTCCCTTCCAAACATACACCATCGCCTGAGGGGCAGAGTGACCGCTCAAGCAGCGCCTGCCTCAACACACACACACACACACACACACACACACACACACACACACAGAGAGAGAGAGAGAGAGGCACATTCATGTTATATTGCTGCAACATTCTTACCAATTGATTAGAGAATACTGAATGCCAAATGGACTGACCACCTATTAATAATTAGCAGCAAACTGAGCTGTGTTGAAGATATGCTGCCCTATAAACAAAGTGTGAATGTAGCTCAACTGCTGTAAATGTTTACACTTATCATTATTATTATTTACATTTTAATTCTCCTTTACAGCCATCATCAATCCATTTCACAGTCAAACCCCATGTTTATTCTGTCTCTTTTTATTTGTTGAACAGAACTGGCAGCCTCATTAGCGCTTAAAAGCAATGATATGCATCTATTGTAAGATGCAACACATGCACAAACACTTTTTAGTCCCCTTCTGCACAATCTCTCTCATTTCCCTGCTGTTTATATCTTCCTCTCACTTTGTAGCTCTACACTCTTCTTCCTCTGCCTCTCTCTTCTTTTTATATTAGAGTTCTATACCTCCTCCTTTCTGTGCCTCACGTCATCATCACTGGCTTCTTCCCTCCGGTCTCCCACTCTTTGCAGGCCTTGTGCCTGACACCTTCCCCAACCCTTTGACATGCTCCACTTCATGTTACGAGCATCACATGCCACCTCGCTGGCTTTTGTGTGTGTGTGTGTGTGTGTGTGTGTGTGTGTGTGTGTATTATGCGTGAACAAATCTTTAGTGCATGTGCCCGTTTTGTGCAGGAGGTGAGTGTGAAGAAAGGAGAAGAGAGAATGAACAAGGAGGGCGAGTTTACGCATTTAGCCCGAGTTTGTTAATTATTAATGTGTCACAGGTTTGCAAAATTGCCTCTCGCTCTTCTCTTCTCAATCCTCCCTTCTTCCTCTCTCCCTCTGGCTTTCCTTTCCTCTTGTTCACTCTGTCTTCCCTGCACCTCCCTCGTGGCGTGGGCTACCTCACCCCTCTCCATCTCAATCTTTCCCCAAATACAACGCTCAGTCTGTTGTTGCTGTGCGCTTTAAATGCTAATACACTCACTAGGAAACAGGGAAACAAGCGTCCAGCTAAGATGCCCACCATGGCTCCATCTTCTTGACCAACAGTGTGGGCAGTCCTGGTGACAGTGCGCTGCCATAACAACAGGGGGATGTCAAGCTCACAGCAAAATTTGGTACCACTGTCAGTGACAATTTAGGTGCTTTCACTGGCTCACATATCTGCGTTGTAGACCCTGCTGATGAGCTGCTTGTGGTCGTCCAGTTGAATTTACATGTGAGATAAACCACAAATTTGTGTAAATGTTAAAAGCCTACCAAACACAACTAAATGAAAGACATTGTGGTCTTGTCTCTCCCTTTCTCTCTCCTCTCACTGCAGTGCCCGTCACTATGCCAGCCGTCTAATGCTTCAGGGTGCTGGACTGCGCAGGCGGCAGGTGACACGGATTTCAATAAAAGGGATTATAGATGTGGGGACTGCAGTGAGGAAAAACAACGCAGGCATGTACACATTTGGGGTAAGAACATGCCTTGGAATATGTAGTATCAAAATTAGTAATGGTGTATGGTATTAAATTCTATATTTTGTAGATAAAACTGATTTAGTTTTACATAGAGGATGCCAATAACAGAAGGATGATGCAGAATGTATGACTGCAGAAGATACAAACACCTGCTGTATCTTCATTTTACGAGCAATTGCTGCCTGAAAAAAACAACCTGGTTTAAAAGTGAAGACAATAGAGAACAATACGAGATGGTGAAACCAAAAAATACTTTCTCCAATCACCTGTTGTTTGTGAGTGTGTGAAAAAGTAATGCTTTCTCAGCTGAACCAATTCTCACACATTCCTGTGAAAATTATAAGTGCTAGCATGGGAAGAATCAATTAAACTGCAGGTGATAAAATGTAAAAACAAAATGGTTTGTTCTTGTGCTCACAATAGTGTTAAACAAGCTTGTTTAATTAAGGTTTCATTATTTTCAATTATAATTTTTTAATCAGTGGAGAAACAGAAAAGTTGGTATTTTCTAATTTTATGTGAATATATTTGAGGTCAAAATAGAAAAATTACACCTTTAAATGTCTGACTGCACTGGGTCATTATTTACTTTGTGCTGCAATTAACACATAGGAGCCAAATGACAGCAATTTAAAAGGAGAGCCTCTCAAGCTCTCCTCATATTTGAGAGCCTTTACAGTCAGCCCATTATCAGGTGCTGGACTTATGGGTCTCAGTAGGTGGACAGAGGACCACAGTTTGACCTGCTCAGGACAGCTGCTGACATAATGAGGCCAGTAAACAAGCATCTGTCTCCCCCACTGAAAAGCAAACTTACTCAGACTAGACCATTTTCTCTTTTGCCTTCTCCCTCAATGTGGTACCACAAAATAAAGAAAATTCAAATACAGCATTATCTTTGCACCTCTCTCTCTATCTGGTTATGGGTAATGTGGATGTTTGAGATGTTTTAAATAACTACTTATACAAGGAATGGAACACATTTTTTACTTTTTAGCACAAATCAAATTCATATTATGATTTTTAGTTCATTTGCATACAATCTGCCGTGTAGCACCATGGTGTCTGAACTATTTGACATGAGAAAAAAACACAATATATCTGCTAATTCATTTACATGTATACGTTTATGACTATCTGAAGAATAAACATCTTCAACAGATCCAGCCATTTCCATCACTCATTGCAGACGGAGACAACAGAAGATAATACAATGACTTATACTCAGGCAGCAGATGTGAAATCTGAAATCTTGCTGGAAATTTGGGTCACTTTTGTGTTTTTAAATGCTTAAATGGATTGTGGATACCATTTTGACAAAGCTGGGTTTGATGATCACAGAGCAAAGAAAACACATATTATATATCCTTTTTCATTTTGAATGTATTTATTCTATTATTGCACCTTTTATTTCTTCCAATACATATTGAGTCAAGTGAGCCAGCTGGCAAGCTTCTATAATGACAAACTGTCTTATGATTACAGTATCTGTTTTGTGTATTGGTGAACACACTCTTGGGTTTACATTTTTTTCTTTCGTTTTAGTAAGAAGACTAGTAAACTTCAAGATCAACCAGACAGACCTAATCACTTTTCAAGTTGATATATAAATAATAATAATTATATATAATAATTCACCACATGAATTACTTGTTTTTGTGGTGTAAAGCATCATTACACTTTGCCTCTAAAATTCATATTACAACCAAACAGAATAAACCACACAGACTGTCAAGATGAAAGTGCTTGTGTGGAAAACTGCATTTGCAATACACATAATAAAGTGTTATATTCTCTGCTATACAGTATTATCAGCAGATGTTGTCAATGCCACTGGAAGCATCCCACACTGCAAACCGCACATCTGTTTGTTTTTCTTTGAAAAGATCGTTTTACCTGCTTCTTCTTCTCAACAGAAGTGAACTGAAGGCTGGGAAAGAGAGGTGACTGAATGTTTAAAACTTCAACATATGATCCTGAAACAAGGAAAGAAGGTTTGCTTTGCATATGATTTATCATACTTCTCCATGGTGCTACTGATGACACAAATGACATCTTCAGTGGTAAAATAAAGGAGTGCTGTTTCCTGTGGGGGTGGGGTGGGGGGGCTGAGCGGGGGAGATTTATTGCTCTATAAGACAATAAAGGGGGTTGAGGTTGTTGGCGAGTGTGGGAAGGGAGAACTGTTGAGTCTTTTCCTGTAGCATGAGTCACTGTTGGCAACCTGACTCTTCAGTCTGATTGCCTTGTTGAGCTGTCTTTTGGCTTGGTGGCGTTCTCTTTATATCCTCTCCTGAGCGCCTGCTCCGTGATATATTCATGAGGTTCCTGAGCTCCCCGCTAATCCTCGATGCAGTGGTGGCGAAATTCACATTTCCCTTCTTTAGAAAGTCATCTTATCGTGTATGATTTTCATATTTGAGGTTATAACAAACAATCTTGGCTCACCAACAGTCAAAAGTAACTTTACTTGCTGTTTTTGTCTTGAAGGTGTTTCATTAATCGACAAAGATGCTTCTTTAATTTACAGCTAAATGTATTTAGTTCCTGTAAAGGATATCTGGATATCCACTATGGAACATTTTATATTTAAGATATTCAGTTGATACTTCTATTTTAATACACCACAAAATGTGCTTGAAGACTAGATTTATAATGTCCAACAGTCCAACATCATTGTGATGTGATATGATGATATAGCAATACTAAAAAGAGCTACAGTCTGATAAAGCAAGTGACATAAGGGCTTTGGAGGTCATGAAAAAAGAAACCTTTAAACAGGTGAGGTGTTCTGCTAACATCCATGAAAGGCTGAAGGGGGATGATTTTGTTGTTTGGGAAGTAGGGAAGAAGACTTGAGGCTGCTGGGTGGAGGACTGACCAGAGAAGTAAGGGCCAAGCAAGAGTTGGAAGCAGAGCATAGAGTACGAGCTGTGCACAGGGCTGGAGCATCGCCTGGAGGTATGGGGGCGCGGCTCTTTCGGCAGGGTTGTACGCCTGCACCGGGGTTTACAATCCATTACGGACAACCGCAGGCAGCCAGTGGATGGAGCGATGCACAGACCCCGACAGCACAGCAAGCAGCAAGGTCTGTTGGTCTGTTTTGACCAAAATGTGGCTGTAGCTTTGCTGTATAGATCATAAATGTAATCCCATTGTAACACGTAGTGCAGTTACTGTAGCATTATTTGGCAAATATCACACTGACTTTTTTATTTTTTACCTTTTCATAAAATGTAATGTTCATGAATAAATCTGGTGGTAATCACTGAGCCTTTGTTTAGTGTACAAGCTTTAAACTGCATGACGCCCACATGCACAACTATTCACAAAATCACCTGCTTCTTGCTTTTGCAATTTCCTAATAAATAACACAGCAAAATATATGATTGTGTTAGAAACTCCAGCCGGAGTGCTGGTCTCATGAAGTCACACATAGTTTTGAGCAGAACATTTAATGAATTTGAAGACTTCTGAAATTCCACTACTGCCACTACTGCATTCACACAGGTATGGATAAACAGCTTAGTGAAACATGATCTTCATTCAGAGAACAAAATCTTAATCAGCACTGTGTTTTGCCTATAATACCCATAAAACCTTACAGCATTAAACCTAGTTAAAGATTGTATTTATTAGAACGGGTTTGTAAAAGCTGTTGTTGCACAAATGAAAGGATGGGTAAATGAATTAAAGATATACTTCTTATAACTCTATATCATGTAGTAATTATCATCACTAACACTTCTTATCATTCTTGAATGCGTAAGATGCTTCATCATGAAACAGAAGTCACTAATGAGCTACTGAGCAAAAATTACAACTTTTTATACTGAAGTGCATTAATACTGGGTTTTTTTTTTGCAAATTACTGATCTGATAAGCTGATATATATACGTGTGTGTGTGTGTGTGTGTGTGTGTGTGTGTGTGTGTGTGTGTGTGTGTGTGTGTGCGTGTGTGTGTGTGTGTGTGTGTGTGTATAAGATCAGATATTGAATGATTTACTGTTTTGGACTGCAACATACTTACTGTGATTAAAGGATAAGTCTGGTGCTATTTTATATTCTACTTATTGTCAACAAATCTGATCAAAATATCAAAACCAATAATGACGCAATCCCATTCACCTATAGTCAGTGGTGCCTGTGTAGAAACATCCTGATATATCTTATTCCTCTGTGCCATTAACCACCACTGTTGCCCAAAAACACATCAGTGAGTCACATCATTACTCTGTGTGACATATTCCTTCATTGCAGTAAACATGGGCACTTTGAGTCCCACATGCAGCCAAAAATACTCACTGGTGTATATTAATCCACAGCTGAAAATAAACCCCAACACATGTGCTATTCACTCCTTTTTCAATAATGATTGCACACAAAAAATAAAACTACAGTGGCCAGCTGTTTTATGAAATTAGGATTTTTTTAAATTATTTTTTAGAGATTAGCTGTATTTTTGTATTTATATTTTCATTTGGAGCAAAAAGATGTGTGATTGAGAGCCATAGATAGAATGCTAAAGTCAGAAATTATTGAGACACATTCAAATACACTGTAGGATATAAGTTACAAAGGTGAATGACAATCTACTTTTGATCATCATACATCATAGACTTGGAATATAATCTTTCATAAAGTTGAGGACGTTTGTTGACTTTTACAGCTACTTTACTGTAACATCACAACAAACCTGATGTCAAGAACAGGAAAAAAACATGATTTGCCTTGAAATGATTACATTGTTCAGGTTAGGGGACCTTCGTTGTAATATTTACAATGATAACCACACAGTTAAGATTAGGTAATAATCTTAGTCATGGTTAAAAAAAAATCAACATAAAATTAACTGGTGGCTTGAAATAGGAACTGAACCCATCCATCCATCCATCCTGCCCCCTGCCCCCTGCCTGAAAGCTCTCTTTTGCCAAACAATATTGACACCTGACTTCCTTCTTTTGTCACAGACAATTCAACTCTGACTGTGTCCGGTTTCTAGGAAGGACAATCTCCAGTTCTACTGCATGTCTTAATTGGTGTTAACTGATATTCACTTTAAATCATCATTGTGTTTACTTTTATGTGAACTCAGTTTTCTGCCAATTAAATTACCTGAACCATAAAATGTGAGTAAGATGATGTGAGAACAACAGTGACTAACCAACTTAAAGGTTTACAGCCATGCTAGAAGCTCTATTTGCCTGGATTTTGGCACTGCAATACTTTGAGCTTAATGCTAATGTAATTGTTGGTATTGTTAGTATAGTTAGTATGTTAGTATGCCAATATGTCATATTTAACATTAAACACAAAGTTCAAGCTGGGCTGATGGGGATGCCATTAATGTTATTTGGCCATAAACCAAAGTATTAGACAAAGTCAGTAGGATTCATGCTTTTGGGAACATGAATGTCTGTACAAAATTACAATCCATCCAACAGTTGCTGAGATATTTCAATCTGATCCAAGTGGTGGACAGACTGACAAACAGACAAAGCTCCCCATACTGCTAAAAAAAATCATGGACACTGCGTCCCTCCTGCTCTTGTTCTTTTCATCAAAATGACACAAGTTTGATCTAAGCAAACAAGACACAAAAAGCCACAATAGCCATGGGATGCTAGTTTTACACCTCAGCTACAATTACAGCTGCTATTGCCAAACAAAAAAACCTTTAAAGACCTTGCTTCATTCTTCAGAGGGGCTGAGTGAGAGTTACACAGACACCAAGAGATGGCCAGAGATGTAACAGAGTGTTTTCCCATCTGACTGTGACCTGGAGAAATAAGTCAGACGGAGCAGGAAAGAAAGAGTGGAAACAAGATAAAGAAGAGTAGATAAAGAAAACGTGGGTGGGGACAAGAAAGGGACAGGGTGGCATCTCATGGGCATAATTGGCAGTCTTAGTCGAAGGGGGTCCTTGATTTAATAGGCGCGGCTGATGACTGAACCAGTGGAGTGCAAACAGTTTGGAAAGAGCTGGCGGAGTTGGAGTCCTCTGGTCGGCCACCCCTCCCCCTCCGTTTCTGTAGACAACTGGCTTACAGCCTGTCTGCCTGACTGCTTGCCCCCAAGCCACACCGCATACCTCACACCACTGTGGACAGAGCACACTGCTACACACTCATAACACAGAGCCATTATCAATTTCTTAGCAGGTTAGGAGTTAATTTAGCCTGATAACCTGTGGGAAAACTGCAGCATAAAAGTTATCCTGATGTTTTTGTTCACAAACCCTTGACATTATGTGACATAAACTATCAGTATTATCTTTATTATTATTGGCTATTGTTGACTTATTAAACTACCTTTCCAGTTTATTCTCCTGACTATTATTTCTAGCTTAAATTCGACTGTGTTCTGACAACTAAGGTTCACCGTATTAGAGCCTACAGGTTAATGTTGGTGTGTAATTGCCACTTGTGAAATGGTAAAAGTGCAGCGGTTGCATTTGCAGTGACCCCAGTTTGTGCTTCTCGTGTATTAGCATTAACAAGACATTTGAGTCATCTGAGAGAGGTAAGGTATTTTGAGAATCCAGGTCACCACTGTCTACCTAACCTGACACACAAGATGGTTTGTTTCACTGAACCATCTGAGAAGGTATCCATAGAAAGGCACCTTTTAAAAAAATACTTTGCAGGTGATTTGGATGAACCAGCTGTATATCACTGTCTTACCTTGTGAGGCAGTTGGTTGAGTGACTCTGGTGGTTCAGACACAAGCACATAACTTGAAGCCTGACCAGATGGATTATCGTCCAATGTCGTGATTTCGCAAATCCAGCTCATAAACTCTGCAAGATACCTTTAAACTGCTGCAGTATCCTCCTGCTCCCCTCAGTATTGGTTAAATGTGTCATTCAGCACATAATACTCATATTACTTACATAAGTGTTTCATGTTTCACCACAACTAAAATCAACAGCATACATACAATACAAGAAAAATAAGTTCAGCCACCTCAAGAAATAAATTACTAGTGATGCAAATACTTCACATTCTTTAAAAGCAGCATGAGCGCAAGAGTGGAAAATAGCTGCCAGCAAATATCACCTTGCTTTGTATTAGCTTACTAAGATAACAAAACACATAAACACTGACATTACTAAAATATCCACTCACAGTGCTCATTTTAGCACAAATAAATAAGCCTCATCTTGTTGAAGAGGAGCAATGATCCTCAATTAATCCTGGAGAAATTTTGGGACATGGTGCTTAGGTCCCAAGCAGTTGACACAGCCGGACAGGGAAACTCCACTTCAGCTTGCCTTATTGTCGACAGCTGATATGATGAAAAGGTTGATTTACACAGTCACCCCAGTCAAACCTAATATCTTGCCTACATTTAAAATAAAATATTTGAAATTAGTAAAAGTTGTTTGTAAAAGTAAAAGTTATAAAAGTTATTAGTAGAAGTTTTTTCACAACTTTTGTACACATGCAGTATCAATCATGTCCAGTAAAAACATCAGATTTGACTATTTTCAAGATATGATGCAGGAATGCAGTGTAGCTAAACAGAATATTACATTTTATACATACACCAAATTTGCACTGTTTAAAACATCCAACAAACCAAAAGTAAATATGCAACAATTGAAACCAGATGGTGCACCATGATCAGGTTGTACTTTCCACCACTCCAAACAAAAAGGGATATGTAGGTAAGCTCTGGAGAAGAGATTCATTAATAAATACAGTCAATCCACACAGATGCCCTCTCACATTAAGACTTATCCACTTAGTCCACTTATAAAAAAAGAGTGACATATCTCTAATAATAAGTCTAGACAGCATCTAAGGAATTTGAGAAAGGATGTCTATAAATTACATCACCTCACCATGTAAAAAAGCAGAGAAAGACGTTCTACAAAATCTGATTCTTTACTGTCAGTTTTTCTTTTTTCTCATATCAGTGCACCTTGTGTTTCAAACTGTTGATCATACATCATTCACAAATGCACACTGAGATTTATCTGACAGGAAGTTTTGAACCCAGCCAGAAGTTATGGGGCCTAGACCAATAAATGAAAGCCTCTGCAATAGGAGGAAATGATGGGCTGCACCTGAACTGAACCTCTGAAGTTACAGAAAATACGTTTTTTAAACCACAGCTCAAATTGTACATTTACTCAACTTTATGTAACATAATGCAGTCTGTCTGTGGTTTTCATCACATGTGTACCTGTATTTAATTATGTGTTTGAGGTTGCAAATATGTGTTGACTTTAAACAACTTTATATATTCTATCTGCATGCTTTGCTATATATGTGTGTTATACTGTATAACTAGGCTTTTCAGAGACTCTTGCCATTCAGTGTTGGAGTGAAAAGGTGCTACTGCTCTGCTAATAAGGGAGCTAAAAGGTGGAACAGAGGAAGAGTGGTGGAGATGTGTGGTGATGGGGGGTAGCAGGGCGTGAGGCTGCGTCAAAGCTATGATTAGCGCCGACCAAGCTACACTCTTATTGATTGGCACAGTGGAGACACTGGGCTGCCTTCCACCACACTCTAATGAGAAGCCCTGACCTCCACTAGTCAGCAAGGTCACCAAAGCCTACTGTAATTGCACTTTCTCTAATGGCATCAGTCACGCACGCACTCCAACCCCAGTAATGACAATTACCATAATGTCACTGGGCTCCACAGGGGCCCTCCATTCATCCACCACATTGGGAGAGGGGATGTTAGTCAACTACTACCAGAGATTAAAAGGGTGCAAAGCAGAATTTGATTATGATGTCTTCTCGGACTGCAACTGGTTTCTTACCTGACACCAGATTTTATTACACTCGCACACATCACACACTCTACCATCACTGATGTGTTCTTTACTTGTTTAATATGAAATATTCACCAACAATTTGGCTGGTCAAGGATAACACATCAACTTTATTTAGTCATGTTCAGTTTGATCATTTCTTTCAGGGAAATGATATGTCACAATGTGAAGGACTCTACTCTGTGGATTTTCATTCTGGGTTTGTTTTTTGAGTCACCTGATTTTGTCCTCTGCCCACACGTTAGTGATGCACTTCTCTTCTATTTTCTCACAACAATCCTCTACTGACTAATAAGAGTCCCACTAATAATGTCTATAAAGAAGATTAATCATCCAGGGTATATGATACATAAAAGTACAATGTCAAAGGCAACTGGATTTACTGAATGACTCAGACATCACTCATCTATCACTTAATGGTGGGGAGTTCATGGACATTCAAACCTTTTTGTTTATTACACTTTAATATCACATAAGAGTCATCAAGAACACATGAACATTAAAACTACATCTCGAACTCTTTTGGTCACAAGCACAGACATGAAGATGGATTGATGGAGGTCAGAGGATGATAATTGCAGCACTCAAACTGACTGAAAGTCAAACTATTGTGTGCAATTTGATGCTCTTTTGGCAAGTGAGAGACTTGGAACAGCAGCTGTAGCTTTGACACCTGCCTTTTACTACCATGATGAGTAAAGTTGCTGCATCTGTGGTAAAGGTGAGGTCAAGAGAGGGTCAGGAGATGGAGAGATTAGTCGGGAGGGGGTGTGATGTGATAATGAGTGATTCCCTCTAATGGGTCAATGTCTGCTGGCCGTTAAGAATACAGTGAAGACGAGGAGAACGGCACTATGGAGCTATATTTCTGTGCTACACCAGCTAGATCAGCTAGAGAGTAGCGTTGCAGGTTTTAGCTAATTCACTACAAATAATTTGAATTTTAAATGTCTTCTGACCAAATCCAAAGCATGTTATTTAGTTTCCAAACATCATGGTTTTCCTTTTATTTCAGTACACTGAGGAAAACAACTTCCAGAGAATGGAAAACTGCATATTGTCACTTATTTTCTTTTTGTTAAAGCTACATAATGAGGTTGAAAGCAGGAGAAAGTGGGCCTTCAACAGATTTGGAGCCAATCATGGTCCAGTATGCAACTTAACAGAAGTGTGATGTGGAAACCTTCAGTACTGTACACTGAGAATGGACAGTGAAGTAAGAGACATCTTGTGTCCAACAGTTAAACTTTTGAACATGTTTGCATTTTCATATGTTCTGGATTTTTAATTAAGTAATGTCATTTTAAACATTTTTAACATGACAACTGAACATTTTTGGGGAAAACATGTCAGACACACTTCAAGCAGAGGATTTTTACTTGTCCTAAAACATGTCAGCAGGGGATCTTTAAATATCACAAAGTAAACAGTTTGAAACTGATATTTAATTCCACCCTGTGAAGTGTTAATGACAATATATAATGCCATACACACCAATACATATTGTATGTGATGATTGCACAGGGATCTGTTTCCATGATCTGTCTAGATATGAGGGAGTTGCACAACAATTGACAGTGTATGGATCTGAGAGGATCATATTTACACCAGCAGCTTTTCTCTGTGTCTCAGTGTTTGTCAGTGATTGGCCAAAAAAAAGTTGTGAAACAGAGGTTATTGAGTGTGATTGTTTTTAGAATCACCTGACAAACTTCACACATGATTTCAGACAGCATGGAGGCTCTGCTGTTCATGTACAGTTGAATCTTTTTTTTTTTTTTAATTATGCTTCATATTGTTCTGCTGTTCAAAGCCTAAAAAAGACTTTTGGAGCTAAAGTTAGTTCATTTTAGTTGAGATAATCAGAGAAGGGGCACCATTTGGTCAAAGTACAGTTTTTAATACAGTTTGTTTGTTTGTTTATTCCCACTTGATTTTTTTAGTAAAGGATATTGGGCTTCCTGTAGAACAATGCCAAATGGCTCTGTGGGTGTTTTTAATAGCCTACTGTGTTTGGCTTGTGTTTGCTATTCAGTCAGTGTTGAAAAATCAATGTTTCTTTTTCTTTTTTTTCCTAATGTGCCTTAGCAATGTATCATGCCAATTCAGTTTGTTTTAATGAGGAATGAAAAAAACATGGGGTTTAAATAAAATGCAATTGGATTTAGATTTTCTTTCACTCACATGTACATACATAATAGTTCATCTTTATCTTTTTTCTGGTTTGTTGTCCGTTTTTAATGGTTTGTTGATGTGCATCTTCTTGAATGTACAATGAAAGCCACTTGAAACCCAGGTCAAATTCCTTGTAGACGTTAACATACATGGCCAAAAAGGCTGATTCTGCTTCAGACTATTATGAAGTTAAACTGGCAGTTTTTAAGTTGAGTTACAGTTGCTGGACTGCTCAATCTGTATATGGATGATCTTGCTCAAAAGTTAACAGAATGTAAGACTGAATGTATGGTGGGGGAGAGTCCTTTCTAATCTCATGTACCCTGAAGACTCAGTCGTCCTGTCTCCTTACTGATGGCTTACAGCAACTGCTCAGACTGTGCTCAAGTTATGGTGTGCAGCATGATATTAAAACCAAAAACCAAGGAAACCAAAACGGATAAGAAGCTATTTTATCCTTCATTCTTCATGGCAGACCAGACCAAGCGCTAAATATGGTGAACAAATTAAGATATTTGGGTCACATCATCAGGAATGGTCTATGTGATGATTACAATGTACACACCGGTGCTGCAAACTGTACGCACAAGCCAATATGCTGGCAAGCAAATTTCATATGTGTTCAGATTGTGTTAGAACAGCCCTTTTTAGATCCTACTGAACTCCACTCTATACAGCCCACTTGTGGTGCTGTGATAGTAAAGCAAAAAAAAAAAAGCTTCAGGTGATGCATTCAGAATTTGACTCAAGTTCCTAAGAAGAACAAGTGCAAGTCATAATTGTTTGTGACTAGTACTGTTCCCACTTTCCATGCTGTATTGGGGAATTTTATGTACAAATGTATGTGTCAATTCATTTATTGGGGAAAAAACATAATTGGCTTGAGATGAGTCACACTTTTTGGAATCACTGGAACAAATATGTGTATGTGTGTGTGTATATGTGTATTTTATTATTTTTATAATGATATGGACCTATGTGAAGTAAAGTTAAATTTCAATTAAATTGAAATTATGTTTCTTTTGGCAAAAAGAGAGTGAGTTGTTTGGCTGAACAATGGAGAACACTGGTACCCTAATATTGGAATAACAACAGATGTCATACTGTCATTTTTCTGGAGCAATCTCCTTTTCTAATAATAGCTTTAGCAGAGCTAATGATTTCTTTCAAGACATACAGTATCGACATACAAAACCATAATGGCAACTTCTTGTCAGGGTCATCTGCTTTTTCATGTTTAGTTCCTTGTGATCAGTTGGTGCACTGAAGGTACGGAGAAATTGTGTATTCAAGTATTCAAGGTTTCAGTTCCATTTTTTTTAGGGTTTCAATATGAAAATGACATAAAAGACCAAACATCTAATCTATCAATAGATACAGTGCAATACATGTTCCAGTAGGTGGTAAAAGCTTATTAACATCTTTTTGTGAAGTGTATTAGCCTTGGAGCACCCTCTTGTGAACATATACCCATATAATGCAACGAGTGCTAATACAGTTATGTTTGGCATTAAAGGCTCTGCTTTTCAATTGTCACTGAAGCCTATTTAAGTGTTTACATAAAATGGAAAGGGGTCTCAACCAAAGCCTTACACAGAATTATGTACTATGAAGTATGGAGATTTAACTGGTGGCATAATATCAACATAATTGGAGAAATCCACCAAGACATATTAAGAAGAGACCTTCTCTCTGCATTAAAAGCAGAATCAATGACAAAGAGAGAGGAGTGGTGTAGGAAAGCTCCACAAACACCAATCATCAGCAGCAGCAGGAGTTGTGTGAATGTGCTGCTGCAGAATGAGTGTGAGCCACTTTGGCTTAAACAGACACACCTATTGTCAGTCTGATTGTAACTAGCATGCTCATAGGTCACCCAATAGCATGCATAACTGAGTGTCCTGTATGAACTGCTGCAAACTCAGTTATATCACAGTTTGGACTTTTTAGACTTAATCTAGCCCCATCTGCAGGTGAACCAGACTGATGTAGTCAGCCTGGCAAACAATTAATTCAAATAATGTTATCATTGGGGCAGTATAGGGTTTAGCTGATATGTACTTTACCTATGTGATTCTTTTTCTGAGATGAATGGACTTTTTTCTCTTTCAGCTAATGATAACATGAGGAAACATGTCTGCAGACAATAGGCCACATTTCAGCAGACACAGGCAAACTAGGGTTGTGTGCATACCTGATGAGGGGCTGTGGTTTATACCGTTTGGCAGAAAACGTGCGCTCTGCCTCTCAGATTTACTGCTGTGTCTCTAATTTCAGCAGGTTCACATATTTAAGTGAGAACTAGGGTCATAAAAAAACAGGGAGGGAGAAAGAAAAAGTAAAAAAAAGATTGCCTGGGTAGGTGGTAGCTAAATCAGTGAGAGCACAAAGAGGCAGGCGTCTGAGAGGTATTGACCCTCCATTGATCGCCAGAAGCTGCGTGGTGGTATTGACCAGATAGAGGAGAGACCCTGGGAGGCATCACACAGCTCCACACTGAGAGAGAGAAAAAACAGAGAAAAACAACCATATACACTGCCTACTCTGACCTTGTGGGCCGTCGCTGTCCTACAGCCCACACCACTCTACCCCCACCTCACACACAGAGATATATGTAAGTGTGTGTGTGTGTGTGTGTGTGTGTGTGTGTGTGAGAAAGACCCCTGCAGAGAACCATGCAGAAAGCTCAGCTTTATCTTATTGGAGCCATTTCCTATCGTATCTCTTATAAAGCTTCACTGTAGCAATGGTAAGCACTACGGCTGTTAACTGTCCAAGAGGGCCTTTTGCCTTTTGCGCACGCGCGCACACACACACACACACACTAACTACAATCCCGTCCCAAACGCTTCCATGTTTTTATAACTGGACCTCTAAATTCATCAAGACCATCAAGGTTTATATATTTGGTATGATCGCTTATGTGTTTTGACACTATAAAGATACAAAAAGCTAAAGATTTTCCTCTTTTCAAAAATTAAGCTTAGGCTTATTTTTTTACAGCATTGTCTAATTCAAAGATCTCTCTGCTTGACAACAGGTGTAGCAGCCATTTTCAGAGAGACAAAAAGTGGCTCATACAGTAATTGGCAAGCAAACCCAGATTGGTGGCTGAGTCGGATCATTGATGGTTGATTGTGGAGATGGAGGTGGGGGGAAGCAAGGACGCGAGGAAAAGGAATAGAGGGTGAGATAGAAGGTACATGCAGTATTTGTCACTAATGGTCTTCATGCCATTCAATAAAAGTATAATTTATTCCTATACATTTATAAATAAGAGGTGTTTCAGCACCATGCTGCTGAAGGAAAATGAGCCTTGCAGCTCCAAACCCAGGAAAGTCGTGGGGTAAAAAGCAGAGGGAGAGGAGAGGGGTCATTAAAGTGAAAACCAGGAGCCACATGGGAGGCAGAATTTTAAATGACTCCCCTTGTAGCAAGACCAGCCCAACAGAAGGACTAAACCTCTCTCCCTCTCTCTCTATCCATCTCGCTCTCTCCCTCGCAGAGATGCAATTAATTCGGATAGAGCGTGCCAAGTGTGCAGAGATAGAGCAAGCGGGATGCGCCCTCGCACATGCCGGAGGGAGGACAGTTTCGCATTCCCCAGAACAAATACAGATTTGGGGCTTTTGGTCCAGCACATCGTGACCAAACTTCATTTCATCATTTCTACCTTGTGTCTCAGAGTTTTTCAACGAGGGCTCAATCCTTCAGCAGCCCTGACAAGAAAAGAAACCTCCCTTCTTCCTGCACTGCTGCAATAACACCACCCAAACTTTCTACACCTAACACACTCAAAAGGCAATCAGTTAAAAAATACTGCATCAGTGCAGATTTTAAACTGACTTTGAGAACATGGAGGCGGAAATTTTTGTGTTTTTTGAACATTGGTTTATATCTCTCCTCCAACACACAGTTAACCAGCTGTTGATATTTTTCAAGGCCACGATCAGAGTACTGCAGGTGGGAGAACCAGGGGTTGGGGAAGGTGTGGTGGAGTGTGAGTCATGTCACGGTACACAAAGCACGTACCATGCAAAGAGCAGGAGGGAGTGTAGCTCAGGGCCAGGGAGGCCATCGATACCAGGGAAATTGATCGTAATCAACCAAGTTACAGAGAGTGAGCAGGGATTGGCCGACGACCATCTTTCCCCTCTTCTCCTTTCTACTCCCCCCTCCTTTTCCCTCGTCTTTTTCCTCCATCTTACACCATGTTTCCTGATGCTGTTCTCATTCTGACTGATGAACAAATTCTAGCAAGCCATTTAAAACAGACCTTGGCATAAGTAAATACCTTAAAAACATGTAGTCTCAAGTGTGTATGCTTTGCTCATCCTGACAGACAATCAATTCTTCATAAGTTGTTTTTTTTTTAGCTTTGTTACTTCATATTGTGGACTACAAGTATTTTGCTATCTTTTAACTTGTCTGAGGGAATTATCTTTTGTAATATCCTCTATTTATAAGTCTGTTTGATCAGAAAGGAACCACAGGAAGAAAAACATTCACATCTTCTCTGCTGTGGCTGCACTATAATTTCTCATTTGAAGACATTGGAATACCTGGCAGTGCAGCTGCACCGTTAAAACGTTGGCCCAATTATAGCATAACACCTAGCCTTATGGTTTCCATGGCTGCACGATGCATTTTCCCGCGGGACGCACCGTGGAGAAACGAGCGTCTTATCAACCATCACCCTGGTAATAACACTCCCTGGAGCCTTTGCCGCATGTGTCAGACCTTAACGAGAACCCTGGGTGAAATCTCTCTCCCAGTCCAGCCACAGCCATTGATTTGGACTTAATCTGTTCCTCTGTGTCCTCGTGACTGTGTGCGTGTGTGTGTGTGTGTGTGTGTGTGTGTGTGTGTGTGTGTGAGTGTGTGTGTGTGTGTGAGAGAGGGAGAGAGAGAGAGAGAGAGAGAGAGAGAGAGAGAGAGAGAGAGAGAGAGAGAGAGAGAGAGAAAGAAAGAAAGAAAGAAAGAAAGAAAGAAAGTATGCATGTTTGTGTGTCTGTTAGGAAGTGTGTGTGTTTATGTTTGTATATGATTTAGTGCATGAGTGAATTTTAGACCTGGTTTCTCGCTCTATTCGTGTGTGTGTGTGTGTGTGTGTGTGTGTGCATTCATTTCACATTCATTTTGGTTTTGCTACAGTACACTTAAGCAATTCCCCTCTGCATACTCAAAGGGACATTTATAGACATTACACATTATCCTTGCTTTATAATTGAAGCTTGGGTAAATTAAATAATTTTGTTATATTGTCAGTGTGTAACTTCATTACTTTTTTAGGAGTGAAAATACAAATCTTAATGGGTCATGTATTAACTAAAATGATGACGTAATTACCATTTCAGATCTCTGTGACTTTTCCTCATAGCAGTTGTACATGTTAAAATCCAGTTACTGTTCAACATGAGTAAGACTAATTGGTTTAAATTACCATGATGAATGTGTCAAGTCCTGACAATATGACAAACAGTCTTTCACTAGACAGACAGTAAGGCTGGGTATACTTGACATCTTAACAAGATCAACTGAAATATCCCAATACCAAGTAGTATCCAAACTTATCCAGTGAAATAATGCCTGTATTTGAACCTTTTTGTACCCGGACCTAGAAAAAACGTAACAATAGTTTGGCTCACAGCCAATCAACGTGAACGCTCTTCCATTTAATGTAACATGTTAAATAAACGTGCAACCACAGCAGCTACAACCCAAACTGTGGTGATAATACTTCTTAATACTATAATACTTAATACTTTTTACAGTTTTGTACATTAATAAATGTTTATTATAATTTGAACACATTCAAAATGTATTTGTGTGAAAATCCTTTGGATGGAGAGGAGTGGTGGCATTTTACGCAAATGAATGCTTCCATTCACATGAATGAAATAGAAAAAAAGGTATTGAATGAAGAACTTTATTGGTATCACTATCACTTTAAGGGTGCTAGTATTAGTACTGGTATTGTAATGTTTTACCCAGCCCTAACAGACACTGTCAGACTATTTTATTTATTACCTTCCTAAAATCACTCGCAAGCTAGTCATTTTATAAAGTAGATTTTAGTGTTAATTGTTTTATCATAACAATGGTAGTTATTAACGTGAGTCATTTTGATGGTTAAGATGTTTAAACAAGGTCTAAATTGTGTTTTACAATGTATGACAGAGCCTGAAATAGCTGAAAGGTCCCCCTGAGCAAGTTCACTTGTAAATTGTGCTTATCCTCTGTAATTTGTTTCTGATTAACCTGCCCTTAGACCTCCCTAAAGCACTGCTGGTTATCAATAATGTATACATACTAGAAACTGAGAGTGGTGAGACAGGTAAGATCAACTAACAGAACATTCTTAACTATTTTTGCTTTAGAACATGTATTACACTGTTATGTTGTGTTAAAAAATAAATTAGATTAAATTTACAAAAGTATTAGAAGTCATTGCAAGGATAGACCAGGGGATCAAATTCCCTAAAGCTATTACAAGCATTCATAATTTTCCTGTGAATATTCAGGTAGGCAATCTAAATCCAGTCAGGAGATGGTGGACTCCACTACTAATAATAAAAACTTACTGAAACTTACTGAAATAATATGGCCCTCTCTAAAGCCAGTGTTTGGTTTTTATGGTCTGGGCTCTTGTAGAAACATGGTGATGCAACATGGCAGGCTCCGTGGAAAAGATGATGTTGATGAGATGATTAGACACTAATTAAAACATATTTATTTATATTGTATTCCATTTCTGCCGAGTCTGTTACACTAGATGCTAGTGCTGCACGATTAATCTGATCACAATTGCAATCAGGACGTCACCCTGTGCAATGATATAACTGGCCATATACGTACCATGAGCAGAGATACTTCACAGACTGCACTCACTCTTTGTCTAGTAACTGAAGACAGTTAGACCATGTGCAGTGCATGGTCACATGACTTTCCGGTGTGCAAACCACAGACCACGTGCAAATGGATGCTAACGAGCAGGACGACACTGGTGGCAGAAAAAGAAACAAAAACCAAAAAAACCAAAACCTTTACCTCTGCAACATTTTTGATTTAAGCTCAGTGACATAGAGCAGAAAGAGCTACTCTGTAAAACATCTGAAAAAGAAAAATCCCTATGTCACGCGGCAATCAGCACCTTGAACAGCACAAATGTCAACGAAAAGTGCTAACTTATAAAGAGACAAGTGAAGGTCAGCCTGTAAACAAAACAAAACTAAGCATAATAACAAATGTGTTTGTGGGACCTGTGTGAGGAGCGTAAGGTCACTGTCACAACAGATAACAGCACTAACACTGAAAGCTGTGGATCTTAATCAATAGACTCGGTTCTCGGTTTTGGACTTCACCTTGCTAGTGCCATCAGTAATGACACACTCATGATACCATTTTGTATTAATATAACGCAATCGTAATACTTCCTACAATAATCGCAATATGACTTTTTCACCAAATCGTGCAGCCCTACTAGATGCCACTAAATCCTACATGCTGCACCTTTAAAGGGGGGAAAATAAAATAAAAAAGCCTTAAAGGGGACTAAATATGCTTATCCTCATTTTCACTCATAGTGGCCAAAGTGTCAAATAATGAGGTAAACATATGTAGTTTCTAATGTTTGTTTGTTTTTTACTTTCAGCCCCAACTGATGTCGGCTTGTGACAGATTTTTTTATATGGTCATGTGTTCACTCCTCCACTCCACCAACTGTATGCCATTTACCATTCTTTTTGGGGTAGTCATGCCGAGTCCTGACTCAAATCGGGCTGTCAAGCCTAGAGTGTTTTTCCATTACACTGCAGGGCAAAGTAAAATAAGTAGTTTACCTGTTAATAGTATGCTATCATCCATGTGGCTGTTTCTGCTTGTACTAGTCATACCTGCATTATTTTTCTAACTGATCCCCTGAACAAAGAGCTCAAATATCTCCATATTACGTTGTGTCACCTGGGTTTTTAGAGCCACTAACGAAGCTCTGCTCATTTGGTGAGAAGCAAATTTCATTTATTAATTCTTCACTATAAAAGTCTCTTAGTAATCAGTAAATCTTTAATATGAAGTAGTAAGGCAGGAAATGTTGGGTTTGCATCGAAAGTAACTTAAGGCAACTCTGATACAGCTGGACCTTGGCATGTTTCCAGAAAGCTGACCAATCAAAACAAAGTGGGTTAATCAGGAGGGGGTCCTTAAAGAGAAAGGAGTTAAAATTTCCTGAATTGAGGGGCTATATAAAGGACCTTTGTAATATAATTAGGGAGTTTTCTGAACTGAACACAAGGAATACACAATGAAATGATGAATGCATGTAATCATGTAAGGGTTAGGATTAGGATTACACAGTTTTTTTCATTGATAACAGCCTCTCTGTTGACTATTAGCCACAACAATCATAGTTACAGGTTTTTAAAAAAAAAAGCTGTCCCAGCTTGTGGTTGGAAGCATGACACCTAATTTCACTTTTTGCAATCTATCTAGCCATCCACCCATCCACCACCTCCAAATATGGAAATGTGTCACCTTATATAAATGTCACCTGAATTGCGTCACTTCTGCAGGTCATATTCATATGTGTATGTTAACCACGACAAACCCTAATTAACTTTCCATTGGCAGGTCATTCTTTCACATTATGTGTCACCACCACATGATGAGTGTTAAACAGATCGTGGTCATTTCACCAATGTTTGTGACATCAGGCTGGACAGGTGGCATATCTAAAAACTCAGCAAGGTAACCAACTTTACTGTGTCCTGCTTTTACTTGGAAAACTGCTTATGCTATGTGCAGCATGAAACCAGACCATGGCTGCAATTATTTTGGACGGACAATTATTGGTTAGTTAGTTTGGTTAAACTGAAAACAGATGCAACAGTTTCTCTGCTGTTGTATTTCTCGGGAAGTAGCTGCTTAGCATGTGCTGTAACATTAATTTGTACTTGCCGTTACCGGGTAACCACAGGTCTTCATCAATTAACAAGGACTGACATTTTGGGACTTGAGCAAGCATTGCAAGCATAACTGCAGGTAAACTATAACCAATAAATGAATATGAACAGAACATAGGCTACTAATGAAAATGAAAATATGGAACTAGATGTAAAAATGTGTAGTTCATTCATTACCAGTGTAAGACTGGTAATACCTGAAATGCGTTAGCAAAAATAACACGCTAAAGTATATTCCATTATTCACTTATCTTGATCATTGTTGTTAGAATAATGATTTATATACGTTTTTTTTTACCCATCTTAAATCAGATATGAATAGACATGACGTGTTTGAACAGGGAGTAGTCTTACAGCACCTCAGTGATCCACTGCCATCGGTGTCAGCTTTTATTGTAATTATTTCAATGGAACAGGCGACATTGAGAGTTCAGCATGTTTTTAACCATTAACAGTCACCACTTAGAATTTGGAAGTTAAAAATACTGAAACTGAACACCTCTCCACTAAAGACAGATGATCACAGTTTCATAGTTTTAATGGCATTTTAGCTAAACCGCCCACACAAATCCCTTCCATGACTCCATCTGTTAGATGTTTCAGGTTAAAAAGGTACAACAGATCTTCAAATGAGTCAGACAGACAGTGTGACTCTTAACAATTGACACTCAATTGTAACTCAAATACAGTTTTAGACAGATTGTGTGTTCATTAAGGCATTTAGGTAAGGTATTTAGACATGATGTTTCACATTTATGTTATTCACTTACACTGCAGCAGGAAGTACTGCAAGCTATTTTGTGATTTAAGCATTTTCATAAAGTACACACTAGTATTGCTACTGGGGCATAATGAGATAATTTCACATCTAAGATAATGATTTGAAATACATATATAACATAATATACTTGAATGAATGGTGAGCAGAGCGGGTTTTCATTTATATGTGACTGAAATGTTTGCTTATCAGAAATGAGTGAGTTCAACACAGTTGTGGTTCCTCCATGTCTTTGTGACTCTCTCTCTCTCTGTGTGTGTGTGTGTGTGTGTGTGTGTGTGTGTGTGGATTGGTTTGTGGTTGGAAGAATAAACATACCCAAAGTGAGAGTTGTCCTTTGCTTTACTTAACTCCATAAGGAGCCTGAAACGTGCGTATTATTTTGGAATCAAATGTCATTGAGATTCATTAAACCTTAATCGAAACAAACAAAACAGTCATTTTCATTTACAATTAAAATCCAAATATATATTAGAAATAATGTAATGTAATCTGTCTTAACTGTCACAAGGCAAATGCTGTTGTTTGTCGTCAACTTTCCCATGTGGATACCTTTCAGCATCTTAAAGTCCCAGAATCCATTGAAAGGCGTCAGGTTAGCGTAAACGGGGTCTGATGATAGCATCTGCAACCACAGTCACAGTTAGCTCTGCTCTGTGTTTGAGTTTTCCTAATTTCCTAAAAAAAAAATAATATTTCACTTATGATGAACCAACTGCCTGATCATGATTCATAACTGAAAAAGTGTCATGACTAAGCATCCATTATTATTACTGCTTTGATATTATCTCTCAGCAGCATTTTGGACAAGTCTATATCAAAAGGTCTGTGTCATCAAGCGTTCTTGCATGTTTTTTGTCCTCATCAAATCAATGTTATAGAGAATGCACCAAATTTCAAAAGATCAATACTCAACAGGAGTATTGGCCACATTGATTTCTGTGGTTCAGAGTCTCAGCTTGTGACATTATTCACACAAGTTGAGCATTTTGTGTGTAATATCACGTTTCTGTTGTAAATGAGTCATTAGTATTTCAGAATAGCTTGAAAAACTAGTGTACATGTTATAGCTTAATATCTGCACATTTTGTGGACAATGGCTCCCACTGCTTTTTCAGTTTCTAATAGAATATCCATGATGTAATGTGTTAATATGTGAACAATTATCATACATATTACTAAAATGTGTACTTAAGCCGTATCATAATTTATTTATTTTTTTAATGTTTTTTTTGTCATATTCCTATCTTTTTGAGCTGCTGTAACGGTGAATTTTCCCCACTGTGGGATCAATAAATGTATCTTTATCTTTATAATGGCAAGTAGTATCTTTTTTACATGTTATTAAATCTGAGTATATATATAGTCGTATTAATGTATTCAGGGTATTAAGGATTAGAGACAATAGTTTCTACATATTCATGATAAAGAAAAGAAACCAAAGAGGGGAAAAAAACTGATAGGTGTATTTTTTAAACCTCCCATAATGTTTTTTTAAGGTTAAAAAAACTTTAAGAAAATACTGTAGATATTTTAAATGTTCACATAATACAGTATACACCTCATTGTGCAATTAATGTGACGAATAGTCAAACAAGAGTCACTGCTGATTCTTCTAATGATGTTTCAGCACTCTGGCTTGTGTACACACTTACAAAGCTTGTGTTTTTTCTTCCTGTTTTTACACATTTTACAGGCAACATTCCTCCCTCCTCAACAATTGGACTGCATCAGTTCCTGCTATCTCCCCGTTCGAAGAAGGTGGTGAGCGAGCTGAGAAAGGGCCAGCCTGTGCAGGGGCATTTGGATGGGGGAAGGGCATGTCTGCTGGCAACGAGGGTGAGTAGATCAGTGCGGCTCAGTGTCTGCGAGGCGGTGATAAGATTCCAGGATTTTCCCAGTGTGACAGGCCTGCTCACCAAGCTGAACACCCCTCTGCATGGAGACAACCACCACCACCTGACCACCCCCAACCCCTGGGCTGCTACACCTCAGCAGACAGGAGCTACTGTCACCTGCAACCACACCCAAATCACCCTCAGTCAAACTCAAAATCTTAATCTGACGCATATTCTCTTATTTTTCTGTCTGTGTTGTAAATGTAAAATAAGGTCCAAGAGTGAATTTTTTACTTTACAGTGGTACACTTCTACACTATACACAGTCGTGCTCTCTCTTTCTTTCTCTCTGGCTCACTTCTCTTTCTTTATCTCTGCCTCCTCAGTCCCCCCTCCCCACTCCCTCTCCCTTGGATGGCAGGTCAGGCAGTGAGCTGTGCGGGCTCAGAGGAGGTAAGGACGCCGCGGTGCACATTAATAATGAAAGGCCTCAGCCACCCCCCCCCCCTTCCAGACACACACACACACACACACACACACTTACGCACACACTCCCCCCATCGCCATGGCGATGGCACTAGCCCAGCACTGTCACCGGGGGGGAAGCTGGGAATATAGCTACACTCTCCAACCCTCCGCTCGCCAAGCTGATCACGAGCTCGTACACAAGCCCACCATACTGGGCCTTCCACTGTGGATATTCACTAATTAAAAACACTCAGCACTACGGCTGCGGCAGAAATCTGCATCTGCTTCCCCACCTGGATATGAAAGAGTGACTATGGAGCAGTGAAAAAAAATCTGTGGGAGTCATCACTTAGAAGATGGAAATTCACTCTGGTGTCACAGACTGGAGGCATTAGAATCAGTAATTACACTGAGACCCATATGAGATTGACCATAATTCAGATTTTTTTTTTTTTTTTAAATGAGCCTTCATTTATGTGTCTTTACCCAAACTTTACTACTTCTACACTCCATATTTGCATCACACACACACACACACACACACACAGACGCACACGCACGCACACACAACCTTAAACATACACCCTTCATCCACACACTTTGGATAGCCTTAATAACTCTGAAGACAAAAGTTCCTATCATGACTATCAATGATTTTGTGCATCATTTATCAGGGTTTTCATGCAATTTGAACAAACACTGCAATCAAAATAGTTCTTATTCAAACATCTTTTAAATAATTTTGGTTACATTTTCGCATAGCAAGGCTCCATTGGTCATTCCACGATAGGAAGATATTACATAGGCTATGAGAGAAATATCTCAGTGAAACCAAGGACATCATGGTGATACATACCACCGCCTGGTTTATTTTGAATGAATTCTGCTCAAAATTTTCTTAGACCATCAAATTATAATAGAAAAGGGGACTTTTTTTCAATTTGTGGAAAATAATTACTGAATGTTTCTTTTTGTCAAATCAGCTGTTTTTTCTTAAAAAACTAACAAAAAAAACAACATGCAAATAGACAAGTAGACAAACATCAGAACTGTAAATTTTGACACGAATACATGCATTCCTTTTTATTCACAAAACCAGTCCAATTTTCTAAACGAATACAAAGATTGGTTATTTTTAAAAGCTGTAGCTACCCAGCAACTTAACAAAATCATGAAAATATAACAAATAAAAATAAAAAAAGTAATCTTGTCTCAGTGCGTTCAGTAGGGTAGACACAGAGCAAGTGCTGTCTCTTAGTGCTATTGCCCTGAGCAGTATTGGCACATGCTCAGTAGGGCCACAGTAACATAAGGCTGCCAGTTTTACTAAAAGGAGAAGTTTGGAAATGCAGAGGAGGGCTGATTGAGGAGATTACAGTAGAGACGGCTCTGGCAAACAGCATCTTCAACCCAGTGAAGAGTCTCTGGAGATCTGCCCAATAACAGGACTTGTTCAGTTTTGTTTAAATCGAAAATTGACAGTGTCACAATTTGAAACATTTTTCTTTAGTTTTTCAAGACAACCACTGATCAGTTTGGAAACTATATTCTCCTGACAAAATGAATCATAAAATAGACATGGGTTTAAGTAACATAATGGTGAAAAATTACAACAATGTTGCCATTAGCCACTAGTTTTAAAATATAGCTGTAAATTTACATTCTCTACACAAGTACTGTATCTTTCCACACATGAACAACATTAACACCAAACACAGAAATTAGTTGATTGTCCACACTCAGTCCATCATTTCTGTTTCTGGCAATGAACAGTTCCATGTATAAGCGACAGAAGAAAAAAAAACTGCTGGAAAAAGGACATAGGTACCAAAATGGAAACATAGAAAAGGGAATGAAAGTTGCCATAGATGCTTTTCTTTACGCTTCATTTTTGGTTCAAGGAATAAGTAGGTGCATCCATTACCCGGTTGATTTTTTTTCTGCTTTGTTTTTGTTTTTTTATTGTTTTTTTTTTCTGGAATTTTTTATATTTGTTGCTTGTTTGTTTGTTTATTAGCCAGTGTCTGTTCCGGAGACAATCCAAGAGTTGGCATTGCACTTGATGGCAGAGCTTTGGGTAGGGAGTGGAGGAGGAGTCCTACTGGAACCACCGGAACGCCGCTCCTGTAGGAAGCATCACCTTCTTGGAAAAACAGAAGACAAGAAGGGAAGGGACGGGGAGGGGACAGGAGAGAAGAGAGAGGTTGGAGTTGTTAATGAAAAGCGGTAGATTTTGAAGTGTTTGAAAATATATCAAATCTACTATTTTGCTGATAAGATACCCCTCACACATTGACATAATATCACACTCCTGTTCTTAAACTCTAAACTTCTTCTATTTAGGGCTGCAAGTAATCATTATTTTCATTATTGCTTAATGTATTTTTTGGCTTAAAGTGTAAAACATCCATAAAAAATACCATCATAGGTTATCAGAGACCAAAGTGGATGCTTTTTTACCCAACCAACAGTGAATGTTTGGTAGTTTTGGATGATAAACAACTTTGGATGAGCAGAATGAGTGAAATCTCTACATCCTACATTGTCTGGCCCATTAGCTGGCCCCCTCTTCTCTCTGCACCACCACAGAAACAGGCTTCAGTCCTGGCTTCACACAAAACCTGATACGTCACATTTATTATTTAGCCACCACACGCGTTGCTCTCCCACACCATCATCAATGATGATGCCTCTTTCCGTCCCCCACCCCTTCCTCTCTCTTTCTCTCTCTCTCTCTCTCTCTCTCTCTCTCTCTCTCTCTCCCTCATACTGTGGTTATCTGTGTGTCTGATTGCACTGAGCAGGAGTGGCACACATGCATGCAGCTGCAGGGCTCAGCACAGGCCTGTCAGTCAGGAGATAGACAGCCACTCGGGTCCCTGGAGCTGCAGCGCGGCTGGCGTCCTGCAAAGTGCAACTCGATTCTGCAGCACAGATTCTTCCTTCAGCCAGCTCTGCCTGGAGCGAGGCAGGAGGAGCTCGGCAAACATTTATGCACCCACACACACTCTCACACCGAACCAATATGTATTCAAGTACAGTCACACACCTCCACACACAGTGGCACGTTAACCGACACTCACAGTACACCCCCAAAATCACACCAAACAGTGAGACTGTTAAACTAAAATTCTCATGCACGATGGATTCAGGATCACTTTTCTATCAGAGCTCAACAGCTGAAGCTTTAACAAGGAATTGTATATCCTTCGAGCGCAAACAATGTGCATACAATCACAACTATCTCATGGAAAAGGAAAGAGATGTGCTGTATGTAAGTGTCACACACCATTCACAGTCAGACATTAAAAAGTCAAATTCTAATGATAAAATAACACACATAAAACAATATGGTGTTTAAAAAAAAAGGGAAGTCAAATGTAAATGACCCATTATTCAAAGAAGTTTGTTTCAAATCAAAAACGATACTAGCCCTACTTACTTGTCCTCTACCTTTAAATCAGCAGAGCAGTGTAATTTTGAATGCTACTTTTCATATCTGGATATGAAACTGAGTGACAGCGGGGTTCATGCTCCGCAGGTTTGATTTACTTTCATTTTGAAAGTTAACCCCTGCTTACATGAATGAAACATTTTCGCTCGGGTAAAAAGACTTCAATCAATTGAATTACTCTGGCGATCTCAGCCAAATATAGCACATGCTCTGCTTTATTTGTTAAATTGACTCAATCAGGAATAATCTGGCAGTAGAGACACTGAATATCACAGTGCTGTTCACGGCACATATGCATATGCCAGTTCACATCAACTTCATATCAATTTCTCAAATATGCAGCAAATGTTTGGTAGACACAGATCTGGAAAGTATACATTTCTGATGCTGCCAGATTTATTTTCACTCCAACTAAACCTTGAATAAATATGCACAAACTGTTAGCTTTCAATTGTACGCACAGCACATAGTACATATTCAAGATATTCTTTTTTGTTCAAATGAATATGAATCACAAACCTGGAGGTTAATCTCCAAACATATTGCCAACATTATTTTATGGTCTGTGTGTTAAGTATCGTTAACCCCTCATCCTTCTCTGTGATGACCTTTCCACAGCTTCACTCAGCTGTTAAGAAGACAGTTAGAGGACAGCAACATCTGGCGCTGCCACAGATGTCAAAAACCCAGTAAGGGCTGGACTGACCATGAGGTAATGTGCAGGAAGAAAAACAACACATCCCTCAATTGGACTGTAAATGCTGTTTTCCCTCATTATCAAACATGTGCAATCAATGGAAAAATGGCAGCAGTTCAGGAATAGAAAAACCTTCCTTCACCAACGCTGATTGCACAGGTTCAAACAGATGGGATCTGTGGGTGTGAAGTGGCCAATCACTAAAATCAATGGATGTGTTTTTTCAAACAAGACGAGCACATTTGTCTTGGCATAGCACAAACAATTTATACCACTAACACAGAAGAAGTGAACATGCTTTATTTTTCAGACTAACCGTGTCTTTAATGAGCAGAATCAGACATAATTTATGATGGCCTTTCAGAGAACGGTGCATGTTGTTAGATCATGTTACTCGTGTAAATTCCTTTAAGCCAGTTTAAGCCATCATGAATTCAATTTTTGCCCCAGGGCACCACTGAGTGTTCTGGTTATTGTTTCATGGCTTTATCATCAACGATTATGAGGATTCCCTTATGGACACCCACTACAGAAAAAAACCACACACATACAGACTCAGCGAACGCAAAACATCTCCACGTATGGTAGTGTATGTGGGATGTAACACTGTCTGCTGCTCACAAGGAGCAGAAAAGAGAAAACTTTAAAACAACTGAATCTAAACAGCAATGACCTCCCTCTGGCACAAACACAGTGTTTGTCTAGCTGAAGGGGTGAAGCATTTTCCCTTCAAGAACTAAATTGTGACTGACATTTAAATATATTGATACGATTTCTCTTATCAGACAAATAAACCCATTTTGTAGTCAGGACAAGAGGATTCACACACGCAACGTATCCCCTGTTTTGACCCATATGTAAACCAGAAATGATCATAAAGAGGCTGATGTCACTGTTTGGTGTAAATATGTCAGAGATGATGCAGAAAATGTTTGCATGGAGATACATTTTTGCTTTGGACCTTTAGCTTTGGACCGTCAGTGCTCTTACCTAGTAAGCAGTGTGGGGTACATGTAATTATTTACACATTTATGTTAACATATTACTCTTTTAAAAACTATTTTGTGTACTTTACTAAACAGTTACAAATTACTCAACAGCAAATATAATCACTTTTGTTATACAGCCCAGCTCCGCCAAAGGTCCCTTTAAGTCAGAGTGCAAGACTTCTGTCTCCCCCATCTTGCAGAGAGAGTAATTACAAAAACACTGTTGACATGAGCTTACATCATAAGCTCCTCTGTAGCATACTCCATTGTTACTGTTGCATCTGTCAAATGTTGGATAACTTGTTGTAAGCATCACACAACCCCTGTGAAATTACTCATTTCACTATCGCAATCCATTCAGTTTGATAACATTGGGACAGTATGGAAGACCAGCTAAAGTTTGTCATGCATTCATATGGCCAGTGCAGGAATTTCAAACCCAACACCAGATTAAAAACTTAAAAAGGGATTGAATGTAACAGACATTCAAACTTATGCACTGCAGGTTTAAACAACTTCAAAGCCTCCACTCCCACAAGTTACATTTTCTTTACAATGTAGACAAAGAAAACTGAATGCAGCCAATGGCCAGCATTTACTATCAACAGCAAGCTTAATGTTACTTCAATGTGACTATATGAAACTCTCAGTTAAGCTAGTTCAAACACCCACCAACTTTGAAGTCAACCAGATGGTTTCCTGAATGTAGCCTTACCAGTAGGCAATGTTGGCAATGTCGGCAAGTCAGCTAAAAAGATTTGCTTGCAACTGTATTTCTCCTCTCTTGGTGGCAGCTAATTGCGTCCCCACATGGCAGCCCCTGCACCAAGCTACCACACAACAAGACAGTCACTTTACCAAATGCACACAGATTAAAATGATATCAACCCTCCAACAAACTATAGGTCACTAATCAATTGAGATGACCTCCAAATTGTTTAAGTAACAAGATCTTTACTTGGATTAGAAACTGACATGTAATTACTGTATTTCAAACTGTAATAGTTACTGAAACAAGTAATTACATTAGGGTTCAAAATTAAATTATTTTTAGATGTTCAGGTTATGTATCAGCGTTTCATGTTCTGTTTTGCTGTGGAGCAAAATGTTATAAAGATGGAGACAACAACATTTGATAAGGTCTTTTCATTAAGTTTTTACTTTTTTTGAATAAACACTCATCAAAATTGTTCTTACTGTAGGTGAATATTTTTTGGGGCTTTTTGCCTTTAATGTACAGGTTAGTAGAGAAAGACAGGAAACTGGAGGCAGAGAGGGGGGAATGACACGCAGGACCACTCGGTGCAGGACTCGAACCGGGGTCGCCTGCAGCGAGGACTGTAGGCTCAACACACGGGGCGGTGGCTCTACCCGCTGAACCATGCTCAACCCAGGTGAATACTGTTAATGTCAGAGGTTTATATATAATGGCTGTTTCCATAGTATTATATGAAGTGGGTCCCTACGTGTTTAAATATGGTCACTGAACTACTGTTTAAAAAAATGTTATGCTAGCCTGGGTGAACCCATGCTGTCATTCGAGCGAGATTCTACTTCTCTCAGAAAGTTAGCATGGCCACCAAGACAACATTTTCACCTGAGATAGGGAACCAATCACAGAACGGGAAGGCGGGCTCAAGGCGATGAGGACCGTAGAGCGACTCAGTTTACATCCAGCATGGTGGCCACAGAGGTGCAGCAACTGTTCAAAGCAGCAGTAGATTGTGCGCTAAATAAATTGGAAGGCAAGTTCACTTTGAAAATAGAACAAAAACTTGCGCTACATGATTTTTCTTCTTCTTCATGTGTTCGTGCTGCTCCCTACAGGCTCTGAATACGTCATCGTCTATCGTTGATATGATTGGCTGTAAGTTTGTCCAGTAGCATACAGAAGCATTTGATCGACATTGTTGATCCCGCCTTAAATATGAGGAAATGAACGGCTCCATACTTATATTTCAGTTACCTCGGAATCTAGACATCTTTTGGCCTGAAAACTGCCTAATCAGTGCTTACTGGGATGATGATGACTATGATACCCTGGCTTCCTCACTGCCTTCTTTCTCTTTTCGTCTTCCTCCTCTGTCCACTTGTCCCTCTGTCTGCCCAGCAACTTGCCCACACATCCATGTGTCTTGGTGTCAGTCTGCATGCCTGTCAGTTTGCATGAGCCTCTGCTGTCCTGACTGTCTGGTGCACGGTGTCTGGGGGGCAGGACAGACCATGATGGAGTATGCTACTCCCATATCAACATCAGATACTGCCAAAGTGGCCCTCAATGGACAACATTAGCATGTTCAGGTGTTCAATGTTTCTGATGACAAATAAGGTGACAAATAACTATCTTTGACACAGCCAGTAAATTACATTACGGCATATATTATACAGTAAGGACAACTAGACAGGAACAGAAACTCAGCTCCTGTCTTATCTTAAAATAAATTCTTGAATATTACCCACCCACAGGTACAGTACATCCTGAGCGTACATTGACATACAAGTAAAAACAAAGCACACTACAACTTCCTAACCCTGACTCTCCTTCTTCCACTCAGTGTTGAACAGCATCGCTGAGACTGACACCACTGGAGAATATTCAGACACAGAGCAGAAAGGAACTGCCTTCCCACTTATTTCTCTCAAATGTAGCATTCCCAGAATAAATCCAGACATCTTCAGCCAGTGAGCTATGAGGTGGCAAAGGCCTCAGCATGCTCACTCCCCCTCACTTGCCAATTTTACGCTCCTCTTTGAGCTGCCATGAGCTTTCAATGGAAACCGTCAACACCCTTAAAATAAGCACAGTGCTGCTGGACCGCACTTGTGTACTGACGCGCATGCTCACAGGCTTGTGGAAACGCACGCACACACGAGCATAACCTTTCGATGCAAATGTGGTAAAACAAAGCGGAGATGTTTCATCCGGTCGTTTCACTAGCACGTGTATGTGCACACACAAATGTGCCGAGAAGCAGTCAAAACTGTGCACCAAGACCATCTGACAAACTGACCGCAAGACATGTGTTAAATAAGACGTCATGCCCCTTAAGAGACTGCACACAGAGTGTAACAGGCACAGCAGAAGGGGATGTGCCGCTCTGTCTTTGATTGGAGGGGAATGTGACACTCAGGGGCTGTTTGAGCTACAGCTGAGGCTCACTGCAGTTCACTGTGGACTCTAAAAGCCAGGAGGATCTTCTCTCACTGCACAGGTGCTGCCCAAATCACCATGAATATGAATTAAACACATTTAGGGGAAGTGAGAATATCTTTAATTGGGATTCTGTATATAGATGATCAAAATATATATATTGTAATTGACAGTCTTACATCATCTACTCAATATTGACATTTGGGATTTACTGCTGACTCTCTTCTCTTCACTTTCGCTCCTGACACAGCACATCCTCCATGAATCTCATCATCTGACATTTAGCTTGTACTGATGACATCATGCTCACTGACAGTGCGGCCCAGGCTGTATTCTCTGATCTAATCACCTGCTGAACAAGAGCTGTTGACTTAATAACAAAGCCATTTGAGACAACTACTACACTGCTAATGGGAAAAGTATGAGTGCATGTGGACAAATAAAAAGCAGGCAAAATTGAAAATGCTGTACTGCTGTCAGAACTCGGGACGCGGGAGGAGCAAAAGTTGATTTGAAAATCAGGTTTGAGGCAAAGAATGAACAGATTGTTTACCTCTTTGATGATTTCCTGATTGAATGCGTATACCAGTGTCCAGTGTTTGAATGAAGGCTCATTTTACATTTTGTCAGTAGTGCTCCAATGCATGTTAAATCACTTGAAATTGTTCTTAAAACACATTTAAGCTCCCTCAAAATAAACTCTAGATATACTCCTAGGAACATGTATAAGACAATTCATAAAGCAACATCAGAGGATTATTACAGGGATTAGCTCATCAAGACGACTTTTGTTTCCTGCTGTGGGTTGTCAGGTGATTGAGGGTTAGCTTTCTTTTCCATGCTTTCTGCTGGGCATAAATGTGAAAGCGCTGCACACCTGCCATCATTGTACTTTAGCACAAATGTTTCTCACCTTTCTAACGGCTCATCTAATGCCATTGACACTCAGTATATCTGTGGCACTTGGGAACTTTCAGTTCTCCAGGAAGGCACTGCATCATTACTCATATAATGCCACATTTAAAATGTGCCTGTTGTTTTGACAATTAATGAGACCCTGACCCTAATCACATCAATTTCTATTTGATGCACAGTCCACCTTTAGATAAAAATTTAAATGCAGGTTCAACTTCAGCTAAGTGCAAAAAAATAAAACTTCTTGTTTACTCTGATGATGGACTGGCTCAGGCAGTGTGTCATTTTGATTTTTTTCTGTTCCCTTTTTACAACTACTGTGACTTTGTGTAGATACCATCAGGAATGATGCAAAAGAGAGGCATACAAAAATAACAAAAAACATTGATATTATCCTTTAACAGCATTCATTACTCTACTATTGTTGTGCTGTATTGTTCATGTTAAATTCAGTTACAAGCAAAGATTAAACTTTTCCTTTCTGGTCTGAAAAAGGGGAAACTGCTTGACAGACACATTAAATAAATTAGTAAGTACTTTCACATGTCAAGACTAAGGACTTGGTGCAAGATAATTACAGTACATACATCAGACTGCTATTACAGCTTGGCAGGTTTGTGGTACCCTGGAGTTTCTTTCATATGAGGCAGCCATCGGCAGACTGTGACGTTACAAGCAGCACAATGACCTATATCAACATCAACATTCATGAATATTCAAGCCCCCATGGGTTTGGCATCACTGATATGAACGACTGGTATTAGGCTAACTGCCATGACACCATCAATTGCAAATCATAAATTAAAACTAAATCCCTTTCTGTTACAGACATTGAGTCGTTAGTCGTACCACCTACATGGAAAGATGACACATTTCACCATTTTGGTGAATCATCAACAGAAACAAATGAAGCCTCTCATCAATTCATGACTGAACAATTCAACACTGAAAAATGACGATATTGATGCTGATATTAAGACACCTCAAATTGATTCTTGACATGTAAGAAAGTCGATCCTTCAATTTCACACCATAAAGAGACCATGCTGGATTTTTACTTTTAGCTCATTTACTGTAAGGGAAAAAGGTACACATTTGATTATTTCAGATTATTTTCAGAATTGTATTGTAGGTTTTAAATGTTGTAGTTTTCTCTGCATTCCACGCAGTGTTTCCATTCATTTGTATGTGGAAAATTATTTCAAACAACTTTGTCAAAGTACTTTACATTATGCATTTAATATTGTTATGTAATAATGCAACACAGTCTATCACCCTATGCCTTACCACTCAGCACACTTCTGACTCTGCAATTTGCTTACTTGGATGTTGGGAAAACACTACAGTATGTTTTTAAAAGTGGTCAGTATATCATACTTTCCACATGATTTGTAGTATAAATAAGCTAAAATGTGCAAATGTCATGGTCCTTTAAAATATCAAAGCCTGTGAGTACACACGTGTGAATATGTGTAGCTATGTTATTATATTGGCTGGATGTTATGGTGTTTGGCTGGGAGCTGGTTTTCTTATCAACACTAAGTGAACTTAGCTGGGCTAAACTTACATTCTACATGCTGTCAAACTTTTGTATTGTAAGTTTGTATTGCTGAAAATGATCCAATCACCAAACTATCCCTTTAAGGAACATTTCACTGCGGATCGCCGAAGTCAGCACATTGGGATTGAACAACCAACCTTTCAGCCTACAAACAAGAGGCCAAGCTGTCACCCTCAATCACCATCAGAAAGAGAAAGAAATAAGGCCATTAGCAGTTTGAAGAACAAATCCAGCTTCTGCACACAGCAGTGACAATTAGTCCAGAGGCCTCTCCACTGGTTCATGTTCACACAATGTTATTTATCTATCAATTTATTACACAATGCCAAAGTGACACTATTATCCATTGATCACAAAAGTTTATTTCCTTTGAGATGGAACATGTGCTGAAATTGATTTCGTGATTGGTCATTCTGTTACCACAGCCGGGGTTAGTTAGGCCACAGAGTGCGATGGAGGTAACAGACAGGAAGTTTGGAGAAGGACAGCGGCAGCAAAGGGGGGCACATGGGCACATGTGCCACACTGACACCTGGTGCTCCAGATGACAGCTCTGTGGCCAGATGGACCTTATTACATGCACTCACACACAAACACACCCACATATGTACACTTATACACAAACACATACTGTACACATATTCACAATTACTGCCACTTTGCCTCCACACACATCCTATTTTTGTGCATTTATTTACAATCAACATGCAAGCTCAAGGATGATCTACACATAACCAACAGAAATTTGTCCAATGAAAAGGACATGTTGTGTTTTAGCCGGTGAATGAACAATGACTACCAATTGAATGTTGGAAGGTGATTGTGTGGTTATGGTGGACAGATTAAAGAGACCCCATGGTGCATGCCTACCCTGCACATACCCACTACACTCCCCACCACCTGTCATTTCGCTGCTTGTGGACCCTCACCCCCATACAATTTCCCTTAAAGGAGAATGGCATTCAGGTAAAAACCATTCATACCTGAGCCGCATGGCCTTTGTTTTGTTTCAGGTATTAAGATAAACTTGCTTGTGAAGTTTGCAGATTTCCCTTGAATTTTTTTTTTTTCAAAATATTAGATGCCATAATGATAAACTTATGGCTGATTTTCTGATTTCTCACTTTCTGTAGTGGTTTATGGCAACAAATGCTGTTAGTTATAATAATAAGTAATATTTTGAAAGATATGACTTGTGATTTTTCAATATTCTTTATTGTCAGCAAATCTAATGTGTAATTTCAATAATGAATTGACCCTGGTTAAAAGCATTATGTGTGTATCCAAAGCCTGATCTATTATTCTTGTGTGATGTAGACCTCCATTATTGTCCAAAAACTATTAAAAACATGAGATACACGGTGTCCAAACTCTTTGTGGTGAGGATGTGTAAATGTTCCTTCACAATGAAGAGTTTTAATGTTAGTTTGTGTAGAAACAGCTCCAAAGACTAATAACAGTGATCATGTTTTCAGTCTCTGGAGAGTAGTTCTGTATAAAGCATGCACGGGAACGCAGCTTCATTTACAGTGTTTCAATAGCTTGTTAAGAGGATACAAAGTCCAGGGGTTGTGATATGTAGCACAACAAGTCAGTGAACATGATCACTGTTATTAGTCTTTGGAACAACCACACCCAAACTCTTCAGGGTGAAGTAAAACCTCACACTCTGCAACAGTGCGGCTCGTTGACATGTTTTAAGTATTTTTTGGACAATGGAGGTCTATAGCACAGAGGAATAAGACATATCATGGTTAGGAGACACACATACAATACATTTAAGTGGTATCCTTTTTGGGGGAAACCCTAAATAATGTCTCACAAAGCAATAACACATCATTGCCACCACGTTCTTACCTCCAGAGCAGCAGAGGGCTTCTTCTTCAGTTCCTCACATTTGCGAAACTTGCAGATCTGGTGGCCTGTTTTGCGATTCCGGCAGCTGCTGCACTGCTCGCAGTTAATCCGCCGTCGACAAGGTGGGCACATGCCGCAACGTTTTCGCTTCTTTTTACCGGAGTTGATAGCAGAGGCCAGCTCACTCTGTGCTGGATACTCGGCCAGGCCGGCCATGTGTAGCGCGCTGTCCGCCAGAAACACTCCAGCCGGCGTCATGATGAAAAGCCCCGGGTTGAAGGGGAAGCCACCCCCTACTCCATATGGGAAGTCAACAGGACCACCTACGGCGTCCGTGACAGACGTACCCTCCAAGTCGCTAGCCCCCGAGCCTGCATCTCCACCGCCAACTCCCACTCCCATGCCCCCAGGCAGGAGCATGTGCTCCATACCGGCCCGCTTTAACAGTGCTGCTGCCTGGGCAAAGTGCAGCAGGCCATTCTGTCCCTCCAGAACCTGCTCTAGGGTCTGGTCCAACTTGGCTGCTGTCAGTGCGGAGACAGTGGGCTGGGGCTGCAGGGGTGGCTGAGGCTTAGCCGAGTGGCTCTTAGTCTCACTATTGTCCTTGTGTCCATTGGTGGTGGCAGAAGAGACTGCTGTATACTGGGATAGGGTGCGGGAGTTCTTAAGGCTCTTACTGAGGGGCTCACTGATGATGCCACTGCGATTCCTGCGCTCTATAACAGGAGAGTCCGGTTTGCAGCTACTCCGCTCCTGGTCCTCTGTCCGGCCCCCTTCCGACAGCCCGCTAGACATGGTCCAGAGCGTACGTGCCTGGGTTGGGGGTGAGGGTGGAAAGGGGGCAGGGGTGAGCGACGGGGGGGGAGCAAAGACCTTTTCTCGGTCCGTTCTGTGCTCCGGTGAGAGTGGTGTCTCACCTCTATGGACCAATCAGCCAACCAACAACAGACAGGCCCCGGAGCCTTCTGCCCGAACTACAGCTCAGCCCTCATCCACGTCCTTCCATGGGCCACCTGGGAACTTTAAACAGGGAGAGAAGAGAGAGGGGCGTAAATTTCTCATCAATATCCAAGACACTCATTGTTTCTTTCAATGTTGACACCTTGAGAAAAACATTTTCCATTTTTGTTATATAGAAGCAGATATCAAGTTCAGATGTGTGAGGAAATCCAAAAGTCTAAATTCACTAAATTAATAAACTTGACAAACATTGTACATGACTACCCAACATCCTGATCTAGACTGACAATGTGCAAATAATTTGACAAAAATAAATAATGTTGAATAACTTAAAATTATTACGGAAACGTATTACAGGCTGGGAATCCGACTCTTGCTGTTAAAATCAAATGAATTGTGTTGAAGACAAACTACTACTACTACTTAACTCACAAACGAGTATTTTGAAGGTTTTCTTCTCTGTTACAAAGTCTGCACATACACACATATTCAACAGTGCTCAACACATTTCCAATTATCATTATCACCTGCTTTGTGAACATTGCCCAGGTGAACACTTGTTATACCAATCTGTTGTATTTATCAGTTGGTCATGAGCACTAACACAATGGCTTTTTTCTATGACTCTTTTTTTCTCTTAAGTGAAGTTTGTTTTATCCTTCTGTAAGTGTTTATCTGTAATACTACATTTTTTAGACTAAGCTGTTTTGGTGCTTTATAAATAAATTGTATTGACAAAACTGCAGTTAAGTCATTTAAGAAACGTTACATATATTGACTAACAATTTCACCCTCATTGATCTGAGTGTATAGCCTTGTGATACAATATGTGAGAAATAACACTCTCTTTTAGACTTTCACACAACAATCGCAGACACTGTGGAAATGTAGCCAAAGTCCCAGCAAGATAACCAAAGAGGTTGATACTTTTTTGATATTCATTTGAAATGATTTTCTATCAGATACATTTCAATGGCAAAACCTGTAGAGCAATATAATATTTAGCCAAATGTTGTGGGGAGAGTATGGAGAGTGTACACTAGGCAGGTAATGAGAGACCCCCTACTGGATGGAGATACATGCATACAAAGGATTTTAACGTAAGATTCCTGTGAGTGCTCATCTATGAAAAGAAAAAAACTATGTTGCTATTCTCCTGACCTGTCCATGTTCACAAACAAGCATACCACCTCCCACAGAAAAGCTGAGGAAATGGCCGGGCCAGTCCTTATAAGGGAAACAAAGGGAAAGGGAGGGGAAGAGGATGGGGGGGGGTGTCTGTGCAGTGTGTGGAAATTGGAAGGCCAGAATTAGTGGGAGGTAAAGCTTCAAAGGCAAGCGCACAGCCCCCACATTCTCACCAGCTCAGGGGGATGTGGCGCCAGCGAACCAGAGCCAGCTCCGCAGCCCCTCAGCCCCATAGTTTCAGTTTCTCCCACTACAGCACTGACCAGGGTCCGGTTTCCCAGAAGCATCTCAACACTATCTCTGCTCAGTAGTGAGTGAAAGTGTAACAGCACTGCAAGGCATCACAGAGTGATACATGGGGGCTGTGTGGTTTTATGGAACATTGGACCTGAAAATTATAAACTTAATGGTCATTTATGAAGAATCTGACAGCGGTAATAGCATCAGAGTGATTTTTGAGTGACATTTGAATGCTACATTTTCTCTGTTGAGCTTTGAGGCAGCTGCATAACTGCAAAAGTAAATCGGGGTAGCTCAGGGTACTTGTACAACAACATTATTTCTTGATTAATCATGGCCTGGGAGAATATCCAGCTCCAATCCAACTGCTTTATCAATGCTCTAAATACAGTAAATGTGTTAAAAAGGCTTGAGTAAACCACATAATTAATGAACTGGCATATTATCAATAGCTAGAATAAATTAGTTCTCAAGTCATTTACAGATCAGCTGTAATGTTACAATTTAGCCAGGATACAATTATCCCAACAGCTGACCAGCTGATGACACGGCTCTTTCTTTTATTTTTTAACATGCATATTTTAAAATGTAATGACATGCATTGCCTCTTCTGTTGTTTCAAACATTAGTACTTTTCATATTACTGAGTTGTTTTACTTCAATCCCATCAACAGCTGCAGTATGATGACACCACAGTGACACACAGACTGCTTTTGTTTCTTCAGGAGAATAATTAATAATTTGAGAAAACGACTGGTATTTGCTCGTTACAAATTGGTTTTATTAGTATTTAGATGGAAAGAAGTGTGACAGGCAATTTATTCAAGCTATAGTATTTTGGTCATTACAGCACTTTTTAAAAGCACTGCTTTATAGTATTGTGATTTAAACCTCTGCTTTGTTTAACGGGGATGTACCATGCACATTTCCACGTCTGTATTTTTTAGTCTTGGGCACCTGGAATATCTTTACGTGTTCACAATTCAGAAATAACTTTTTATTTATCTTGTACTCGCCCCTTTACACAGCTCCTCAGTTCAGCTTGTCTGAAACATGCTGTTTTAGCTCCTGTTTCTTTAAGGCCCCCATCCTGATGAGCCCACTATGTTCTAATTGGTTATTTCCAAGAATACACAACAACTCTGAAAACAAACTAGTCTTCAAGTCGTGCACTCAGATTTTTATTTTACGTGTTTACGGGTTGTTTTCAGACTTGTAATCAGGCCAAAGCCAAAACTGGTGTACCATACCACAGTTGTTGCTCTGGTCTACCACATTGTGTAACAAATGAAAGCAGGGGCACCTCGTTTAACCTCACACACACATACTCTCTTCTGCTTTGTGTGTGTACATCCGCCGTCCATCCCACTGACCTATCAGTCACACTCTTTCCATCCTCATCAACCCTGAGCTTGGCACATAATCTTTGGCTGATCACCCTCTTGCACTTCTAGTGTCATGGCTCTTCATTTGCAGAAGAGGTTTATGTCCTCATGTGAACTGTCTCCTAAACTATAACCGTCTTCTCTCTGCTGCTGAGAGTGTCACTGCCACACCGCTGAAACTAGATAATTGGTGTTGTTTTGTACTTAAAGCATGTCTCAATTTCCTGTGATGTTATAGGCTTGATGCTGTGCTTCATATTAAAGCTTTACACTTCATTCACCTCACTGTGAACTGGCCTGACAGCAGCACGGAGCTGCCAGCTGTCTCAGCATAAAACTGAGTGTAAATATCAGCCATCGTTGATATTTCTCCGAGTCTTTTTTTTGTTAATCTATCCACACACAACGTGCTGCACAGGATTAGCGGACAGAGGTAAAGATCTGGATATAAATGGTCCAAATGATCAATACGGTCCGACAACTACATGTGTGAAGCCTTTTTTCGAATCGACCAATGAGCTCAGCTGGAGATAGAGCACGGGTGTGGCCTGAGAGGCATGATGTGAACCTGCAATCACAGCATCCACAAAAATAATTGGTGGTCTAAAGTCTCAGTTAATTCAAAACTGCAAAAGGAACGTTCACTGTGTATTAATGTGACTTTTTAAGATGGTTTCTTTGATACCTGATCATCATTACAGGCTAAACTGAAGTTGTTTTTTCGTCTTTAAGGAAAGTAAACCAGAGTGGTGGAAAATTACTGCAGTTTTATTGGTCAATAAATCATTTAGTGCTGTCGAAAAAATATTGACTAGCCTGAGGAGGTATAACACAACTTCCTTAATGTGATTATAAATGTTGCTGCTTATTCAGTAAAAAACACTTGGTGAAAATCTGGCCATCAGTTTGAGGCTGTTTTGTTGAAGCAGCTGGGAGTTGTCAGCTAAGTCATTTTATGGATGCTTTGTCAACAGCAGATCTGCACAACTTGAGAATGATGAGCAGAAATTGAGAATATGGTTAATAAGCTGTATCAGAAATGGGTACTATATTGGCCTGTATTTACTTGTGTGTGAATTTTGATGTATCAACTGATAGCTTGTGATTCAGTTTAGGTTCACACTACAGTACTTGTGGTTTCAGAGAGGAGCATTTATGTCAAATTTGATGCAATAACAGCCTAATGAAATACAAAAGTAAAAAGAAATGTGTGGTGTTTTTATCTCTACATTATTGCTCTACAGAATACTGCATCAGGAACAGTCACTGTGTATTAGTGTGACTTTTTGAACAGTTTCTTTGATACCTAATCATATAGGCGAAACTGAAGTTTTTTTCTTAATTTGTTTTACACTTTAAGAAAAGTAAAGAAGAGTGAAGAATTACACATTTAATGTTGTTTTTTGCTGTGTCCTTATTTGCTAGTGGACCATGGTGCTTGAACAGATACTGTTGCCCATAAAGTTGGAATAAAAACTTTTTGACTTCTTCTCGTGAAATGATTGTGACAATAGATATTCTCAAAATTGTATTGATCAATCTCATTTCACCTGGTCAAAGGTGATTAGTGATGTGTATGAGTAAAAAATAAAAAAAGGAATGTGTCTGAAAACAAAATGATTCCAACTTTATGGACAACAGTGTTGTTCCGGCTGAGCATGTATGGGTTTATTTATGTCTAATCATTTGTATGAAATCTGAAATTGCTTTCTTGCTGAGAGTTAGATGAAAATATTGACACCCCTCTCTGATCTGTAGGTAAATATCAAGCTAGCACGATGCCAGTTGGCTTAGTTTAGCACAAAGACTCAAAATAGGGGGAAATAGCTAGCCTGGCTTGGTCCAATGGTAACAAAATCCAGCCCCTTTAAAACTCACTTATTAACAAGTTTTGTCTCGATTTATCAATCTGTACAAAACTAATGTGTAAAAATGAAAATTTGCTTTTGTATAAATTGTTGTGTGCTGAACTGTTCCTTGTCCAGGGCCAGTTGCTAGGCAACCAGAAGACAATCCAGTAAATTATTGGTATTGGACAATAAATAGTCCAGTAGCCTACCTCTGTAAAATCCTCCGTAAAAAGATGCATGGTCTTTTTTGGCTACTTGCTGGCAATAGCTTTATAGTTAGCATACGGACACATGTGAGTGGTAGCAATCGTGTCGTCTTAACTGTCAGCACTAAAAAAAACTGCACTTTTCCCAAGGTGTTTCCATTAAGCCATATGCCACAAATAGGCCTACCCCAGTCATTACTACTGTATTAATGGGCATTCTGTATACCTAAGACAAAGTAGGGTTAGGGTTAGGGTTAGAAACCAAACTAAAAACCAAAACGACATCAAAACATTGTAAAGCCATCCAAAGCTGTGAGAGGTTCAGAATATGAATTTTCATATTTTGTGTGGAGCAAAAACTTTCAAGTTTAATTAACTGGTGAATTAAGTAGTACTTTAATAGATTATACATTCACACAACACTAAAAATGATGAGTGCTTCCTAACAGCCAAAGCGCCTACTGAGTGAATGTTGTCAGCATTATGATACGTGTATAAGTGTGACCAGCTCATTTAACATTCATATGCAGTTCTCAGCCTGTAATAGCCTGTAACTTACACAGGCTTGTTTTACAAATTATCTTTTTATTTTAACATGTTTTCTGACTTTATACCAACTGTTTGTGTTATGTGCAAAAAATAGATGTGTGCGTTCAAAATAAATGTCAGTCCTCAATATAGTGACAACATTGATGGATGGTTGGTTGGCCCAGTCAATGATGGGTTGACTGATCAATAGGTGATGGGGGAAAGCATTTAGGGCTATTGTGTGTTTATCTTTCCTCTTGTTTTGGGGGGAGGGTGACAGACCTATAATCTTGTTGGAAACAAAAATCTAAACATCAGAAAACAAAAAATTACCAGGTCTATTTTTCCATTGTGGCTACTTAAATATTCAACAAACGATTGACTTGGTCCCAAAAACTCCTTGATATTACCTGCTAGGGTCACATACTGTATGAGTTCAGTGAAATTAGAGCTGCAACAATTAGTTGATTAATCAAGCAGTCATCAACAACATTACTTAACAGAACATTGACTGACAGAGAAATTATTTTGATTTATTTCGAGTAATCGTTTCAGTCATTTTTAGGCAGAAATGCCAAATATTTGATTGTTCCTGGGTCTCAATTGTAAGAATTTGCTGAATTTGTGGGTCTTCCACTACAGTAAGATGAAAACTTTGTGGTTTTGGATTCGTGGTCAGACATTTCAAGATGTTACATTGGGATTTAAGTAATAGGAATGGGCATTCCTCACTGTTTTCTGCTATTTTATAGACCCCAAATAATTTATAAATTAATCAAGGAAATAATCAGCAGTTTAATCGATTTGGAAAATAATCAATTTGTTGCATCCCTGAGTGGAACACATTCATTTATTTAGTTTGGATCGTGAAGTAGGATGAAAGACCTGCAACCTCCGTTCACTAAATACTGAATTAATTACATTATTCTTTCTTCAATTAAAAATATGTAGGCAGTTAACTTCATTCAAGCCAATTAGGCCTTGTTTTGACTGAAGTGTCATAAGCATTAGGCAATTAGCCAGCATTAAACTGTCAGGACCATATGTGAATGACGGGCGTATTCAAGTAACTCTTGAATAAGTTTCCTTCACTGACGTCACTGCATGCGCAGGTGCCAGGTAATCGCTGTCAGCTTTCAAACGGTGGTGAGAAAAAAAATTGTCTAATTTCCTGCAGGGCTATGAGGTATTCGCTCCTCCGCAAACTCCAGAGCAGCTGACTACACCTCTAGAGACGCGAGAATACTTGATGCATTAGTTCAGGCGATGCACAATGCAAATGCAGCCCCCCTACCCACTTCCCCTCCCCCCAACCCACCTCCCTTCCAGACGCGCTGTCTGCGGACTCTGTACTTGTCTACCGTGTGAGCTACACATTCTCTATTCCTCCCACCTCCTGTCGACTGACGCACGCACGCACGCACACACACACACACACACACACACACACACACACACACAGAGAGAGAGAGAGAGAGAGAGACGCACAAAACGCAGGGGAAGTTAAAAAGCATGGTGACAATTTTCAGACTCAAGGCTTTATCCATTGTCCATAACCTGCTGCGTCTCATTCTCCCTAATTAAGCTACACACACAAAAAGTTAGAGGAGAAAAACAAGCACCCGTGCATACTGTGACTTCAAAATCATATGGAGCACTGTGCATGCATACTGTGACTACTATGAGCAGCGATACTAACTGGATTGCCGGGGGTGGGGTTGGGGGGTAGAGGGGGTGTGAAGAGGTAGCGCGTTCCCAGGTAGCGTTGAACGCTACCTGGGAACTTTCTATTGATGATCGGACAAAAGGAGATTGAGAAAAATAAGAAGATATTAACAATAAAAAAAGAAGCATGCACCTTATCTGTCTTAACGCAAGTGAAAAACTGCGATATCAAATTTCTAGTGTATGTTTTTAGGATGACAGCGGGTGAAATGAAAAGTTTCAGTTATACAGAGAGGCAACCGAAAAGAGTCCGAGTCAAAAACAAGCGTGATCCGACTCTTACGCCCGGTGATGATTTCTTTCATTAACTGGCAGCATCAAGTTTAGCGCGCACATTATTAACAGCTGATCCACAATGAACCATCGGCTTCTGGTTTAACGCGGTGCCCATCCGTATCAGTGCTGGCGTGCACTTATCAAATAAAGAAAAGATAAGATTGTTCCTGAGAAGCTGAGAGCAGCTTGTAAAATCTTCATCCCGGTGTGCTGAAGCATAACAGGTCCAAGCACCGGCGATTTTAAAAGCGTTATGATTTTTTTTTTCAAGTGTACATCAAAATAGGTGGCTTTTGTCTGGACCCACTGATCTATGAGCACGGACGCCTATCTGCGGTACCAGCATATGGTCTGCAGTTGCACATTTTGTGGATATGCCGAAGAGCCATGCATGGTTCACCCGGCTATAACTTGATCCTATAAGAAGATGACATCCCAACTTTCACCAGACTTCAACAAAGTATGATCCCCCCACTCCATCCCACCCCTCCTCCCTCCCCTTCCATGTATCTGCATATTTGCAAACACGGGCCCGTTTTATTCGCACCTACCAAAGCGGATCCAAGCAGAGGGGAGGGCTCCCACAGTCCGAGCGGTCCGTCTCTCAGCCTGCCGTGCAGAATGGTGACAAAAAAAAAGAAAGGGGCAGGGGGAAAACAGCTTACTCTCCGAGAACACAATCCGGCAGAGTGTCTGTCTGTTAGGAACAAATGTGAAAAGAAAAAAATCATTCACCGTCAGTTATTTTGGAAAAGCGTACTTTCTCAGAGGCTGAACGCGTGGGTTCCCCCAGCTTTCTCGGTCCTTGCAATCCCACCTCTACATCCCCGCTTGCAGAGAGGAACATGCAAACACATTTCATAGATTTTTGGAGCTTAGCGGAAAAACCGAACTGGACTTTTCTGCGGCGCGCGCACTTCAGCTGAAGCAATAATGAACTGAGAGAGGCCGTGCGGTTCACTTAGATATCAGGACAGCTGAGGCGAGAGGTGTTATTTCATAATGAAACTAGGCTGAAAGAGGATAACTGTAATCTACTTCTATGATAACTGGCTGTATCTATTAGTCGGTGACGTTGATAACGCAGTGGCACACGTGGTGATGATATTTACCATGAATAAATTGTTGTTGAAGCGACAAAAAAATACCTGAATGAGCTGTTATGCTTTTTAATAGATCTATAATTACATGTAGAAAAATATACCTTAAGTATTAAGTTAGTATGCTATATCATGTTGTTGTTGTTGTTGTTGTTAAGTGTGCAACCTTTCACACACAGGAGTAACCTTTGTATAAAGTGGGATGATGTTTTAGTATAAACACGGATGAACTCACTTCACTCATCAATTTATATAGAGAACAGAGGTTATCCACCACGAAAGGCTGTCAAAATCAACCCGATCCTTAAGTCGCTCCTCCCCTCGCTCAGCCCCAGAGTCCACTCCACCTCTTTGGACTGTCCTGTCTGCTGGCAGGCGTCCAACACAAGTGTGTGGAAATGACACCGCCAGGGCGGCAGAGATTTTCCTTCATTTCTCTCCTTCCCGATCGCGGACTGGCTGACATTGGCTAGAAAGTGGAGCAGCTCGTCAGGGACAATCAATGCGAATCGATCGAGCTGTGCGGTTGAGGCTCCAGTGCAGTAAAATATCGCGGCAGCTGAAGAGAGAGAGAAAGAGAGAGGAGAGAGAAAGAGAGAGAGAGGAGGGGGTGTTCTACCAACTCTGCCAGTAGCCAACCAACCTCCCTGTAAACAAATATGCTCTGACTCTCATAAACATGACACTCACTTAGTAAATACTTAAGCCAAAGACCCACTAAATGCGTAATTACGCACGATATTTGTGTTCCAAATAAAGATATGCGCCTAAATAAAACATTTGATTTAATTCAAAGTCATTAAAGAATAATAATTTCAAATTTAGAATACAATCTCAGAATAGTGGAAATCAATTAGGCCATATTACTTATTTCCAAGTCATTGCACTTGTTGCAAGAATAAGTCATTAAACTGGCAAGGAGTGAAAATCATATCAAAAATTTAAAAAAATCTTAACTGTATAAACAAAGTTTTAGTATCTGATTTGATGCTAGAAAGACTCAACAGCAAATGATAGAAGATAACACACATTGTCTATATAGATTAAGTTATTTTGCATTATTTATATATTTTTAGGCAAATGTTGCTATTTGGAATTCATCATTAAAAGTTCAGTATAAAGAAACTCCACATGACTTCTTTCAATATCAAGCAATAATGTGCTCTAAACGGTAATGTTTACTTTCCATCAGTCAGTATAAAGAGTGGGTGACATTTATTAAAATGATATTTTAGAAATTTCATAGTTTCACAGATATTGTTCAAAATCCAAAATTAAATAATCCCCAAGATATGTTTGTACTTCAATATTTCTTCAGAGCTGTCCCTCTTCACCCAATGATGTGAAATGTTATTTAATTATAGGCTTTGTTTTATTACACCTTTTCCATTTTAGGCTATCAAAGATTGTCTGAAATCCCTGCCAAGAACCACAAAGTGATCACCACAAGTAATCCAATGTGGACAAATCAATGGGGGCAACTACATGCCTCCTGGATGGAAATTGACAGTCAATGAATTGTCATTAGAAACTGGCTTTTCAATTATTCTGAGATTTTAAGGTGACTTATGGCTGTGGTCATCAGGGGATATTGTGCAGCAACAACAACAACAACAACAATGGAGGAAATCCATGAGAAAACAAGCCCAGCGAAACAAAAGTCGCAGAAAAAAACTCATCCAGAACCAGTTTCAAAAAGCTACTTTCAGTACTCCTTGTCCCCTGTGTGTTCCCTGTCTGCTATTTTCACACCTATGATGTTTCTTTTAGGAAATTGATGCCTTAGATAACTTTTAGAAAAGCACCTCACCAAAAAAGCAAAACATTTGAGGGTCTCACCTTAATCTAATGGCAATTCTAAGTGAGAGGTTGAGAGCAAAATGACTTTCATCATGACGTCCCAAACATTAGAATAATGAGAATAAAATGATTTTCATGTCCATTAGAAAAATACATTTTGGGGGGAAAATAATGCTGTCAGGGTTAAATTTTTAATTAATAAATCAGACAAGATGCTCATATTGTCATCTCATTGATCATCTGTAAACACTCTCTTGACACTAGATTTACCCTTTACATACAGGAACTGTATATAGCTGCTTATAATCATCACACTGCGTTGGTGCTTAATGTTGCCATTAAGTTGCATCATATGAACATAATTCATATGAGACAACCATGACAACATGTGACTTTATTATGAAAGCTGTCTGGGCTTGCTATAGCATCTATAAAGGTTATCCTCAAACGATTCAGAGCAGATGATGTTACCAAAGACTCTTGTACTCTCTCTGTTCATTCTTGTCTGGTGATTTTCTATATTGTTCTTACTGTCAGCTAATCTCATGTGCAGAGCCAAACCAACAAAGAACTCACCCTACTTATATGTATTGTGTGTGTATCCAAAACCGGATACATCTTATTTCTCTGTGCCATAGAGCTCTGTTGTTGTCCAAAAACTTGGTTCAGCCTATAGAGCTTCTCTAGCTTGTTGTGCTACACATCGCAACCTCTTAACTGTGTGCTAATTTCTTTCTCACAGAACCTCGGTACAAAGTCAAGAGGTTGTGTTCTGCAGCACAACAAACTAGTGATGTTCTGTAAAGAGAACTGTGTTCCTGGCCGTACAAGGAACTTCTCTCCTGAGGGTTACAATCTTATTACTGTTGTTACTCTTTGGAGCTGTTTTTAAACAAACTACAAAAGCCATTGCCTTCAGGGCACAGGAACATGTCACCTAGTGTAGCGGTGTGGCTCAATGACGTGTCTTTAATCATTTTTGGACCACAACAGAAGTCTACAGCACAGAAGAGTACAATATATCAGACTTTGGATACACACAATACCTGCATGTAGAATTGATTCATTGTTGGTTTGGCTCTACACATTTGTTGACACTAAGAAAAATATAGAAATGCGCCAGCCTTGTCCCATAAAACTACTTTGCTCTATTTGGAGCATCAAGTTGACCCCCCCCACCCCCCCACCCCCCCACTTCTGGAATTTACTGCCTCTTTTCAGAACTAGTTTACCCGGTGTCTCACCAGGCAAAAAAAAGTTGGTATGGCAACACATGGACAGAGTAACCCTCAACACGAGTACCTAGACCAGATTATCTCTTTCTCTCAACATCTGTTATGGTTGACTCATTTTAGGGACATTGATTATAGTGTCACTTTTTTTTCATTCTTCTACATTCTCACTATGTTTCCACTCAGGGTTTTACACTATATACTATTTCATGATAATAATGTAGTTATAGTGAATAATGTAAAACGAACAGGAATAATTCTGCCTCTATAAAACTCACTCTAACCACATTCTTTTGCTCTTTTGTATGTGTTCTCCCTTTTGACCTTCTAAAGTCCTCTATCTCTGCTATGAAACAGAGGAATATTACATTGTAGTCTGCAATCGTCCGTGTCTTTCACAGGTTGAAAAGAGGGTCAAAGAGAAAAAAGCATGAGTGAGGGGGAGAGTCATGCATGGATAGAAGGGTAGGAGGAAGCAGCAAGCTGTGACTCTTGGACATGTTCTGGTGGGTGCACTGAACCCCGGAGGCTGCAGCCACACTCAGCTCTTTGTTGTTTTCATTCTGCACAGGGAGGCAGGGTACTTTCCTGAGCTGGGGAGGAGGATTAGCGTTGCATGGCCTCCATCCCCGTCTGCACACATGACCGGCACCGTAGGAAAGCCCCCAAAGATGGCCCAAAAAGAGGTACGTAAGGGATGAAGGCGAGACATGAACAACGACTTTCTCCAATACTGAGCAATGTTGCAAGCCCTGTAAACTGTCCAAATGATCACTGTAACACACTTTCAACATCCCCTTATTTCTGAGAAGCTGGATTCTTGTTCTGTTGCTTGTGTCTACAGTGTCTCCCCCAGCTTTCACACAGCAATTCTTTTTCTTTCATTGCTCAGCTGCACAAACACATCTATTTCACTTTTGTAAATTTTACAGTACAGAAAGATGCCTGCTGTGATTTAACTGAATCATCATATGTTCCCCTTCAGTCCTGGTGAACCACTTTTTGTTCATAATAATAATAATAATGATGATGTCAACAGTAAAATGACAAAAGAAAATGCAATTAAAGTTAAAGTTAAAGTTAACTTGTGCTATACAAAACCCAAACATTTGACATTTGCAGGCAACAAATAAGGTCGCCCTCTCTTATTTGATGGTCTTTGATGCCAGATGATGTCATTTCCTATAAAATACCACAGATTGCTTGTAACAGATGTTCTAGCAGTTGATGTAGTTTCTTTTCACAGTGAATGATTTGAATTGATTTTTAGACACAAGTAAGCACCAAAATGTTACTACAAATAAAGATTGATTGATAATTGATTGACTTAGGAAAAAGGTCCTGGACAAGAATGATTCTTTTTTTTTTTTTATAAAGTCACAAACTCTTACACTATCAGTTTTGAACAATCAGTGTAACCACTCCACCATGCTGGGTGACTTCATCATTTATTAGATCCTTTAATCTCAACTGGCTAAACAACCTACTTGACAGATAATTGATAGCTAATAAAATCAGAAGGGCGACAGATTTTCTAAATTATATTTGCATGTGACTTGAGTTTGGCTTAAACGAGGCAGCTAAAGCCACCTGCTTAATGTTACAAATAAGTCATCATGTTTGAATAACCATTGCTACAGTAAACTGGATGCTAAGCTCTGCCTCCACTACCAACGTGCCATCTCCCTGACCTCATCTCCTTTTCACTGCAATATGAGGTATGAACTGTATGAACATCACACAACTTTATGCATTTACATTGAATGTTGGTATACGATGCAGATCATCAATACTCTGTTCCATAGTAACAGTACATTCTGTTCCGAGGATTTATGCAGATAACAATGACAAATTGTAAATACATTCTGACAAAAATATGCAAAAAAAATGAAAAGATTTCAAATATACCTCCAGATGTCTGAATGGCCACCCACATCTCTGTTTCTTTCACTGGCCATTCTAGTCTAAAAAACTTCACTAGCAAATTGTAGAAGTGTGAAAATTAGATGCCAGTGATGCTCCACTGAAGCTACGATGGAAAACAACCATATCAGGTGCAGTTTACCAGCTATAAACTGCCCTGTAAAGGTCACTTTTATATCAACAAGATGCTAAATTCAACAAAGACCTGATGAAAATTCTGTTGTGATAAAAGATACTCTCTCATGGATCATGTTTTTTAATCAATAGACTCAATGAGGGAGTGTACAATGTCTAATCTGTGCTAACGATATCATGACTGCAGAACTACGGTTACTACTAAATGTTTTAATATTGTAATGTACACACGTTTCATGAGCTTGTTTCCAGCTGGTGACATGACCACTAATAAGTAATCCAGAGGCCATTGCAGGGCTTTTGTAGCTCTTGGATGTTTGGCCAACATGATAAAACAACTCTGCTAAATTATTTGTGTATTTATGAATGTGCTACTTTCAGAAATAATTTGTAAATGCAAGGTAAACACATTTATAAGATGAATTTGCTGTGGAACCCAGAGACTTTGTGCCATCAAATAAAACAAACTAAATCCAGATGAGCTAATCTGAAAGTGAATATGTCCTAATTAATTCTTAAAACAGGTTGTCAGGGGCATGACATTTGATTAAGTAACAACAACTCAGACAATAGGCTGTCAGAGTACCATGAAAAGAAAGATTAATGCATTCATGTGCTAATATACTTGTGCATTGTTAGGATTCATGAACCGAGATATTTTGCTTGTGATGTAATTGAATCACACGCAACATGGCTCGTGAGTTAATTAATGGTTCAGGCTTATTGACGTGACTGCGAGTAAATAACTGTGAGTTAATTATGTGGGAACGTACAGCTGGATAAGCTACAGTGAATAATGTTGGAATTGGTCCTTTCTTCTGTGCACCATTTTCTCCTACCGTTGTGCCAAGAAAGCCTGCCAATAAAAACAGTACTTAAAGGAGGGGTCAACAAACTTGGCTGCCAACAGGTACACTTTTTTTAAAATAGTAAATTCCCTTTAAAAGATTTGTTTGGCACATTTGCCTCTGTACATGTGACAGTCAGCACTTCAGAATCCAAAGACATGTCATTTTGTGCCACAATCAATGCAAGACTCGACAGTTAGTCATCTTTTTGTCTATAATCCTAAATAAAATACAGTTATACAGAATATTTTTGGTAATTTGGTCTCAAATCCAGTTTAGTTTCACTCTGCTTTCATCACCGCTCTCTCATTTATCTGTCCCAGCAATATTGGCAACTTCAAGGACATACCACATTCACGTAGGACGGGTATTGGACACTGTGCTATCAATTGAGTCCCTGAAGTGTTATGGATTTTGTGGCGTGTTTTCCTGTCCCATTGAACAGGCCTGCGTCAGTCACACCTTTCAGGAGCCTTGCAGCTTCAAACTGCAGAGGCCTGCTGCCTTGTGAGCAACACTAGCTCAATTTCTGGAGAATTATTACTCATCCCACCACTAATCACATGCTCAGCCTCATCTGTCAGGGAGCAAGTGCTTCTGTTGTCTTGACTGACAGTATGAGGACAAAAAAAGCATGACAAAATTACATCAGCAACTCTTTATTATGTGCCACTGAATGAGTGGTGCCATTTCCTTCTTGAATGAGCTATGAGCTGTAAAGCAGCAAACACTGCCCCATATGTAGCAGTACCAGCAGACCAGCTGTTGCTGCTGTTGCAGTAAAAATCAGGGTTAGGGCGCCATCTTGTGGCAAGTTTCAACATAAACTGTCTAAGAAATTGCAGTTAGACATATCCACTTCTGGTTTCCAAGGGTGCAGATTCAGCTTCTAATACCCATCCATCAACACATTACATTTTAGTATTCTTAACATGTTCAAGATATTGTCCTTATTTTTTTTTATGTATTTAATAACACAGTTTGAGTTTGAGAGTCAACATTTAAACATTTTACACACAGTTAAACTTTTTTTCTGTTGGTGTGTATTAAGAATGTTCATAGTACTTAATTGTACTTAATAGTGCCAATACAAACACAGCAGTGATGTTGGCAGTGTATTAACATTGGGATGGTATGAACAGCAATCAACGCATTATTTTGAACAATTAGACACCTCTGAGAATTATTTGAAAAGGACAAAAACACTGCATGAATTTGCTGCTATAGTGAAGCTAGTACCACACTAGATCAGTACTAATATTGGTCATTTTCTGCTTGTCAGTTTGTCTCACACTGTTTTTGTTCCATGTGATCTCCTGCACGTCTCTTAAGGTTATCAGTATGTGATCCTTGTGTCACATGAGTGTTTAAGCACCAAGTCAATGCGGTCAAACTCCCAAACTTTAAAGATTCAGTTGACTCAGATTATACTTGAGACAATTTCTACTTCATCTGTAGCTGTTACAGGTCATAACAGACAAACTGAACCTGCAACAATTTCTACCTTACCTGTGGCTGAATATTTAATTTTTTTGGAAACATTTGATCAGCGACTCATTAAAACAAACTTTGTGATAAGTGATTATAATTCTTTATGAAATGATTATAACATATTACACCGATGAGAATAATACACTTTTCAAAAATGTCAGCAAGTGACCAGCAATTATCAAGTATTATATGTGACCTTATATTGTTCTAAAAATGCTTTATGATATGTTATGTTGTAAAGCATTATGTGTACATGAATACTTACAACAATTATACAAATGACACATTAATAGGCACATTATAACTCATTGTTATAGTATTGTTATAATGCATTATAGACAACAGCTTCATATAGTGTTACATATTTTCCTTATTAAGATAATAAAGATAAAATGATGTCTGTGACATGGAATAATCTATTTCAACATACAATTAGTGTATCATAAAAATTGAAATAGCAAGCCTATTTCTGTTCTAATGAGAAGTGCAGAGAGTAAATACTGCCTCTACTGGTCTACAGAAACAGCAGCATGCACATGGCTCTCTCTGGGTACATTACTACAAACTTTGGATCTTCAAAACATCATCATCCAAAAAGCAATATAAGGTTTGACTCTTAATATTTTTCCATTTTTGGGTACATGTCATGTCAAATTTAACTTGATTTGTCAAATGAATATGATGTTCCAAACCAGTTTCATTTGTTAAAATCAAAATAAATTAGTTTGTGCAGAAAATGTCGAGATCACTTGTGTACTGAGTCACTGTCTGTGGGGAGATGATGAAGGAGGGGCCAGGTTTGAGTTTATTTTGATACAGGTGATGTATTTACCTTTTCTCTGGCAGAAAATCAATAGCTGGGCCACATCATTTCTAAAAATGTGAATATTGTCTTGAATAAATTGTGCAAGAATTTGAGTTTACATTGCACAGGCTACACTAAGTGAAATGCCTCTTCCACTGTTTAATGACAATAATCCAGCTGTATAATAACGAAGCTGTCTTGTTGTCTGAATCATTAAGACAAGTAACCTATACGCTCTCATATTCCGACGTACCAAAATTTCGAGAATACCGAAACATGGCGTGCCGTGCGTGCGTGGGGGCAACCCCGTCTCAGCCTCCATCTGATGGCAGCATCAGGCAGTCCCGTGAAACATTTGCGTGGGAGTTCCCTTCACCGCCATGTCGGGATAGTGCACATCTCTCTCTCTCTCTCTCTCTCTCTCTCTCTCTCTCTCTCTCTCTCTCTCTCTCTCACTGTGCATCCTCCCCCACAACGGGCTTAGCACAGCAGCAGCAGCAGCTCCCTCCTGCAGCATCCAGCATCCATCCCTGCCTCAGGAGCAGCAGTCCTACCCGGCGCAGCACCGACGCACGGAGGGGGCGCATCATCTAAGTGATGCCACAGCATCAGCCGCATTTTGACAACAAACACTGAGAGTCCATCCTGAAGGAGGGAGAGAAAACGCTTCAGCCTCGAAGACAGCAACTGCCCATGAAGATGTCTAACGCTGACATCGTCTTAAACGCCACCGACAGGATGGTGAAATGTAAGTTAGCCTACATTTTTGCTGTGGATATTATATAACATGTCAAGTGTTTTGCTCCCTCTGGTTTGGCCTTTGTTTTCCTGTCGTGCATTCATGGTGAAGATGCAGCCATCAAGTTGTGTTCATGGTGATCGTGGGGAGCTTTGATGTTGACAAACAATCCGGGTTTCTTTGCTGCACAGCTCACACGTAGATGGGCATAACGCGTTTAGCAGCAGCAACTGTACAAGGAGATATGGGATGTTTTTTTAAACTGCACTAATTTGTTTATGTTTCAGTCTTTGCTGTCAAGATTGGACTGTTTCTTGGCTTTGGCCCGAGAAGGCATGAGAGCAGAGAGGGGGAAAATAGCTGAATTGCTGGGCTTGTGGTAGAAGCTGGGGCAGTGATGCAGCAGGATTTCACAGGCTTTGACAGGGCCAGGGGAAGAGGAAGAGGGCATGAAATTGACATTTAATGTGTTTTTTTCCCTTTCTTTTTATTTTTTGAACCAGCAGTGAGTCATGTTTTAACTTGATAAGAAGCGGTCTATAAGGAATCCCAAAAGCCATATATTCAGTAGATTCACTAGTCTGCTCTGTCAGAGAATTACTGAGGATACAACTTGGATCAATGGAGGATGATGAAGTGCTCACAGTTGTGCCATAACTCATTTAGCCTTGCTCATTTTGAACATGGATCAACTCACAGTCAGCACTGTGCCTGAAATATATTCAGTGTTTTATTGCAATGGCTGAAAAGCTCAGTCAGCATCAACAACTTTGTCCTTTAAGCTGCAGAGTTGTTAAACTGCACACTGACACACACTTCTATCACAATGAATGCAGGCACAACACTATATGTAGAATATGGGCTGTTAGAGTGTAATGAGCTTTATTTAATGGTTATACTCACTGGTCTGGACACTTTAAAAAAGAACAATATCCTCAGAAAATCAGCCAAGTCCTTTCAGTAGCGCCCTGTTTATGTTTTTAATCTCATTTTAATGGTAACAAGTTGATCATCAGAGTGATATATTGGAAAAAGGGTACCATCACTGAGTAAGTTTCAGATCATGAACTCATATTGAAGTTTCACATAAAACAAGCTTACGCATTATACTGCTGCTGACACATTTCATTATATTTGCCCTCTCAGCAACTACAAGAACACTTCAGTTGATTATTTTATTAAAACATGCTTCATTTCATTCTGTATTGCATCTCATTGAGCTGAGCTGTTTGTTCCACAATGGGATAATAACCAACCAAAATCTGAGAATGTACAGTTGTAAGTCAGTCTAAAACAAACCCGTTATTTGTTGTTGTATATTTAAGCAAGAATTCACCATCCAGATTTTAAAAATTGTTTCTCTGGCAAAGCTTTGCCGACAGCCAGACATTGAAACATATGCTGAAAAAAGGTTGTATCAACACTTGCAGCACATCCAAGAATTCTGACTCAGGTTTTTGCTTTTGTAACATGATCATGTAACATTCAGATTTGGCTACAGTTTTGCAATAGTTTCTTGAACCCTTTGTTCCTGTTTGAGAAAAGTTATATATAAATATTTGTTTCAGTTCAGGCATTTACTGGCCTCAGGTTATGTAACTCAGAAACCTTGCTAAATATATTCATCTTTTACTTAGTTGTCTTGATTTTTTTTTTTGCCTAAAAATATGCAATTCGAAGGTAGTTAAATATTTGAAACTTGAACAAGGTAACTCAATATTACTTTTCAATTACCACTCAGCAATGTTGTACACATTCATCATCGTTTCACCAAACCCTCATTTGTCTGTAACTGCTGTCATGCCACAGATTGACATGTATGTTCAAACATATATTCCTTTTGTCACTTTTATCTGTTCTTCTATTCCTGTATTTCACTTTGAAGAAGTAGTACAAGGCAAGTTTCATCCCCAATTCCCAAAAGGCTTGAACATGTAAAGGAAAAAGAAAAAAAGAGATGACAGAAACTGAGTCATGCATCCTTCAGGTGATCAAAGGCAGCTATCAAGGCGCTGGTGATTTTGATGACTTGAGACTGACTTTTCTCATAGTTCTTGTACAGTATTTGGTGCATGTAGCAAACTGCTGATACTACAAGCTACTCTAAGTTATTTTTATCCCTACATTTCTAACTGAAACTGCAGCAAATTTCTCACCTGGTCTCTTTTCTCTTAGACATTTTAACCTGACAGAACATACCTAAAGAAATACAATAACTGCTGGTCCCTGCAGTTTGTTTTCCACAGCACTGTCACTACTGTGCTGTGGGCATCAAGAGGCAGATTCAGGTCAGTTATTTCAGGGATGAGGCCTTTGTTACACCTGTGCTCTACCGTACCTTATTACAATGCATAGCACCTTAGGATAAACATTGCTTCATATTTTTGAAACTACTACTTAAAATATTGTCTTTGACATTAAGAATATTTGCCCTCATTTCACAGTCAGAGTCTGTCAGGGATTTTCAGACTCCTGTTATTCTGAAAAAAGATGCATTATGTAAATCTGTAATAGTTTTATGTATTGTTTGAAGTTATAAAAACAGTATATTTGAATAAATACATATGCAACAATATGAGAGGCATTGTACTGAGATATAATATGTCTTGACTTATAACAAGCTCAAACATTCACTCCAGCTTTCACTCGCAAACATGCAACTTGGTTCCAGCAACACTTATTGACATTAATTATTTATTAATGGTTATGACACAGCAATAGTTGGGCTTTGGCAGAATAGCTCTGCTTTCATCTACCCATTCAACAATAGTTAGGAAGTCTATAATCCCTCAAACATCACATAAAGCAGATTGTAGCAGGGGTGCTGTGGAGGGTGTAGATGAAGCCTCTCATGCATTATGTTAAAATCTTAACACTTAAACTCACACGGTTAGTTAATCCAGTTCGTAGACCATAGATAATAATGGACATAGCCACCTTGACATCACCCCTTAAACTGTGAACTCTTTAATTGTGACTGCCGCCAATCTTGAATTTTAAGAGCCAGAAGTAACCACATTTGGATGAGAGGGTGGAGCTGACCCTATTGCTAGCTGCTAGCTTGGTTAGCACAGTGATAAAACTGTGATAATGTTAATGCTAATTGGCAAACAAATGCTGAACAAGACTTTTTCAGGCAACCAAAATATTATAATAAACTTTCATTAACTGAAAACACACTAGAATATCTAAGGTTATGGCTATGCTTCTGCTGAATCTGGGGTTTCACAATGGTTATGTCACCTAAACAATGTTGTTGTCATGGTTGGGACTTGCCTGTGACGGCAACTACCTGTCACTCAAGCACTCAAATAATTATGCTTAATGAAATTTAGATAGGTGAGTTATATAAAAAAATCATCCCCCCATACAGTTGTCATGAATGGCAAATGACAGAGACCAAAACTGTTTTTGGTGTAAACATGGTTATTTTTGATGTAAGTTATGCATTTTAATATGGGGATCTATGGGGATTGATTTGCTTTATGAACCAACCTCAAGTGGCCATTCAAGGAACTTCAGTTCTTGGCACCTCCGTGATGGCTTCATTTTTTAGCCAGTAGGTTCCCACTTGGTCCAGATGAAGCCATCAGCGTTTCCTGACTGAACCCAGGGTTGCTCATTAGTACACAATATTTTTTCAAGCTTGCAGATTGGAGAAACCGTAAATTATGTCTGGACATCATCCTGAGACTCCTCTATTCAGTATAGAAAATTTGACATGTCTACCATATGAACATTTCCAACAGCATCTATGTGAACCTCCAATGCAAATTGCAGGTTTTCCGTGGTGGCACTGGCTGTACTCCAACTGCTGTTGCTCGGCAACATACAGTATTTCATAGTTCAACTCTGCTTGGGTGCTGTGCAGAAGTCAGCTTTTCATCTCCCCACCATACATGTATATATAACTGTGCTTGTCTGTGCGTTTGTGTCAGTGAAAAGGTGAAATGGATTGTTAAAGATAATTTGTGAAGTATTTGGGTTACTTTTTAAACAGTTCTTTGTTATTAGTGAGTTTAATCCTTTGTTGCTTCATTCTGGGTTAAAAAAAAAAAAAGCTAAGTGTAATGTCCTTTTCAAAACATCTGCTTATGGCTCCATTTCAGTTCATTCTTCCACTAAAAGGTGCAATCAATCTGTATTGTGTGCTCAAGACCAGTTACAGTGTTATTTGGGTTTCTGTATCACATTTACCTTTTAGTAAGTGGCAAAAACTTCTGACAGTTTTAGGATACTTTTCAGTTTGTGTTGTTCTAGGACTCATTTAGTTGCATCATCATGTAATTAGGCTGTCACTGCACTGTTTGTGTTAAAAGAATCCGAGAAATCACATTGCAAATTTATCAGTGCTCAATGACAATAACTAAACTGAAACTTGAGAAAACTTGAGCGGTGACTGTGCAGAGTTTGTGCTAGCTGCTAATGTGTTAAAGCACACATCACCATCACAGATACACACTGCGCACTGTGAAAAATGTTGACTCCTCTACTAAGAACACTTGCTGGGGCTCGCCTCATTGTCCCAGGAGCAGCAACTTTGAGATTTCTCCAGTCAAGCATTTATTATTAAAAAGTATGTTGATCATGTTCAGTTTAAGCCTGAGCTTTGATACTCTTTCCTTTGTATCCTCCTCGTTTGGCCCTGCTTCAAGTGCCCCTGTTTATTATACACTGCACAAATCTGGCAAACATACCTTCACTCCTGAAAATACTACGGTTTGTGTGTTGCGTATATTTTTGTAACTGTGTCAACCATGTTTTCTAAGAATTTTTGTTTTGAGTTCATGTTTATCTGACTTCTTTTTCCTTTCATCTGAATTATTTACAGCTCATGACACATAGAAGGAGTTTTCTGTATTAAGCCAGATGATCTATAGATTAACATCAATACATGGATCCTGAAAGCACACAGAGATCACATGGAGCACACAGAGATCAGCGCCAGATCTAATAAATAACCTTAGCTGCCACTGTAGTAATGATCTGTGGTTGGATTTCACAGTTTCACAGGCAGTCTGTCGGGTAGGTGACTGGTACATTTTAATGACCACAAGCTCCAGCAATCCAGAGAGAGTGCTGGATGGCTAGAGCACTTAGATATTAGCTGTGTTTTATCCAGCACTCAGAAAAATACTTACCAAGTAACCACACATCTGTACTGCAATGACTGTTATTAACTGACAGGTTTTTTGTGTTAATCTATTCCAGCTGATCTTTGCCTGCTGACATTTACACATAAACTATAGCTTATAATGTCATATTAGCAGGAAGATGCTTTTTTCTGCCCTATTCTTTGCTACAAATTAATGCTACATTCGGTATAATTTAGATCTAATAATACACACTGAAACTGATCTGCATCTCTGACCCAGCCTTTGAAAAAAAAAAACCTCAAAAGATTTGTAAATATAAACATCTGTGAAGCATAACGGTGTCTGACATGCTTCTAAATGGTTTAATATAATTCTGTGTACTGTTTAATTTGAATCAGTGGGTGCCTTCTACCACTTTATTGTCCCCCTGCATATTAAGGCCAAAGCTATGTTTGTATCAATGGTTTTCATGCCAAAGATGCACATATCATGTAAGTCAACAAAGATGGATGCAGCAGTATAACAATAATGCTTTCAGGCGAAACATAGATGAGGTTTTCTCAAATAGGATTTCTACATGAATTCCTTGATGGTCTTCTCGCTGTATCATTCTTGCCACTATTCTCTCACAATAGAGGTATTCACAGTAGTTACTTTGAGGCCCCCTCTGCTTAAATCACCATGTCTCTTTGCTCTGTCCTCAGCTGTCCCCTTCCCCTTGAGCCACCGCCTTACAATGAAGGAAGTGTTTGACTGTGAAGGGAAACCTCGTGTGGATCTCCTGAAGGCCCACCTAACCAAGGAGGGCCGCGTAGAGGAAGCTGTAGCACTTCGAATCGTCAGTGAGGGAGCAGCTATCCTACGTCAGGAGAAAACCATACTGGACATCGAGGCGCCAGTCACAGGTATGCCACACCTGGAGTACGATACACCTTGGTATGATATTGAATTATACTGAAAGGTGTTTCTAATATTTTCTCTCCCACAGAAAGCTGAAGTGTCTCATCTATGGATTTGGATATTGTCTTACTTTTGTTTGTTTGTTTTAACTGGATTGCTTGTTTGTACAGTGTAGTTACAGATATGCGTCCGAACCACTTGGCCACTAGGACGCCTTTGATGATATATTTGATACAGAGTAGTTTTTCACATATCTTAAATAAAGTCAGTTCAGGTTGTTGTGCTGAGAGAGTTTCACACCATGACCTAACAGCACATGAGCGCCCGACTATCATGTTACACTGAATCCGGAGACGTAACCACTAAAGTAAAAGATGGGAGAGTACTTGCTCCTCTAGGGTGTCTGATAAAAGTTCAGCTGAAAACAGAGTGCTGCGTTACCAGTTAGGACATTCCAACAGAAAAAGCAATCAAACTGTTTTTGTCATTGAGGCTTGCTTGCATCTTATTCAGTTAAGACAGAGTCAGACTGCACATTTTATTGTTGAACAGATACAGAAAAAGTATGTTTCTGTAGCTGAAGTCAGACCAGTCGTTTGCAGTACGTATTAGCACATAATTATCCCAATGTATTGTCAAGGAAAATCATGTCTTTACTAAACTTCTCTATTTTTTTAAAGCTCAATTTTCAGTGTCAGCATTATCAAAACTTGAAGGAATTGCACCAAATGGGAGACAGATAACATTAGCAAGTATTTGCTAAAGTAAGCTAATGACCCAATATTTTTCTCAGAAGTGGGTGAAAACCAAACACAGCTAAAACAAGAGTGAATATAAGCAATAATATGTCAGAATGTGGGTTTTTCAGCTTGATTTTTTCTAACCCTAAGTGCAACTAAAAATTTAGCTTAGAATCACAATTGAATTGTTTAGCCTGCGAGTAGCCTCATACTGCAAGCAAGCAAAACTTTTATATGGCACATTTCACACATGTACATCAACAGGTGAGTCAGACTCCAACCCAAAGACCACGGGCCGACTACATCACTTGGAATTTAAAAAACATTGTTTCTGTGAACAGGGTATTTAAATTATAAAATAAACCTGATGGTCTGAAACGCAGTTCCCAATTACTCTTTTTTTATTGGAGGTGAGGAAGACTGCGGGAGTTCTTTGGACATGAATATAAAGTGTAACAACCTAAGCACCTCTGGTTGTATCTCTTTTTTCTGAAGTAGCTGCAGTCGATTGAAATGCTTTTTAGGTATACCTGTCATCAGAGTATTACAGTAGTCTAGCAGACTGGAAATAAAATCATGAGTTTCTTTGTGTCCACCTTTGATAAAAATCACTTACCTTTGTGATATTTGGATTAAATTATTTCTGACCTGTGTAACACTTTCCAGAGACAGTTGTGACAATCTATAAGAGATTTTCCATCTGTTAGCTTCTGATCTGATAACCAGGAGTTCTGTCTTGTCACTTTTATAAGTTTCATTCTGATAGCATGTCAACAGGGCACATGTGGGACAGGGAAATATATAGTTGCACATCATCAGCATAATTATGGTAATGCACATTGTGTTTCTTGATCAGCTGATAATGTAAGACTAATGTAACATTTAAATATGCATGTTTATGCTCCTATTGTTACAAAATTGACTGTGTTTCCATGTAACTAAGCAGGATAGTTGAACCCTGCTTGAGTAACATATTAGCATATATAGCATATATAACATATTAAAATTTTTTTGTTTAGAAATAGTCTAGATGAGAAGATGATAATAGTAGGAACAGACACATGAGAATTAAGAGTTAGTGAGCAGATGTGGACTGATGTACTGTTAAAATAAACACCTGACCGAAGCACAAACTGAGATGAAACACAGGTAACCAAGGCATCTACAGGAATCTGAATTCTTAGAGCAGAAAACTGTCACTTTCTGGAATAATCCTCATTATTTTGAGTAAAATTGTTGTGCAATACTTCAGGAACACTGTATCTATCTTTTTATGTCTTCACCAAAGACCAAATCACTGTTAGGGCTTTTTGAGTAGTATACTGTAGAGTACTGCATTGATTTTACTTTGATTTGGTTTATTCTTCACTCCTTGCACAAAATCAACTACTTTCTGGCTCAATATAATTTTAAAATGTTTTTTTAAGTTACAGAAAGGGTGTAACATTTTTATTTAAACCAGCAACGTAAATATAAGTAAAGGGCATCAAGAGAAAAAGGAAAAAAATCTGAAATGCTAAAATCTTGTGGTATCTGCATGTCAGCAGATAACATTGTTTTTACCCGTCAGTCTTTCCCTCTGATCAACCTGCAGTGTGTCCTAGTTATGTTCTAAACTGAACATGCCTGAACCAGACACTAAAGTATTTTTATCCTGTCCTGTGTATTCAAACATAGTTTCCCACCAAGATTAATAATCAAGAGACTTTTTTTCTCCCTCAGGCTCACTTTATTGAACTGAATAGAATATATTTAGTAAATTACTGTTTAATACATAAACGTATGAATTCAGATGAAAATAAACTAAAAGGTGATGGTAGGGCTCAACTACAGCTGCAACTATTGGTCATTTATAGTTGATCATCAGAAAATTAATTGGCATCTATTTTGATTATAAATGTCACTTTTTCAAGCTTTTCATTTTTGGCAGTTCATTGAATATCTGTACTTATAGTATAGTCTTTGTGACCTTTACATTACATGTCATTCACACACATTCATACACTGATGGCAGGGTGTCAACCTGCTCATCAGGGGGAATTTAACCATTCATTGACATTCATACACCGTTGGCATGGGAACTGTTTGGGGTTTTGGGGTTGCCAACTGGAGCCGGGAATCGAACCACCAATCTTCCAATTGTAGGACGACCGCTCTACCTCCTGAGCCACATTCAAAGAAAGAAAGACAAGTAAATTGAAGACATCACTGTGGCCTCTGAGACATTCTGAGTGCAATTTTTTCAGTACTTTCAGTATTTCATAGAGTAAACAGTAAATTGACTAATTGAGAAAATGGATTAATGCAACATATATAAAATAAAGAAGAAAAAACAATAATCACAATTTTTGGTAATGAGTAAAATACTTCTCTATTAAAAACTGTCAAACACTGAAAGTTGGTATCAAATGCCTGGTCAGACTAATTCTTTTATCAGATATTTTCAGATTTGAATCAAGATTTTGCCAATTTAAAACTATTTTATCAAGTACTGTTATGGCTGCTTTTGTGTCAACAACATCTAGGCCAAAGTGAAAACCTTTGCTTCTTTTGTTAAATGAATAAGGTTGTTTTTGAAAACCAAATTCATATTTCTCAAAACTATGGTATTGAAAATGTTGTCAATTTGCTATTGGTATTGAAATCAGGTATCAAAAGATAGGTATTAGACGAAATGGCATCTATACCGAACAAAAGAGTGGGCTATGTGTGGAGCAGTTCAGTTTGAGTCCTTAAAAAGAAGCATCTGTTCAAATCAAAGTGACAATTTTGTTTTGCTTTTCACATATTTGTGAAATCCTACAAATCTTCTGCCCCATTTGATTTTTATGGATGATTCATAAGGCTACCCATGTGACCTGTTTACTTTAGCATGTCATTCAGCTTCACCTTCACCCAATTTTCTTCCTCAAAAGCAAGCGCAGTGTTTAACAGAAACAAAGGTGGCAAATGGATAAAAGGCACATTGACTTCAGGAGAAGTCCCAGGCTTCTTGTCTTGACTTGTGTAAGGAAAATGGAGGCTTTATGTATCAAGCATGAAATATGGATGATGAGCTGAGTATTGTGTACGGGCATTCGTGAGCATGGAGGTCTGTTTTGTATCTTCGTGAGCTTGAGCTGTGTTTTAATGTCTCTGCAGCTGTGTGTTTGTGTATGCATTCATATATTATGAGGCATTTATGCACTCGCAAATCTTAACTTGCATGGATGTGTTACATGGTTGTTGGTGTGTGCGTGCGCATGTTATGTGCGCGCGTGTGTTAGATTGCTTTAGTCACACAAGCAGTCTCCCACTCACATTGCTCTAAGCTTTGAGTGGGCGAAGGCCACTGTGGAGCTGATATAGGGGAGACAGAAAAGGGAGAAGAGATGGAGGGTGAGTAGGAGAGGAGACAGAGAGAGATGATAATGAAAAATTGAAGGCAGTGAGGAAATGAGATGTAGGTTTGCACTCCAGTGCCATACTGTTCAATACGAAAAAGTATGCATCTCCCCAGGGGTTTGCGCTTTTTCAAGCTCTTTGAGGTGAGTGTCTCATTTCTCTGTGTAGGAAAGAGGCCTTTCAGCCAAAGACCACAGAAATATCTCAGTATGATCACGACTTGAGGACAGGAGGAACCATCACACTATTATACTATTATATTCTCGAATCACTCGTTAAAGTTCTCAAAATACTTTCAATATTATTTAGTTTCTTTAATATTTGCAGTATGGCTTTAACTGTAGATAAAACATGTATTCTTCCTTTGGAAAAATACAAATTATTTTCATCACTTACAGCCTCTTCTTCCACTCAGCTGACAATATAAGTCAGTCCATCTCCCCAAACCACTGGTTTATACTTTATGTGTCTTGTAGACATTTGAGAAGGTCTACAGCGGCCAAAGATATTGAAGAACATATATATAATGAAGAACATGTTTTCTTTGTTGGGAGAGGGTTAGCCTTTTGCATACAATAAACCAGAGTGATAATGAAGAAAAGTATAAAGGCAAATGACAGCAAAGTGTCATTTGTTTAATTTTCCAATATGATCTGTTTTCTCTGTTTTTCATATTCCTACCTATTATTACTTATGACTATGTTTACAGTTACATAACATCTACAGTCATTTTACTGTATATTATGCTTTAATAAAGAAGAGCCAATTCTAAGTTTACTGCTTTAATATCTTAACAGTAACAGCAACAATTACAACAAACATAATTCATCACCTTTATCAAATACAAATGATTGAGTCTGTTGAGGTCCATAAATTAAGACAAACTGTAGCATCTCCACAGTTTCATGCCTGTTTGCCCTCCTGTTTGTCTATTTATAAAGCTAACCTGTGAGCGAAGAAGAAGAAAAAGAAGGTATACTCTGGTGTCTCTGTACTGCATGAGATCCTGCCAGAATCTTCTCTACTATCTCTCTTGTTTTCTGTCTTCGAACCTCGAGAACCAATAAAAGAGAGAAGTGGATTTCCTGTTCTCTATACAAATGAAGGTGTTTCCACATCTACATGAACTCAGACACCAGCACTGCAGCTTGTGTGAGCAGTTGTCCGAGATTTTTTTTTTTTTTTTTGGAGGAAAAACATTCTTGATTTTTAGCATCATGACAATACATTTACAACTGTATCCAATTATTTTTCAGCAGGTTTCAGAAACCTACAACGTCAACAGTTGCTTCCCTGAACTAAATTCAAGAAATATGGCCAAATGATAATGTAGACCTGTGCTATGAACATGAAGTCTGTGCATTTGTTCTCTATCACACATGCAAAACAACATGGATGTGCACACGTACACACAAAACACAAAGATGCAGAGGCACATATTCAAAGAGTTTCTTTGATTCTGTAAGGTTTTCTGTCCTTTGGTTGTTTTCCAGTGTGTGGGGACATCCATGGGCAATTCTTTGATCTTATGAAGCTGTTTGAAGTTGGAGGATCACCAGCCACAACGCGGTACCTGTTCCTCGGGGACTACGTTGACCGTGGCTACTTCAGTATTGAGGTAAACCCATCATAATATCACGTTCATATACATTGATGCTTGTAACTTTTTGGTTGGAATAACACTTTCTTTACATACTTGTCTCAACAGTGTGTTTTATACCTGTGGTCGCTGAAAATCCTCTATCCAAAGACACTATTTTTACTTCGTGGAAATCATGAATGTAGACATTTGACAGAATATTTCACCTTCAAACAGGAATGTGAGTATCTTTCAGTGTTAACCATATTGTTTTTGCTGTTTTTTTCCTCTCTGTCTTGCTAATGTCATGTGTTGCCTGGAGCGCCTTTGCTGGAGATTATAAGTAATGCACCTGTCCGTCAAGACTGTCAAATCAATTCTGAAGGACAGCACAAATATGGGGGTTGCAGTTGTCTGTAAACAACTGAAATATAATGAACTGATAGTAAAGTACATGCATGTATGGTATTCATACAAATGCACACAAATGTATTTTTGTATCATAATGTCAATATAACATATAAGAATGATATAAAAGCTTTTGTTATAAATATGACTTCATATGTGTGTGCAAAATAAACTATTTGTTTTATTTAATATATTACTTTATTTCAGATATATATTAAATTGTACATGCATGCTTACTTAACACATAACAATTTTTTCAATATTTTTTCATATACATATCATGCTAGGACCAACAATACTGATGTGACTGATTATATTTCTGTCTTCTGTCAGGTAAAATCAAGTACTCAGAGCAGGTGTATGACTCATGTATGGATGCATTTGACTGCCTTCCCCTGGCTGCGCTCATGAACCAACAGTTTCTGTGTGTCCACGGTGGACTCTCACCTGAAATACACACCTTAGACGACATTAAAAAGGTAACAACCCTCTGCAGTAACAGATTTCACATTGATTGTTTTTGTACATAGTAACAACCAACAAGTTACATTTCTGCGTCTTCATTTGCAGTTGGATCGATTCAAGGAGCCGCCAGCTTTTGGGCCCATGTGTGACCTGCTGTGGTCTGATCCTTTAGAGGACTTTGGCAATGAGAAAACCCAGGAATATTTCAGCCACAACACAGTGCGAGGCTGCTCCTACTTCTACAGGTGATCTGTCTCTTTTCCCTGAATTATTCTGGATTATAATAATTTGAATACTGCTGTCTCACTCATACTCAGATTATTAAAATCCAGATTAAGTAAAATATGCAATACAGAAACATTGTGTTTATGCATTTTGCATTGTGAGCAATCTCCTATAACAAGTACATATCTGATTTCATTAGTTTGACCCATATTGCATTGTTGTAGGTCTTCAATTACAGTTACAGGTGCAGTGTGGAGTTTTAAATGCAATGCCTCTCACTCCAAATGCATTGTGTGTATCCTTGTGGTCTAACAAAGATATTAAGTTCAGTACTTTCCTCATAAAAGTTCCCAGTTTAGTCTTGCTAATGTTAATTTGACCACTGAAGTGAAGTTCAATTCGATATATTTTATAACATGCAAATGTAAATCCTCAACACTTCCTACTGGAGTGACGAATAACAACACTCTGATGCAAATACACTGAAATGCAGTTTAGTGGAAATCTTATGCACATATCACAAACCTAAAGGCACACCTTGTAATCTCAGTTGAGACCAAAAACAAAATATTATAGATTTTAGAATTAACCAAGAGGGCTTTAAAAACATTCAAGTGAAGTTGGTTGATTGCAGTACGTACGACAGCAGAGGATGCATCAAGGGTCAACAGCACAAATTACTTCATGTAATATTTCAAGTGTTCTGAAACCTAGCAACAGAACTTGTAATAGCAAAAATAGATGTTGAGATTAGTAAACATTATTAGATGTCCTACAGTTATTGCTACTTGAGCAAAACTCAAAAAGACCAGAACAAACAACATAAGCCCTATGACAGTAGTAACATCGGAGGAAGACTGTAATTAAGGATATTGAGTGATTTGCTAAAGGAAAAAAACTAAAGAATGAAAAGGTCTTGTGGTTAAGAACTGTTTCTCTTAAGTGGTATTTTTGTTTACTTTAAGAACAGATTTTTACAGACATAGTATTATCTGGGTGAAACTGGAGTCAAATAAAAATAGAAAGAGGAAGGAGAATGAAATGTAAAACATAATGGCGATGCAAATTGGGAATCACATTGTGATGCAATTATTAAATCTCTGTGGCAGAGCTTGTAAAAGGGGACGGAGTGAGCACTCTCCTAATATTGTTGTGAGAAGGAACAGAGCTGTGGAAGTAGATGGTGAGGAAAAGAGATTAGGTGACAGTTACCCTAATACAGACCCCCCATGTGGGAGCCTATAAAGTAAAGTCAGGATGATGTATTCCTCTGCAGAAGAGGAAATGACATCCTGTACAGTGCATGCAGAATTATTGTAGTTCAGATTCACAAGTGTCAGGGGTTCCATTTGCTTAAAATGAAAAAGTCCCACCAAAGTGCAAAAGTTTCAGTTGCAAACTATATTTCCACATGGGCAAGCTCACCCTGTTACTTTGAGACCAAACTCTATTAACTTCAACTGCATCACTGCTAACTTTTTACCAAAGCATGGCAGGTTTTCAGATTTTTGAATATATAAGCGCACATCAGCTTCAGTAAGAGTCCACTTTTAGAGAGGTGAAGAGATCCCGATCCCTTGAGATCCCTAACACTAACACCAACCCTAATCCTAACCCTACTTCAAGCAAGGTCTACCTGAAAACTGTTTCTTGTTGGAGAGCTCAAGGCCACTGAAACTACTTTGCAACAAAAAAAACAAAAAATGCTAATTTTGATGGATTGTCTTTATCAAGCAAGTTTCAAGAAACCAGAAGTTGATTTTATTACCACCCTGAGATAAACTGGAACCAGTGGTTGTGGAAATGTATCAACCTAAAAACTTACAGTATAGGGAAATGTTATTTAAACAATGAAACTAACTGCATAACTACACACGACACATGATCGACAGTGATGACGAGATTCATGCTGCGTTGGATGAGTTTACCAGTACCAATGGAGAGTATCTGATAGAGCAAACAGCAGCAGGTTGATGGGTCTTAACCTCCTCTCTCACCTGCTGTTAAATGGTCTCTGATATGAAGCCATCTATTCACAGAGAGAGAGAGGAGGGGGGGGGGGGTGAGAGAGGAGCTTACTGAGGATTATTTGGTAGATGTGTGGAGGATGCTGCTATAATAGTCATTTATCTCCCCATGGCTTTTCTCTGTCTTCACTCTCAAACGTACCTCTCCATCATTACGAGTCTTGCCAACAGTATGTACACAGCGCAGAGAACCACGCTCTCCTGGGGTTGCTGGGAGATGCAAGAAAATCTGAAATAGAAGTAGATATAACACTTTGAGAAAATCAAATACAGTGCATTGTAGTTATTTCATTTCAAGCTGCATACTGTCAGTGTTGTTATACATGAACTGTCAACTGCTAAACATGCATCCATTAAAATCAATACTATACATGTTTCACAATTGCATGTTTCTCAGATTTAAATAGTTGTAGAAACAAAAATATAATACTTACAGAGGAGGTTTGTAAATGTCAAGCATGCCTGATTTTAGTATTACTATGACATTAAATTTCTTGGGGGGGGGCAACATTGTTTAGCAAACACAATGAGTATTTTAAAGAGGCCTTTTTGCTTTTGCCTATTAACCATCACATTGTAATGCTTTAACCACTTAACGCACGCTGTTCCGTCTACGGAAAGGGACGGATGTTAGGAGGTAGCCACAAGTTCTTCTGGATGTTTTAAACACCAACCCTTAAACATATATATTCATGCCGTACATCGTTGGAAAGCTTAGATTGTCCTGATTCATTCAAGACCACTTACGACTTATATGGTTGCTCACAGCCGTAATAGTATTAGCGATTAGCTCGGCTAGCCCCTGAGCTAAGTAAGAAAAGCTATAATCTCTACATACCTTCAAAGTCTTCCCTTTATCCACAACGTTCATATTATGACACAGCACTTTCTGTACAGCTCGCCAAATATCCATTCTTGTGAAATATGAAATCCGTTTCCATAAAACCGAAATATTTTCCTCAATATGTCCATGTATTTAGTCCAACACGTAACGTAATAACACAAATAACAAACCATATACGGTCCGTTTACGTCATTTCCTGACCTGCGCGTCCATCTCAGAGTACACGTGACTAGACATGTGACCGACAACAATGACGACATGGCTTTGATTGACTGCTGTTCTAGCCTATGGAAATATTCGGTGAAATGAAGTTGATAACCTTTTAGCCAATAGTCCGAGGTTTCCAACGGTGTATGACACTAAGCTATTAAGTTTGGCTGTCCATAAACAAACTCCAAGAGTTGAACCATATATCATTACGCACTCGGCATTTTGGTACACGGTTGGTTCTTCTTCGACTTAACATATGACTTATACCAAAATAAACAGATAGATAGATAGATATGGCCAAACAAAAAAATGTGGTTATATGTAATAATAATAATAATAATAATATTAATAATAATAATAATAATATGGCGTCAGCTTTCATTAGAGACCAAGATTTTGATTGTAGGCAAAGGGGATGTGAAGTTATAGGTGTTTGATTGTGGTTATACAGCTTTGGTAACCAAGTGTCCATTTGGAGTCTCCAAAAAGGACCTGAGGAAAACGCATGGACATACCTGTTGAAAAATAACTCTGAAAAATTCATCTTTTGGTCTTTTGACTCCAAATTTGGACTACATGAAGCCAAGACATGTGGCTGTGGCCTCATTGTGTCTATATCCTGCTGAGAGGTCCCTGAATGTCTGTACACATGTCATTGTAAAGGCAAACCTATGGGCGAGTAAACAACCCCATCATTGTAACCTCTGCCACTCTTTGTCAGTAAGTCACAGAATCACACAGACACTTTTACAAGAATCCTGAGAGTGTTTCCTTTCCAATGATACCAGACACATCTCTGAGTCTCAAACTATGTGGGATCTGTGCTGCTCACAACTTGGGCATGTCGTTTAGGCTAACAGCATAAAAAACAGGGGCGTGTGTTAAGTGGTTAACATATTCTTTGTTAAGGGTTTATGTTAAGTCTATTGTAACATTGGCTACACTATATGTTAAGTCATATTTTGTTTTTAACAAAATAACTCTTTGTGAGTGGGTCTATAACATTTTAATTTTGCTTGGCTGCACACTGCCATGTCTTATAGTTATATGTCCTACAACAGATGGATTTTCTTAAAGGGTGGGGGGGGGGGGGGGACCCTCTCACTTTCATACTTGCAACACACCACTTCCATCTCTCTCGGACTCTTCTCGCTCATACTTAGTTGTCAGATTTCACGCTCTCCCTCAGTCGCAGGCTCACCGACACATAATTGTGTGTTTTCGCGAAGGGGAGCGAAGGAATGCGAGCTGCAGGCAAGCAGTGTGTGTGTGTGTGTGTGTGTGTGTGTGTGTGTGTGTGTGTGTGTGTGTGTGTGTACACTGTTTTCTCAGAGTAATCAATAGATACCGTTGGAGTGAACAAAAAATAAACAGACACGTAGTTTATATTGGGAAATGTTTTTGTATGTCGTTACATGACATTTGTGTACCAGGTGTAAGATTGTAAAGCTAAAATACTTCTTTGTAGCCATGATTAACATCATTTTTAAGAAAAGTGTGATGCAAAAATTGCCCTTATTTCTAAGTTAGAAATGAATTGTGTTTTTAATAGAAACTGTTATATAAGACTGGCACTTTGCAGTTGTATCATGGTGCACTGTCAGCCATAGTGAAAAGAGTTACAGCACATTCATGTTAGTGTGTAACAGAACTATTCGTGTAATTTATATATTGGCCACCAAGGGAGTATTAGCCATGTGACCTAGATATATGAGGATGGCACAGTTTCGCCAGGTGCTCAGGGCATTGCAGTCTCCTTGTTTTTCTTCTGGCACAAACCTTTGAACATGTAAATATTTTAAACACTTCTAAAAGTTTGATGGGTCTGTGGATGCCAGTGACTGTAAGGAAAGTGCAGGAAGAGATTATTGTTGCTGGGGAGGATGTACTGGTTGTTGTTGTACTGTAGGTATGGAAAGAAGAAGAAGTGGCTTGTGCTGAACAAAATTAATCGATTATTCAGTCAACTGAGAGAAAATTAATCAGTGGTACTGACAAGTGATTAGTCATTTCAGTCAGTTTATCACATTTGCAGCTTTTCTGTAGTTTATCACTGTTTATCACCTTGGGCTATTGGAAATTGTGAATGACATTTTCACTATTTTCTGACATTCTTTATTCACTTAAAGCATAATATATCATTCAAACTAATAATTGGCAGATTATTTGATAACAAAAATCATTGTTTGTTGCAGCCTTGGGAGTGACATTTTAATTGGATTTCATCAAACACAGCAGATCCTGGTAATAATTGGTCATATAGGTTTACACAGTCTTGCAATCTGTGCCTGATTTACTGTGTATGTCTGGTTTCCACTGTCAATCATTGACTGTATATAAATATGGACTCCACTCCTTCCTACCACTATGTTAAAGTAAAGCCAAAATATCTCCTGACCATGACTCTACTCTGCCTCTGATTGGCTAGTATTGGTTGCCTTTGTTGTTTGGGTTGGTTAGGATTAAATATCAGGGTAAGAGTAAGACAGATCATGATTTTGTCAAAATACCACTTGCTTGTGTGACGTTTGAAGTCAGTCTGCTTGGTAGAGTCGGGCGGTCGGATGACACCCTGTGGGACACGCCCCCCAGCTTGATGGAGGTTTGAGAGCTGCTGTAACAGCTGTCAATCAACTGCATTTCACAATGTGGAATAACTTTGATTAGCTGATTGACACTAATACAGCTTTTACATCTAAATCACAACATTTGGACCCAACACAGTGAAGTCAATGATGTCAACACCTAATTTACACCTTACATTTGGCATTTTGGCTAATGCTTTACCCAGAACTTTATAGGATGCACAGCCACTCATATGACGCATTCACTTGACTTCTGGCAGTTCAGCAATTTTTATGTCAAGAATTATAAAAAATCATTACAGAAGAAATGAGTTACAAAGATGGTCAACATGGAACAAATCAGATCACAAGTAAACCTTTTCCAAATTTCCTGAAGAGTTTAATCCAACTATCAAAACAAAATGTGTAAACAGGTCAGTGCCCACGACTGATGGAGTTAATGAATTTAGCAGTTGGTAAAAATAAAGGAATCACAAAGGATTTTTCAGGATTCATGGCTGGTAGGAAAGCTAATCAAATTGAAATCTATCATCTTTTTTCTAACCCAGGAGACACAGTTTAAGGGTAAGATGCAGTCTCTGAATGATATAACATAACCTTCTAGGTATTACATAACAACAGTGGTGAGAGCTGCTAAATGGTAGGCTACATTCACACTGCAGCTGGAAGTGTCCCAGTTCTGATTATTGGTCCCTCCTTGTGACACAGGTCTGATGTTCTTTGTGCAGTGTGCAGTCTGAGCTTCTCATTTATCCCACTGGAAAAAGATCTACTGTATGGCCATGCAAGTGCAGTCTGAACTAACCCTAGCTGTCATGTTGGGAGTCATGCAGTTTTTATATTATTTCCCCGTGGGACAGCTCACTGTCAATCTGGCCAGAAAAATATGGAGGACAACTTCAGCATGCAACTAGTGGAGATAATTAGCAGCACTAGAGAGATCTTGTATTACAATAATCCATTAGTCTGTGTTTGAAACAAGTAATATCAATAACTTCAGTAGCAGACAGTCAGATGGGATGACACGTTCATTTCGACATACTGATGGAGGTTAGTTCAAACTGATATTGATATGCCTTTATTGATATCTTTTGAAAGTGAATGGTAACAATCAGGCTGAAGCTAAAGGGTCAGAATTGAGCTTATAAGCATGCAGTGTTCGGTATCTGTGTAAGGTAGGTTGATATGGCATGTTGTTGATTTTTTAGGTGTAAAGAAGTCATGGATTGAATTGAAATTCATTTATTCCCAGTTTACCTATTTGTACCCCAAGAAACTGTGGAAAACTATAGGTAAATCATGTAATAAAAGAGATGCATTTTAATTTTAATTTGCACATACCAGGCAAGTTTATTTGACAATATAAAGACGCATAAATAGGATTTTTAAAAGGTTAGATAGAGTAGATAAAACAGATTAAACAAGAGACCACACAGAGACCTAGTTTGTAACGAACCAAAACAATTGCAGCAACACAGGGTGAAATAGATGCTAACACTCAAAGCCCATATTAGTAGAACTGATATTTCACTATTATATCCATAAAAAGCATGCTAGCATTATGTTTATACTACACATCGAAAATACACCTCTGGCTTGATGTGCACCTTTGTAGTACCAAATGACCAATGAATGGGGCTGTGACATTTCAGTCAGCAGCAGAAAGGAACGAAGGTGCAATATTCCTCCCAAAAGTTGTCCTGAGACAACATAGGCAGACTATTAGGAGTGCTTGCTTATAAAAAGCAGCATGTTTGCTGGATATTTGATCAAAATAATGGATGGAGCATGGATGTACAGTATGTTGCAGCTTACATTGTGATTGTCTGGCTAGCTCTTTTTTGCTCCCTCTCAGGCACGTTTCCTGTCAGCTGCTACTTACTGAGCTAGTTGGTTTTGTACTGCAACAGGTAGCAGTTGGGTTGGTTTTTCATGTACTTGCATCATCTTCAGCAAAGTTGTATTTATAAATGCATTCATGAGTGATAAATCTTTGTTGTTTCATGTGCTATATGAAATTAATGATGACATTCTGTTGTGTGGGCTGGAAAAACAAATTTTGTCAATTTATGATAAGATTGTATGCTTAATTGAGTTGATTGTTAAGCTGATGCTCGCTCTGCACTTTACAGTTTACTGTATTTAAAGCATGACATTTTTTTAACCCAATTTTTATTTTATCTTTTACAGTTATCCAGCTGTATGTGAGTTCCTACAGAGCAATAACCTATTATCAATTATCCGGGCGCATGAAGCACAAGATGCCGGGTATGTCATCCCTACAACATGCATTCACATAGAAGGACACACACAAACGAAAATATACTAGATACATATTTACATGTATAGAAACAAGCTCTGCCCATTTCTGTCTTTGTCTGAAGCTACCGGATGTACCGCAAAAGTCAGACCACTGGATTCCCATCCCTTATTACCATCTTCTCAGCACCAAACTACCTGGATGTTTACAACAACAAAGGTCAGAGAATCTCTTTTCTGAATCTCAATTTATTCTCAATTAATTTTGCCTGAATAATATTGAGCTATGTGAAATGAATATATTGGATTAAAATGAGTAACTGTGTACTTGAGAGTGAGGAATATATTATATTTTTTATCTGTTTTTTTGGTTTTTGTCATCATTATTCAATGCAAAATCCTACACACAAAAATCAGTTATTCTCATATATCATATTATGTCTATTGCTTTGTAAAGCAGGCAGGTCTTGAGAGATTAATTTACGGTAACATTTAATGCTAGAACTGTCAACTTGATGTACCTCTGGCCTTTCAACTGCATAGGTTATATTTCATTAAAAACAAATAGGTCATTTGCAATTTAGATCCGACAAAAGGCAGCTCTAACATCTGACAAAATGACTACTATGGGGCTGACTTACTTAATAAAATGGTTTAAACAGCATACACTGTGGCAATGTAGCTGCATTTAACTTGTGAACAGGCATAAGAATGCTTTAGGGAGGCCCTGTTTGTTTGTATGCTCAGATCTGTGTCTTGGTTGCCATGGGCTATGGGAGATGGGGAGCGTGGGAGGGACTGTCGGCATCGCTGACTATCTCCATGTGGCTTTATCCCTCTTGATGTAACAGTGTCAGCAATCTCTGGCCTCAGCTAGGCCATCTAGTGGTTGACTTGTCTAATTTTCTGCTCTGTTTCTGTCCTCGTATACTGCATGTACAGAGGGAGCTGTGTGGAACAACATAAAACTGAGCATCACCACTGAACTTGAATATATTTGAAGAGACCATAGTTGGAATATAATTACGCATATGGCTATAAAAATGCCCTGCAAAGATCCTGCACAGTGTACACCATAAAATAAAATGACAGTCAGTTTGTGTGCTGTGCAGTCTGCCGCTGCTCTGAGTGTTTTCTAGCACGTAAGTATAGGTTCGGATAGAGAGATAGGTCTAACCACATTACAGCCTTTCTTTTTCCCTGGTGAATGTTGATAAAAACTAAATTGAATTGTATTAGATATTGCTTTTATAACATAATTCTTGAATAGGTTATTAACTAAAACTGCTTGGGTCATTCAAATTGTTTGAATGTACAGGAGCTGCACCAGAGACATATTTAAAGGACACGTGTGTAAGATTTAGAGGATCTATCAGCAGAAATTGAATATAATATTCATAAGTATTTATTTATTTAGTATATAATCATCTGAAAATGAAATCCACACTGTGTACTTTGTGATGCTTTCATGAGATGAGCAATAACAAGACAGACTCACTTTGGCTCTCTAGACCTTAAAATCGTTGTGTTTATCAGATACAGCTATGAGACACTGGCTACAGAAATCCAGACTCACTTTTTGTATGTAAACACTCTAGTATAAACGTATAAGGGTACTGTAACTACACCAACAGGATATCAAATTTTAAAGGTTTGAATGGAAAATGTGACTCCACTGTCTCTCTTCTGCTTCCCTAACAGCTGCTGTACTGAAATATGAAAATAATGTCATGAACATCCGGCAGTTCAACTGCTCACCTCACCCCTACTGGCTGCCCAACTTCATGGATGTTTTCACCTGGTCTCTGCCATTTGTTGGAGAAAAAGGTATTTCTACAACAAAGTCTTTTGATACCAGTCAGGTATTATTAATACAACATCACATCCTAATATAATTATCTGTTCTCTATGCTTAACTCTTTCCTATGCTCTGTTTCTTCCCCAGTTACTGAGATGCTGGTCAATGTGCTGAGTATCTGCTCTGATGATGAGCTCATGAATGATGAAGAGGAGATCTTTGATGGTAAGAAGTCTTTTTAGTAACTACTTAATAATTAATCATTTCTATTTAGGATTAGTTTATCGTGGGTTCAGTTCAGTCTGATCAGGGATCGGCACGCTTGAGCTGCTCATTTTCATATCTGAACTATTCAGAATAATGAGTTTGGGACTCCTTTGGCTTTTCATGTGTTTCTACTGAGGCATCACCATTAAATTATGGCTTCAATTCATTGCTGTTACAATGCATGATCTTGATAAGTTAATAGGTGAAGCCCACCTTAGACACTGTCTATTGCATCAGAAAGGCAGATAAACACAGTTTCCTATTCATTACATAGGACTGCGATGACAGATTGTACACTACAGTAAACAGTCATGTAGGCATATAATTACAGAACCAGACCATTTCTTATGCCGCACACAGGCTGATAATAACAGTATCTATTGTACCATGATGACTTTTTTTTCTCCTCCTTTGCAGCCAATGCAGCAGCAGCGCGCAAGGAGGTGATCAAAAACAAGATCCGTGCTATTGGAAAAATGGCCAAAATGTTCTCAGTTCTCAGGTAGACTACAGTACATGTTTGTGTGTGTTAACATATCAATGAGTCCATATTGTCTAATAGTGAGAGTGTATTAGGTGTGCCTGTGGTTAGAGACGGTGTGTGTGAGTGGGTGTGTGTCAGGTATGAATGTGTATAAACTGCTGTCATAGTGGGGGAAGTTTTTTCCAGTTTGATCAGGGTGAAGTGAATTTTTCTGACCTGTTTACCGGTGTCTGTGATTCCTGCAGAGAGGAGAGTGAAAATGTGTTGACGCTTAAGGGTCTGACGCCCACTGGCATGCTGCCAAGCGGGGTTCTCTCTGGGGGTAAACAGACACTGCAGAGTGGTGAGTATAAGCCTCTTCTCTGTCCTTTACTCTCTCTTTTTTTCATCGCCAATATCTATCCTTCCTTTTCTCTTGGTTGTCTCTCAATCCTCTTCTGTATCTTTAACATAGGGCGGCCAGCAAGCTTTTTTTGGAGCCTTTTAGTGGTGCTCTTATCACATTCAGGCTATGGAAGAGGTACCTAAAGTTACTGCTATCTGTCTGCAGTAATACATTTCAGAAACCACAGAATATGGTGTCACATCTGCATCACAATCATCGCTACAGAGAAAATTAAAACTGTGAAAACATTTTAAAATATCTAGTGCAAGACCAGTGCAAACGATTTCTATTCACTCCACTTCAAATCTTTTACAATCTCAACCTAATATTTTTTCCTTCTCAATATATTTCTCTCTCTCTCTCTCTATTTGCATCTATCTGTTGTTTTTCATGTGAATTTTCTAACCACTGACTGACACATTATTCTCTCAGTATTAACGCATGGCGCTGCTCTGAGTTCGGCTCCATTGCCACTGAACATGTATATTTCATCTGGCGTAACGAGAACTGCCTTTTCGCTGGGGCTGCATTTTACATTTGCATGGCTTTATCAGTAACCTGCTCCCCTCCTCCCCCCTCAGCCACCATTGAAGCCATTGAAGCCGTCGAGACACATGATGAGGACGGAGAAGGTAAACCTGTGCTCCCCCCCCCATAACCCCTCCTGACATACTGTCATGGTTTCTTGCCATTGACATGTCCATGCACACAACAGCTCACACAATGAAAACTCCATCAAGCAACATCTCACGGAGAGGTCTGACGCTAGTAAGGCAGGCACTTGACTTTGCAGTACCAATTTTTTATTTTTAATGCATTTTTAATGTTAGAGATGGAATCCATTCAGATGACCATGAGTTAAACCTATTTATTTAGTCATTATTTCCTTTTTGTTCAGGAATTGAGGAGAAGAAACATCTTTCAGCATCATTCAGAGATGGTCAATCTAATAATATTAGTAGTATTTGCTGGGTGGGGGATCTGAGGCACCTGAGATCTGTGGAGACAACGGGTATCTTTTGTATTTTTTAGTGGCAGGTTCTTCATGTGTATCAGTCTACCCCTAGCCCCATCCCCACTCACTGCCCAATTCAATGTAAAGAGACTTAGCATCAACAATGACTGTGGCACACACTGGGAACTGGGTTAAAAGGAGGAAAAGGGTCATATATTTCTAAGGCATCGGGACATGTTCATGATAAATTTAACAACTACAAAGTCAAGTGTTGCCAGAGATGCATGACTAAAAAACCACATTGTATTGGGTTTGGCTTGTAAATGGCCTCATCTGGTTCTAAAAAGCATTGCATGCACACCAACAACAAAGAGACCAGAGCATTAACATGAAATATGCATCTTGAAGCCTCAGTTCCTCGTGATATGTCTAAGGTAACCGTTGCTAACTAACCAAGAAGCTATAAGACATAAACTTACAGCACTAACACAAATATTCAAAAATGTTAAAAAGTATTTCAAGTAACCAGATGGTTAACATTCACACTGATTATTTAGAAATGTATTTTGCCTTTTGTTGGGGTTTTTTTCCAGCTGCACAAAGAAAACTGAAAAGCATATAATGTTAGTATGTAACCCTCAGACCAAAAAATACCATATTTTAAAGGCCAGTCCATACTTTACGTGTAGCTACGAGGGTCTGTGTTGGTTGCGTGACGTAATTGTCGTCTTCTGCCCATGTCCGCGAGGGATCATGCAGCCCCTCTGTGGAAGTTTGCGTAGAGCCCAAAATTTGATCCTGCGGACTTTGTGCATGTGCTACAAAAGCAAACTTTAGGTTACTTGTGTGAACCTGGTTGTATCTACTATATTCATGTTCTTATTAAGATGTTGATTTCTTTTGTAGACTTTTTCTTGTTGTTCATCAACATACAGGAACTCCTGAAAACAGCCCTGAGTAAAATAATTGTTTAAAGTGAAAGTGAGACAATGAAATACAATCTAGCAAGTTCAGTTGGAGTAACATTATTGCTTTTAAAGGAAAACACAGCACCCCAACCCTAACCTGTGGACACCGAATGCGGAAAGTATGAAAAGTCCTTTAAGCGTGACAGTCATAAACTTTGTTTAGTGCACTTATCTATTATTGAAATAAGCTCCTTTGTTCCTAAACAAGACTGACACACAATGTGTTTTTTGGATAAAACACACAACGAATCCCAACTGCATTTGAAATAATTGGGGGAAATCATTTAAGGAATATTCTGAGTTTATACCATTACAAGGTGAGTCTGATCCCTTTATGTGTTTTCTTCCTCATCTCTCCAGCTATCCGCGGGTTCTCCCCCCAGCACAAGATCACCAGCTTTGAGGAGGCGAAAGGCCTTGACCGCATCAATGAACGCATGCCACCTCGCAAAGATGGGGTGAACCACGTGGGTCAGTCCATGGGAAAGATGAATATGTCAGAGGCAAACGGCACGGATGACAACAGCAACATCCAGTGATGTGCTGCCTGAGCCTCAGAGCCATGCTGCTATTGCGCTGTGCAGCAAGACATTGCCAAATCGGAGATTCAGGCCTCAGAACATAGAAATAAAACAGGCCCACAGACAGAACATAAAATCTGCAGCAAATCTAAAATGGGCGAAAAAGGCCATTTATTTCATGACAGTATGTCACCGCACAGATGGGGGAGGGGGGGTTAACAGCAGAGGGCAGGGATAAGGAGAGGCCAGAGGGCTGCAGCTTGACTGAAAGCGTGTGGTTTAAAGTTGTGTCTGCCTGTTGTTCCCTTTCTCAGTTCAATTACAGACTGCATTGACGGGGTTGTGTTGTTCTGCGTGCTGACAGATGTCTGCTCCTTCATTACAGGGCCTGACAGACGACATAATTGCAGTATCCATGCCACACAAATTATTTGACTGTTTTTTAAAGTGTTTATTATGAATCACTCACAAATTCACTTCACGAGGAAAACAATCTTGTTTACCATCATGTTTTGCAAGTATTAACAAGCCACAACACTCTGTGTGAACGCAAAAAGAAAGGAAGCAAAAATTAAAACGTGTATCTTGTAAAACTTGCAGTGCAATCTTACCAGTGGACTTTAATTTATTGATTTACCTTGTAGTAAGATGGCATCATCCTGCAAGGAAAAGAGGACAGGATGCTCACGTGTGCTCTACACCAACCTCCATCAAACTTTACCTTACTCTCACTACTCTCCACTACTGCTCCTTTCCTCACCTCCCTCATTACCAGTCATCTCCTAGCAAGAAGTAACTTGGAGGGGTTGAGGGAAGATAGGGAGGGGATGAAAAGAGCTCACTGTAGGTATCTCAGCATCCCAGATAAAACACCATCATTAACATCTGAAAATGTCCCTAAAAGGAACTTACTGTCCCATATGAAGATGCAACTTCTTATCAACGTCTATGTTAAGTGAACCTCAGAGGGTTATATTTTTATCCAGACCATCCTCAAAGTTATTTTCTTCCTGTCTATTAATTGATAAAGCAGCTCATATCAGAGCAGCATGGCATTTAATCAAGCTATACCTCACACATGTTCAGATAGCATGCAATTCACTTTCCGGAAAGTGATCATCACGGTTTCTGCATCACTTCAGCATTGTTAAGACTGCCAACAAAGTGGCACTAACACCCATTGCTGGACTACAGAAGGAAAGAGGGATTTTGAACTTTTGGACCTGCCCCGCTGTCACACACTACCTGATTATTTCTCACCGGCTTTGTTGCTAAAGCAAAAGACAGTCACTCAAGTATATGTTAGCACCCTTTGAGTTTTTTTGCACATTTTGCTGTGCTGCCAAATCAATGAGGTTTCATGCCTAAGGTCTACAAAAAGTACTATATCAGAGTAAGAAGGAAATTCTACAAATTTGTGAATGCATACAACTTAAATATATCCCCATTTTACCACGCACATTTGTGTCATTTGGAATAAACAGGCGTATATCCATCCTGAAATTAATTTAGGGGATTTGAATAATGAACATAAAATGTGGATTATCTTAATTTAAAGTTGTCAGAAGCAATTCCTTAATGCAAACTGAGCACATTATGAACCAGATTTGTGGTTTTGAATCCAATTTTATCTACATGTGTTAATCACCCTGCTTCAGTATTATTCAGTTAGTTGTTGTGGAATTCAGTGGAGAAACAAACAGAGAAATATTTCACTGACAAGTGCAAACACACTATGATCCACATAAAACACAAATGTTCATGTCCAAATATCATGTCAAAATACATAGAGGAAATAGTGCATAATAATGCCCTTTGTATCCTAAAATGCAATGTTGCTCTGCAGGGGTCTTTCTGACTGACAGAAAACACAAAATATTAAAATGAGAAACACTCTGGTTCTTGATTATATAATTTGGAAAATCCCACTGAAGCCACGCATAACATAAATTTCTAGGATCTCCTTTCATACATGAATATTTTTTCTACTTTATATTCCATCTTTCTATTTAACGATGAAGTTATGTGAATTAAGGATGGACAGAAACAGTGATTTTTAACACAGCATCTATGGTATGGAACGCATCCATGCATGCAATTAAGTTCCTAATTGTTATGTGAGATTATAATTGTGATACTGTAGTTGTGTTTCAAATAGTAAACATGAATTATTTTATTTTTGAATTCTATTTGTAGTTTCATTTGTCTTGTTTTATACATTTTATAAATAGGCTTCCTTTGATTGGTTTTGTCCATTTTTTTCATTTTGTTATTTATTACCACTTTTAAATTTTATATTGATTTCTTGTATGCAGAGATGCCCTTCTAAGGTGTGAAGCCTTGTGTTTATTTTTCTGTTGTACTGATGTACAGAAAATGTTAAATAGTGTGAATGAATATAATCTCAGTGAAAAGCAACTTTTCAGGCTGCCAAAGCATGATAGCATGGTTTTCAGATGTAACTGAATCGGACACAAAGAAAATCATGTGTCACACTTATGTTTAACAGGCAACATTGTACTCTGGTTATATTTACGGCTGATATTATTACTGTTACAATTTAGCTTATGGTTATTTTCCTTACTCTGTTTCTGGTTCTTGTATGGTCTACATGCATATTTCAACAAGCAAATATAATGGGTTTTATCTTGCAGCATTTTTTATTATCTCTGGAATATGTTTTGGCATTTGACTTCCTAAATGATACACACATTGTAAGCATGCCCTATGGGACAAATCACATTTTTTTACTCTTGAATAAAATATGCATGAATAAATTTGGGTTGTGTAGTTTCTCAAATACATAAATAAGTTGTCCTTACTATTGTACAAGATAGCCAACATTGATTCCTGCATTCAACTACAACATCCTACATCCAACTAAAGCTGCCTTAAAGTTTTATCAAAATGTATCTATTCATGTCAATGATCAGTTGTTACAGTGATGTTAGCCATTTTATAAATTGGTAAATTATAATCCAAATGACTAAATATATAGATTTGTTGGTTTGTTTTCACAAGGCTTTAGCCAATATTTTCAAATGACACATACAAATCAAAGGCAGCAAGGTGCCACTTGTTTGGAGGGTATAAAAAAAAACACCCACTAAAATAGTTTGATATATTATTGTCAAACAGAAGCACTTGAATGCAACACAGCCAGGCTCCGAAGGCAGCATCATGCTCCATCCACCTTTTGATGTTACTAAGTCCGTGTAAAGTAAGAATAAGTATGTGTTCTGAGCATAGACTGTAAAAAGAATGGACGTAGCACCCGTGACGTCACCCATTGGTTTGGGGGAGTCTGTTTTGTGCCTCTACTAATGGGCATTAGGACTGCGCCATCTTGGATTTTAGTGGGCATGTAATTTCCATATTTGGAGGAGAGGCGATAACTCTACGGGTCAGCCAGGGTCAGCCGGCCAAGATCCCGCCCACTGAACTCGAATTAACCGCGGCGAACTGAGCTTGCCCAAGGCTAATCAGCTAGGCTAGGCTAACAAGCAGCTACTGGCAGCAGCTACACAGCAGTCCAGCCTCCAGCACAGCGACCTGACAGCGACCGACTCGACAGCAGGTAACGTTAAGTTCCTTATAAAAAAAAATCTTGAAATAATGATTAATGTTTTATTGAGATTATACTACATAAGAAATAAAGTTAAATAAGTCCGCTGAGGACCAAAACTCATCTTAACCCTCAGATCCTGTTAAAAATGACTAACGTCCTCCTGTTAGGGATTTTTTGTAACTTGTTTTCAAACACACACCATGTATTATAGATATTACAATATATATATTTTGTTGCTTAGGGTTAGGTGTCTTCTACTGAATGATGTGTAATTTTAACAATATTTTTTATAATTTAATCCTTTCATGGCCTGTTTTAGTGAGGGACCGCTAATATCCGTCATAAAAAATGTTGAAAAACTGCAATAACGGGGGCCAACTTGAACGGGGCCAACTTTGAACGGGGCCAACATTGATTTGTTTGCTTATAGTTTGCTCAGGGGAGGATTGGGGCTGGAGAGCAGGGTCCAGTTCTGTCTCCTCATGCTGACGACCCACTTGTCCAGCCTGTCCGAATTACCTAGAGGGAAACTTTAAAATGACACATATAGTAGGAACCTATAGATCAGAGGTCACAAACCTTTTTGATACTAACAGCTATTTGAGGATATGGAGTAATAAAAAGGGCTTTGCTTGATAAAAAGTTCCTTAATAACAAAGTTACACAGTTCACCTTTAATAATAATACCAACAATGAATATAATAAGAAATATATATTGTATTTATTTATGGGTGCTCTGATGTTGTTTTTGAACATGATTAATGATTTCTGAAATCAGTATCGCCAATACAATACAGATCACACATTCTCTGAATTAGAAGCTTGCTTTTTGCAGTGTGGCATTAATAAGCCTATTAATTTATTCATTTAAGTTACTTTTGACACTGTATATAAGTATTATTAAATGAAAGATAATAATAATAATAATATTATTAAATGAAAGATAATACAGAACATTATGTATATTCTATATTATACCCCGCATTAAACGGACTGAGAGCACAAAACACACCGCAACAGCAGCTAACATTAGCTGCTCTGGTCATCTGTCTGTATCAGCAGAGACCATGAGTCGGCAATAAAGTCATTATAAGCTAGCGGCAAAATACGCCGATACATGTCAATAAGTGCCAAAATCCAGGTAAAATATATTTTATACAGTCTATGGGTAAAAAAGTACTATGGTTTACTCACCGAAAAAACTGCAAACAGACTCCTTTGTCGGTCGGTTAGTACAATCAACAGCACAACGCGCCATATTGCCAGAAAAAAACTACCCGAAAATAGGCAAAAAAACACGGACACTGCAGCGCCTGTCAACTGCTGGATGTAGCCGCGGACCTCTGGGTGTAGCCTAGCCTAACCCAGCCGATGCATTAGCATAGAGCTAACTGCCGGTAACTCACGTTACTCAACGTAACCACCCCCTAATTTATGCCAGAATTTTAAGCCCACAGTGTTCACTGAGGTGGAAACTATCGGTAAAGACCAAAAAAATAAAAGGCACCAGGCTTTAAATATGTTTTTTTAAGCTGTAAAGTCGGCTATTTTAACATGGGGCTCAACGGGAAATTGCTCCCTTCTGGCACCAGCCCCCAGAGGCCGCGGGGGGGACTGCAGCTTTTTGAACGCGGAAGTGGTCTTCACTCGGAGAACCCACAACTCCCCCTTGGTCCTGAGTCAAATATATGAAATTAGTACGGAGCCCCTCTTGAGACATTTGAAAAAAAAGAAGGTTGGCCACACGATTAGTGGTCTGCGTGGCTGCATGCGAGTGTAATACCTGAGGGATTCAGCAGACGGAGCATATTGCTATGAGCAACATTAAAGGACAACCTCATTCATTCATTCATTAGCCTGACTGATTGAATGAAGTTTGTTTTACTTTTTTGAACAAAAGGCAAAACAAAACAAAATTCAGGCCAAAGGAACAGTTGTTGACCTACAAAAATAAAAATAAAAATCCTGCCTGGCCCCAGCATTATGGCTCGTCTTGTGGCCCTTTAAGAAAAGCATAAAAGAACAAATTTAGTTGACTCAGTAAAGCAGTACCGTGGTTACTGTATATGGTGGCAGTGAAGTGCAAAACACAAAACCTCATCAGGAGACCAAACAAAAAAGGCCCTGTAAAATGATATAAAGTTATATATTATAATACTGTGTTGATGTCTTTCAAAACTTCGAACTTCAACTTCAAAATCTAGTTTGTTTTTAATTACAATTAATCTGAAGAGGTTATTTAGTTAGTGTTAGTGCAATTATCAAAACCAGAATATGATCAGGGTGACTTTTGAACACTGGAAATAAATCATGTAGCCTACTCATCCAGGCAGCAGTCCAGTGGCACTCAAAGTTTGCATATAATATTAGTAATACAAACAATAAAACATAATAAGATATAGTTGATATTATGCCTGATCACTGACCCAACATCTGCTTGCTCAACCTCATTCTGTTCAGACAACAATGAAAGATGTGGTTGATAACAAGCAATGTGAGCTGGAGTAAAGCAGCTTCATCAAACACTCAGACAAACTTCACATTTAACCTAAAGTTACAGTAATAAAACATAATGTTTATGTCAGTTTGTCTTCATTACTAAAATTGTAGGAGGAAAACTCTGCCCTTACGCATGTTTAAACGTGTTTAAACCAATTTCTCTACAGAATCATGCAATATTTTCTTTTTTTTTTTTTTAAAACACAGCATTCACAGCGCTGGTCACAACCTTGTATAAAACTGAATGTTAACTAGCTAACATTTTTTGCAACACAGGCAACTTGACAAAACAAGACAAGTTCCAACAATGACAGCTTAATGTTTCCCACAAATAGATTAATGAATTAATTTATTCATTTTTAGTTCAGGAACTCACCTCCGTCAAGTCCTTACCTCTACCTCCGTGACTTGATTTCTCCGACTGACAGAGTCGCGCGCTTTCTGCTTTCGTCGGTTATAATGATGCGTTCAAAAGACTCGGTAATTTGAAAAACTCCAACTTTGAAGCGAAAAAAAAAAACTCATAACGGCAAATACAGTTTGAATAAAGATACGACTTACAGACTTAATTAACGTTGAAAGAAGAAAGAGAAAACACTGAAAGACATTGTTGGTCAATAATTGTAAGTTTATATATATATATAAATATATATATATATATAATTAGTTAATTTATTTAACCTTTGTTGACATCTCAGACAAGAAAAGATTTTATTGATCCCATATCAACAAACAACAAATTCATCACGGTAGACACATACTATACGAGATATAATATTTAAATATATTGCATTAAGAGAAATAAAAGTTAAACTTGACCAGGCCTAATTCCTGCTGGTATTTAAGAGTGTCAGACTTGTCAGACTGATCTGTAACAACTCTCAGAATTCACCATCCGCTTGTTGTGTTGTAATATCTTTTTTTCTCTCAGATGTATGAACAGTGGTGTTTCTCTTTGTATCATGGGTGCAACAGACGGCTCGCCATGGGGATGAGGGGTGTTGTTCATGATAGACATTTGCTTAGCTAAAACTGTGTTTCCTTATATGTGGGCCACTTTAAGCTCACATCCGGATTAGTCGTTGCTAACTTGCCATATATCGGCCAAAACTGGCCCAAATATGTTTCAACAAAGGTGGGCCAAGTGTGTTTCCTTATATGTGGGTCACTTTAGGCTCACATCCGGATTAGTCGATGCTAACTTGCCATATATCGGCCAAAACTGGCCCAAATATGTTTCAACAAAGGTGGGCCAAGTGTGTTTCCTTATATGTGGGTCACTTTAGGCTCACATCCGGATTAGTCGTTGCTAACTTGCCATATTTCGGCCAAAGATGGGCCATATTAGTTTTGTGATATTTGGCCCAAATGTAGCATTATGGGCCAGTTTAGGTTCACATCTGTTTTGTCCGGGCCAGAAGAATGCCTACAGTGCCGGATCGTTGCCTCAAATGGCCCACATCCGCATGCTATCTGGGGAGGGTCATTTAGTACATCCAGACACTGAGCATGACTTTTTAGGTGACCAAAAAAATTTACAATTAACTTTCATGAACTGAAAACAAGGCCTGTACCACCTTATATCCACCCATAGACATTGTTCCACCCATAGGTAGACTATAGCCCAAAAACTTCACGACTTTCTCTGGACCTCCACTCCATCAAACAGGTTCAGTTGATACATGGCATGGAGTCCAATAGTAAACAAGGAGAGAGAGAGGGGGGAATGATGTGCAGCACTCAACCACTCAACTACCAAAGTGCTCTGTTAATGATGTATTATTGTTGAAGATGTATTATTATTCTATTGAATTAGTTTCTCTTATTTTTGTATGTGTAACTCCTTGTGCAAAGATGTAAGCTTGGATAAAGGGCTGACTTTCAATAGATCGCAGCGAGGGAGCTGACAATATAGATTTCTGCAAAAAGTCTTAAAGCATATTTTGGTTTCTACCACAGACTATAAAAACAGGGATGAATCAAATTAATCTTTATGATGTATCTTGCTCATGTGGACATACATTTACCTAATGTGTCTTTGGGTCATTTATAAACTAACTTAATTCTACTGGATTTGTTGTGTGCTGTTACTTTGAATTAACGTCTATAATCAGAATCCTCCAAAAAGGGGCAGGGACGTTTTACAAACTGAAATCCCGGATGTGTGACGTATTGCCGGCCTGATGTCTATTATAGGCTGGCCCTTTAAATACTGCTAAAACCCAGACAGCGAAAGACTGTTCATTTTTTAGGCTTTCAAGCTTAAAAATGGCCCAGCTGCAGGCCTGTTTGCAGCCTGACAACAGCCGCCATCGTCCGCTGACCGGGTAGTGCGAAGGAGTTGAGTGACTATCTAACCTTACGTAGCGGCTGTCTGTCAACGGGGCTAACTAGCTGTAGCTTTGCCATATGATATAGATAGACATTGCACAGGGACACACTTCTACAGACAGCCATAGGATCGGCGAAATAACCCTACAACGCTGACATGGACAAAGACGAAGCGGACCGGATGATAGAGAGGGCGAAGCAGTGTTTACGAGCAGGACATAAAGACCGGGCGTTGCATTTGCTGTATGAAGCCCAGAATATTTACCCCAGCACCCGGGCCAGAGGTATAATTACTGTAGCTGACGCACATTTATGCAATGGCAGCCCGACGAGCTAATGTTAATGTAACTAGCTACTTCATCTTAGCCTATGCAGTTTAGAAGATGTGTTTTTAGATTATAGGATGAATGCAAAGATAGAGCTTGTATTGTTTTTTTTGCAGACAGGGGCAGAAATGAGCTATTTTGCTTTAATACTTAATGTCTGCTGAGGCTGCATGCTGAAATGTAGGACTCCCTCCCCCCCGCACAGTTCTGACAGCAGCTAAAACTGTGCTAAAATCTGATTTACCCAGTCTAATTGCTTTTGTAGTAGTGGCAGGATAATGAAGTTGTCATAGATTACTTTTTAGCTTTTTGAACACAAAGTGCATAATGCAGATAAGTGCTATGTGGTCTGCAGCTGTTTGTATTATATTTCACACACTGTGCAAGGGCCTGGCACTGAAACAACTTTTTGAAGGACTTAAACTGTCAGTGTCACTTAACTCATGCACAGATGAGTGACAGGTGAAAAAAACCTTAATAAATTCACACAGGCCACAATTAATCACTGAATTATTAGAGGAGTTTGAAAATGATGTGATTCCTATACTCTGGGTTTCACATTCACCAGATCACAGTACATTTACAAGTACCTATGGGAGACTTTGGATATTTTGTCAATTTTCTCCTTCTGTTTTGTTCATGTTCAGGCCCGGTCAGGGATGTAGAAGGCTGATTTGTGTTGGCTAGTATCTTTAATTTCCAGTGTCATTTTGACTGTTGTCATTACCTTTACAGTGCAGGCTTTCTTCATCTTTTTCCTGTAGTAGTCCCACCTGAATTCTCTGTTGACCTCAGACACTGTGTTCTTGTAGTGCTGATAGATGCCATAACCAGGAACGGAGGCACTGCTGCTCCAGAAGGAAACCACATGCCCCCACCGTCAGGCTGGAGAGACGAGGACATCGGAAACAACCAAACAAGTCATGCGAGTAGTGATGAAAAGAAAAGCTACACAGAGGATCAACGCCAGGGTGTTCTCAGGTGCACACTGACTCTTTTCATATATATATGTTTTTTTTCACACTGTTACAGAGTGACACTCTGACATTGTTCTCCAGTATGTAACTGTGGCTATGTCCAATGCTCTGAGTGACCTGACTATTGATAATACACTAGTTTAGGGCCGTCACTAACCTTTACTTTCATTATTGATTAATCTGCCAATAAAAGAATAATTAGAACAATGCTTGTTGTAATTTCAGAGAGTTAAGATAACATCTTTTAAATGTTATTTTGAATGACCAACCGTCCAAAATCATAGTAGCTCATAGTAATTGTAAGCACTGCTCACCAGCATTTAATATTTGAAATATAAGTGTGTTTGTGTTTATTCAAAAGTGAAGGCAGTGCAGTAACAAAACAAAACACTTGTCTGTCATTGGAGTTTCAAGTGTTTTTTGTCTTGTCCAACATGATAACTGGTCCAGTTCAGAATATAATAGAATAGAATTTGGGACACTGGAACCCATCAATACAATTAGGACAATACAATAATTTGGTGTGTAACCAAAGGTTTATTTCTATGTAGCATCATTGAGAACAATTGTTACCTCAGTCTCTTTGCTGCAGCAGCAATATCCAGTGCTTATTCACTGTATTTGATAAACAGTCAAACAGATGTGTGCATGGATCACTCACCACCATCCCACACCACATATCAGAACGGAAGAAGTCTGTTTAAACTAATTTTGCTTTGACATCTTAATCTCAAGACAACTGCAAATGCACCAAGTGTTTATAGCTAGAATGAAGCAGTCATGTTAACCAATTGGATCTTAACCTGTTCATCCTAATTCATTATATTTATATGAATTGATTATATGTTTATTACATTCAAATCTGTTTGAAAAGAATACACCTGCTTGACTAATAACATTAAATTGGCTCCGGACAGATTCATCCTTTTCCTTTTTGAAGTTCTGCATTGTATTCTGACATCCATTGTCCTTTGTTTCTGCAGGATAAAGAATTGCAAGGACTTTTATGAGATTCTTGGTGTTCCCAAAAATGCTAGTGATGATGATTTGAAGAAGGCATACAGGAAGTTGGCCCTCAAGTTCCACCCTGACAAGAATTTTGCCCCAGGGGCCACAGATGCATTCAAAGGTATTTAGTTTTTGAGTAGAAGAGAAGGGAAAAGTGGATTTTTGTAAAAAAAAAAAAAAAAAAAAAAAGAAATTTGATGACAGAATCTGTTTCAAAGCATTGTATCTGTAAAAGAAAAAAACTGTGCACCAAAGCTGGGGGCTTCTCTCACATATTGATAATACTGATCCCATACAGCTCTCAGCAAAGTCTGAGGTCACGGTCAGTTAAAGAACAGAGCCTATGAGCTGGTAGTGCCTGTTTATACAATAATCAGCAGAGACTTGAAGCTGGGTCACCCAGTTTAACCAGTTTCAATTCAGTCCAGAAACCCTGTTTTTAATTCCTTTGTGTTTTAGCTAACACCTGTACTTGCTGAGTTTAAGGGATGGCTGCCAACATGATCAATGTCCAATGTCTCTCCCCTCTCCTAACAGCAATAGGCAATGCATACGCAGTGCTGAGCAATCCAGAGAAAAGGCAGCAGTATGATCAATATGGAGATCAGTCAACAGCTGCAAATACACCCCAGCAGTCCAGCCAAAGTCGCCATGCGCACTACCGAAGCTTCCACCGAGACTTTGAGGCTGACATTTCGCCCGAGGAGCTCTTCAACATTTTCTTTGGAGGAAGGTTTCCCACAGGTGAGCAGTCGTGAACTACAAGGACTAGTTGAGATGATGATGCAATTCGTCAGACTCCAGAAGTTTGAAACTACTTTTTTAAAAGTGGCAATGCAGCATTAAATAAATTCATAGCCTAATTTTGTTGGTAATTTAAGAGAAATCTGACATATTCCTGAAACATCTGGCATGTTTTCTCAGTAAATACTTTGACTGACCAATAACAGCCCTTTTGAATAATGAGACTGAAGATTTACTGATTTTAAAATGCTTCATGGATATGTTTAGGAATATAATCTACTGTAAGTATCTGTTTCATTGTGGAAGTGTAGGTGCTACAGAACTGTGTCTGTCTCTCTGCAGGAAATATTCACGTGTATACTAACCAGGGAGCCTCCTACTCTCAGTTCTATCAGCCTCGTCGTCGACGTGCTTATGAGAGGCGCGAGGAGGTGGTGGAGGACAACCAGAGTCAAGTCAGTGACTCACAAACCATAAAGACAAATCCCTGTTAAACATCCACACATATGAAATCTTCTTTGTGAAAATAGGGCATTATTCTAATCATTACCAGACACTGGATAGTCATAGCAACAAAGTACTTTGGGTAGTCTTATGAGTGCATTTTAACATGGTTGCAGTCCTCTAGTGACTGTTTCTTTTAAAGATTTACTTTATGTCGCTCATTTACTTTTGCCATAAGTGAAGTGCAGTTATTGCTTTGAAAGAGCGTGGTTTACTTCAAAAACACAGAAGTACTGTGCTGGCATGACTATGCAGTGTATCATTGCAGCCTACATATAGTACAGTATTCTTTCTAATCTGCGCTGATTTTATCTTCCCACAGAACACCTTCACAGCTCTCCTGCAGCTTCTCCCTGTACTGGTGTTAATCCTCATATCAGTGTTTACGCAGATGATGGCCACTAACCCACCCTACAGTCTCTTCTATAAGCCGTGAGTCTGTCACATCATCAACCAAACTACTTTACTGACATTATAGTAAATCTCATGGTCCTTTCCCTGGGTAAATCTGAGTTATGTTTGGGTTTCAGGTCCATGGGGTTAGTGGTGTCCAGGGAAACACAGCACATGGGTGTGCCATACTACGTGGATAAAAGTTTTGAGAAGGAATATCGTGGAGCTGCGCTGGAGGAACTAGAGAAAACCATAGAGACTGATTATATTGAACACCTGCAGAACAGCTGCTGGAAGGAGAAACAGCAAAGTAAGCAAGCAGCGCACATGGCTTAAACAGGGATAATCTGTTTTGGTTACAGTGCAGGTATCACTCATGAAGCTCAAATCCTTGTTTTATATAAAAATATTTGATATTTTATCTTGTTTCCTGTAACATTGGCAGGTTACACATTGTGTAGAAAGCTATTATAAATATCTGTGATGCATCTTCCTCTTCTTCTCTTTTTCAGAATCCGACTTGGCAAATCTCGGACAGCTGTACCGAGATGAACGTTTAAAGCAGAAGGCAGAATCGATGAGGCTGGACAACTGTGAGAAATTGAATCGATTGGTCGGGCGTCAGAGGGGCAAATGAGGAGTTAATGTCTCTTTACAGACTCATCTTGAACTATACAAATAATACGTTTTATTGAAGTGTGTAATTTATCCAATCTGGCCACTTTGTAGGAAAATCTCTTTGGGTACAGCACAGTGGGAGATGTTGCCACTGGAAACAATGTGCCTTCTCTCCTTTTGGATGGTAGAAAATAGAGTTCTGCATGTTAGCTGCCAAACCTGGCTATTGGTGGTAGCAGCAGCGTAAAGTGCAAACTCACCGTGGCAGTGTTATATGATGTCTCTGCGCCTTTAAACTTTCTTATAGAAATGGCATGACATACGGGGTCTCCCTTTGGGGTTATGAAGGCAGTTGTATGTTCACATACACATTTTATTTGTTTAGGTTTTGTAGTTGACCTGTATTTATTTTTTTGTTTTGTGTCTTCGCTGAAACTTTTGGTGTATTTATTTAATAGTTAATAGAGTGAATGTTACTTGAGCATCTTGGCTCATCTTTTATCTGTAGGAGGTATTTAATTACAGTGACTTAAATAATACTGTAGTCTCTAAACAAATCTGAGAGCATCTGTACTGTGAAATGACAGAGGACCTTCTATTTATAATCGAAACAGACAAATCAGACATGAAGAAGGACTATAACATCTACTGTGTACTGAGGTTTATCAGGCAGTTTTACCTATGGCACTACAGCTGTAGCAGCTATAGACACTTACAAAACATGACCACTGTTTTTTGATTAAGTTGCTTATTTTACAAGGTTGTACTTGCCAAACATCAGCAGTCTTTACAGTAGATCTTCCTACTCCCTGCCTGTCACTCACCTGCCTGCATAGGTGTTTATTCCTCCAATCATAAAGCTTCAGCCCTTCAGGTACCAGAGTTTGTGTGTTGTGCACGTTTTGAAGAAGTAGCTTTGATTTGTAATAAGCACAGAGTCAAGTTCAACCAAATCCACCTCTCAGTCCTGCTCAGTGTTCCTGGTGTCCCTGGAGAATATGCAAAGCTCATTTGTGAGCTTTTCGGCCCAAATTTTATAAATGTTTTATAAACCCTGCACCTTTAATTTATACAGATGTTTTGTAAAGAAGACAGATTTTGTTTTCTAAACTTAAACTGAGTATGCAGCTTTATTAAATGTCTGGATGTGATCAACATTCTCCCACAGTTAGGAACTGGAGTTGTGACTTTTACTTTTTGTCGTGAGGAGGAACTTGTGCAGTTATCTTAAATTCTTTATATTTTACCAACCCTAAATCATTACAATTGTTGTCGCTGTGCACTAAGACTGCCAAACTGCCTTAGCTGGTCTCAAACTTGTGAAATGTTCAGGTTCATCTCAAGCACTTTTAAGTTATTATTTAACCCTGTGTTCTTCATTGTTGCATGCACCCTAGTGAGAGGCCCATGTGTTTTATTAGTTACATATTTATTTTTTGGCAAACACATCTTCACAACTACTGACCCACTAAATGTTAATTAATTTGAAAATTCAGGTACACACACACAGTAACTCACAAAATATGGAAAACCTTTACTGTGATAAACACAATTCAGGTTTGGCATCGGTTTAGTGTGGTAGTACACGTGAGCAATATAACACTGGAGTTTCAACTTTCAGCCAAAAATACCAGAAAATTAAAGATGTAATGAGGATTATGTTTTGGCCTGTCTCATTCATTCATTTATGATTTCATGGTGCTTTGACTCTTGACTGAATGCTTCATTTTTGGGTGACATTTTTCTTCTTCCAGGAAAGTGGCAGATGACACCTGCATGTGAAAGTCCATGAGGTATAATGTTGATTTAGGCTTCTCGCAATGTATAGCTGGGCTATCAGTCAATCATTAGTCTCTTTATTAGAAGATGACTACATTGGGAACGTGCAATCAGAATTTCTAAATCCTGTTATATATTACACAGCTTTGACCAAACATGCACATTACACTTACAGTAAATGATTCTGTACATTTGTCGTGTGGCCTTTATCTGATCCATCCAATTGTGTCCTTGAAGATCAGAGTTGCTCTAAAATTGTGATGGTGTTTGGCTTACTTCACAGATCAAGTATAACAGCACACAGCATTTACACTGTTTAAATATCCCATGGGAGGATCAAGCCATTTCTCTATTATCCACATAATCCCTCCATCAAAGTTTTTGATAAGACACGGTTGGATGTGAAAGAGAGAAAGAGCACCTCAACAGCAAATATTTCCAGTTGTTTCTGCTCTGTTGCATTTTGTGTTGATATTGTGTGAAAAAAAAAGTTCAGGACAAACATAGTAGGTTGAGGGCTCTTTTATAAAGTTTTATTGTTTTTAAGTCCACAAAACAGATAATGTGACATTTTCTCAAAAACACTGAAAATAAGTCAGAATATGCATTTTAGTACAGTTTCACTGGAGGAGTAGCCTAGATAGAATCAATTCATCACAAATAATACAGTCATATTTAAAAATGATCTGAGTAGTTAAATTAGAAAACATAAAAATCAAATGATTTTATACGAGCAATTAAAATGTTTTTGTTTGAAATAAGTATGTTCCCCTCAGTTTTTGGGCTCAGACTTTTATAGGTTAATCAGACTCTTTGGCCTCTGGTTTTACATATCACAGACATAGTGTAATTCTCAAAACCAACCACACTAATCTGGAGTTCAACCAGGCTCCCTGTAGGCTTAATTTCAGTCCATTTTTAGGCTAGGAGTGACTCCCATCTTCACTTTTATGAGCTGATGTGATTCAGTGCAGGCTAACTCTGGATGATCTGCAACTACGTCTATGAAAGGTTTGACCTAGTCCTCCTGAATGCCCCCTTGTAATCTGGGATTACATGTAATCCATGTCTGTATTGCTGTCTCAGAAGATATGATCTTCTCCACATTACAGTCTACCCATTTAAAATAGAGTGCACGTAAAGGATTACATTGCAAATTATGCAGAGTGAGACTCTGTGCAACTGACAGAGGATAAATTCAGTCTTGTAGTATTACACCTTTCACTTGAACTCAGGGACACTGTCAGACAACATTTTCATACGGTTCATTCACTTCTTCATCTTGAGGTCAGCTTCTATGGCACAACGGCGCCCTCTGGTGCCTCCGTCCTACAGGCAGAGAAAGGAAGAAACCACCTATTAGACTTCATTTAGTTGTCACTCTTAACTGGCAACATCAGTGTTTCACTTAACAATTTTGACAATTATTATAATTGTTATATTTGTTCTGTTCTTGTTTACAGGTCTTGCAACATACAGGACTGTATGTTTTGTTTTCATGCATATATATGCAACAACTGTCATTTTTATTTTAGGCTTGCTTTAGGGGAAAAAAGACAAGAAAGAGACAGCTTTAAAGTCTGTAGGATGGGTACTTACAAAAAGAGAAAGAAGAAAGGCAGGAGAGGACATGGAGACAGTGTCCTGTGAGAGGAAAATGTTGCACATCAGAGCTGGGACTCAAAAGTGCTTTGAAAGACTTAAGAAAAGGAAAATAATGCCATCAAGGGTTGATATGTACTTTATAGCTTAATATCCATAAATCGCTATATTGCAGGCTACTTCAAATATTTACTGTTTACGGCCTTGCTGCACTGCTATTACACTAGTTATCCAGACCAACTACTTTTGAAAGACCATGCCACATGGTTTAGGCTGTTTTAGCTCATTAACTACATACAACACACTTTGCATTCTTGCAACCATTTTTCAAAGCATAAAATGACACTTTAATGGCCTCCTGCCTGCCAGTCAACCACTATGCTTAACATCAGTTTGCTTATCAGCATGCAACACTTGCAACTTATCATCTATCAACAAATATTTAGTCAGCCTTATTTAGTTTTGGCACATTTATATTTTGTGGTACAGTAATGAAGCTGTATTAAATATATTTATAATATGTTTCTATATTCAGGTTCTGGTAGAAATCTGCATCATCAGACATCTGTCATTTTCATAGCATCCAATTTTTGATCATTTCATTAGTTTTGTTTTTTATAGGTTTTATTTATAGACACCACATAATATAATCTTCCAAGTCAGAACTTGTAGACATGCTCTTAGACAATGACTGACCTGAAGAATTTTTCAAACTTAATGAATCTTTGACAAAAAAGTGACTAAATATTTATTGTGGTTGATTTTCATACTGTCATGAAATTAATGGAAAACTCTCTCAAAGTTTAAATATCAATGCCACAACTTGAAGTATGCTTTGGGAAAAAGTTTAATGTTGTCTACATTACTGCATTATTATTACATTATTGCCTACCATTTTCCAAAGCAGACATGTTTAAAAAAAAAAAAAAAAAAAGGTCTTGCCTTCCAGCCAATCACTGGTTTTAAACTTGTTTGAGATGCATAATCACCACAGTGAACACTATCGTCTTTTTTAATCTGCCTATCGTGATGGATTCAAAGATAATCTGACAACCAAGATTAGAGTTAGCAGCAAGACAGTATTGCGTCCACTGATGTCTGAATAGAAAAATTAACAAATAAGGACATTGTGAAAAGGACAATGTAAATTTGGCAATGTGATTGTTGCAATAAAAATTAAGTTAATTTGACAAAAAGGTTTTTACTGTGACGGATTAGCTACCACAGGAAAGTTTTGAAGTACTGAAACCAATGGTTCCCTGAAAGAAAAAATATCAAAAATCTCGTTATGCTTTGGAAAATGGCCTGCAGATCTAGTTCAGCATCACTTGCTTCTACCTTAGAGTCAGCCTGTTGTCTCACCCTTGTCTCTTCTTCTGTACTCTCTGCTTTTGTCAAAATTCTAGTGAAGCACCTTGTCAGTAGAGTCCTGTTTGCGCGTGCTCTCACGGCCCCTCAGGCTCTTGGCGCTGATACCAGACTCTGATGTCTCCATGATGAGCTGGGTTGCTAGAAACTGCTGGATCTGCTCCAGGACATCGCGCTGCATCTCTAGAGCCATGTGGTACACGTCATGATCCAGGCTGTTGTACATGACCGCATTCTGAAACATCAGCATGATGTCCCGCTGGAACTCAGCGGTGGTCCGTATCAATCCAGTCTCGATGTTCTTTTTTATGGTGGCCAGGTCCATGGGCCTGTAGACGAGAGAAGAGTCAATGAGCTGATGAGGGTTCCCAAAGGTTCCTGTTAACTTGATATTTTTGTGATAGAAGATTTTCACTACACACAAACAATACCACAAGTAACCTCTATACAAACTATTAATGAGATTAAAATGAGCATCCAATAATCTCATTTGCTTACCTCTGTACAATACTGTGATATCCAGGTGCAATTTCATCAGTTACTGGCTGCAGGAATACATTTGCATACCTGCAACAGGTTCACATAAAAAACATGTGTTTCAGTATTGATGTCTCTGGCTGAGCATCAGTGGCTAGTGTTACTGTTACAGAGTCATATTCTGACCTGTGATTGGCCGCTGCACGCCACACCAGCATAATGGCTTTCTTCCAGATCTTGTGAGCCTGTAGAGCTTCCAGGTCCTCACTGCATACAGAACTGCACAATGAAATTCAAAGTCACAAGGACAGGATTATCAAGCAGAACCTGTTCTGCAGCGTGACACAGTGTTTGGTTCATGTTGTCAGATCACAGAAATGAAAAGAAAATCTGCTTAAACAACATCATTAGCACCATCTAGGGATCAACTTCAACACCACCATCTCTCACATCAGAATTTTTTTTCCTTGCTGTGTGTGCGTGAGTGTGTTTCACTCACAACTGCGACGAGGCAGGGCTGCTGGCGATGGAATCTGCAGTTGTGTGCAGCTGCAGAGACGAGGAGGCGGTATGGAGGCTGTATCCATCCTCGCTCTCGCTGGCTGCAGGCTCTAGCTCTGTCTCCCCGTCGGCCTCTGACAAGAATCCCTCCACCCCATCTCCATCTTCTTCTCCACACACTTCTGGCCCGTTGACCTCATTGTCCACTTTAGTCCCTGAGGCGTTCTCTCCTCCCCGAACTCTTACTCCATCCTCTGCCCTCATCTCCTGCAAAGATGCAGAAAGATGCAGAGATATTTAAACAGATCTTAGAGTGCAGGAATACTGTGGAGCTTTGCACACTGCATTTCAGTACAGCAATTACAAGCATCATGTGCACTCTGTCCTCGTTGGGTGCTATACCTTGGAACGCCTTTCTGTCAGTGGGCTATCTTCTAATACTGAGTCTGCCAAGATAGTAAAGATGAATAATAAGAAGGAAATGGTTATGCAAAATGCATAGTTGCATGCAAACTGCATGTTATGAAGCAAGTGAATACTACTATTTATGCATGGGTGTGCATACCTCCATGGGGTTTATCAGGTCTTTGCTGTGCCCACTTGTCATTCTCACATTTTATGGTAACGTCCAATGAAATTTGGCTTTTCTGGTGCATCAACTCTCCAGTCTCTCTCATTGCCTCAGGCTGTGGAGGTGCTCCAGTGTGGCAGTGCACCAAACTCCTTGAGTTGTATGAGGATAAGGAGGTAGGAGGAAGGCCCCTCAGTCCCATGGGGAGTGCTGCAAGACAGTTATCTTGACTACTGCACAGAGAGGAGAGTGGAGCTGAAGTCCCGCCCTGAACCTCTAATACTTCTGTCTTCCCTGCCAGGCTATTGTGAAGAGATGAGGACTGTGGGACCCCTGTGGGCACTGCGGAGTGAGAGTCATGGGGCTGGAAAGGCCCAGCTTCCCAGGCGCCAGACAGAGCGTGGCCATTCTCTTCACACAGGGACAGAGCAGCCTCAACTGCAGCTGCATCCAAAGCCTCTGCAGTCTCATCTGCCTGTAGAAGGAGAGATCTGACTCTAAAATCCTTAAAGCATAAATTTTTGAATAACATTGGTCTTATTTTTATTGTTCACCATGTCTAGTGACACCACCATTTCCCCAAATCTCATCTGTAACATTTGTGACTAAACTGTGCGTTTAAAAACATAATAAAAACACCCATTATAAAACAGGTATTGTGAAATTACTTTCTTCACACTTAATAACGTCTTAAAAATTATATTCACAATCCACAACTCATATAATTGTTATATTTTTCTTCTTTTTGCACCTTGTCCTCAATGATGGCGATTATGTCCCCCACTGTTTTTAGATCCAACTCATCTCCCATGTAGGACACAGTTACATCCTCTTCACTGAGCTCTGATGTTTTATCCCCTGCAGAGGCAGGCTGGCATCCAGTGGGAACAGACGGCACCATCACATCCACCTCTGCACACAGACAACAAGTGACACCACTAATCTTTCAGAATTTGCTCAAATTTCTGTGCAAACAATGGTTAAAATCGAGCCCTCTCAAAAAGTTGCACAATGCATTCAATTGATACAATTTGATGAATACATTTAACAGAGCAAGTTATAACATGACATTACATCTTTGCTTGCACTAGAAAAAATGGCCAACACACAGAGTGAATGAAATTAAAGTATAAAACTACAAAGCAGGTAAAATTAAGGATTTGGAGGATGTTTAGCCTGTGGATTGAATGCCAAGTGGCTCTGGGTTCAAATGGACAGACCTGTGCATGCTGAGGCAGTAGAGTCCGCAGGAACAGGAGTGGCAGCAGAGAGAGGAGCACTGGAGGCAGAATCTGGACTGACCATGAAACCTAACTGGGCTGAAAATTGGGTGGGACCTGCCTCCAGGAGACGAGACAACATCGGTGCACCTGCCATGCAAGCATCCCCACACACGTTAACACACACAGTGCAGACAAGGCAGTGGATGCTTTTAGCTAAATAACGTAAGAGCAAACATACTAGACAATAGTCAACATATTCAGAAAGTAAAGATACATTTAGGGTTTCAAGGGTAAAAACTAACATTGACTGACTTTTTCATGTTTAATTGTTTTGCAACACTAATTCAGGGTGGATGTAATTAGGCTTTTCTGATAGTAAGGAACATAAAAAAGCGACAACAACAATTTTGATTCCTGAAGTGGCCATGTCCGAGTCCATACCATGGCAGAGCTTGAGTAGTTTTGTATGAACGAATGGGGAAAAAACTTCAGTGTGCAGATGTGAAAAGCTGATACAGAACTATCTCCATCAAGACTCAACATTAATACTGTCTTGAATGAAATTACTTCTTATGCAATCAGTTATCTGGTGAGACGTGTGTTTTTACATTGACATTGAATTTCTGTTGATCTCTGTCAAATGAAGTAAAAAACAAAGTGTTATGAAAAGCTTAAAACACGAAACACTGATGGGGTGAATACATTGTAAGTTCACTGTCAGTCATGAATACAAATCAAACACAGTGTCTGTACCTGTTGCCTGAGAGAGAGGCAGACAAGGTGGAGCCAGCTGCAGGTCATGTGCTCCTGTCATACTGCCAGTGGAGCCATCACTTTCCCCAATCTGGGATACAAACACACATATGCACATTTGCTGTTTTTTTCTGATCACAAAGAACCTGTATTTAAAAAACAAACAAACAAACAACAACTGTTATATCAGAAATGTTGCTGATGATTCACATACAGAAATCATGTATGTATTAACACGAAATTTTGATAAATGTTCAAATCTAAAGCTGAATGTCTTTATGATAGATTTGATTGGTATCCTTCAGGTGACTGTCCTGTAAACATTAAAGAAGAAACCTTGGTCAGTTACTGACTGAATAGCAGCCTTAGCAGCTTCTTGTTCTGCAGTGGGATATCATACAGGAACCACTGATAGCCTATGACAAAGGGTTTGGAGATGAAAGGTACATGATAGCATCCAGGAAGCAAATGCCAGCCACCTGCTGTTTGTAAGAAGCCTGAGAAACTAACAGGTACAATTTTCAGTAAAATATCAGCTATAACACAAAAAGGTATGAAATGAGGCAACACTTCTTCCTGACTGAACCTATTGTTTAGACCTTTATGGACAGAAAAATAACTCCTGTTTCCAGATAAAGGAAACATATTAAGATGATGATAATGACTGCAGACTTTACACTGTTGGTATAATTCCCTCAACAACATACCAGTCTAGAATTTGTTGCCAAGATACTGCCTTTCTTCAGTAACTCTGATAAAAGTGGAGACGGTGGTGGTGTGCCTTTCTGGCCCAGGAGCTTCTTTTGGGTGGGGTCATCCAGAAGTGACCCATGGCTGATGTCGTCACTACCAGATCCAGGCGACTCAGCGAATGACATTAACCTGGCTGATCCTGAAGCCTGGTGACACAGAGAGGGAGAAATGTGAAAGCAACTCTTTCATGTCACTGCCAGACAAATCCAGAAATGTTTTTATTAACCAATGTCTCTTCAGTGTCACTAATATCATTCTATCTCTCTTTGAATAGTCTGAATTTCCTAGAGATAATGTCCCTTTATCTCAGTTTTAATGGCCTGTAGTGAAAGAGTCTATGTCAGAAAGTGCATTGTGGCCACAGCACAAAGTTGTTGGTGTTTTTACAGTGAAAAGAAAATAGGAAGGTACTAAAGCAAATCTGAACATGTGGCGCACAAGATTCAGCTCAGAGAAGACAACTGACTGGTCTGCAGTTCTCTTCACAGAAACACTTTAAAAACCTTCTAAAAATACCAACATAAATTTCTAAATATTCCAAGAAGTGGTGAGATTATTAAAAAGTAGGACAGATCTTTGAAAGCTTGGTGACTTACATTCTTTGCGGATACATGATCCAGTGTCAAGCACTCGAGTGGGTCACCTGGTGAGAATTCCTGGCCTGGAGAACTGCAGTCTGAGGGTGAATGCATGGTGATGCCGGGCACTCGCTTAGGTGTGTTCTTTGCCACCTGTCTGGCTGGAAGATGGAGGGACGGCATAAAGAGGATTTTCTTATCAGTCACACAAAAGCTGATGTTCAACCCTCTCATTCTTTACAAGAAAATTGGTGCCATGATGCGCCTGCAGTGTGGCTCCACAATCGCTTAGTCCAAAACTTGAGTGAAATATCTCTACAACTACTGAACTGATGGCTACCACATTTCACAGTCCCCAGAGGGTGAATCCTAATGACTTCTGACTTTTCATCTTGTGCCACCAATTGCTCAATTCTTCCACTTGCCTAACACTTCAGGTCATGAGACAATACATTTAAAACTACTACTTCTATTAATGTCTACAGCAAGTTGGTCAATAGATTGTGGGTGGAACAGCTGAGGATTTTTAAATTGAACATTTCTACTTAATTTTAGTTGATTTCCAGCATTTATCATATAAAACAAAGTAACTTAACATATCCTTTGTTGGTGTTTTTCCCCCAAAAGATCCCTTTTAAAAGTGAAGGAGATACCCTGATAAGCAGCATCTGTAGTCTTTCTTTTCAATTCTGATTCCTCCTCTTCCAGTCTCTTCTTCCTGTAAGACACACAGAGGATTATTTAATTTTGCTTCTCATTCGAGTGTCTAATGTCTAAAAGACAAAGAAAGAAGAGTATAATTGTGTCAACAAGTCAGACAGACAGTTTGTTGCTTCTTACTGCAGGATTTCCTCCCATAACTCTTCTAGTTTGGAATCCAGATGGCCTGCTTGAATCAGTTCGGACTCTCTCTTCAGTTTCCTAAAGTATGAAATCAGCGAAATGTCAATCCTTCTCATGATGAAGTTTATTTACTACAATGTTGTACAAACAACTACAGTGATGAGTCAAAGCTGTTGAAAGCTATGCTTGTTTACTTGTGCTTCTCTTGTGTTTCTTTGATCAACTTTTTTAGCTCATCAATCCTCTCAGCAGTAAGTCTGCGTACTATCACGTCCTCCACTGTCTCCACCACTTCACCCTTTTCACCACGCTTCCTCCTGAAGAGAACAAATGCACAATGACACTTGTCAGTTTAGATGTCATACTATGTATGTGCTCTATTTTAACCTGCAAGTACAAAAGCATGCTCGGGGTAAGTCAAGTATGTGCTCACTTTGGGGCTTCTGTTGTTTCCAGGAGCTCAGAGTACTTGGAGGCACAGTGCTGTTTGGAACCAAAGGATGAGAGAGAACAACTTTGTGAAAGGAACATGTAATAAGGCAAAGCTGCAGAAATCATAGATTTGGTCTTTGTATTCTGCAGTAGTTGGAGCTCTTTGTCATACCTTTTGAGAGAACCAGTCAGGTGGGCGCCCAGGTTCTGAAAATGGTTTGATGGCTCGACTGACAGATACCCTGTTGAGTTAAGGAGATTTAGTAATCTGAGATGAAATACACATTAAAGACTTTGAGCCCAGAACAGCTGGATATTCCTGCCCTGGTTCATCTTAAAACTATTATTTTTCATTCCAGTCTAAATTTTTCAAAATCTATTTCCTCAATGTGTTTATTACTTTTTGGGAAGTCTTGTAGTCTTTTTCAATTGAAAACGTATGCAAAATTAAACAGAATGTTCTCATACATTTAAAGTCATCACAATTTGACAGTTACCTCATTCATATTCTTTACCCACATCCATCATCATGGTGGACTGAAAGCCACCCCAACATACACTGAGCAACACCATACACAACATGCCAGTCCATCACAGGGTAAATACAGATTACAGAGCAACTACTGTACATGAACACTTAAGGTTAATTCATCTTACCTGCATGTCCATGGACTGTCACAACCGACTACAACAAACACACTTGCTAGTACACAGATGTGCATCAGTGCAATCAACAGAGCCACCCTTATTGACAATGAGTTCTTGAGAAATGTCAGCTCTTAAACAACATGATAGATGGCAGTCAAAACCTTGACTGCCATACAGCATGTGACCTCTGAGAACATTTCCATGCAGGATTGCACTACTATACAACTCCTTATGATTATTATAGTGCTACGACACCTGACATTTGACATTGTATACACAATTATTGGCAAAATGGAAGTTGTGCTGGTACAGTACCAGTTCTGGTCCCCACTCTTCATGACAGATGTGGCCAAACACAGCTTCTCCCTCAGTGACCATGGCTCTGTTGGTCCAATGACAAGCAGCTTGTGTTCTGCAGATGTTAGAGAGAGGGAAAGGGGCATACATAAGTAGTTGAACAAAGCCTGCATGTTCTGCATGTTCAAATGCCGGCCTCAGGCCTAGTAACCACGTTGTTAATCGCTTGATCTTGATTTCATTTGTATGCCACCTAAAGCTGCACATCACTCCAGCAGCTCACTCTGAACACATGGGATGAGCCCAGAACAAAAGCGTGTCGTTTGTACTGTTGTTGGTCAATAGGAAACCACCACTAGTGTAAACGGAGCTGTCAACCCGTGATGACCAGCCATTAATCCTTGCACGGAACTGCCATGCAGGGAAGTTATCGGTGACTGACACATTAACAGTACGACGCACTCACTCACCGCTACGGACAGATAGCATGCCATGACATCTGCTATGCACCGACGTTTACTCACTTCCAACCCCGTTTGCCATCTTCCTGTCATCCCGACATCCCACTCATCCTCGTAGACAGAAACCCAGCAAATAATAACGCTGGAGAGATCCGAAACCGATGTCTGGAATAAAATGATGGACTAACATGGATGTTAAGGCTTTTCACAGATTTATCTCTCTAACGTTAGCTTGCACGATTGTCCGTCAAACACACCACAGTCTTGTGTGTCTTAGCTAGCGTTATTGGTAATTTAAGGATTAACCAGCTAGCTCCAAAGCTGTATTTCTTTTCTCTGCAAAGTGTCGCAACAACAGCTTAGTTTTGCGTTTACCTGAATTAGTTGCTACCAACTAATAGCCAGAGGAGGAAAATTTAGCTTACTGATGCCATTATGATTTTAAGCGAGCTAGCAGGGTCCTGTGCAGTTGGTACACGCCCACCACAGCAATGATGGTTCAACCAGCCCCGGCCCTCTAACTCAGTTTAACTAACCTTACACTAGTTGGGTTGGTACTCAGTAAATTGTTTTTCATGCAAAACGCCCAGTTTCTTGTGGTTGTAGTACTATTTTTATAATGAGAATACATGTAAAAAATATTCGCCCCCCTTTGAGGCAAAAATATATGGAGGAAACATGATGCCACTTCTGTGGTTAAACAAAACACACTGAAGTGGAAAACCTGCAGTGATTTAAACATTGCATTAACAGTGAATAATAATATAGTAGATACTTTATAGCAGCTACATCCACACTTAACATCACATAGAAACACATCACTATGGGGGAAAAACAACTTATTACTTAAAATACCCAAAAGCTGTAGGCTACTAATAAAACAAATGTGTATACCTGTGTGTGTGTGTGTGTGTGTGTGTGTGTGTGTCTATACTGTATATTTATATATAATTAAATACTGTAATTAATAATAATTAAGTGCCAGTGAAATATGATTCATTTGTATTACACTTTTAATTTACAGTGAATCTCAAAGAGCTACAGTGTTGAAAATAAATAAAACATTAACATAAAGAGAATAACAAGTGTTAATATGAAAAGGCCTGTTTTAAAATATGCTAGGGTCTGTGCTGGCACCAGATGCCAACTGTATAGAAGATTTAAACAAAGAAATGTATTTGATTTAAACAAAGAAATTGAGTGAAAAACAATAAACATCTTTACATGCATTGCTTTTTATGTATGCATTTACTGTACCAATTGAATACAAAACAAAAATTATAAATAGTTTTCTCTCTGATACTCAAAATTGTCACATGACTTCATAAATCTGAATCAGTAAACTGCAATGATGTTTAACAGATGGGCATAAGATGTCTCCTACATAACTGAAAAGTCCATTGCCAGAACCTTCAAGTTTCCACATCATATTTGTGTAGTAACTTTCATGATTGACTCCAAACTAGTTGAAAATCATCCTCATAGATATACACCTTAAACTGGACTTGGTGATCACAGAGAAATGTTCCACTTTCAATAGATCAATATGCAAACAGCTTTCTAGTGACAAATTTTGGCACAATTATCCGTCTGCACTGTGAAGCTCAAACATTCAAGTAACATAGCAATAAAAAAAACGAAATTTTGAGTGGAGGAGGACATTAAAGACTAAGTAAATTGCAGTTTCTAGATCAAACTGAGTACTGTTACTGTAAGTTTTTGCAGGCTCCTTGTATTTAATAAACTGATATGAAGTGATATTGTTACAGTATACTGATATAGGTTATAGTATTATGTTTATTAATTGTGTTTAACAACTGTGGTAAAGAGAGAAAATAAAGCGTGGCTACAGACAAAGCTAGACTATTGTTGGGATATAAGGACAATTTTCCCTCTGATTATATCTTCTGTCATAAATGAACAATAAGAGAGAATATGTGGTTGGCTGACTGGATGGATGGTTATTCGTATTAGATGGTTAGTTGTCAAGCAAAGGCAACAGTATTCAGTTTTTACTAGCAGGACCACATAATCTGAACATTCTCATCTCGGATTATGCAACAGAGCACTGGGCAAATTATAGTTTTGGCCCTCAGTGTGACACAGGCTGGTTAGGTGAAACAGCAGTTATTTCTTCTCATATGGTTCCACGTTTTCCAGAGAGAGAGACCAATTACTACAGGGAAACAAATGTTAATGAGGCACTTGACATTTAACTCCACAACACTGCCACTTTGCACCCTGCTGCTGTGTGGAATAACCGTCAGCTTTACAGGAAAGACTGGCAGCCTCGTAGAGAAGATAACAACTGCATCAGACACAGTTCTCTCACACCATGACAACAATTCAACTCATTTGCCTTGAAGGGTATACTTCTGGTTAAACTGCATGTTTTCCTGTGTTCTTGTATTTGGTGTTGGAAAGAAGTGGGCTAAGAATTAGTTTGGAGCTCAATGTTTTATATTTGACACCCAGCTGAAACTATATGAGTTATTGTGCATTTAGAGTCATTGCTCACCATTGTTATAGTGTAAATCTGTACAATGTACATCCAAAAGTTACATTTCATTAAACATATTATACAAAAAGAATAACATGTTGGAAAAGAAGCACTGCCAGATACATAAATAAATAAGTAAATAAATAAATAATAAATGGCAGAATAGTGTGACACACTGTAAAAGCTTATTCATTTAAAAGTATTTAGTTATCTTGAGAATATTATTATACAAGCCCAATGACTATATAATATAATAAATGTATATCAAATAATTGAGCTATTATTGAATTCCAAATAGGAAAATTAATTAAAGTCATGAAAAACAACCTTGCCTACCCCCCTGAGAGCTTCCTTATTACAGTCTAATGATTTCAATGTTGTTTTCTGGCGTTAGGAGAAAACAAGTATTTTTAAATGTCAGTAAAGTAAATACTCTATTAACTATTTACACCTAATTCTGATTTAGGCTTTCAAAAAAGTGTTTTATATTTCCACCTCAGCACATTAGATCCTGTATTATCTCAGGTAGGCAAGTAGAGACTCAAGAGATGAAGGTCGCACCACATGTTGCCTTTAACATTTGCACTGAGCCCATCCTGGGGGCAGAACCACAGCTAATTATTTGAAGGAGGGAACCTATTGAAGCCTTCTTCCTCATCTTCACCATTATTTCCCTTCATTTGATGCTGTAAACTGGTGCGGAGGACTTTGTTAAAGACAAGGGGACATTCAATCCAGGAGCCCAACGGTTGCTGTCGGTCTTGTGGTGAGTGATTTTGTGAATTATTATAAATTAGGATAATTCAGTTACTTCTTTAATCTAATTTTGCAAGAAAAAACTTGATCAGGTCTCATATCTCTGCATATCTATGTGTGTGTGCTGGCAGCATATTTCACAAGTGTGAATTATACTGAAAATGTGTAGACATTATTAGTACTTCTCATGTTTTCTACTGAATTTCACATTCACAGACACAGCGAAAGTAAATAAATAGAAAATTCTGTTGTTGACTGATGATGTACTGACTTCAACAGGGTTAGATTAAGATGCAAAATATGAATCTTTTGCATCAATTGACCAGCATAATAGTAGCTGTGTAGAAGGAGCAGTGTGGCAATAGCACTGAGAGCAACTCTTTGCTTCTGCAGTTTATCACAGACATATTGTGCAACATGTTAGGTGTATGTACATTCTCAGCTAACGGATGCCTCCCCCTGGGGAAGCTGCTCTACCTCCCCAGCCCTCCTCCTTTGAGACCCTCCCTGTGCCACATGCAGCTGAGACCCAGGGAGGAAAATTAACAAGCAAATTGAAACAGACTCTACCCATGACAGAGATACCTTCAATAATTTGTAACCCTGTGTATGTTCGTAGTGTGCACTTTAGAGGTGTAATAATGTTTTTTTCCTCCTTCCGCTTGATTTCTTTATCTGCGATGCATATTGTTATTTCTTGTCTAATAACTAAACATTTGATGGTTTGATGCAGGCTGGCTGCCTTGAGGGAGAAGGAGCAGTATGTCTAACAACATGGCTAAGATTGCAGATGCTCGAAAGACAGTAGAACAACTGAAACTGGAGGTCAACATAGAGAGGATGATGGTGAGTCAGCACAATGTGGAACAACAAAGTCAACTATGGAAAACACATTGCTATAGATTGTTAAGAATATGAACATGTCTTATATTTTCATATAGAGCATTAACGTAAAAATAACATTTAAAAAGCCTTTCTCATGCAGTTTATTTTTGACATTTAACAGCAAACATGAGTAAAAATTCCAGCTAATACAATCACAATTTTAAACTATCGACCACTCTAAATAAACTTAATTTACATAAGTGATAATATTTACGATGTTGACTGACCTCTCACTCTAATCTCCTGTTTTAAGAGAAGATACATCAAATTAAGATTATGTGTTATTTTAAGTTCTTCTTCACCTCCCCCTTTAAAGCAAATCATTATTTTATGCTGCAATCTTATATTTAATGCTCTATTCTAGCATTTTATTTCTCTCTTTCTATTTTTCTCTACTTTGTTTTTATTATTAGTGTGTGTGTGTGTGTGTGTGTGGGGGGGGGGGGTTAATTGTATGTTTTAATGTTTCTCAAATTGCATGTTTTTCTGTTTTATGTAAAGCACATTGAGTTGCCATTGTGCATGAAATGCACTATATAAATAAAACTGCCTCGCCTTGCCTTGCCCTGTTTGACACACACTAACACCACTCTTTTTGCACAGATATCCAAAGCAGCAGCTGAATTGATGGCCTACTGTGAAGCTCATGCTAAAGAGGACCCCCTGGTGACCCCACTACCATCCTCAGATAACCCGTTTAGAGAGAAGAAATTATTCTGTGTAATACTGTAACCCCCACATGTACATCAATACATCACTTCAATGCCAGCTTTAATGACATAGCCTACTCAATCAGAAAACCTTTTTTTTTTCAGGTGACTAATGTTACCTGAAGAACTGTTCTCCCACATGAACATGATAATGATGGCAATAAAGATTTTTTGAAAATGGGTGCAAAGTTCATTGAACCAGGTCAATGATAATGCCTCTCCTTGTGCACACAGTCTGTATCTGAGTTTATATATTAACTGAAGTTGTCACGTGTGCTCATATTATGGCACTGATGTAATCATTTAGTCATGTTAAGGTCTTAAAAGGCTAATTATATTGTTCAGTTTGTGTGCAGTCAAACCAGGTAAACACATATTTGCTCACCATCATGTTTACACTGCATGAAACATAAGCTCAACATTTAAAATGACAAAGACACGTGTTGAAGTAAATCTTTTTGTTTCAATTAATCCTGTACAAACAACTTGATTATCAAGTATTGTTTATATGCCTGGATGTCAAAGCTGTTTTTCAGGAGGATGTACCTTGGTCACAGAAACCAATGCAAATGTTGGGCGGGGCTTTTGTGATGATGTCAATACAGGTTAGAGGTTGGAGAGACAACAGGTGTGCACAGTTTACACAGACCAGAGAGCTCTCACACTCTGATAGCTGCCAAGAAACACAGATCTCTCGAATTTTGGGGAATTAGCAGCAGAAAATAAGGTATGTACCTTTCTATTGGCCACCTAACATAACTGTAATAGGAAAAGCAAATTTTCCAATTTTAGCATTTGTGAAGGAATGACATTTGGACCTCTCTTCAACATGTGAAATTTCAACAATGCAACTTGAGTCTTAATGTATGTTTAGTCACTTCAAGTCAAACAGGGATGAGCAAGAAAAACTTGTCCGACATGCGGACCTTGAACACACCTGTACTTCATATATCAACTGACAGGGAAGACAATTAGTGACAGAAACTTTAAAAGTCATGATCAAGAAAAAAGCAAATTTACATAAATAGTATAATATAAAATATTTAATTGACATTTTGATATGTTGATATATATTGTTTTATTGTGCAGCATTGGATTTTGTAATCACCAACGCTTAAGTGAGGGGAACCAGACTTACATGGCAAACATGGTAATTTACAAACAGCCCTAATGATTTGAATTTCATTTTGCAAGACAAATGAGCAGATCAAAGGCCGCCTTCTACATCCTGGCCTGATTAGATAGAGAGAGGATATAGTGCCATTGTGTTGTTTGCAGACGTTACAAGTATAAGACAACTCTAATGTTTTGGCTTAAAATGAACTATCTCTTTGTACATGTGAGACTTTCATTTGAGGGCTAGGGTTACTATATAATAAATATAGTAATATAATAAACTGACAACTGAGTGTAAAAGGCGCATGAAGTGTTCATCATTACTTCACACAAGTTCACCATTACTTACCTGATTTGTGTCCAGCTAAGTTAGTTTAGTTTTAATTTTAGTAGCTTTATTGTCATTACTGTATATTGAGGGTCAGACAACAATATAATGACATTTAGATAGCACTCACTCCCTGAGCCTTAACAACATTTAAGAGAATTAAAAACAACGTAAGACATAAAAACAACATTAACAATCTATAAGAGCAACAAAGTGCAATATGCAATATAAAAAGGTGCAAACGATAGCAATTCTCATTGTAGGTAAGTACAGTAGGACACGATCATTGAGTGTGAGCGGGATGAGGGGGATCAGGCCATGTTCATTAGTTTAACAGCTTGGGGGAAGAAGCTGTTTTTCAGTCTTGTAGTGTGTGATTGAATTGTCCTGTATCGCCTGCCAGAGGGAAGTAGTTGGAAGTGGTGGTGGCCTGGATGTGTTGGGTCACGAATGACATTTAAGGTCCTGCCCTGACAGCGGGCTTGGTAAATGTCTCCAATTGCAGGAAGTTGGGTCCCAGTGACGTATTGTGCCGTCTTCATGAGTCTTTGCAGAACCCTCTGGTCCTTCTTGGTGCAGCTGGTAAACCACGCTGTGATGACAGACCAGCTCTCCTCAGTTTCCGCAGGAATTAGAGACGCTGTTGTGCCTTCCCAATGATGGTGGATGTATGTGCAGCCCAGGAGAGGTCCTCAGTGATGGTTACCCCCAGAAATGTAAAAGTGGAGACACTCTCCACTGCTTCACCATTAATGAACACTGGCTTGTGATTTGTCCTCCTTTGTCTTCTTATTATTCAGTATGAGATTATTAGTGGAACACCTGACTGTCAGGTTTTGCTTTTTTGCTTGGGAATAGGCACAATGGTTGTTGCTTTGAGACAAGTTGGAACAACAGTGTGGTTCAGGGAAAGGTTGAAGATGTTAGTGAAGACCTCTGCCAACTGATCTATCTGCCCTGGAACACCATCTGGTCCAGCTGCCTTCCTCGTGTTGATGTTGCCCAGAGCCCTCCTGACCTCATTTGAGTCCAGAATGATTGTCTGATGATCTGGTGGCAGCCTGTCCATTACCCTGGTGTTGTTATCTGCATCAAAGCAGGCAAAGAACCTGTTAAGGTCCTCTGCTAATGAGGGGTTGCTGCTTTCAGTATGATTGTCATTCTTCTTGTAGTCCATCATGACCCGTACGCCCTGCCACATACGTCTGGAATCATTATTGGTGAAATGTTCCTCAATCCTTAGTAATCCAGTAGCTGTTTTTTGCTACCTTAATGCCATGTTTAAGATTTCTCCCTGCTAGGCTATAGTGTCTTGTAGTTGTGTTGTTGCATCATCAGGCCACACTCTAACTTCTCTGCTAGTTGGCTTAGCTCTGTTGATGAGTGGTTTGTAAGCTGAGAGAGGTGATCGGACTGTCCAAAGTGAAGTCATGACACAGCCTTGTATGCATTGATCATGTTTGTGTAGACATGATCTAACATGTCATCTCCCCTGGTTGGGCATTTAACATTTTGATAGAAACTGGGTAGGACTGACCTGAGATTAGTTTAATTAAAGTCTCCTGCTACAATGAAGGCTCCTTCAGGGTGGGAGCTGAGTGTAGCTGCTCCAGTGCAGGTCATGTCATGATGCTCATTTATAAATGGTTACAGACTGAATATTCAGTTCAGTGAAGATAAATTCTTCACATAATTCTTAATCATAATTCTTAATTAATCATTAAGTCACTATTCTTTCATTATCTGTTCTCTCAAACAAGAACCCGCCTATACTGTACTTTACTGCATGTAATGTAAGACCAGTAACAAAACGTCAGCAAACACATATATTTCAGTGTCATGGAAGTTATTTTTTTTTTAACAGTAACAGTTTTTTCTCACCAACATTTTTAAATACTTTGAAAAGAGGTTACACTTACTTGTGTGTGTGTGTTCATAGGCTACTTTTGGGGACAGATTACAAACTTTGGACCAGTTAATTGGGGACTTCTTTCTTTCAATTGTTGTTGCTGTGCAGTGCTGGTAGATGGGTTAGGTGTATGTCCTGTATCATCTTATTTATATTACTTATATTTCTTTGAGCTGAAATGATAAAACACTATAAAAAATAAAGTTTGAAAAAAGAGAGAGAGAATAAAGTAGGCCTACTTACATGATGATGTTAACCTATAATAACTTTTATGTGAGGCACAGACATTCCCTGACTGTAGGCGTGATACCTTTTGCTTGTAATTATCACATGACATATCATAAAATAAAGCTACCTGCCTGCACTTTAATCTTAAAGCTGAGTCAGTTAACATTTAAAGGATATGACAGTTAACTAAAGAAATACCCATCTTAAAATGTATGAATATTGATTATAATGGTTTATTTCTTGTGTTTTAGGCCCAACGATGGCCAACTTTGGAGGACATGCCATCCCTGGCACTTTTTTCCTGTTCTATGGCTTTTGGCTGGCGGTGAAACACACTCTGCAACACTACTGGAGGACAAATCAGCCTAAAGGAAGACAGATTTTGCCTCCTTCCTTTAAAAGAATGGAGTATATAGAGGGAGGACTCAAAATCTTTGCTGCATTTGTTGGTAAGTGTTACTTCAGTCATCTCCATTATTGGAACACTCTAAACTTGTTCTTGTCTTGTCTCATTTGTCTGATGTTATCCTATCACAGGTATTATGGTTGAACAGTTTGTGGTAGATGGGCCACATGCCCACCTATATGACACAGAAAATAAGTCATGGGTCAAGCTGATGAACTGGCAGCACGGCACAATGTATCTGTTCTTTGGGATCTCCGGAATAGCACTGGTTGCCAGTACTGCTTCCAAAATGGTGCCAGTTGGTGTTGACCGCCTCGCTCTCTCCTTGGCTCTTTTTGTTGAAGGTAAGCTGTGTAGGAAGTGAGGTTTCAGTGATATATTTTCTTCTTCATACGTGACGTCATATATGTATTGCTGATGTTTATTTGACCTATGTTTTGTTTTTGTCTCTCCGGTATCTTGAAGGGTTTCTATTCTATTTCCATGTGCACAATCGGCCCGCGCTTGATGCTCACATTCACACCCTGCTGCTAGTGGCAGTGTTTGGTGGATCAGCCAGCACCATGTTGGAGGTGTTCATGAGAGATCACATTGTTTTAGAGCTACTCAGGGCATGCCTGTTCATCTTGCAGGGCTCATGGTTCTACCAGGTAATTAGCGAAATGCATTGGGCCATTAACTATAAACTGTGTATGCATTTATTTCCTTTATTCTATACAACCAATGGATGTCATTAATTTCTGTAAGCAGTTCTAGTATCAAATTGATTTAATTCATGAGTATTCATAGAGACTTAAAAACTGCTTTGAAACCCAGACCTCAAACCCTCCTCTTCATCAAACAAATACTGTTTGACACTCCGCTCCTTTATGATACTTTGTCATTTCAGATTGGATTTGTACTTTACCCATTAAGTGGACCAGAGTGGGATTTGACAAAGCATAACAACATCATGTTCGTCACTATGTGCTTCTGCTGGCATATAGCTGTGGCCCTGCTTTTAGTCGCCTGCACCTTTGCTGTGGTTTTGCTGTAAGTATCAATGTGTAACACAGAACATGGTCAATCCATCATACAAAAAAATGAAATTAAATCAAAATGATACATCACCATGTTGTCCACCTGTTCACTTACCTGATATGTACATTAGCATTAAATTCAATTGAAACTGAATTGATTTCAAAAGCAGACACTTAATATTTATTGTAAAAGGTCACAAAGGGCTATATGATTATTTTACCCTGTATTTTTATGTTATTATACAGGGGAAACTAATATTGATCACAACATATACTCGTAATAGTGGCTGGGTTATAACAACTTAAAGCTTACTATGTCTGATTTTTCTGAACTACGCACTTGCTTGATGACCTGTATTTACAGGTACCCTTAGAAGTTTTTATAGTCAGCATGTTTTTGTTTACACTCAACATTCATGCCCATAATTCATTATGTCTTTAAAGCCTGTTGAACATGTTGACTGTTAAAACATTTAGTAAGCATGAGCCCTTTCTTTTAAACTTGCATTATTTACATCTACTTGCTATCTTTTTATCTTCTTTATTTGGTTCATTGCTACTTTCAGAGTGCTCAGCAGTCACCAGAAATGTGTAAAACATTACCCTTATACTTGCTTATACATCCATGTGCGCATACTGGTAGAACGTGAGCACTAACAGAGGTCAAAATTTAGGACTGCATTACAATCTATTTTGGACATTTTAGATATTTGGTTAACTGTGAATAGACTGAGATGGAAAGCTAATTGTGGCTGTCTAATCCTTGTTATCCACGTTTCTCTTTTTCAAACAGCGCAGTGAAGCGACTCTCAGGAAAGGGACACGACATAGAGATTGGAATGCGACAAACATCCTCCAGTTCAAACTACCAGAAAGCTTTGCTCGAAGAGTCGGATGAAGAGTGAATCCTTTGTTGTGTTTTCTTTGCAAATTTAACAATGATTTCAAATCTGTTTTTCTGTGTCAGCTGTTTTGTACAATGCACTTTCATAATCTTTTGTATTAAAAAAACAAACAACACAACTCAATTTCAAAGTTGTTTCAAAATGATCTATTATAGTATTTTCACATATGTACCATGAATTGTAACCTGAAATGTATGATCTGTTAACAAATGAAATAAACACCCGAAAAGAAAACTATACTAATAATATATTAAGACAAATCAACAAGGAACAATATTTACATCAAACCAACTTATGTCCCACTAGTATGACATTTCCCATCACTGTATCACATCAAACAGTTGTATAAAAAACTGAACTAATTTAATATGAATTGACTTCAGGTTATGTTTAGGTGAAATAACAGCAGAGCAGACTTTTCAAAGTCTGTCAACCACTGAAGGAAAATTAAAGTTTTGTGCAGAATTTCTATGAAAAAGATGCAGGCTGAGTGAATGTGGCTGTAGTTGTCAGCCTAGTGAGTAGTAATCATAACTTACTTTTCATTACATTTGCATTACACATCATGTAGAATTCAATTCAAAAAAATTAAATTTAGTTGAATAATCATTTTCAACATGTGCTGATACTACTTTGCATATATCATCCAATAGATAAAGTGTAACAACAACAAGCCAATAGCATTTATGCAGAAGATCTGTGTCTGGCATTTATGGGGATTATCCAAATTGAAAAGAAATAAAAGGTGTATTACACACTGTAATAGCAATGTTACAAAAAATCTTCAACTTACAGGAAACGAGTCAAAAGGCTTTGGAAAACCTTGAGAAACAAAGATACTCAAATTAATTAATACAGGCAGTAATAATGTGCACTAGACCTATGATTTGTTCCTGGCTGATGGGATAAGATCATTGTTGAGGTGCAGGAGGGGGATCAGGTGCACATTTTGGTGAAGGTGCTGTTGTTACTACAACTGTGGAGACAGATTTCGGGGAGCCAGTTGCCATGTGCTGCTGGAGCTGCTGCGCTGGAACCGTCTGGATGCGAACCTTAATAAAGATAGACAGACAATTATCAGTGAAGAGACTTATTTAAGGTGATCATATAGCTCAGTATCAGTGCAGTCATAAGAGACAGTATAAGAAAGATTATCCATGCTCTCAAACACCATGACACATTTTTTCATTCAGATTTTGGTGACTAATGACAATTACGGTTATCTTTTCATGCTTCACAGTGGTTTATACTGTACTGTAAACCACATATTAAAAATCCATTTGGAATTAGTAAGTTGAATGGATGTTATGAAAAGCATTTTTCCTTTTCTTGGAAATACTTTCTTATTTGTGACATGTAAACTAACCTGTGTGGCTTGTCCTTGTTGCTGAAGCTGCTGGAACTGTTGTGCAGTGACAAAGCTGACTGGTTTGTTCCCTGCGATCAGCTTTGTGCCAGCAGGCATGGTGGTCAGGATGATGTTCCTTCCCAGACTGCTGATACTGCTCAACAGAGGAAAACAGAGGAATAGGACAAAACATGTCAGTCTACAAGCCAAACTCATAGCTGTGGAGGTGGACCCTGTAAAGAATAATGGATGATATCTATAAATATAAATATATTTAAGAAGCTCCAAAATAACCAACAAAATCTACAAAAAAACCCACAGAAATAAATAGTTGCAAGATAATAATAATAATAATGACGAGTGAGAACCAACAGGGGGATACATATCAGCGCAATGAATGTGACAACACATTAAAATATATAGTAGAAATCAGTTTCCAACAGTTTGAGTTTCATTTATTCTTTAGAGTCAGAAAATATCTTAAGAGAAATATTTTCAATAAAAAGACAAAGGGAAAGAAAACAGTGCAGATGATGAGACTTACTTTGGATTAAGGCTTCCTTTCACAATAGGTGTGGTCACTACACTTTTACTTTTAAGTGGTTGGTTGAGGACAGAGAGGGGCACTGTGATCCGTGCAGGTAACTTCCCCTATAATGTGGTCGAAAGAGAGGATTATTCCAGAGTCACCTGAGTATCAAAAGGTGTGGTAAGTACTGAGACATGGTTGAGGAGTGTTTCTTAAATAAACAATGCAGATATCTCTGCTGCGTGTATAGAGGCTAAGACCTTGCTGTTAAGTAATAGCAAGGTCTAAATTCCAATAATTGTGAAAATGCTTATAATTTACAGTTAATTTAGGGAGTAGAGTTGTGTTTAGAAATAATCTGATGAGTTCATCATTGAATAATTCATATTCTCTCTGAGGGAGAAATATGCAAACCATTAAATCAACTGTCCAGTGAAGCATTTGAGTAGAAAAGTTTAGTCAGAAGTCAAAGTCTTCACTTATCTTATTATCTCAGTATATCTTATATTCCGATATCTAGATTCAGATTGTGTCTATAGCCAGCTGAAATAGACTGCAATTAGATAGCTTATAATGATATAATAATTATCATTTCAATAAATAAAAAGATTGTTGATGACAATGTCTGTCGAATGTAAATGCTGAAGATTTCCAACCAAACCAAAGGGAATGATGGAAAAAAGTTACATTTAAAATATGCAAAGGAAGAGAGCATCTCTCTTACTGTTTGTGTGGTGACCACTGTAGCAGGAACCTGCCGCACAGTAGCTGTAGCTGTTCCTAGTGTCAGAGGTGAGCCTGAGACTCCGGGGGCCACTGTGATTCCCTTCGCACCAGCCACTACACTGGCAGCCATGGTCACTACATTAGCACATGTGGACACTGTGAGTGGTTTACTGCCAGTCGTGGTCGTCATTGTGATGGTCTGACCCTGTTTCTGTGGAATGACACCGAGGCCAGGCATTATACGAATTGTGGCGCCACTCTTGTCAGGGGAGGAGACGGTGGAGAAGGTCCTTGATTTTTGGTCAGCCACAGTGACAGCCAATGTTGGCATCAGACGTATGGCTGTCTCTCCTGCTGCCTTCAACAAGGTGGAGGTAACGGGGCCTGCTTTAGTAGTCTGTGCATCCCCTGTACAGGATGTAGCACTGGAGACAGAGGAAGGCGATGGGTGGGGTGGTGTCACATGGAGAGTGGCTGATATGCTCTTGCTGCCTGTGGCACCAGTGCCCAGGAAGTCGGGGGTGAGTTTGACTGTTGCAACTGGGGATTTGGCAAGAGTTGCCATCATGTCCGGGGTGATCCGAAGCACCGTCTGACCTTTAGCATCTGTGGTGATGGAGGATGGTGGAAGACGTAGGACATCTTTACCCTGGATTCGTAGGTTTGTTGCAGTTATTGGAATTCCTGCTCCTCCTGAAGTCTTCATTCCTAATTGGCCTGTGATAGAGACCTTTAAAAAAAAAAAAAAGAAAAAGTAATACACCCATATATAAATCCTATAATCATTAATATGGCAAATTCAGATTTCCTGCACTTCCTTATCAAAGCTGATGCAATTATTGTTAGAATTTTTAATATTTTGATTACATTTTCATCTATTTTCATCTAGCTACCTGTTTTAAAACACATTTTTGCTGTTCTTGTGAAAATTCTTGATGCTAATTTTTATTTTTTAAAGAAATTAAATGTCTTCTATTATGGTCAGCTTCATAAACTGAAGACCTTTTTCTGCTGAAATCGGAGAAAGGCCTAATTTTCCTACAACTGTAGGTGGAGTTAAATAAGTATTAAGTTTGAGGGCAAAGCTCCTACACTGACTTTCTAACTAACCAAACTAATAAGCCAAGTGGAGACATTTTAGATGAACTAGCTGCTCAAATATCTCAGTTAAAATAAATGAGTTCACCTGTTTGATGTTAGGGCTGGCAACTCCTTGCAGCACAGCAGGTGAGGTAGGGTTATTAGCTGGGCTACTAGGTGATCCTATTTGAGGTTTGGTCACAGTTACAGTGGAGACAGACAGGGTGGGTGGCACCTGAACTGGACTACTAGAAGACTGACTCCTCAGAGGCACTGAAACCATGGCCTATTTATACATACACACAAACACAGAAAGAAGCCGTTATACATATGTAATGTGCAATGTAAACTTTTAACACGGCTCATCGCTTTCTTTTTTAGGTGTCAGTTTTTCTGGTTACCTGTGAAATGCCCTTTGCTGCCACTGAGACTGGCATCCTGATCTGGTGAGGTGTCTGGTGTACAAGCGTGGCCTGCTGACTTCCTGCTGCAGCACCAAGACCTGATTGAGCAGAAACAACCCGTACTTGAGGGAGGGAGCCTGCCGCTAGGTGGCTCACAATCCGAGCTGCATGTTGGGACGTGACTGGCTGTGATACTGGTGGACCAGTCTGAGTGGTGGGTAAGATGGTTCCCAGCTGGGGTAAAGAGGGAGGGGACACAAGGAGAACACTGGGAGAGAAGAAGCAGTGGACGAAAGCAGAGTCAATTACAAAGTGAACAAATATAACATTCATGCAGTACCAGTTAAAAGTTTGGACACACTTTCTAATTCAAGTGAAAGGGAAAGTATGTCCAACTTTTGACTGGAATTGTATGTATTTTTAAAACACGGATAAGAACAAAAGGTTTTGCTTCACACTCACCCTGGGCTGGTTTTTATTGTATCTGCGACTACAGTCTTTGTTGGTGTGGTGGCTGTGCAGGGTAAGGGTGACTTAGGGGTTCCAGGTGTGTTTGGGGTGGGTGTTGAAGGGGTTGGTGACATTGGATTGGAGCCTATATCCTGTCCTGCCTCCAGACATCCAGGGGTTTTACTGACTCCGTCTTTACTTCCGGACTTCTAAAAAATAAACCAGACTTAAAGATCACAACAAAATTTGGTTCTGTAACACTGATAAATAACCTAAAACTCCATGCGGGAAAGCAATACTTACAATAATAGTAGCACAACTTCAGTATTGTATTCCATACAGTGAAGAACAAATGGAGCTAGGTGTTATATTTTTCTGCAGTAAAATAGAGACAGAGCACTCACAGGCTTTGAAGCAGGCTTAGGTTTCTGCTGTAGAGCTTTTCTTGCTTTTGCGGCAGCAGCTTGAGCCTGGTGAATCCTCTCTGGATGGGAAGATCAAGCATAAAAATGAAGAGATTTCCCTTAGTGGTCTTCAAGAGCAAAATAATATGTTGTGAGACACTTTGTTTATGTTCTACATGTATGTACACTTGTAGTGTGGTTTCAAAAAATAAAATAAAATGAAGGGGCAAGCAGGATGATAAAATCAAAGTTGGACATTTTCTAATTCTACACACTGTGGTTATAAAAAAACATAAAATAAGTATTAAAATACAATTCTAGTCAAAGATTTGACATTTCACATAAATGAGAACGTGTGTCAAAACTTTTGACTCCTACTGTATGTGTCAAGCAGAGCTACAAGGGGTTAAAGAAATAAGTCTTGTCTTAAGACAGTGGTGGATAATGAAACTACATGGCTGCATTTGGAAACTACAGGATTAGAGATTAGATTTGCCCTTTGAACAAATGTTAAGGCTGAGCATTAAATGTCTCAGTAAGTTGTTTTTAATGTAACATTTTGTAATTAGAAAAAGAAAACCCTACTATCACCACATTCTTTCTTACCAAACTCTTCTTGACTCCTATTGCGGTGTAGGTAAATCCACAGTTTGCGGCCAATGTCATACTTCACACATGGGTCTTTCTCATAGTGAAGTCTATCCAGGGCTCCACTGACAACCGTGTTCACCTAAAAGGCAAAGAAAGCCTCTTACTCACAGGGAATGTCACCGTAAGACAACAGCTTACAGGCAGCAGCTGCCTTTGGTTCTTACCCAGACCAAAACTAAACAATCTAGAAAGCTGACAGCTTAGTCATACAACAAGTTATTCTGCCAGAGTAATATGAAGGATTTGAAGGATTAAAAGGAAAAAGGTAAATGTATCACACCTGTGCACTAGTGACATCTGGAGCAAGAAACTGTGAGTCTTTCAGCAGTTCACAGATCTCTGCCCTGGTTCCCTCTCCGTTGGGTAACCTGGCTGCTGCATCCCGCACTAAGGAAGAAAGAGAACAGAAGGCAAAATTAATATGACTGGTTTCCTTTGCACATACTTAAAGCACTGGGTCCCCCACACCCTGACAAAGTCTTGAGTAAAACAGAACGTCTAACCCAGAGAGAGAATGGTGACATATGGTGGCCGGTCTGAGCGGAGCAGTGTGTGCTCCCTGGCCTTGTTGAGAGACATCTCCTTATCAAACACCCCTTTAACAGGCCCCACCACAGATTCAAAACCGTGCATCCTGAAGGTGAAGGCTTTATGTGGTTGGTTGTATCTTTGCTGCTCCTAATAAACACACAGGATTTGTAAGGATTTGTAAGGATAAAAAAATGACTGCTATTCAGCACAGAAATTGTCAAAGGAACTGAAAACAGATCACATCAAAATGAGAATCACAGGAACCTAAACAAACCTGGATTTGAAACACCTGTCTCTCATTTCCAGTGCTGGGCCGCACCACGTAATCAGTCGAACTGTTTGGTTAGAGATATTACACTGTTTACTTCAACAGTCTTAATACTGCAACATATAAATATATATTATATATATAAAATATCTTATCTTGGTATACTATCATGGTATGCTATTTGGTATTTGAAAATCACATACAATTCATATATGAAAAAGGCATGCTTAGTCTGACCAGAAACTCCCCATAAAAACAATCCAAAAACAAAATCAATTACTTTTCTGTCAAACAACTGACTTCTTGCATAATTTCTCAGCATGATGTGATATTTGAAATTATTGATTAATAACCGAATCTTACACTCTCGGTGTGGGCGAAGTCATCTCCATGAGTTCTTCATTTTCAGTCTGGGGATAACATATATATATTAATAAATAAATAAATAAATACAGTATAATGTAACAATAGCACAATAATTTGAATTCTGTAGTGTTAATACTAAAGCTGTGTAAATGTATAATATTTTAGATTTGTGATACCTTGACAATTAAATCTTTTGAGTCCAGCCACAGCTGACAGAGAGCACTGAGATCTTTCTCTGTATCCTGAGTGGGACCTAAAATAAGTGATGGACTTTAACCTCACAGAATAGAATGAGCATGAACACCAAGCAATCTACTTATCAGGAATTTCAATAGTCTACCCTTCTTACCAATCCATCTCCACTGCTGAGATTCTTCTGTAAATTCCACAAATGGGGAAAAGCCACTGGGCAGTGCCATCATGCCATCTGATTGTCACAGGGTTGGAGAAAAATATATGAATATCTTGCAGTGGGAAAAAAAAAGAAAGCCGGACCATTGTAGTGTACATGACTGTAACTACTTACCTTTAGTCTCTCCTGCAAGAAACTGCAGAGCTTGAACAACCAAGTCGGACCAACATGAGGCAGAGGAAAACCACACATTGAGGGAACTGGCTGGAGAGGATTGCCACATTTGAACTTTCTCCTCTATCTGGGAACAGATCAAAGTGTAATTGTTAAAATGATTGGTCAGGCCTGTGCTTCAACTTACAGTATATAATGCATGTGAGACTCTGTGATGAATAAATACCATTAAAGTACTGGTGAGTTGTTCTGCCCTCACGATAGTCTCCAACAAGCTGAAGAAACTGACAGCTATTTCCTCAACCATAACTGGGCTGCTCTGAGACTCTTCCACCATTCTGTAATATCAAAGGTTATTTACATTAGTCTTAGATTACAGAAGACCCACTTCGTATCTGGATAATACTATCTGGACACAGTGACAACAGTGTGATACTAGACTCACTCTTCTTTGATGTTGGTCAGTGGAGTAGATGGTGTATCTGGCAGGGAGTTGATGATGTTTGCTGGTGGAGCTGAGGGGGTGTCTAAAGGGGTGATAGTTTCACAGGGATCCTCAGATTCCACTTTTATTGTCCTCATTTTCTTCTTCCTTCTCTCATCTCTCATCTTTTTTTTGGGCAGAGACAGATCAAAGAGTGCTGCAAGATAAAAAGACAGAAACATGTCAACTTTTTGTCATAAAATTTGAGGGAGGCAAGACATTTGTTTAGGGTTATTTTCATTTTTTAATTGGTTTACTCACGCATAGTCCCCTTCCGACCAATATTAGCTCTTGAGAGAATGTCTCCGAGGTGGATATCAGAAGTCATCAAGTCTGGATGGTCCTAAGGAAATAAAGCAGTGATATATTGTACAACCTAAGATTAAACCATATCTGTTTTTCCCCTCCAGCAATCACTTACTGGCTGTCGCTTTCTCTTCTCTCGATGGTTTTGCAGCATGTTTTTTAAATCTCGCTCTCCTAGTTCCATTTTCTCTGTAAGAAATTAAAATATTTTAAGACATTGTATCCACTGTGCTAAAATATAAAGACAGTGTCAGCTGGGTATTGAAAGAATCACTAACCAGTGGTCTTCATGTCTTGGGTAGAAAGGCTGGGCAAAACTCTCAGCGAGACAGTGGGTGTGGGAGAGGAAGGTGATTGTGGTGCTGGTGTCCATAATGATATATCTACAAGGTTACACAATGAGACACGCAAAAGCACTATTTATGTCAGCTTTATACATTTGCTTTTCTTCACTTGAATTTCATTCTAATAATTTTCAAACCCATCTTCATTTTACATTTCCCTCTCTTAACAAAATGTGTACCACCTACTATTGGTTGTTTTGCTACAACCTAAATTAGCTTGTGAACTCTTCCAATAGAAAAGTACTTAAAAAATGAAAAAAACTAATATTGTAAGCTGTGATACTAATGAAGAACAGACTGACCGTCATCATCGGATGAAGCATTGCTGTCCCCACACTCTGTTTTGACCTCCTTTAATATGCGACTCAGTCTTCTTCTGACCCTTGGCTCCCGCATTTCAGCATGAGTCTTGTTCGGTAGCTTTCTTTTTGGTGGAGAGTCCAGACCATTATGAACTGCATACTCCAGCAACTCCTACAACAAGGAGACACATTAAGAGCAGCTGCAGAGAGAGAGAGAGGGGGGGGGGGATGCTATGTGCTTCAATTCTTTTACAAAAAATACCTTTCTTGAGACAAGGATCTGTTTCAACAGTCTGTGGTAATACTGCTGAAAGGAGTACAACTGTCGCTTCCTCTGGGACTTGGCACACAGTTGTCTGTATTTGACCACCTCAGGATTGAAGTAACCATCTGGTTAGAAATAATAAGGGTCATGATGAGATAATGCTTCAAAAATGCAGTCAGTATAATATAGTTTTGTGTTGATTGGTAAATTAATGCTGTGATTACCTCTGAATAGCTTTTGTGCAAGATGAAGGGGATTTCCAAAATTAAAATTTCTGTTGTTAAATAGGTCGCTGATGGTGCTGTCCTGCTCTGCAACCTTGTTGTCGGGAAACTGTGGCAAGAACTGACGGAGGCGCTGCCTCTGGGAATCTGACAGTACTTCAGTCCATGTGCTTTCACTCATCACAGAGAAGAAAATTTCAGGCTGTTGACATAAAAGATAAACAGTGAAAATTGATGCATCATCTGCAGTTTTCTGTGAACAACCCAACAAAGCAAGAGAGAGCAACTCACATCTTCAAGTAGGTCCTCTGGGAGGCTCACTCTACAATTCCCCAGCATGCACTCCTCAGTGATTTGTCCATCGTTTTCTTCTTTCGGATCAAGAGGGTCTGTAAGCATATGGGTGAGCGCATCCATCCTTCTCCTCTGTCCCAACCTTAATGTTTTCACACCGAAAGCACAAACGATTACAAAGGCGCGTATAACTTCGTTTAAATCTGCAGACTGATGCCTTTATTTCTCGTCCTTCGACTAGCACATGTTGTTTGGTGTATGTCATAGGAAGAGCTTGACAGTGAAGTGCTAACAACGACAGAGTATCATTAGAAAGCATTCACCAATGTCAAAACACTAGCCACTAACGCACTGCTGTTAGCGAGCTATGCTACCAGCTAAGTTAGCATGAGGGCCAGTTGTAGTTTACATTACTGTTTCGGTTTTCAACGCAAACACACTAATAATGTATGGCATATGTGCGTATGCTCACGTTGATGTTTCTGGTTAAAGTCTGTTGATAATACTTACCTTACACTGTTTTGTGTTTTGGAAATGAACGAGGGAAGACTTTTACCGACGTACCGTCCCCTTCTTCTACTGACACTGGATGCTGCTGCGCGCTCAAATTGTTGCATTACTGCCCTCTTCTGGAGTCAATTTACTCCTACAGCGTCCTGATTGTTAGCTTCTAACAACCATACAGTCTATCTATGCTAACAACCCTGTCTATCGTTTTTCCAACCCACTTAAGTTATCTGATAAGATAGAGTGAGCTAGAGCAATTCTTAGTTAACACATACATTATTAACATTATAACACAAAATAATGCAGCTGTAAGAGGTAGAGTTATTAGTTACAATGGTTTTTATTTATTTTCTTTATTCTGCTTGTTTTATGACTACTTCTTAACATTTTTGTGAATTAGGCGTGGTTTTTCACATTTATATATTGTTAACAGAGAGCATAGAGGCTAGTAAAGCAAGGTGAGCTAACCCACTGCCGTAAAGTGGAGAAGGATCAAGATGGCAGACATCTTGACCTCTGAAAGGAAGTCAGGTTGTTTAATAAATTGTTCTTTTTTTAATGCATTGATTAAAAACATTACATGACATTTAAAAAAATTAGAAACTTTCCAAGACTTAGTGAATTAACTTTATGTTGGTCCATTTTAATTGCTAACTTTTGACATACTGTATAAAGTCTTTAAAAGTCTTTAAAATTGTAATAGACTAAATATATATGTAGCCTATATATGAAATTTAGTTTTAAATCCATCTGCTGCGTCACAGGGACAAAACACATAAAGAAGACCAATGTTGAAGTAATTACCTGTCAACTGCGGCCAAATAACGTCACAAAGAAGACGGACAGTCGCATCTGAAGAAGCAGTGGACAGAATTGATCAAAATGTGTGTGTTAGCTCTGGAGGGAAATTTTAACCAGAATCTGAAGCAATATTGATCTGTACAAGTGGGCATGGTCTATAACATATTTGCTCATAATCAAGATGCCTTTGAACAATCCTGATTAAACCCACTGGAGTCATCCCTTGATATCTCCTCAACACATAGGCTACACTGAGTTTTCTTCATATCTAATGAAAGGGGGGCGGGTGTCACTCTGACTTTAAAATCTACTTCTTTTTAACACAACTTTTCAGATTTAATATTTTTAGTGCAGTTATTTATGATATGCAACATAGTTTAAAACAGCTGGTCCAGATACCATCATTTAGGCACATTTGAATTGCTGGTCTAACTTTGTCAGCATGCTCCTCCTCTTTGTGATGTTGTAGTGAACAAGAGTGAACAGTCGATCCCTCACAGCCAGAGAGAGGCACAGGACTCCCATTGCCCTCCAGAAATCTTTACCAACATTGCCCTGCCTATGTGGTGGGCACACAGACCCTAGGAGTTCCAGAACTGAGAGACTATACCATTTCTCTTGGGTTTTCTTTTAATGCCTAAGGAGAATGGCAGAGGGTGCAGATGAAGAAGAGATTCAGTTCCTGCGTACTGTAAGTGATGCTATCTGCCTCTTCTCAAATAGTTTATAACTAGTTAGTGAATGTATTCAGTCAATGATGTACATTAATAAGCCTTTTTCTATAGGTCATTATCACTTCTTAACACATTATAGACAAAGATTTACTTTGGGTAACTTTCTTTGCATGGTTGGAGCACAGATTGACAAGGACAGTTGCCATTGTCATCTATTTATATCCCAGTGGATACTTGATGCGTTACTGCTTTGTCACTGAGAAGAAAACGTCTGGTGCCAGGCAACAGTTAACACATAGACATATGTAGTTTGTGAAAAGTAATTAGATACACTCACACAGAAGTATCATTTTGATGCTGAGTCGTCCACAGTTTTTATTTTGGTGCCAAATAGGACAATAGGACAATAGGACAAAATCATCTACATTTCCTGTAGTTTGTAAGTAGGTCACTTTAGTGCTTTAAGCAGAATATTGCACCGCTGTCAAAGTCAGGTATCAAGATCACAATGGCTTCACAGAAAAAAACCCAAAGTTGTGCAAAATACAGTCAAAGACAAAATTCAGTTTTGATTTTTAGATGTAATTGTGTGAGATTCAGTGTCTAGATTTGTGAATTCAAACAGATCCATCCTAAAGCAAGACTGGATGCAGTCGGACTGATCTTGATGACAAATGCTGCAACTAACAGTCGATTAATAGTAGTGTGTTACTACACTCAATTGTACCATGCCTGGTGGTTTTATGAGCACATGGATGCTTTTTTCTTGGTTTGTGGTTCAAAAATCTGCAACAGAATAAAGCTGATGTGGTCAAAATGTTAGAGTTTGTCCTTTTATCATTCTTGCTTTTGGAGGGAATGAAAATAAGAGCAACTGAAGCATTATGTAGTGTGTTGTCATTGTTTTTTGTATAAAAAATACATGTTGGTACATACCAATTATCCCATACAATAGTGATCCGGTGACCTAATCTCTCAAGTAATATGAGCCATTTCCATCCACCTTTTTCCTCTGTGACACATGGCAGAGTAGAGGGACCTACAGTTAAATTGTGATTTTCATAGCATTAGATAAATGTACTTGCCTGGCACATCGGTGAGTGATGACTGAAGCACTTATTTGCCCAGATATCATGTAATATGTACTTTTGCTGTCACTTTGAAATAAGTGGCTGTTAGGGAGGTGGAGGTCACTTCTTGAGAAGTGCTCAGTCTCAGTCAGCTGTTTACAATACAGCTCTGTGTGTCACCATTTGTCAGCCATACAGTATCAGTGACTGTGTCACCCAAATGTAACATGGATGCATGGGGTGAATCCAATGTAGTTTTGAGGTTTATGTTCTGCTGCTCCCCAATATATGATTTTAATAACAAGCATATTTTAAAAATCTAAATCTTGCTTTGGGAGGACTCAGATACAATAAAGCCCCACAGAGGGACCAACATATATAATAATATACAAAGAAATAAACATAACAATACAGTTATAAGATACCAAATGTATTCTGGAGTTTTACTTTAAAGGTTAGAAATGTTCACTTCATCGATTACACACTATATGTTATAAAAAATGTTTAGCTTAAATTAGTTTATTTTTGTTGCATTACTCACCACTGAGGTATCCTATTTCCTTTTTGGATCTCTAAAGCCGGCAGAAGGGCACAGTGGCCTTGCAAGTTGTCTAGTGTAACACTCTGTTTGGATATTCAGTGGTAATACTAGATAGACAGATAATACTAGAAAGTCACTTGATTTTCTCTAGACCTCAGTCAATCAAACCCTGATATTAGTGTAACCTGCACACTGGCTATCTATAAGCCGATTTTCATGTTATGGGTACACCTTAAAACTCAGTTCCTTATAGCCTGTTGATTAGAAGTTTTGTATCCTGTATCCAGTCCTTTGACTTAAAGAAATATTTACTTGATATTTTGATGAAGAACAGTGTGTATTTTAAGTGCTTGAATGTACTTAGTCTTGCAACTACATAAATAAACACATTTTCAGTTTCATTTTTTCATGGCTTGAAACAGTGCTTGAGTAAAGTATGTAACAATGCGTCATAAAGTTACTGTCAGTCTGTAGCTGTTCACCCTGAACTCAGCTCAGTTCTATATTTACTGTGTGAGGATTAGCAAGTTCAAAGCTTGGTCCATTTCAACACCTGTTTACTTCAGTCCATGTAGGAACTTAGCCGCTAAAGTAGTGCCAGCGATCGTCACTATCAGATGCTGCTTTCAAAACATTTTGTCATATTGTAGTTATAGCATGGCTAATTCTGAAATTTGTGAGAATAGGCTAGCGTTATCATAGCGTCTGTCTGGCTGTCTGTCAGTCTGTTAGCCTGCAGACACATTCTTTTGCACACAGTGAGAGAAATTTGATACTTCTGTGAAATGCTGTGGGAGGACTGTTAATGAGTCCAGTGGATTGTGCTGAATTGCCTTTAAGGTGCATGAACTGTTGACAGATGTAACTTTTTTGATGGCTGATATTATTAGTAGACTACTGACTTGTTAAGTCTGCTGCATAGGGTAGGAGTATCATTGTTATTATTAGATAAGATAGAGTCGTTGATGTGTTCAAGACATGAGATTGATGAAGAGGAAACAGTGAATGACAATGTGAAACACAGGCAAAAAAACATGCTTAAGTTCTGTAGTCAAGCCAGAAAAACTTGTCATAATGACAGATTTGCACTTGCACTTTGCCTTCAACTTGAAAACAAAAGCCACTGTGTCCACACACGTTACCTAAGGTGTGTTATGTTGAGAATGATGAATAGCAAAAAATCCACAACCCTGGTCTTTGTGACTGCAGTCTGCATACTTTCATCATCTTTGCGTGTGTTTCTGTTCAATGTTGGTCAGTCTGAATTTTCAATAGATGTGAATTTAAACATTTTAGCAACCTGTTTATGCCAGTGTAGATCCTGAGTGACTGTACTATGCAGTTGAGTCATAGCGCATACTGTATGAATTGACCCACTATTAAGAACTATGTTGAACTTTTTTCACTACAGTTACATGTGTTTCTTAATGGTACAGTATGTGCCAATAGGAATGGTTTGTAATATTTTGCAGATAAAAACACAACCAGCCAATGATGAGAGGATTCAAAGTGATATTTTGAATACCCCACTCCTCAGCAAACTGACTAATTGTATTATTGAGTGCAATGTGGGCCAATCTTTCCTGGCCGTCAAATGCAAAATATCTGGTGCTTTCCAAAACGGGGTTGTGTGAACAGCAGGTGCAGCGGCCTGAAATAGAGAGCTTGTGGGGGAGTAGCTGGTGTCATGGAGCCAGAGAGGTGGAGAGATCAGAATTGGGACAGGGACATGCACAGCTAAAAACACTAAAAGAGGGAAGTGAAGGTTAGGAAGGAGAGTAGTTAAATGTAAAGGAACAGCTGTTTTTAAAGGAATGTGTGTCATTCCTGTTATGTTGGCCTCAGTGTTGCCTCAGTGTTGCCTCAGTGTTGCCTCAGTGTTGTCACAAATGAAAAAGCTCTCATATATGCTGAGATTCAGTCAGACGTTCTATCTATCTGTCTTCCTTTGTTAATTGCTCCCATGGTACTTAGACACCTCTAAATTAGTTGTGCTTGTAACACCACCCCTTGTAAATATAGTCTAGGTCATGTGAATTTGACCTATCCGAGTCATGAATAGTAGGTTTAATATGCAAACTTGTAAAATGTAAAAGACGTCATGTAATTGAAACTTTGCAAAATGCATTTTCATTAAAGTCGGGACCCGTTAGAATGTGTACTTTTGCTTTTGAACATTGCAATACCCACAGTCAGACTTAGTACTAGAACTAGTATAAGAAGTTTAATTTGATGTATTGTTTTACTTACATGCTTATTTTCCTTGAGAATAATTTAAAATCCATGCTCTTTGTGCATGTTTCCTGCAGGCTATCGAACATAGGCACACCCAAGTAACCTCTCTCCCTTATTGTGAACTTCTTTTGTCTTTGTAGGATGATCAAGTGGTGCTGCAGTGTACTGCCTCTATTCTTAAAGAACAGATCAAATTGTGTCTGTCTTGTGAAGGATTTGGGAATCGTCTCTGTTTCCTTGAAACCACATCAAACGCTCAGGTACTGGAAGGAAATAGTGATTCATGCCTTTTACCTAATTTATTTATTTAAAATGTTTACTGATTGGAAGTCATGTATTTCAGAATGTCCCTCCAGACCTGGCTATCTGCTGCTTCATATTGGAGCAGTCCTTGTCGGTGCGGGCATTGCAGGAAATGTTGTCCAATACTTCTGTGGATGAGGTAAGACACAATCAGAGGGAAATTAGTGCTGTTTGGTTAAAGGGTGCCTCATGTGATGCGATGTGTATTGTTCATACAGCAATTGAATCTCACTCTTTTTCCTCTTTGACTTCATTCCCCATGCTCCTTCACTCTCCCACCTGCCAATCAAAGGCCGTCGATTTGGACAAATGGGTATGTTTGTTCATGTTTAACCTGTCAATCTCTGTCCTCACTTTCACAACTTAATTTACAACTTCACAAATTCATGTTTGTAGCCTGTAGGGGTCTAGAGGTGTTTCTTGACTATAGCTAAATCATTTTACCTTTTTTACATTCAATTGACTCTGCTACTACCTCCGTCTGCCAGTCTTCACAGGGTGGGGGTCACAGAACACTACTGTATGGACATGCCATCCTCCTGAAACACACCCATTCCAGCATGGTGAGCACATTTACATTCAAGTTATGCCTACTGCTGCTGTATCCCATCTTACATTGTTACTTGTAATTAGGGCCCAAGCACTCAACAGTGCGAAGGCCCTATTGTAATCGTCAAAATTATTATTATTATTCATCTCCCACAACGAACGCGTTTTTACCCCCCTGAACGTGCTCGAAAAGTCACCAAAATGTGCAATCATGTTCGGCCCGGCGAAAAATTTCATATTTTCTAGTTTGCATAAATGGGCGTGGCAAAATGGCTCTGTAGCGCCCCCTAGAAAATTTAAAAAAGCGAGCCCCACCCCTGAGATTGTCCTAGACAAACGAAATTCGGTACACATATGTACCGTGTCAAGACGCACAAAAAAGTCTCTTGGACCCATACCCTCACTCCTACAGGAAATCGGCCATTTTGTATCAAATCTGCGTTTTTGCCGCGATTTCGGCGATTTCCACGCATCGCATTTGAGCGAACTCGTCCTAGGGATTTAATCCGACCGACTTCAAATTCACTCAGAAACATCTTGAGACATTGGAGATGAAAAGTTATCAAAAACTTTCTGATTAGGGATCCGGTTTGGCCGTGGCGGCGCCGACAATTTCCTTCACCATTCGATCCTTCGCCATGAAATTTCAAACCCTCATAACTTCACTCCACATGGTCTGAGCTTTTCCAAATTTAATATGCTTGTACAGTGTCCCGGTCTGAACACATGTACAGTCTCATATTTAGTGACAGTCATAGCGCCACCTACTGTCAACAGGAAGTCACTTGCTTCAGTCTTTCACTGATTACTCCCATAATCTAAAGTATTTATACCTGAAATTAACTCAGCTGAGACATAAGACCTTGGTGATGCTACATTCTGCAACTCATGACCCATCATCAAATACCGTTGCCATGACAACACATTCAACGCCATGAAAATACGATTACAGTTTTCAGGGGCAAAGGATGCCTCCACGGTAACAAAACTCAACACACACGTCTGGAGTGGGTTGATTTAACATCCTATATACTTCAATGGGATGGGCGTGGCTAAACGGCTCAATAGCGCCCCCTTGAATATTTCAAAATTGAACCTCAGCCTTCCCGATTGACATAGAAGAATGAAATTCGGTAGGTTTATGTATCATCTCCAGACGCACAAAAACGCCATTTGGACCCATACCCTAAGTCCAACAGGAAGTCGTCCATCTTGGGAAAAATGCTCAATTTTGGTGCATGTTTTGGTCATTTCCAGGCATCATATTTGAACTAACTACTCCTAGAGTTTTCATCCCATCCACTTCAAATTCACACAGCGTCATCTTGAGACATTGGAGATGAAAAGTTATCAAAAGCTTTTTCGCCCGTCATTCCTGGTTGCCGTGGTGACGCGGCGAATTTCGATGCCTCGCCATGAAATTTAAAACCCTCATAACTTGACTCCACATGGTCTGAGCTTTTCCAAATCCACCAAAGCAAGCCAGACTTGCCGAAAAATTTGATATTTTATGGTTTTTGTAAATGGCCGTGGGAAAATGGCTCTGTAGCGCCCCCTTGAGAAATGAAAAACATCGATCCCCTCGCCACAGATTGACATAGAGAAACGAAACTTGGTACACATGTTCATCATGTCAAGACGCACAAAAAAGTCGCGGTGCCCATGACGTCACTCCAACAGGAAGTCGGCCATTTTGAATCAAAGTATTGATTTTACTGCCGATTGTGGCATCATATTTGAACGAACTAGTCCTACAGATTTCATCCCATACACTTCAAATTCACACAGAGTCATCTTGAGACATTGGAGATGAAAAGCTATCAAAAGCTTTTTTGTCCGTCATTCCTGGTTGCCGTGGTGACGTGGCGATTTTCGATGTCTCGCCATGAAATTTCAAACCCTCATAACTTGACTCCACATGGTCTGAGCTTTTCCAAATTTAATATGCTTGTTCAGCGTCCTGGTCTGAACACATGTACAGTCTCATATTTAGTGACAGTCATAGCGCCACCTACTGGCAACAGGAAGTCACTTGCTTCATTCTTTCACTAATTACTCCCATAATCTTAAGTATTTACACCTGAAATTGACTCAGCTGAGACCTAACGCCAGTCATCAAAATCTTTTTGATGACTTCTTCCTGTTGGGCGTGGCTGTGCAAACAATTTCGATGCTTCGCCATGAAGCAGGAAGTCGTTATAACTCCTACAGACATTGTCCCACCTACACCAAATTGATCACACATGTAGAGGGTCGCGCCCTGAACACATCTATGCATCAATACTGCTTCATATACACAGCGCCACCTACTGGACACAGGAAGTCAGCCTCATATGACAAACGTTATCCGATTTACATGAAATTTACAGGATGTGTTCTCCACATCACACACTGCAACATGACATGTAATTAGTGGGTGATCTCTAGCGCCACCTAGTGGACACATGCGATATCACTTAGCCCCATCACACAACGTTCAATACGAGCCCGGGTGCCAAGACGTCTACGTGCCCGCTGTGTCTGCCGTGTAACTGCAGCACGCACCGACATGCGCGTACGGGGCGGTGCGTGGGGGGGCTTGGGCCCGATCATCGCTGCTTGCAGCTTTAATTGTAACTTGTTATTCCTCTCTTTATACTGCAGTACTTGTGCTGCTTGACTACTTCGCGCTCACTGACTGACAAATTGGCTTTTGATGTGGGCTTACAAGAGGACTCCACAGGTGGCTATGAATGAACTGTACTACCTATTATGTGCCCCACACACAATGATGCAGGTTTCTATATTCTAAATCTGGTTATATTTCACAGGTGAGGCCTGCTGGTGGACCATCCATCCAGCCTCCAAGCAAAGGTCTGAAGGTGAGAAGGTCAGGGTGGGAGATGACCTCATTCTTGTCAGTGTTTCTTCAGAGCGATACCTGGTAAACATGATTTTATTTATTTGCATTATAACTGATCATTTGCAGTCCACTTGTCTTACAGTTATAATCGCCTCCATTCTTTTCAGCATCTCTCCTATGCCAGTGGTGACTTGATGGTAGACGCTTCCTTCATGCAGACACTGTGGACAATGACCCCAGTGATGTCTGGGTGTGAGCTAGCTGAAGGTATGTTTTTTTGTTGTTGTTGTTGTTGTTGCTTTTGTCCATAAACATGCCCGCTCTCTCTTAGAAATGTGTCTCTTGTTCTCTAGGTTTTCTGACTGGAGGTTATGTGCTCAGGCTGTTTCATGGTCACATGGATGAGTGTTTGGCAATCCCAGGCGCTGACCAAGGAGACGAGCGCAGGTGATCAACACTTATCATTGCTGTACATGCCTTCAAATATTAAAACACTTGAATTGGGTTGTGTCTGTCAAACATATATATTTCTCAGCCATTTTCCAATGCCTACCATCGATTTTTGGGTATGTTTCCTACATAAACACACGTCTGATGTTGTGTGTCTTGTAACATATGATGATGCAGAGACTGTGTTGAAAATGCTTCCACACCTGAGACCCGTGGTTGGCCACCAAACAGCAAACATTTTAATACACTAGACTGCTGCTTATCCTTATCATGTAGTGTTTGCCCATTATTTTTCCTCATTGGTTAGGCTTTCTTGGGAACATTGTCTGTGAATGTCTTTCAGTTGCTAATTCTTTCAATTATTTCCTTTAGTTGTCAAAGTGGTACCTGTTTGTATTACTGCATAGTGATAAAATAACTGATAAATGCTTATTGCAATGTATTACCTATCGTGAGAAAGTTACAAGTATCTATCTGCCTGAGCTGAGACCATTAGCCTCCTGGTAGGCTGGAAATCAAGCTAAATATTGTGGTGTGCTTAAGAACTTGTTGACCTTACATTTCCTGATAAATGCCATACATCAATGACTGACATTGTTTTTTTCAGAGTTGCTCATTATGAGGGAGGGGCTGTTTGCAGTCATGCTCGATCCTTATGGAGACTTGAGCCATTACGCATTGGGTGAGTTTTTAAATTCCTTGTATATGACAGCATGTGTTACAAACTCTTTTAGTGGTTTAAAGTGCATTGATGTTCATTCATATGTGTGTGTGTGTCGGTACTGTAGATGGAGCGGTAGTCACATTAAATGGGGCCAGTCCTTCAGGATACGTCACATAACAACAGGCAGATACCTTTGCCTTGACGAAGAGAAAGGACTGCTGTTGGTGGACCCGGAGAAGGCAAATTCCAAAATGTCAGCCTTCTGCTTCAGAATTTCAAAGGTAATTATCATGTAAAGTCAACTGCGCCAGAAAACACTGAAGAAAAACTGCCATGTCTCTGTGGCTCTGAGATTCTTAACAGCCTTCATGAATAACATACTTTTTATTTAATCTACAGGAAAAGATTGAAGTCACCCAGAAGCGAGATGTGGAAGGCATGGGCATACCTGAGATTAAGTATGGAGAGTCCATGTGCTTTGTACAACATGTTTCAACTGGTCTCTGGCTAACGTATGCTGCCGTTGATGCTAAATCTGCTCGTCTGGGTCCTCTGAAGAGAAAGGTAAAGCCAAATTATCCAGCAAGATGTAGAGTAAATCAGTAAATCAGCAATCGCAAATGGGTGCTGAAGTAATATTTACACCTTCTACACATATTTAGGTCAGAATGTATACAGTAGTACCAATCAAAGGTTTCAACACACTTTCTCAAGTGTGGGACGGTGTGCCCTAACTTTTGACTGGTAGTGTATGTATTAGTGTTGAGTATATACTTGTGTTTTAAGGACCCCTTTGTTCAATTCTTAGGCCATACTTCATAAAGAAGGTCACATGGATGATGCTCTCACAGTGGCTCGATCCCAGACTGAAGAGTCACAAGCGGCCAGAATGATTCACAGCACAACAGGCCTCTTCAACCAGTTCATCAAGTAGCACCACTTCAGTCTTATTCAAATCCCTTCTAATAGACATGTTTCCGTTCTTATGTATAGTTCGAAGTGGTATTCTCAGTATGTTCTTTGCATGTCTCCAGAGGTCTAGATGCTCTGAGTGGAAAAAACAAGTCTGCCAATCCCCCATCTCTGCCTGTGGACACAGTGGTGCTTTCCCTGCAGGACCTAATTTTCTACTTCCGACCCCCTGAGGAGGAGCTTGAGCACGAGGACAAACAATTCAAGCTTCGTTCCCTCAAGAACAGACAGAACCTCTTTCAAGAGGAGGTTGGTCTGCCTTCATGAGGAATAACTATTCATGAAAACATCTAACAGCTGCATGTTCAGATGTAAAATTAGTTTGGGAGATTTATGTCAATTCATTATTTTTCTTATTCCTGCCTTTATAAATCTTTATTGTTCTTAACAGGGAATGATTACTCTTGTTCTGGACTGTGTTGATCGGCTCAATGTCTACAACACAGCAGCCCACTTCTCAGAGTATGCTGGGGAGGAAGCTGCAGAGTCATGGAAGGAGATAGTAAATCTACTGTATGAATTGCTAGGTATGTCCACCTAGTGATTTGTCCTATTGATTAATGGTGATTTTAGATAAGTTATTTATGTTTTATAATTTATGTAATATCAATCTGACCACCTTTTTTATTTGTGAATGTGATGCATTTACAACCTTTTCGGCCTCTTTTCTTTTCTGAAGCTTCTTTGATCAGAGGTAATCGTGCTAACTGTGCTCTGTTCTGCGATAACCTGGACTGGCTGGTCAGTAAATTGGATCGTTTGGAGGCATCTTCAGGTATTTGAGATTCACAAAATGCTCATTTATATTGCTTATGGTTTATTATCTGTTATTAGATTGTTATGTTGCATTTAATTGCATGATATTTTAAGTGTGTTCCTTTCAGATGTGTATTTTATTGTATTGTGTTTTTCAACCATACCAAATACACATGCATTGCCAAAGTTTGTATGTTCATATATTGTGACATTGTTATCTCAGGAATCCTTGAGGTGTTGTATTGTGTTCTGATTGAGAGCCCAGAGGTGCTGAATATCATCCAGGAGAATCACATCAAATCAATCATCTCCCTGCTGGATAAACATGGGCGCAATCATAAGGTCAGGAACATGTAACACTATAAGCATGTTGGAAAAATTGGAACTGCTGAGTTTATGTATAAAATATAGTCTTATATATCAAATGTCGAGCCGAGCAGTCATGGATTTCTGCCTCCCTGTCTTCTCCAGGTCTTGGATGTGCTCTGTTCTCTCTGTGTATGTAACGGGGTGGCTGTGAGATCAAACCAGAATCTCATCACAGAGAATCTGCTTCCAGGTCGTGACCTCCTACTTCAAACAAACATTATCAATTATGTAACCAGGTAGGTGAATTTTATATGAGCGCACTTCAGTTCAGTTTGAAAATGCTTTGCTCTTTTATTTGTACTGAGGGAGTTATTTGTTTTGTCATCCTCCTTTAGCATGAGACCCAACATTTTCCTTGGAACATGTGAAGGATCCACTCAGTATAAAAAGTGGTATTTTGAAGTGATGGTGGACCATGTGGAGCCATTCCGGACAGCTCAGCCATATCACTTGCGTGTGGGTTGGGCTCTGACAGAGGGCTACAGTCCTTACCCTGGTGGAGGGGAGGGCTGGGGAGGCAATGGTGTTGGGGATGACCTCTACTCCTACGGTTTTGATGGGCTTCACCTCTGGTCAGGTAAACATGGTTTGATTTAGAAGTAGTCTTTTGCTTACATCTGACCAGCACCAGCAGTATTTGGACATCTCCCTGTTTACCTGTTACATTTTAATTTTAAAATCTAATATCTGAGTCTTTCTCATGAATTTGATCTTGTACTCTGTACCAATCATTTTCTGACATGATGTCTATAAATTATACAGATAAACTCACCAAGATTACAGAAGTACAATATATAAGTTGACTTACTGTATGTTTCGGCAGGACGTGTTCCGCGTCATGTTGCCACACCCAATCACCACATCCTAGCAGGAGAGGATGTGGTCAGCTGCTGTTTGGATCTGAGTGTGCCCAGTATTTCCTTCCGTATCAATGGGCATCCTGTTCAGGGCATGTTTGAGAACTTCAACCTGGACGGCCTCTTCTTCCCTGTTGTCAGCTTCTCTGCAGGCGTCAAGTAGGACATTTTAAATTCTAAAGTGATATATTATTAACTTTTCTGTTATAAGTGACAGAGGTTTATTTTGATTGACATATAAGATTAATGCCAATTTTCCACTCTTGACTACTAGGTTGAGATTTCTTCTTGGAGGTCGACATGGAGATTTCAAGTTCCTACCACCCCCAGGCTATGCTCCATGTTACGAGGCAGTGCTGCCCAGGGATCGTTTGCGAATTGAGCCCATCAAGGAGTATAAGCACGATTTCAATGGTGTCCGCAACCTGTTGGGTCCAACACAGTCCCTCTCACATACGGCTTTCACTCCTTGCCCTGTGGACACTATACAGGTAAAACCCTGTTTAAACTCTTTTTCATCTTCATCCTCCTCATTACTGAACTCAATTTATCATCCTTTCAGATTGTACTTCCTCCTCATTTGGAGCGCATTCGAGAGAAGCTAGCAGAAAATAGCCATGAGTTATGGGCTGTTACCCGCATTGAACAAGGGTGGACCTATGGACCAGTGAGTGCTTTTAGTTTCAGTCATTTTTTTCATAACAAATGTTGTTGTGTACAGTAACAATTTCCTTAAAACAATTGGCACTTTCTTCTATATCAAGTTTCGTGATGACAACAAGAAGCTTCACCCCTGCCTGGTAGATTTCCAGAGTCTGCCTGAACCAGAGAAAAACTACAATTTAGCAATGTCAGGAGAGACACTCAAGTAAGTCAGTGCCTTCATTTAATTAACAGCACTGTGCGTTCATCTCTTTGTATCACTAATTGCTTTTGTCATTCATTTTCAAGGACTCTGCTGGCACTGGGCTGTCATGTAGGAATGGGAGATGAGAAAGCTGAGGAGAATCTGAAAAGGACCAAGCTTCCCAAAACGTGAGTTGCAAGGCATTCATTTATTGTAACTGATTTTCTGACATTGCTTCTTCTTTTATTATGTATTACAGTATGTTGATGGCCTTGTAAGGGACCTATTCTGATCACAAACCATTGTTCCTTAGTTTCATGCAGAGTAATGGTTATAAGCCAGCCCCTCTGGACCTCAACCATGTCAAGCTGACTCCTAATCAGAACACTCTAGTGGAGAGACTGGCAGAAAATGGACACAATGTATGGGCAAGAGACCGTGTTCGCCAGGGCTGGACATATAGTATTGTGCAGGTATCTTCCATCACACCACTCCTGCAAAGAGGATGTCCCTTTGAAAATAATGATAATTAATATATGCAGATATTTTGCATTCTGCATGATTAAAAAAAAAATCCATTACAGTTACACCTATAATGTTATTTTTTTTTATAGGATATTATGAACAAGCGTAATCCCCGTCTGGTACCTTACAACCTCCTTGATGAAAAGACCAAAAAGACCAACAGAGACACAGTTTGTGCAGCTGTTCGCACTCTCATCGGCTATGGTTACAACATAGAACCACCTGACCAGGAGAGCAGTAAGTTTACACTGCTATGTTCAAGCTGGATTGAAGGAATATTATTATATTTTGTTTTACAAGATTTATTATTATTTATTAAGATACAGGCATGTTATTGAATGTACTATCTTTTCTGTTGAAAACTTAATACTATGCAAGATTTTCATGAATCTAATCCTAACAATGTATACACTCATACTGAGGTAATCCCTCTCAATGGTCATTTATGACCCTCTAAAACTCTGTAGTTGTTTATGTATCTACAGAGACCCTGACCTCTGCTTGTATTTTCTTATTATTTTGCTGGGTTTGAGATGTTTCTGGACGTCAACCTTTGGTCATTGGGTGCTTAGCCCCCAGCCAATAACAAACCTCAGGGTGTGAGTGACCAGGTTACATCACTGTCTCTCTCCTCTGACTCGTGCACTTTGGCTATGTTACACCAAATCCGGCAATGCTGCACCCTCCCGCAGGGTTGTGCTGGGGTTTGAGTGGGTTTATTCATGCTTTAGAAGATAACTGTTTTGAGAGAATCAGAAAATAATATTTTATTTATCTGATTCACTGCTTTGTTCCTGCTAATGCCACTCAACCCCCACTACTCTCTGTCTCTCTCACTCTTCTCTCAGCTCACTCTGTTGTGATTAAATCAGGGAGGAGAGCCCAACTTTGAGTGCTGTGTTAATAAACAACAACTGACAAATCCTGCATAGTATGCCCTTAAGAGATTATCACTGTTGTTTCTACACTGACTTCATTGGATGCTGTGTACCACTCAGCCTTAAGGTTCATAACCAATGATCCTTACAGTACCTACCACTGAACTCTCTACCAAAAATGTGGCTGGCCTGCCCTGGCAGTGAGGAGAGATCAGCATTGTTTTGTTATATGTTATTAATGAAATCACAAATATTGGCACAGGATTGGTTGTTGCTCTATATTCCATTAGACAGAACCGAAATGGGAAAAATATATTTCTTTTATAATGCACCTTACACATGGACAAATCTGCAAAAGGTCTTAAAATGTAAATGTTTTACCATTAATACAGCTGTTCAAAAGCCTTATCTCAGACCTTGTTTTATTTGATTGTAACTGTTTTAAACTACACCGTATCTTGACTGTTTAACTGTACTTACTCATTGTTTTATTATTCCTAATATTTTCTTTTATTAATTTATTTTGTTTTCTTTACTTGATATTGTTTTTGTGTTTTGTTGTGTGCTGTAAATGTTTCTGGACACCATAGTAAATGAGGATTCCTCCTCCATGGTCTTTCCAGGCAAAATTAAAGTTAATAACCGTTAACTGTTAATGCAGGCGGACATGGTCCAGGCAGCGGCCGTGGAGACAAAATCAGAGTGTTCAGAGCAGAGAAGTGTTACGGTGTCACACAGGGGAAGTGGTACTTCGAGTTTGAGGCTGTGACAGTCGGGGAGATGAGAGTGGGCTGGGCCAGGCCCAGTGTTCGTGCCGACACTGAACTTGGTGCAGATGAATTGGCATATGTCTTCAATGGCTTCAAGGTAGGAGTGATGCCTGGATTGCTTGCTTATAAAGGTTACCACAGTCGATGTGATGCTAAACTCTAAAATTAATCATTTTTGTTTTCAGGCCCAACGTTGGCATGTGGGAAATGAGCCATTTGGTCGTCAGTGGCTATCTGGTGATGTGGTGGGTTGTATGATTGACCTCACAGAGATGAACATCATGTTCACACTCAATGGGGAAATGTTGATCAGTGACTCAGGCTCGGAGATGGCCTTTAAGGATATTGAGATAGGAGAGGGTAAGTACATTATCAACACAGTAATTGATACATGATATTAGCACATATTGGTTTGTGTTTATGATGCACATTCATGCATGTATTGAACCTCCGCAGGCTTTATACCTGTGTGCAGTCTGGGCTTATCCCAGGTCGGCAGGATCAACTTAGGTCAGAACGTCAGCAGTCTCCGTTACTTCACCATCTGTGGTCTGCAGGAGGGATTTGAACCTTTCGCTATCAATATGAAAAGAGACATTACCATGTGGTTCAGCAAGAGCCTCCCTCAGTTTATCGCTGTGCCCACTGAACATCCTCACATTGAGGTAATCTGCATTACCTGATGAAGTGTTTTAGTGAAATATTTCATTTTCCACATTACAAAATAATTAAACATTTTCTAGATTACCTAGATTACCCTCTTTTATTTATACTCCAGGTGTCCCGCGTGGATGGGACAGTAGAAACTGCTCCTTGTATAAAAGTGACCCACAAGACATTTGGATCTCAGAACGCCAACACAGATCTGCTGTTCTTCAGGCTCAGCATGCCAGTTGAGTTTCATGAGACTTTCAAAGTCCCAGCAGGGACCACCCTCCTCACTCGTCCCCTGACCATCCCTGAGGATGAAGTGGTAGAGGTTGACCCAGACTCTGACTTTGAAATACTCAAGAAGTCAGCGAGTCGCAAAGAGCAGGAAGAGGAGAAGAAAGAATCGTCTGTGCCTAAGGAGAGCCCTGCCATCAAAAATGGAGAGAATGAGAAGGATGCCTCAACTGAGAAAAGCAAGAAGAAGGGGTTCGTATGGATTCATGCACAGTGGCACAGTGATTTGAGAAGGACTTTATGGGGTTTGGGAAGGCTATTTTGGGATACTGTACTTAAGTTTTCATATGCATGAAGTGATTGCTCCTGTTTTTAACAGATTCCTGTTCAAGGCCAAAAAGGCGGCATTAATATCTCCACCTCCTGTTGTTCCCACAATGCCTCGCTTAATGGAGGATGTGGTGCCAGATGACAGGGATGACGTTGACATCATCCTCAACACTACTACAGTATGATTGTCTCTGTTGATAATTATATTCAGAAATGTATAACATCCATGCACAGTTTGCCAGTTTTTGGTTAACCTTACTATATACACCACCTCACTATTATCATTATTATTATTGTTATTATTATCAGTATTTGAATTACTTTAATACTTGTTTGGAATTTTATCTTCACCTGAAACCGTACAAATGTTTCTTTTCCTCCTACATCCCTCCTTTACCAGTACTATTATTCTGTGCGAGTGTTTGCGGGCCAGGAGCCTGGTGGCGTGTGGGTAGGCTGGATCACACCTGACTATCACCAATACGACCCACATTTTGACCTCAGCAAAGTGAGAAATGTAACAGTCACTGTAGGTGATGATAAAGGCAATATACATGACAGGTATGTTACTCTTGTAGACATAGAACCCCAAAATATGTGTCTTTATTAAAAATGACAAACAAGCACTAAATAATGGTTTCTGGTTTTTTTCATGTCTTCCTCAGCATAAAACGTAGTAACTGCTACATGGTATGGGGAGGAGAGTTCAGCAGCTCTCAGCAGACCCGAGTCAGTCAGGAAGATTTTGTGATCGGCTGTCTCCTTGATTTGGACACGGGACTCATGACTTTCACTGCTAATGGAAAAGAGATAAACACATTTTACCAGGTCAAATAAGCTTTAACTGGTATTCATACAGTTTGTTATCAAGTCTCGGTTATTTAATGCAACCATTTTATATTCCCTTCTTTCAGGTGGAGCCCTCCACAAAACTGTTCCCAGCTGTCTTTGTCCTGCCTTCAAGTCAGAATATGATTCAGTTTGATCTCGGCAAGCTTAAGGTCAGTAACAAGAACCACTCCATTCAGTATGTGCTGAACCCCCAAAACGAGACCACAATTACACACTGCCAACCACTTTTATGTAACTATATTTTCTTATCCATAATATGTCTTCCTTCGCTTGTCTTGCCAGAACATTATGCCGATCTCAGCTGCTATGTTCCGAAGTGAACGCAAGAACCCTGTCCCCCAGTGCCCTCCCAGACTGGATGTCCAAATGTTAACACCAGTCATCTGGAGCCGGATGCCAAACGACTTCCTGGTCCCAGACACAGGACGTGTTAGTGAAAGACTGGGTTGGATGGTGCTGTGCCAGGAGCCACTCACCATGATGGCCCTTCACATCCCAGAGGAGAACAAGTCAGAGCTACATTTATCTGTTGTATTGTCAGAAGTTACAAACATGTGTTGCTGGTTTTTTTTGGCAAAATTAACCTCTTTGCATCTTATAGGTGCATTGACATCCTGGAGTTGTCTGAACGAATGGACTTGCTGAAGTTTCACTATCATACTCTGAAGTTGTACGGCTCAGTGTGCGCTCTAGGAAACAACCGCGTGGCTCATGCCCTGTGCAGCCATGTGGATGAATCGCAGCTCTTCTATGCCATAGAGAACACCTACCTACCCGGGCCAATGAGGAGCGGCTTCTATGACCTGCTCATCAGCATGCACCTGGAGTCAGCTAAGAGGAACCGCCTGGGAACCAATAAGGAATTCATAGTTCCAATGACAGACCAAACACGCAGTATCACCTTGTACTCTGACAAATCACATGCTTTACCTGGGGTTGGCCTCACAACATGTCTTCGTCCCAAACTCCATTTTTCCTCTGTTGGGTTTGTGGGAACGGATCCAGACATCTACACCCTGAGTCCAGTCGTCCCTTTACAGGTGAGCTGGAACATGCTTTGACATTTTTGGGAACTCTTGTCTTGTGTCACTAATAATAAAAATAAAATTTGCTTGTATTTCAAGGTGCTGAAGACCAAAGCCCTAAACATGTTAATAGAGGCTGTCCAAGATGGAAGTCAAGCCATGAGAGATCCTGTTGGGGGCAGCGTTGAGTTTCATTTTGTTCCAATCCTGAAACTCATTAGCACCCTCCTCATCATGGGTGTGTTTGATGATGATGATGTCACACACATCCTGGAGATGATTGAGCCCACAGTCTTCAGTGGTAAGATAGCAGAGGAGCCTGCCGAGGAGAACCTCAAGTTGAAGGAAGAGAAGGAACAAAAAGCACCCACTAAAGTAATTTCAGTGAAGGAAGAAGAGAAGGAAGCTGTGGAGGAGGAAGAGGGGGAATTAGAGGATGATGGCCTGGGTGAAGAGGAGGAGGAGGAAGAACTGGAGGAAGAGGAAGAATTAGAAGAGATAGAATCTGACACGGCACATGAAGAAATTGTGGATGAGACAGAGCAAGTAAATGGCGAAAAAGGAGCTGAGGAAACAGAGAAAGAGACAAAACCTGAAGAGGCGAGTGGTGAGACCAAAGAAGAACCTCTAGAGCAAGGACTTTTCCAGATGAAGCTACCAGAGTCTGTCAAACTGCAGGTATGGATGGTTTCCTAAGCGACTACTGTAAAATGATAGCTTTTCAATGATATTATCAATACAATAGTTAGTAATTCACTTGGCTTTTGTTCTTCAGATGTGTACTCTACTGCAGTATTTCTGTGACTGTGAGCTACGTCACAGAGTGGAGGCCATAACTGCCTTTTCAGACCAATTTGTCAGCCAAATACAGTCCAACCAGAGACATCGCTACAATGAACTTATGCTGGCTTTCACCATGAGTGCTGCCGAGACTGCCCGCAAGACCCGTGAATTCCGCTCCCCACCTCAGGAGCAGGTACACACAGACAAATACATTTTAAAGAGTACATTTGAGTAAGAAAAACTCATAGTAGGACTTTACCTTGAATATCTGTGCCCTGTTTATTGATGGTTTTTTGTCCCAGTAGAAAACTTGCCAAATGTAGATGATATAATATTGCTATAGATTTTTTTCCAAAACTGATTATATCCATACTGGTTTGTAACTTTGCATGGGGTTGTGTAGGTCAACATGCTCATGAACTTCAAGAACTGTGCAGAGGATGAGGAGTGCCCCATTCCAGACGAGGTCCGCGAATCTCTCCTGGCTTTTCACAATGCTCTGCTGGCACACTGTGGTCAGTTTTTATCTATCGCATCTACTGACAGCAGTATTTAAAATGAACACTGTGAATGGCAGGTTTAAATATAAGTTCTTATCTTATTTAAAAACTCAACATCAGGTGTTCATATCGAGGAAGAGGAGCAAGAGGAAGAAGTGGATAATTCTCTCCGTGGACGATTGCGCCGTATGCTGGAAAAGGTGAAAACTTTCCGTGAGAAGAAAGTAGAGGTGGAACCTGAGCCACAGGAGGATAAAAAACCAAGTGAGCTTCCAGTCTTTTGCATGTTACATGAAACTGAAATAGGTAACTTCAATATGTTACATTTATCTGGAGGAGGAGGTACCAATTCAATTTAAGTGATTACAGACAAAGATTATCAGATTACAATCTTAAAACATTAGTAGCCAACTTAGTAGCTACTTCTTATCAGTACTTTCAGAGTAGCTAATTGAGTTTTAGCCACACTATATCTGAAATCTCTTCTGCCGTCACTTTGATATCAACAAAGTTTATTTTGTGTTATTAATTAACTCTTTGTACTCTGTTCACCAGGCACCTTGCAGGAGTTGATTTCCCATACTATGATCCACTGGGCGCAGGAGTCATTTATTCAGAACCCTGAGCTAGTGCGTATGATGTTCAGCCTCCTTCACAGACAGTATGATGGGCTAGGTGAGCTTATACGTGCCCTTCCCAAAGCCTACACCATCAACGCAGTCTCAATTCAGGACACTATGGACCTGCTGGAGTGCTTAGGCCAGATCCGCTCCCTGCTTATTGTCCAGATGGGTCCAGAAGAGGAGAGACTTATGATTCAAAGCATTGGGTTCGTACAAAATTGATTTTTGCCTTGAAATTAATTGCTGAATAATAGCATGTGACTAAAACTATACAACAACTTTATTTTTGTCATCTGTAGGAACATCATGAGTAACAAAGTTTTCTATCAACACCCCAACTTGATGCGAGCTCTGGGCATGCATGAAACTGTCATGGAGGTCATGGTTAATGTACTAGGTGGTGGGGACTCAAAGGTAAATGTTTTATTCCACTCAACTGGATTATAACAATGCTCGGTTTGCAGATAAACCTGGCTTTAAATTACCACCAGCTAATACACAAATGTAGTGAATGCTACCCTTAATAGTAACTTTGTGATATGTTTTTTTGGCCCACAGGAGATCAGATTCCCCCGAGTGGTGACAAACTGCTGCCGTTTCCTCTGTTATTTCTGTCGTATCAGTCGTCAAAACCAGCGTTCTATGTTCGACCACCTCAGCTACCTGTTGCAGAACAGCGGCATCGGCCTTGGTGATTGTCTTTGTTGAGTTCTGGTTGGTTTGTTTTAAAAACAGTATGTGCATATGAACTGAGATAAAGCTGGATATTATGTGCTGCTCTGTAGGAATGCGCGGCTCTACCCCCTTGGATGTGGCTGCAGCCTCTTGCATTGACAACAATGAGCTGGCATTAGCTCTGCAAGAGCAAGACTTAGAAATGGTAAAGTACAGTCAATATAGAGTACAACAACTTTTATCAAAATTAGGCAGTACTTGAGTACACTGATGTCTTTCTAGGTGGTGAAGTATTTGGCTGGATGTGGTCTTCAGAGCTGTCCAATGCTCTTAGCTAAAGGCTACCCTGACATTGGCTGGAACCCTTGTGGTGGAGAGAAATACCTTGACTTTCTTCGTTTTGCTGTATTCGTCAATGGTATAATTTTAAATTTGTTACAAATTGCAATATGTAATTCAAATGGTCATATTGTGTCTGTTTATATTATTGATATTATTATTATCTTATTAAGACTAACTATGTGTTTGCCTTCTCTTCCTGTAGGAGAGAGCGTAGAAGAAAATGCCAATGTGGTGGTACGCCTTCTCATTCGCAGACCTGAATGCTTTGGTCCAGCTCTGAGAGGGGAGGGTGGTAATGGTCTGCTAGCTGCTATTGAGGAGGCTATTAAAATATCAGAAGACCCTGCAAGAGATGGCCCTAGTGTTAAGAAAGACAGACGTTTTCCCATGTAAGAGCTCTCAGCTTTGAATGGAGGACCCTGACTGTATTAAATGAGGCACCAGACAGTGCATAATCTACTAGTCTTAAGCTGCTGTCTTTCTTTGTGGTAGGTTTGGAGGAGAGGAGCAGCATGAAGAGAACAAGGTGCACCTGGGAAATGCCATCATGTCCTTCTACTCTGCCCTCATTGACCTGTTGGGACGCTGTGCTCCAGAGATGCATGTAAGCTGTTTAGGAGTGAAAATACCAGACTTATATATCTTGTTTAGAATAAAGAAAAAGGAATAGAAAATCTAGTTGAAAATGTCTTCATAAAGAAACCAAGCGTTTGTCTCCTTCAGTTAATTCAAGCTGGAAAGGGTGAGGCTTTGAGGATCAGGGCTATCCTGAGGTCTCTGGTCCCTCTTGAGGATCTGGTGGGAGTCATCAGCCTTCCTGTTCAGATTCCTTGTTTTGGAAAAGGTAACCACTGAGGAAACTAATGCATTTTCTGCCATCAGTTCTCATGAATAAAATAAATGACTCTACATAACTGCATTTTATAGAATGTGTTGATGTGTGTTGATTCACTGGCTATTTAAAAAAAGAAAGTTACTCTAATGAATCCTGTATGTCTTTAATTCTGCTTTTTTTTTCAATATTTTTCCATATGTCATATGTAGACAATAGCATCATTGAACCAAAGATGTCAGCTAGTTTTGTGCCTGATCACAAGGCTCCCATGGTGCTGTTCCTGGACAGAGTGTATGGTATTGACAACCAAGATTTTCTGCTCCATGTGTTGGAGGTGGGCTTCCTGCCTGACATGAGGGCCGCTGCCTCTCTTGACACGGTGAGACTCAAGCAGTTTACCAAGATACTCTGTAGTCTTAGGAGAGACAAACAATCATGTTACTACACTTAACTCACTGTTGAAATTTCTGTCCATCAGACTGCTTTCAGCACCACAGAGATGGCTCTCGCTTTGAACCGTTACCTGTGTTCTGCTGTGTTGCCACTCATAACAAAGTGTGCCCCACTTTTTGCTGGCAGTGACCACCGAGCCATAATGATTGACTCCATGTTGCACACAATCTATCGTCTGTCTCGAGGACGAGCCTTCACAAAGGCCCAAAGAGACATCATTGAAGAGTGCCTCATGGCCTTGTGCAAGTGAGTTTAACTTCATGACAACCTTTTTATGTCATTTACTGCCATATTAATATCAATTATTAACATGGCAGTTATATTTGTTTTTCTTTCTTTCAGGCATTTACGCCCATCCATGCTTCAGCACCTGCTACGACGACTGGTGTTTGATGTGCCCATTCTTAATGAGTATGCCAAAATGCCTCTGAAGGTATGAGGATATTTTAATAGTGTTGAAACTGTTCAGAACTGGATGTTCCTCTAGTATTATTTTTTCACTTGCACTTGACATAAAGTCTTTGTGATCTACAGCTTTTGACCAATCACTATGAACGTTGTTGGAAATATTATTGCCTCCCAAATGGCTGGGCCAACTTTGGAATTGCATCAGAAGAGGAGCTGCATCTGACCCGCAAACTGTTTTGGGGGATCTTTGAATCCCTTGCACACAAGGTGGAGCTGCTGAAATACAAGATAATTCATTTGAATAACATAGATAGTGTATGGACATATTGTAATATCTGTTTTATTGTCATTTCAGAAATTTGATGCTGAGATTTTCAAAATTTCAATGCCATGCATCTGTGCTATTGCTGGAGCCATTCCTCCAGACTATGTTGATGCCAGCTATTCCTCCAAAACAGAGAAAAAGGCATCAGTAGATGCAGAGGGAAACTTTGATCCTAAACCGGTGGAGACCACAAAGTAAGAGGATTTCTTTTTCGTTTTATATCATAATACAGTATGTCTACAACATGAAGCTAAATGTACTGACTCTGTCTCCAACCACAGCACTATCATCCCTGAGAGACTGGATCCCTTTATCAATAGATATGCTGAATATACACATGATAGATGGGCTTTTGAAAAGGTAGAGCATTTGCTTTCACTTACTGTAATCACTCTGAATAATCGAATACCAGCCTTTATATCTGTATACCTAAATGACAACTGTAATACATGTGGTGTATTTGCATGTATGTTTCAGATTCAGAATAACTGGTCATATGGTGAGGTGCTGGATGAAAATGCAAAAACTCATCCCATGCTCAGACCATACAAAACCTTCTCAGAGAAGGTAAGTGTGTTCAGTGTCCCTGTACTTTTACTTACTCGCTCTGCCTCTCAACATACTGACTTTGCTTCTTGCAGGACAAAGAAATCTACCGCTGGCCGATCAAAGAGTCAGTCAAAGCCATGCTTGCATGGGAGTGGACCTTGGATAAAGCTAGAGAAGAAGAAGAGTCAGAGAAGAAGAAGGCAGTGTCACGAAAAATCTCACAGACTGCTCAGGTATAGAGCAGTTAGATTATGCACTAATACATAACAATGTCATCAGAGTAAAATGACTTATTGCACATCATGATAACTCTTCCTGTTCTAGGCAACCTATGACCCTAGCCACGGTTACAGTCCACAGCCTATTGACGTCTCACATATGGCTCTTTCAAGAGACCTGCAGGTATGGCAGTTTATCTTTGAACCTTCTTTTCTTCTGTAACCTTAGCATTTGATATATTAATGCTATTATATAAATATGTATATATATATATATGTGTGTGTGTGTGTGTGTGTGTGTGTGTGTGTGTGTGTGTATATAATATCAAATATATATATAGTATTATATAATACGTTTTTTTTTTCTGTTTACAGTCTATGGCAGAGCAACTGGCAGAAAATTACCATAACACTTGGGGACGAAAGAAAAAGTTGGAGCTGCAGTCTAAAGGTGAAATTTTTTTTTTTGATGAGGGAACCTGGACATTCGGAAAATGAGAAATTTGTCTTTTGCCAGTTTTCCTCAAGAGTTTTGATTTTGCCTTTGTTTTGTGTAGGAGGTGGATCACATCCTCTTCTGGTGCCCTACGATACCCTGACAGCCAAAGAAAAGGCACGAGATAGAGAGAAGGCTTACGAGTTGCTCAAATTCCTGCAGCTTAATGGATATGCTGTCACAAGGTAATGTATGATGTTTGCTGTTTTAATACAAATTTGTCTTAATTTATTTTGGTAACTTCTATTTAATATTTTCATTGTTTTACTTTTTCATTGATCAAATTGAATCAAAATGAGCTAGTGCATATAGTTATACAATTCTCATAACAGTGAGTTAAACTCTGTTTCACTTCAGGGGCCTGAAAGATATGGAGTCGGACATTTCCTCCATCGAGAAGAGATTTGCGTATGGTTTCCTGCAGAAGCTGCTGAAATGGATGGAAATTGCCCAAGAGTTTATTGCTCATCTTGGTACTATGGGGCAAAGATAGAGAATACATTCTGTAACATGTGATATAGTAGTATCCGTGGTATCATGTCTTTTTTTTGGACAAGGTTATTGTGATGATATAATGCTTTTGGATGTGTTTTGCAGAGGCTGTGGTCAGCAGTGGTCGTGTGGAAAAGTCTCCTCATGAGCAGGAAATCAAATTCTTTGCCAAGGTGAGACTCTTGTTTGAAGCTAAAGTGGTCAACATTTTGAAGGCCCATCTTGTCTTCATCACTGTACTAAGTGTAAGAACTCTTTCTAGATCCTGATGCCCCTAATCAACCAGTATTTCAAAAACCACTGCCTCTACTTCTTGTCGACACCTGCAAAAGTTCTGGGTAGTGGTGGCCATTCTTCCAATAAGGAGAAGGAGATGATTGCAAGGTGACCTCTCTCTCTCTCTATATATATATATATATATATATGTAACACACAGAGATGTTATGCCACATATTGTTTTCATAAATCACCCCCCCCTCACTTTTTTATCATTTTTTTCTTGAATTTTCCTTTCCTTCCTTTTCCCTACTTCTCATCGTAGTATCTTCTGTAAAATGTCTGCTCTGGTGAGACACAGAGTTTCTCTCTTTGGTAAGCTGTCACTTTCTCCTCATCTTTCTGAAGGTTTTCACTCTTTTCTACGTTGTATGTATTTCTCAGTCACCGAGCAAGTGAAGTTGTTCTTGTTGTACAGCTGCTAGACACGAGCATAAAATATGTGGTGATGCAGAACTGTCTTTTTATGTGTAGGAACGGATGCTTCAGGAATTGTTAACTGTCTTCACATTCTGGCACGATCACTGGATGCAAGGTTTAGTATTTTTTAATTTATCTCATAAGATACATAATGCCATTAAGATGAATACAGTTCTCCATGTTTCTGTAGGAGATTTTTTTTGTTGACTTTGTTTTAGTTTTTCATTATAATCTTTCTTACTTGCTTTATCAGGACAGTCATGAAGTCAGGGCCTGAGATTGTGAAAGCAGGGCTGCGGTCATTCTTTGAGAGTGCTGCTGATGATATAGAGAAGATGGTAGAGAACCTGAAACTGGGCAAAGTATCTAAAGGCAATCAGGTAATTGAAGTACACAATATTTGACTTGGCTTGATTGTTGCAAATGAATCTGCTAAACACAGTTTCTTTCCTTTTAAAGCAAGTGAAAGGTGTGTCCCAGAACATTAACTACACAACCATTGCCCTGCTGCCAGTGCTTACCTCCCTGTTTGATCACGTTGCTCAGCACCAGTTTGGAGATGATGTCATGTGTGAGTGCTTTCACATCACTACTACTTTTGATTTTACATGGTGTTTGTTTACTGATTTATCCTAACATGGTACTTGTTTCATTGCTTGCACACAGTGGATGATCTACAGATGTCGTGCTATCGCATTATGTGTAGTATCTACTCACTGGGGACTGTCAAGAATCCACACGTTGAGAGGTAACTTTAGATCTGCATTCTTTAGAATCTCTAAAGCAATTCCTAATTTGGCTCTTTGTAGGATTTTTATGACATGTCATTTACATTTACAGACAGAGACCAGCTCTTGGAGAGTGTTTGGCTCACCTTGCAGCAGCTATGCCAGTGGCTTATTTAGAGCCCAATCTAAATGAGTTCAATGCTTTCTCTGTCTACACCACAAAGACACCCAGGGAGAGAGCCAGTGAGTGTGTTACCCTCTCCTTAGATTTCTTTTCTGTCTAATAAAGTAATTGTCCTGAATGTTCTTTCTTTCACTCCCTCTCTCATGAATGCCAAAGTCTTGGGTCTTCCCAATGAGGTCCAGGAATTATGTCCAGATATTCCAGAGCTGGATGCTTTGCTAAAGGATATTGGGGACTTGGCAGAGTCAGGGGCTCGTTATACTGAGATGCCTCATGTGATTGAAATCACTTTGCCCATGCTATGTAACTATCTGCCACGCTGGTGGGAGAGAGGAGCTGAGAACTCCCCTGAGATGGAGGGCCGAGTCTGCACTGAAGTCACCTCAGAACATCTTAATCAGCTGCTGGGCAGCATCATGAAAATTGTTGTCAACAACTTGGGTATAGATGAGGCCTCCTGGATGAAGAGGTTGGCTGGTGAGCAGTGTTTTTAGTTCTATTAACACGTCACAGTGTACACCCAAAAAGTGTTTTTGTATAAGTGAAATGACACCATTGTTTTCTCTCTTAGTGTTCTCACAGCCTATTGTGAGCAGGGCAAAACCAGAAATGCTCAAATCCCACTTTATCCCAACAATGGAGAAGCTGAAGAAACGCACTTCAAAGGTGGTGGCTGAAGAGGACCATCTGCGGATGGAGGGGAAATCGGAAGGTGATGAGGAAGATGGCACTATACGTGACGAGTTTGCTGTCCTCTGCAGAGACTTGTATGCCCTCTACCCTCTCCTCATCCGCTATGTGGACAACAACAGGTACAATAAAGTTATAAACACAGATGAATCTTGAATTTTGAACTGTGGACCTTTTCTGGTACTGACAGAATTGCAACGTAATGCAGTTATCTTTTCATGTTTGTACATTGTTCGGTAGCCAAACCTGTTGTGTCTTTGGGGAGCCTTAGAGTAATTTGTTGTGCTTTAGGGCGAGGTGGCTGACATGCCCAGACCCAGATGCTGAAGAGCTCTTCCGAATGGTTGGAGAAGTCTTCATATTTTGGTCCAAATCTCATGTGAGTGTTTATGTGGCCTTTGAATGCAGCCATTTGTAGCAACTTATCATTTACTGTGTCATTTACTCTATTTCTCTCTATTGCAGAACTTCAAGCGAGAGGAACAGAACTTTGTGGTGATGAATGAGATCAATAACATGTCATTTCTCACTGCTGACAGCAAGAGCAAAATGAGCAAGGTGAGCTGATGAAAGGCAGAGGCAGTACAGCAGTGCAGCTGGTATAGTGTCAGATCTCAAATATGACAGAAGATCCATAATATTAAGGCTCTTTTTTCTGGCATATTGAGTATGTTCAGTAAATGTCTTAATTTCAAAATAGTGTTATTTACTTTACCAACGATTTCAGCCACTTATACAGTAAATGGTAATTTAAGAATATTATATACGCTTAATATAGCTTTATTAAAATTAAAATATGTTGGATGTGGATTATAATAAAACAAAGGAATCCAAGTTAGACTTATGCACCATCATTAACAGGTACAGAATGTTAAATGATGTCTATCAATTTTTTTTTCCAAGCTTAGGTTTTTTGGTAGTTTATGACTTTTTTGTATGTGTCCTGCTTTTTAATCTCCTTGTTTGGGTTCATCGTTTATCGGTTTGATTTTAATTCGTAATTTGAGAGCGATAGCAGTTTTGTTAACGATATTCTCTCTTTGGCTGTCCCTTGTCCTCTTCTTTTGGGTTGCGGCTGGGTTTCCAGGGCGGGGAGTCAGAGGTTAGACTTTGTTCCTGCACGACCGCTGTGCTGACCGCATGGCACCTCACTTTGGGGGAGCTTTTCATCAACCTCTCCAGCACACTGGCACATTTGATCCATATACACTCCAACACATACACACGTTACACACTTGTACACACACATACTAAGACGTGCACATTCCACCCAGAGAGACATGATCTGATGCAGCTAATTCAGTGCTGGTGACAAATACTTTTTCTGTACATGCAGCTGTATCTATTGAGCCATGAATACTTTGCAGTCTGTTATGAATGGAACAAAACTCAGTTGAGAATTTGTCATTGCTATAAATATATAGTTATTTATATTAATAGAATATGAAAATCCTAGCCAGACGTTTCTTCTAAGAAGCAACAGATGGAGTGCGGATCCACTTACACCGTCATTAATGTTGCTATATTCTGATGTACACGCTTCTGCGCTTGTGAACTGACATACAGTCTTAGATTGGAGCACACCATGTCTTAAACAAAAAAAAAGAACTGATTCATGTACCTTAAACTAGAGCAACATTGCACATAAGGAAAAATAGACACATGGACAAACTGTAATGAATATGCAACATGGAAAGATACTTATACTGTTCTCATAAAGGATCACTGGACAATAGGGCAGGCCCCATCTGTGGGCCACCCCTAGTCCTGCCAGTGTGTGAGGGGGGGAGTCTGGAGGCGCTTGATGAAAGTACTCAGCTGTAGAGTTGGGCTCATGGCACTGGACTTTACACCAAGCCCAAGGTGGCAGTGAGAGCACAGTGCCATCATCCTGTCACTGAGTTTGCTCTTTTTGATCATAGATGAGTTGGAGTCTTCTAGTATGTCTTTTGTTTCTTTTCCTTGAAGGTTGGTTGACCTGTAGCTTTTGTAATACAGCTTTTGTGCCACTAGGGGATGATATTAGTCTTCTCTGTGCTCTTTCTTCTCTCCTCACTGGAAATGCCATGGTACATCATGGTTTAGTTTCCTTTACACCCCCTAGTATCCAAACCCACTAACACATGACTTGATGCTTAACATCACTGAAGCGGGTTTATGGAGAAATTTGTTGGGTTTCCCACTTTAGAATGTGCTCAAAATGACCATGGATTTAACCAATACATTAATTCACACTTATTATCTAAAGTATTCCCCAAAATGCTTTGCACCCTGTTTCCTCTAAACTAGTCTTCCATAACACACTTGCATCTGGCAATGAATTAAGGAAGTGACTGATGTGCTGAGTTAGTACCTCTCGCACTGATAGTGGGGGTGTAGGGCATCTGGGACTAAGTTAATTCTACATGTCTGTAACACCCCAACAAGACTAGAGTGACAGCCAGTAATTGGCTTATTTTCTCTGTTTTTCCATTTCAACATTAATGTATGTGTGAATGTAATGTGACTATCTGGTTCCAGGCAATTAATGAATAGACTTAACTGTAACATATATTATTTCACAAGTCAATATAAGGGTCTACAAGACTGTAAAACAGACTTCTCCATGTTGTGAAGTTCAGTACCATTTAAGGTGCTTCTAATTATTTGTAAGAATTCATATATTGTAAGCTCTCACATACATTTGCACATCTAGGGAGGCTCCAGAAAGTAGCAGATAACACAAGGAATTAAATTCTCCTAGAAACAGGACAGGAGTGCAGGAGGCGAGCACAGGGACCTTTACACAGTTTGTTTGTGTGCTTTTAACAGCCTGCAACTAATACGTCTAACTCAAATTAAACAAGTTAATGTAAAGAGTTTTGTTGTGTAACATCATCTAATATCTTAATCTTTCACCAGGGGCTGTATTTGTTACAAAATGTAACCAACAAGTAGAGAAAAACATATGAAATGGATTAAATGATTCATCTTGTTCATGGAATGCTGGATTGATTGTCACTTGGATGGAAAATGTTTTCTGTTGCATGTTTTGTCAAAGCAATTTCACTGATTTTTGATCTTATTAAGCTTCCCTTTCCCAAAACCAGTTATATCCCCACATTTTCACAATACCCTCTACTTACCAATCTGAGCTCAGAGAAATAATTATATTTTTGTATTTGTGGAATCACAGGAATCATTTTTATTTACACGTTGTGACAGTAATATGTTTAATAAGAGTCCTTTAGTGAATGTAGCTGGGTATTTCTACATGGAGAGAGCTGTTGTTATATATAATATTGTATATTATATATTATTGATTGATCATCACTAAAAGGTAGGATGGTGTACAACAGGAAAATATGTGATCAGTTGGAACAACACGGGCAATCACCTACATCAGGTTTGTCATGAATTGTAATGAACGCTGAACGTGTTGACAAACTTATTTAATATTTTCTTTGTGATACATACATTCATTTTTTCTACAGTGGTGTTGCAGGTATTCCTGGCATTTTGGAATAGATGGATAATTATTTATAAGGGCTTCTATTCATGAAAGTAACTAGTCATGCATAAAATCAGGGTTGCAATGTGTTTGATATAAAGCAGTGTTAACTCTGGCATTTTATGAGATACTGTGAATGCTTTTTGGTTCTTTGTACCTTTTCTTAGGGTGGCAGCTCAGATACTGAACGTACCAAGAAGAAGAGACGTGGAGATCGTTACTCTGTGCAGACTTCACTCATAGTGGCTGCCTTGAAAAAGATGCTTCCCATAGGCCTCAATATGTGCTCTCCCGCCGATCAGGAGCTTATCAACTTGGCCAAGATCCGATATTCTTTGGTAGTTATTTTTCAGGCTCATGAAATAGATTACAACAAACAAACAACTCACCAAAAATGAGCAACCGAAATTATTCTGCCGAAGACTGATAAAAGTTATTTTTACCTTACAGAGAGACACTGATGAAGAAGTAAGAGAGTTCCTTCAGAACAACCTTCATCTTCAGGGAAAGGTATCATTCTATGAAGTATTTATGTTATTTGAATTGGATTGGAATCCAATGGATTTCTGATGATGGATAATCAGTCGAGATATATTTCATAACATTCTGTGTCCCTGTGCTGTGGAAAGGTGGACAATCCATCCATGCGCTGGCAGATGGCCTTGTACAAGGAAATGGCAGGGAAGGCCGAAGATGCTGACGCACCAATAAAAGTTGTTAAGAGGGTGCAGGAGGTGTCTGCTGTCCTCTACCACCTTGAAGTGGTGAGCAGCTATACTCACTTGGACTTTAAATCAAGACCCAAGAGTTCAAAATACTAATTTGTTGCAAATGTTTAAATATGAACAACAATTGCTTGAAATTGTTTTAGGGCTTTCCTTTTGTACATAAAGAATTACGATTGGAACTGTCCACTTCCTGTTATATAGACAGAGCATCCGTTTAAATCCAAGAAGATGGTGTGGCACAAACTTTTGTCTAAGCAGAGACGCAGGGCTGTGGTCGCTTGCTTTAGGATGACACCACTATATAACATTCCACGGTGAGAAAGCTATATCTGTGTCAAGACTGTTCACAAAATAACTATACCAGGTAAACAAAAATCCTAATACAGGTTGTTTTTTGTTTTGTTTTTTACATTGTAGGCACAGAGCTTCAAACATGTTCCTTGAGGGATACAAACGCAACTGGCTTCACACTGAGGGTTACTCATTTGAGGACAGGATGATTGATGACTTGTCTGTGAGTGTCATCACACATCTTATTTTCATCAGGGAATTACTTTGTACTGTTACTCAGGCTCTCTTTATGTATTGCAGAAAGCCATGGAGCAAGAGGAAGGAGATGAAGAGGAGGAGAAAGAAACAAAGCCAGATCCCCTCCACCAACTTATTCTGCATTTCAGTCGCACTGCTCTAACAGAAAAGAGGTTTGATAGATCTTCACTGTTACAGTAACAGTGAAAAGCAGAAATCTGGCACAAACACAGGGGACCATGTTATTCATCAGTTGTCTTCTTTTGTTCCCATTACAGTAAACTTGATACAGATCATCTTTATATGGCATATGCAGATATTATGGCAAAGGTAAGTGTTTGCAGACAGTTTGAGATATAAGGTTTGAATTGATGCTAAATATAATATGAAACACTAATTTTTCTACTTTTCCCCTGCATTCTTTAGAGTTGCCATATTGGTGAGGAAGAAGAAGGGGGAGATGAAATGGTGGAAAATGCTGAGGATGAGATGTCCTTTGAGGTGCGACAGTCAGAACTGGTAATGGGCGGCCAAGGGGGCTGGGGACCAGGAACACAGTGGAGCGGTAGCTCTCAACGCATTGAGTGACCTCATCATTGGAGCATTACATCACAACCATATTTCTCTCTCTGTCTTCATTGTGTCTAATGACCTCTATCTGTTCTGTTTGTCTCCTGTGTCTTGTGTTTGTATGTAATGCTTTATTCATTGTGAGTTGCTCTATTTGGAAATATGACAAAGCCCCAATCCAGATGTTTTTAACCATATTTTGTGAGTTTCACAATTTTCAAATTCCACTACAACAAGGACTAAAACATGTTGTTCTCTGTGTGTGGCAAGGAGTTCCACATTAGTCCTGATTACACTCTGTTATTCCTTAAATCTGGACTGGGTCTTATTAAATTAAATACAATTAATGTACATTAACAACAACAATAATAATAATCATACTAATGATGTATGTAAAGTGTATGTGTATATATATACATACATATATCAATTATCAGCTCAGTTTGATGGACATATTGGGTGAATTTTTGAAAATCATTGTATAAGCGTACAGCCTATTACACTCTTCATTATAGGAGGTGCTTCCATTCCAAACTAGCTTCCTAGTTTGACTCTGTACAGCTCATGGAAAGGGAGTGGGTGAGGCTTTTTTTGTACTATATGGCATACTTTGAAAGGCAACACCAGCTGCCACTGTGTAGGCCTTTACCACATTCCTTGTCTCAAGTTTATTAGTCTCAGACACTCTACTCATTGATATACTTACAGGGTGTCTTCACTGTTAAGAGTAACTGGAGATGAACTATTAAAAACCCCACTCAGAACTTTATTTGTTAGACCAGAAACACTTTTCTGTGCTTTGTCACACTGTATTGTTGCTTTAAACGACTAAAAAGTATTTATAAATTCAAAAATGCCTTCAAATGCCTTTTGCTTATATCAAACTGGGGAGTTGGACATACTACAAGGCTTGCAGGAGCAAGTGAAATCTCTACAGAAAATGATTATGAATGTGATTTAACACATCTCAGTGATGTCATTCCTCCCAGTTTATATAGCTGTCCCATTTGTCTTTTCTCTCTCTATCTTTCTCCATCACTCCATGTAATCCTGCTCACCCTCATAACACTAGCCTTATACTAACTGAATGCTACTGATCAATGTCCCTTTCCCCCACTCACATAGCTTACTGACAGACTACAGTGAAAGCCAGTGTAGAAAATACAGCGTTAAAAGCAATAAATTCATACGCATAGTCACAGTTTTAATAATTCAGTCACATACACAGTATAGTGCATAGTTCATAATCAAGTTTCATCAGAGAGTCAGAGACTGCAGTGTAAGTTTGAGGTCCAACTGCACAACACATAGTGGGTAAAGCATGGCCAGGCACACGTGGGTGGGAGGGTGGTTTTGGGTGGCAGGGAGGGAGGCGTGGGAGGGTGGGTGGTATTATGGGTGAGGATGGGGGATGTTACAAGTTGATTTGTGATGTGGCTGAACAGAGGAATGTCAATTTGTACTCTGAATTCAGAGATATTCATTGAATTGCCATTTTCTTTCTACAAATGGCATTTCCTTCCCAGTTGGCTGTGTACAATAAATACAAAATAGTGCATCAGCACAAGTAAAGATTGAAGTCCATGTAAAGCCAGAGCGATGTTTTCATTTACTCTATTTTGCTTGAATATCTCAAAACATTTCTTCCATAAAGGCACACGATTATGAAATGGCAAAGAAATATCTCCGATACAGAGGGACTACAGCTTTTGTCAAGACTGTCTTTATTGTAGCAGCTCTGCAAGACAGTTTGGACAAGAGCTGTAAGCTGTATGGCTGAAATGTTAAGCCATTTAGGCTGTTTCCTGTAGTCTAACGCTTGCTCCAGCCAGCAAACGTGAAGAAGTAGTGTAACAACTCCATGACTAATAAAGTGAGTGAAAGAATGTGTGCAAGAGTCAGACAGGCACTTTAAATGAACAGTAACAATAATAATTTATAATGCATATTCTTTTAAAATAGGTATTACTGAAAAGAAATTAAAGGGGACCTATTATGCTTTTCATTATTTTCTGTTCCTATCAGCCACTTTCATATTTTACCATCTACTGGTGGCTGATACCAATTTCCCACACTTAACTTACACCATTATGTCACACGATAAACAGGTAATGAGCATAACAATCTCACCAAATAATATTTGTTTCTGCGTGTGTTTGTGCTGTTCACTCTTATATTGAGAGAGTGAACCTGCTGGAGCCTGCTGTGACGCAGCTTCCTGAAGCTGGCCAATTACAACGGAGTGGGCACCTCAGGAGGTGGACCTTAAAGAGACAGGAGCTAAAATGGCCTTTCTCAGACAGAGGCTGAACTGTGGTGCTGCATAAAGAACCAGTATAAGATAAAGATTCTTTTGCATGGTGAATCATGCAAAGCTACTCTAGTGCAGTCCCTGAATAATAAATACAGAGCTGGAGATGAGCTTAATAGGTCTCCTTTAACATAAACTGAATGTGATGTGACATTTTGATATATATCAAAAATATCTGATATTGATCCCATTAATATATATTAATTAATGATACATACTGTTACAGTTATGGACCATTTGATACAAACTGGTAAGTGGATTAGACAGCATTAAGGTGAAAAGTGTAGGGATTTGAGTGAAAGGAGAGTGATTGTGAATTATAATCAAGAATATAAATGGATAGAATGGACTTTTTATTTGTTAATTGAAAACTGAATGTTTTATCAGATATCTGACCTGAAAATATTCATTCTATCTATTTAAATTCTCAGTTTGAAACATGACAGTGGCAGATGCTCATAATATTGATATCTGCCACAGGAAAAAGAAATGGAGAAACAGAGACTTCTGTACCAGCAGGCCAGACTTCATAATCGTGGTACTGCAGAGATGGTCCTGCAAATGATCAGTGCTTGCAAAGGTAGTTTTTGCTCCTTATCTTCTGTCAACATTTTTAACATGCAAACCTGTCTGCACTGTGAGTTTTCACCTTGATAACTTTTTGAATGTACTATTTCCCTGTAGGTGAGACTGGCCCAATGGTGTCTACAACCCTCAAGTTGGGTATCTCTATTCTTAATGGAGGAAACTGTGAGGTTCAGCAGGTATGTCCTCTGAAAACAAACCATTTAGATTATGTAATTTATGTCAAAGGGATCACTTTTTGTGTGACTACTTTCTCTTTTTTTCAGAAAATGTTGGAGTACCTGAGGGATAAAAAGGATGTTGGTTTCTTTTTGAGTGTCCAATCATTGATGCAAACATGCTGGTCAGTTTTCAAACAATTAACACTTTGTTTTTTTACAAAGTCACTTAAACTCATTTGAAAAATGTGTCGATAAGATCCAAATTCTGGTTCATGTTCTCCACAGTGTCCTGGATCTGAATGCTTTTGAGAGGCAGAACAAGGCAGAGGGTCTGGGCATGGTTTCAGAGGAGGGCACCAGTAAGTCTTCATATTCTTTTCTTCAGCATCACTTTTCAGTGTGAATAGGGACTTTAAGACAAACCACTACTCCACAGTTTTTTTTGTTATAGTTCTGTAATAGATTATCTGCATTGTTAGAAGATGCAGATTACAACGGTGAGTTTACTACACCCATCTCATTACAGTTACTGCGCAGATACTACACATTTTGTCTGAGTGAGGAATCAAACACTGTTTTTACTGTTCCTAGTACTGTATGTCATATTTGCAACACATCTTAAACGTCTTTAGAAATAATTTGCAGAAAGAAAATCAATTACTCCAATTTATAGTCCTTCATTGTTTATCGACAGCATATAATGGCCACTCCAGGACACAACACTGCTAAGCCTAAGTAGACTTGTGCAACCCGTTTTGCATCTGTAATAATGACCTGTAAAAACAATTTTAAGCAGTTATGATTAATTTCACTTAGCAGTACAATATTTAACTTAAGATTGCCAGCATAAGCACATCAAAATAATGCTTTTTGAAAAATAAGTTCAATAAATCTGTGTGTCTTCATTTGACTTCAGTATTGTATGTGTCCAAATACCCCTAATACCATAAGTACATTCTTTTGGTAGTAGATTTAGAACAATTTACCTGAAACAACAGTATATACAGTATATACTGTACTGAGCAACATCATGTATTACATTCCATATATTTGTCTCATCATTATTAACATACAGTAGAGATTCAGTGAATCAGTCCACATAGACATTCTGAGCATCTATTAATTCATCTTCCTCTAAATGTTTTCCATCTGTGGCATTTACTGTACAAAATTGAATTTAATTGAATGATTAGTTTCCTAACCTGAAATATTATTAACACTAGGATAACTGCTAAAGGATTAAATTTAAGTGTTAAAGTATTTTTTTCTCAGTATGTCTGGTAGTTTGACTTGTTGTCGGTCTTCACCTACTGTTTTGCCAACTTCTTTCATCTAATTCTGGTAGTTCATTGGAAATTCTAGCTGAATGAATTTGCCATGGAATGTTGTTAATCTCCCCCTCCTCATCTCTTAGTCCTCTACTGTTGTCAACACACTGATCCTCTCTCCCTTCCCCACGATCACTGCCACCTCTCCCTTGTCCCTCCTTTCATGGTCCTCAGACTTGAACCTAGATCGGGGTAAATCATGTTTCTGTCCATCTGCCTCTCTGCTCTCTGATTCCTCGCTCTCTCCCCCTGCCCCTTTCGCTCCATCTCTTCTATTCCTAACACTAAAATTCCACCAAGAGAGGATTGGATGCCTCTGTCCATCTTTCATGTTCATAGCTCACACCCCTCCTCATATTTCCTATTCATTTCAAAAGGCAACTGATGGAATCTGGTCTCCTCTGCTTACTAAAACTGTGGGTGAAACCTTAATAAAAATTGTCATGAATAGTGATGGACTTTATCATTTGACAACTTTAATAACTTCTTGCACATTTTCAGTCATATCATTTGTAGTGAGGCTGTTCTTGTTTAAAAATATGGTTACAAAGATTGTGCTTAAAGGTAGATGATCTTAAAGATAGAGTCAGCAATTCTTATCCCATACTCTTTTAGTCAAATTCAGTGAATATCTTCTCACAGTCCGCTAGCTGTCTGTTCTGTGTGTACTAGAAAAAGAATCTGGCATTCATACACAGCACTGGCTCTGTAAGCGGGCGTGTAAACACAGTGGCTCGGAGCAAGCCACACAACACTACTCTAGCCAATCAGCAGCAGGGGGTGTTCATGCTTGTGCACAGGACTGGGAGAAGTCATCAGAGCAGCTGTCTGTGTGAGGTCTCCCATCTCTAGCACCTGCTGAATATTGGGGGAGGGCTGGCGAACTGGAGCGAGAGAGAGGCCATGGCTTATTCACATAGAAAGTGCTTTGTCACAAAACTGATACACTTCCATTAATGTACCAATCCACACTTCATCTGAGACAGTGTCATGGAGACCCGCCTGCATTGTTTTACTTCATGTCTTAAATTTCAATAATGAAATAGTCTCATGGCACATCCAAGTGCAATTCTGTTGGAAGTCATTAACTGAATTCTACTCAAACTGTCATTTTAATGTATGACTAAAGAATGTGCAATCCATCTCTCGAGCGTATTATATCATGCACTGGATTCCCTTCAGAAATTGGATGGACAATGCCCCAATCTCTCTGACATTTAACTCTGCTGTATTAGAGCAAAGTTGATGTGCACTGCATGATTCTGTGTCTGTGTGTGTGTGTGTTTGTGTCTTCAGTGGTGGACTGGGATTTAAAACTGCAACAAAAAAATGAAGTAATATTGGACATATACAGTAGCCTGTTTTTTATAGAATATTTAAAATGCTTCTGTGAGTTTACTCTTTATATGATATGAAATGTGCTTGATAATCCGGCTTTTCCTTTTATTGACACATTTTTTGTACATAATTTGTAAATAAGTAGAAAATGTCAAATCAGCAGGCCAGTTAAACTCTAGATGACCAGTTCACCCCTGAGTACTGCAATGTTTTAACTTTAATACTGTCTCTATAACAATGCATCGTAATCATCTATTTATTTACATGTTGTTCATATGAATGTATGTCTTATATGTTACTGTGTTCATTTTTCACTGCAACTTGTTTTTATGTTTACTGAAAGCATGTGATTCCTCCTGTATGTTGTTTGACATTTGATTGTATGTCAGACCATTACACAGTCATTACTATTTCATTTATCAAGTTTTATTTATACTCTTTAGTGTGACCCACTTTTTAGTTTTTATTTAAAAAAAACAAAATCAAAACACTTGGTCAGAGGTGGTCATTGCAGTGTCTGATAATAAAAACCATTGAGGAAGATGGTAAGTTAAGAAATGAATCTTTATTTTACTGTTAAACCAATGGCTTTTTACTGTTGTGTGTATGATGTCAGCCTGAGTTTAGGATGTAATTTAAACATTTCATTTGTTCTATTTTTTTTTTTTAGATGAAAAAGTCATGTCAGACGACGAGTTTACCTGTGACCTCTTCCGTTTCTTGCAGCTGCTTTGCGAGGGTCACAATAACGGTGAGAATGAGTCATAGTTCCGATGAGAGTCTATTTTAATTCAAACCAAATTGTACACTTCCATTAAAGTATATTGTATATTGCAAATGTTACTAAAATGTTACTAAAACTTGACTGCAGACTTTCAAAACTACTTGCGGACGCAGACAGGAAGCACAACTACCATCAACATCATCATCTGTACGGTAGATTACCTACTCCGACTGCAGGTAAAGAGACTAAAGTTTGAAAGTCCATAATGTGAGTAATATTGCCACAAAACTATATGAGTGCTATTGAACATGTGTCTGGTTGGTTTGCTCAACAACCTTGCCTTCAATCATGGATTTTAGTCATTTTGTAGCTCAGATAATCAAGAAAGTCATATGATGAGGACACAGTAAGTACTTTGTCTGTAGCATCTTGAATTAAAATGAATAAGAAGGAATTTGTATGCTGGAAAACTTCCCTTTGCCCTGATAAAAAAAACAAAAAACGTTTTTTACATATAGACATATTTTTTGTTATAAAATACTTATACTTACTTATGTTTAATTTTTTTCTCTCAAGGAGTCTATCAGTGATTTCTACTGGTATTACTCCGGCAAGGACATCATCGATGAACCAGGCAAAAAGAATTTTTCCAAAGCCATGACAGTGGCAAAACAGATTTTCAACAGTCTAACTGAATACATCCAGGTAAACAAACAAATGAAGAAAATCAGGCCATGATCAGATGTTTTGTCAATGTGTGTTACTGACAGCCTCTCTCTTCAGGGACCCTGCACCGGCAACCAGCAGTCTCTGGCCCACAGCAGGCTGTGGGACGCTATTGTTGGGTTCCTTCATGTCTTTGCCCACATGATGATGAAGCTGGCACAGGTACGCACATACTGCATGTATTCTTGAGTTGAGCTCCCTGACCTAATGATCAGTTTGGACAGAGTAAATCATTCAAACTTTCATCTCAAGACATATATTATTTTCAGGGAGTTATAGAAATGATGATGGTCTTTAGAGCCAAGTTTTACCCCTAATGTGGAATGTTTTGAAACAGCATTTTCCATTTTGGCTTTCAGTAACTGTCATCAAGAATTAAGGTCAACATCACACTCATCATGCATTCTGTTAGTGGAAGGTCACAAAATCAACATTTAACAACCATCAGTATAGATCACACAACAGCTCTTAACATACGCATGGAAGAAATCTATGTTTTCACAAGCCTAATAGACGTGCTTGCAGACCTTTGTTTAATATGTGGCCAGTATACACTGCATACATTACCTTACTGCCTGAAAATAAAAAAAAATAATCCAAAGTGACTAAAGTCACTATGGATCTCTTGATTCTAAAAGTATTTCTACCATTTATTTGTATGTCCAGTATGACTGGTTTTAAAGTGATTCCACACATTCACATTCATTCTGAATAAAGGCCGTTTAGACAAGACAGTTTGACATGTCACAGTAGGAAAAGCACACATGAAAAAAGGTTATGTATCGGCTTCAGTTTCAGGGTCCTGGTTATTGTGCATGCTTGCGCTTCAATATGGAGAGCCATTGTTAACCTACCTTGGCTTTTCCTGCTATGAATAGTCAAAATGTCTACTGTCAAAAATTCCAATAACATGCATTTCATTTAATGTAATACCATATACATCTTTCCATATAATTCTAGATTGTTTACTGAATTTTATGAAAATGTGATTTAATATGAAAGTGTAAAATATCCATAAAAGTGAGGAATCACAGTAATTGATTTAGTGCTACAAATGAAAGGTCAAAATACTTTGAAGGAAATCTTGTGACTTTTTCAGTCTATTCAGTGCAGTCATACTCTGTAGATGACAGAAGCTAATCGCACACCTTCATTATTAGCACATACTTGTATTTTGCATGCATAACCTTTTAATCATACTTCAATCATACATTCATCATAGTTTAGAGATGAGCCATATATCTTAAGTCATAAGTCCCCAGCTAAGTCATAACCTCAAAACATATATGATTAACACATAAGATGCACCTAACAGTATTTTACTCTGTGCTTCTTAGCCTGATATTCCCACAGTTATCAGTTTCACAATCATAATATTTGAGATATTATAGTACACCAGTAAACAGATGTTTTAAATGTGTAATTCCAAAGTGAAAACTGTAATCATAGTATGTTATGAACTGGTGTGGAAATCAAATTATTGTTATAGTGAAAGAATATATTTGCCCAAACATTAATGTTTTACTGTCAAAGGAAAGAAAGTATTTGTCATGCACAAGAGTTTTTGAAAATGTTTTCAACTGTTCAAAACTGAATAATTTATTGACTATCTAAACTGTCTTCCACATGGTCAATGCAGGGTAAAGTATGTATTCATTTTATTTATCTATTGATGTGATATTGTGTTTACTAGTTTGGAATTTATTCAATGGTTGATTTCCCTTATAAAGGTTGTTTTATTCTCACCTGCTTTTTAAAAGGAAGTATCAGTACTTGATTTGAAATCGCTTGACTTGGGGAAATGTTTGCAATACTCAGTGAGTGCTTGTTACTTGTTTATGCTGAGACTAATGTCTTTGCAAACAAAAATTAGCACAGGGTAGAATGTGAGTTTTGCTTTAAAAGTATACTATGCAGGATTTTCCTAAAAACAATGCATGAATTCACACAAAAGTAATCCCTCTCAATCATTAGTTATGATGCACTAGAAATCTTTTGTCTGTTTGTTTGGGATGCTTCTGGGCATCAACATTTGGGCAGTGGGTGTGTAGCCCCCAGACGGTGTAGTTACGAGTCTATGTTTCCCTCCTCTGCTCAGCTCTGCTCTCTGTCTTTGTGTCATGGATAAATGAAGAGCTGCAGGTCTGTGTGTCTCTGCCTGACTGAGAGTAGAGCTGAGTTACACACACGCAGAGCAGAGAAGACCCATAGAACAGGATGAAGCTCTGCATTCAGGCAAAATCCAGCAACACAGCACCTTCCTTTCTCATCTCTCTCTCTCTCGCTCTCTCTCTCTCTCTCTCTCTCTCTCTCTCTCTCTCTCTCTCTCTCTCTCTCTCTCTCTCTCTCTCTCACACACTCTCACTCTCACTCGCTCGTTGAGCCAGGAAGGGAGAGACAATTTTACAAACACCAACCGACAAATCCTGCATAGTATACCTTTCAATGGTCGATACTTAATATACTTCAGCACCTTGACTTATCGTGAAGCTACAACACTTGTCTTATACCTTATGTCTTTTTCAACAAACACAAAGCTTTTCCAAGTATTTTGATCAAATACAATTTTTTTCCTCCTCAAACTAGTTTTTTTTAAGCAGATAAACATTCATTTGTGTTTCAGAAATTAACACAAAAATAGGAAAATAATGTTCCTTTGTAGCTATGGTTATACATTAAACTACAAGGCACACCTAATAAGTGTATATTTTAAGTGCACTTAGTCAGTTCATAATAATGAGATATTGTTACTCAAAAACACACACAAGACAGATCCTAAGTGACTGTTTGGATGAAGGTATGATCACACTGTGGCAAAAATAGATCAGTATCAGATCAGTTTCACTTTTTGTTAAAACATAACATCAAGATTATCACAGTTAAGAACAAAACATATTTTTATACAGACTTTTCTGAATGAATGAATTTATAATAAAGACGCAGGTGACTTTAAAACTTCCTGAAAAAAGGGATTGACATTTAACCCCCACTGTTGGGAGTATACACTTTAATATGAAATTATTTTGTGTTGGAATATACATTTTAATGTGACATCCACTCTGTGTGCTGGGGTTAACTGGGGTTACAGTTCTTTTGCCATTTTCATTCACTAATAATTAACCTGAAAGGAAAATGCTTTTCATTTGTGGTGTGTCTTTGTGTCTCCTGTGTTGCTTTGGCTATAACACTATTTGAATATCAACATAACCTTTAGCATATATGATATTTTGAATTTTATTTCATAGAATTACCTTATTATAAATTATATTATCGTGACTGCAATTCATGATTTCAATTCATTATGTGATATGTCCAAACACAAACTGCACTGGGAAAATAAGGTCAGTCCAGCCTCGATTTTTGATCTTTTCATTGTGGACATTTGATTAAAAGTATTCAACAAAAAATGTTGCTGGAGATACAAAGTTTTCAATGTATTTTATAATATTTATTTTTCTTTTTAAATCTGCAACAATGGATCTAATGTCACATAAATTATGAAACAGCAGCTTCACAGAACAATCCACAAATGCATTTACATATCAGCAGTGGCAAGCATTTGAGGCCAAACTTTAACAAGTGGGAATAAATATATTTGTGGCCAGACTTAATTTATTCTTCATTCAACATGAATAGGTACAGTCACTACTAATAGACACCTATGGTTTTGCAGACAGTAATTCTAATCCCATCCACATAATAAATCTGATTTTACAAATTATTTTTTGTTTCTCTGGATGAAATGAAAGTGAATACTGAAATAATATGTGGTGTAGTGTTTATTAACAATGAAAAGCTGTAGAGTTATTCATTGTACAGGTGTAGAAATCAGTGGTCTAAATTGAACATTCATTGACAGATTGTTAACACATGATGCTGTGTCACAAAATTCAACTATTAAATCTAATGCTCACTGACATTGTTTTAATCAGTATTCACACGAACAGCTGACATTAAACTTATGTTTGCATTTCACAACAGACATGTTGAAACCAGAATTTACAGCTGGAGGATATTGGTCAAATTTACATTTTTCCTGGACCATTGTTTTAATCTCACTTTTTGACAAACTCTCTGAGCATGAGGGGTTGGTTACTTAACTTTTTTTTGCAGCCCCTTTTTTGTTTTGAATGTGAGTGTATTGAACACACAATATCTTCAACATACACCTCATATAACCAGTACTTGTATTACGAAATGTTAAAATAATTCTGTGTGATAACTGTGGACTGTTGACACTTTTCACCTGTGTTTTCCACTTCACCAATGATCACAGCATCTCTATAAATATATGTGAACCCCTAATATTTAAAAATGATATTAATCTGTTGTCATCACTGTAAGGTTTTGTGCATCTTTTTATGGTCATAGGACTCCAGCCAGATTGGTCTGCTGAAGGAGCTGCTTGACCTACAGAAAGACATGGTTGTTATGTTGCTCTCACTGTTAGAGGGTAAAAGAGTTTTTTCCTCTTAGTTTTCAACCATTTTTATCTCTTGTCCTTTTTAAACTTCTGTTTAAGTGTGACTTTGTATTATTCAGGAAATGTGGTGAATGGTACAATTGCCCGCCAGATGGTGGACATGTTGGTGGAGTCCTCCAGCAATGTAGAGATGATCCTCAAGTTCTTTGACATGTTTCTCAAATTGAAAGACATTGTGGCTTCAGATGCTTTCCGTGATTACGTCACAGACCCTCGAGGTCTCATCTCCAAGAAGGACTTCCAGAAGGCCATGGACAGTCAGAAACAGTACTCCCCTTCCGAGATCCAGTTTCTCTTGTCTTGCTCCGAAGCAGATGAAAATGACATGATCAATTATGAGGAGTTTGCCAATCGCTTCCAAGAACCAGCCAAGGACATCGGCTTCAACATTGCAGTACTGCTCACCAACTTGTCTGAACATGTCCCCCATGACACAAGGCTCCAAAACTTCCTAGGACAAGCAGAAAGTGTGCTGAACTACTTCCGTCCCTTCCTGGGCCGAATCGAAATTATGGGTGCCAGCAGAAAGATTGAGCGTATCTACTTTGAAATCAGTGAAGTCAACCGCAGACAGTGGGAGATGCCCCAGGTCAGAGAGTCCAAACGTCAGTTTATCTTTGATGTTGTCAATGAGGGCGGTGAATCAGAGAAGATGGAGATGTTTGTCAACTTCTGCGAGGACACCATCTTTGAGATGAATATAGCTTCACAAATATCAGAGCAGGAAGAAGAGGAAAAGGGGGAAGAAGATGATGAAGTAGATGAAGGTGGAGGTGAGGGAAGTCCAGTAGGGGCAGCAAGTGGAGGAGGTGATGAGGACACTAATGGAGAGGAAGTGCAACCTGAATCAAGTTCTGCTTTTGCAGACTTCATAAACAGCGTGTTAAGCTTCTTCAGCATCTTCACCTTCCGTAATCTTCGCAGACAATATCGCAGGGTGAGAAAGATGACCTTAAAGGAGATTGTGGTGGCTTTGTCCACTTTTTTCTGGACCATCCTTATGAGTATACTACACTTCATTTACAATGTGTGCAAAGGCTTCTTTATGATAATCTGGCAAACGCTGTTTGGAGGTGGCTTAGTGGAGGGAGCTAAAAATATCACTGTGACTGAAATTCTGGCAAGCATGCCAGATCCCACCCAGGATGACGTACATGGTGATGGGCCAGGGGAGCCGAGGACAGGGGAGGAACAAGACACTGGAGGAGTGATGGACACTGGAGAGACTGGAAGTGGAGAGGAGGAGGAGGAGGATACCCAGGAGAAAGAGGGTGGGAGGGTACCAGGTGTTGATGCTCCAGGTGGACTTGGAGATATGGGGGTTGAGGCAACTGTTGAACCTCCAACTCCTGAAGGAACACCCATAACAAAGAGAAAAATGGTGAGTTTTATGCACTTCTTGTGAATAATTTATGTTTATAAATATTAACTCATTTATAGGGTGGCGAGCAATTCACTTTTCAATTTACACTTTTCTCCCAAAAAAATTAGACAGTATATCTACTGGCTGTTTAAATTTTTTTTGGCTGTTGACTTGTTTTCGTTCCATTACAGCCACCAGAAGAGCCTGATGCAAGCCAGAAACCTCCTGAACCTGTCCCTGTAGAAGAACCTGTTCCAGAGCCTGAAAAGGCCGAGTACGAGTCTCCAGTTGTTTTCTTGTGTCTACATTCATTTTCAGATTATTAAGAAGAGAATATTTCACTTAGACAGTTTGTGATAGTTTGATGTTTGTGTTCTGACGTTGCAGCTTTGGCACAAATTATTTCCATGCAGCAATTTCTTGTGCAAAATTCCAAAATACTTCACGATCAGCATTACTACCAGTATATTGTGTACAATTTTAGTAATACTATACAGGATAGATGTTTTAATGTTGATGGATCACAGAAATGAAAAAGCAACCCTGTTGTGTTTGGTTTTCAGTGTAGAAACTGGAGAAAAAGCAGAGAAAGAACCTGAGACCAAAGAACCAGAAAAGCCAGAAGCACCAAAGAAAAAAGCAACGAAAAAAGAAAAGAAGCCAAGAGGGGCAGAAGGTTTCCAAATATGGACTGAGCTGGAAACCCAAAGAATGAAATTCATGGTGACAGTCAATAGTGTTTATTTCACAAGTGGTTTTTCTGACATTATTTGAATTTCACTCTTTATTTACAAACTCACTGAAAAATATTCATCTCTTTTGTAGAACTACCTCTCCAGAAACTTCTACAACCTGCGGTTTTTGGCTCTGTTCCTCGCATTTGCCCTCAACTTCATTCTGCTGTTTTACAAGGTGAAGAGATCATTGTAGATTACATCAACAATATTATAAAATAATTAAAATAAAACACATTGAAGTGTATTTTAAAAAGTAGGAGGAATACATCTCATAAACTACTCATTACAGTCTGAAGTTCTGCTGTACCAACCTGTGTTATCTCTAAATTGGTCTGTTCTGTGTAGGTGTCTGACACCCCTCCTGAGGGTGACGAGATGGAAGGATCTGGGCTGTCAGAAGGAAGCGGGATGTTCGAAGGCTCTGGGTTGTTTGAAGGCTCAGGGGAAGAGGCTGAAGGATCTGGAATGAGTGAAGGAGATGAAGATGAGGAAGACATGCCAATTTATTTCTATTTAGAGGAGAGTACTGGCTACATGCAGCCCACACTGTCCTTCCTTGCCTTACTGCACACAGTCATCTCATTCATCTGTATTATTGGATACAATTGCCTCAAGGTAAGATGCAGGGCAAAACAGTACTGCATGTAATAATAGATCCTTTTGCCTCAAACATACAGACGTAATCATTCTTGAAGTGCTACATGAGAAATTATGTCCAAAAACTTGAATACTTAATAAACACTGTTTGCAATTTGTCAGATTCCTCTGGTAATCTTTAAAAGGGAGAAAGAACTTGCAAGAAAGTTGGAATTTGATGGTCTCTACATCACTGAACAGCCTGAAGATGACGATATTAAGGGCCAGTGGGACAGACTGGTCCTGAATACACCGTATGTGGACAAATATAATCATTTTTCTCCTGTCAGATGCTTCTGAGTAGAGTCAAGATTAAGGAAAACTGTTATATACCAAAAGGTTTTCTTTTTTAATATCATTACTAAATAATTTCCCCTTTTTCACAGTTCTTTCCCAAACAACTATTGGGATAAATTTGTCAAACGAAAGGTTAGTTTGATTTGCATTTTAGTGGGTTTGAAATGGCTTTTGTAGAGAACATTTATGTGAAATAAAACGTTTGTGTCCAGGTTCTGGATAAATATGGAGACATTTATGGCAGAGAAAGAATTGCTGAACTCCTGGGAGTCGATTTAGCCTCCCTGGATGTGAGTCAACAGCATGAGAAGAAACAGGAAGAACCAGACAACTCTGTGTTTGCATGGTATAGTGCCAGTTTAACCAACAAACACATGCATAAGACATTTTGATCTAAATACTAATAACATTATAAATGTAATGCTGTAATCTAATGCTGTGTCTTTTCAGGGCGACTTCCATTGACATCAAGTACCAGATCTGGAAATTTGGTGTTGTGTTCACAGATGGTGTAAGCAAAAACAGAATTTTAAAGAAAATCCAAAAGAAAAAGTTGAATATTACATACATGTACTATGAAAGACACAATACTATAGTATACTAGACTATACTGCGTCAACAAGAGCACATAATAGAGTAATGAATTGCTCAGGATTGCTTGCAAAAGTTATGATACTTATGACTGAGCACTTTTTTACCCGACACTGTTTGACATTATTGATCGCTGTTCATGTATGTCTTCTTTTAGGTTTTGTATCCCACTGATCTGTTTTTCCCTTTTTTATCTCTTTCAGACCTTCCTTTATCTGTGTTGGTACCTGATCATGTCTTTCTTCGGACATTATAACAACTTCTTCTTCGCCTGTCACTTGCTGGATATCGCCATGGGTGTCAAGACACTGCGCACTATTCTGTCTTCAGTCACACACAATGGGAAACAGGCAAGTGTAGAAAAAGACCTCAACAGAATTTATATTCATTTATTTTTATTTTGTATGACTAGATTAACTCTGTTCCCTTCTTTATGACAGCTTATGATGACAGTGGGCTTGTTGGCAGTAGTGGTGTACCTGTACACTGTAGTTGCCTTCAATTTCTTCCGCAAGTTTTACAACAAGAGTGAGGATGAAGATGAACCTGATATGAAATGTGATGACATGATGACTGTAAGTTATTGTTATTGTTGATCTAAAAAAAAAAAGAAAAGTGCACTTGTCACATCCGTATCTGCTCCCCTTCCCATATTATGTGTGTTCACTTGACTTTGCAGTGTTACCTGTTCCACATGTACGTGGGTGTGCGTGCTGGTGGAGGCATTGGAGACGAGATCGAGGATCCTGCTGGAGATGAATACGAGTTATATCGAGTGGTCTTTGATATAACTTTCTTCTTCTTTGTCATTGTCATCTTGCTGGCCATTATTCAGGGTAAAGACAATGCTGGTCTGCAAGACACTTTTCAATTTTCATTTTTATTGGAAAATATATATGAGTGAAGTAACAACGTGAGAAGTTTTTGGAGACCCACGGGGAGCCCAAGGGATTTCCAGGTATGCTTTACACGCACTAGATTTTATAACTGCCTTTGACGATAATGTTTCTGCACATATACTGCAGGTCTGATCATTGATGCCTTTGGAGAACTCAGAGACCAACAGGAGCAGGTCAAGGAAGACATGGAGGTATAATATAAACTGAGTCTATTGTCACACTTTTTTTAACCTACTGAATATGCAATGTGATCTTAATTCTCATCACTGTTTTTTGTGCAGACAAAATGCTTCATATGTGGCATTGGAAGTGACTACTTTGATACTACACCACACGGCTTTGAGACACACACTTTCGACGAGCACAACCTGGCCAATTACATGTGAGTGTCCCTCCTCTGTGTTACAGTGTGTGCATGTATGTGTGCACATTAGAAAACATTAACACGCAAGTCTTCTTCTTCAGGTTCTTCTTAATGTACCTTATCAACAAAGACGAGACAGAGCACACTGGACAGGTCAGTCTTATTCTTTTTATTAAGGTTTCCATTGACTGAAGGCACAGGACAGGGTCTGCTCCTTTCAGTTTCTTGTCTCATGCTGCATCCTCTGAAATGTTGTGCTTACATCTTCTGTTTTAGGAGTCATACGTCTGGAAGATGTACCAGGAGCGTTGCTGGGACTTCTTCCCTGCTGGAGACTGTTTCAGAAAGCAATATGAGGATCAGCTTTCTTAGCCAACAAGTATTTCACGGAGGGGAAATGACAACTATTGAACTTTTTGTATTGCTACAAAACTAGAAAAAAAACACACAAAAAAACATGGAAATGGATTTTGTCATGAAAAATGCAAAATAAAGATTAAGAGCGTGAACATTGGAAATACTACAAATTCTGGAACTTCCAAGTAATTTTCAGAAATGTGGCAAGAAATGTTTATTGTCATGTGGAAATGTTTATCTTATTATAGGAAAATGCCGGTGCCAGTGAAGAAAGATCATTTTTATATGAAAAGGGAATTCACAAGTTATTTAAGTGAAGTCATTTATCTAATCACATATCAAAGTGCATAGAAGTATTGCCTTTTCAAAAATATATGTCAATAAGAAACATTATGGGTTTCCATGAATTACTTCCATAAATGTGTTTTTTGAGATAATAAACCTCTTTTTATGTGAGAATTTGATAAGTGCCTGAGGAGCAATACAAGTTGCATCAACTAGCACATACAGTACAGTAACAGAAGCTGTAGCTGCTAGGAAGTGACGTGTTAGCTTGCAGTTTGACTCAAATTCATCATATATTTTCTTTGTGATTATGTCACTTTTGCTCTATTATATTTATTTGTCTAAATAGATTTTTCTTTCTCTGCTAGTGGAGCTTAAATGTTTGACATTAAATTATTCTATTTCATGTTTTTCAAGACAACGTTAAGTCTTTGATGGAAAATAAATTCTTCATTGTAATGTAACGTCAATTTGATCTTGTGCTAATTAGCGTCATACTGAATGTATAATGTATGGATGTGATCAGGAGTGACAGCCACAGTATGGGTCCTAATCTGCAACATTTACATTATTCATTAAATTATTGTTCAATAAATATATTTTGTTGAATTATATAAGTGGTGATTAACAGGTCTTTCCATTTAGATTGTCAGCTGACACCTTTGCAAAGTCACTGAAGGTTATCTAATTACATTCAAAAATCTTTGTATTTTCCCTTCGAGTTAGGTAAGTTATAATAATTGTTTTCATTCAATTCAATAGTTCACAATGTTGGGTAGACATACCATTTAATAACTAAGATAAATGTCAAAGATAAATAAGAACTATACATTTAAGTTTAATTCAAGTTTTTTGGGGCCATAGTGGTTTTCCTGCTAGTGTTGACTTAGTTGGTGATGGATTGATAACTTTACCATTTTTTTAGTGAAACTGATTTAATCTTTTTATTCTGTAAATGTAAAACCGAGTTGATATTAAAATAGTTGAATCATGCTGTTTTTCTTTTTTATAGTAATTATAATCATAAACTTGACCTATTATAGCTTTTATACACAAAACACAGCTCAAAAATGATAAACAAATAAAAAAAGAGCAAATAATAATAAACTTTCAAGTCACCCAAGGTCACCTTACAGAGAATTAAAACAACAAACAAATCACTTAAAACAAAGTTAAAATATTAAAATGCATCAGGAGTCTTCAAAGCCCACATACACAGACAAAATCTATGAGAAATGATCTAACATTGAGCATTAGGTGTCTCCTTTTATACCCTAAAACTAGGAGTGGAAAATACCCAACTCCTTCTTATTCTTCCAATGGATTTTGCTGACACAGGTATTTTTCCTGAGTATTACCCGCCTCCTTCTTTCTCTGGAATCAAGACTGTTCCTGACACCAATATATCCTTATCTCTTTTTTCTTCAGAATACACCATTATCTTCAGTAACTCTAGCCTTCTTGGTATATCCCATTATGTTCAGTTTCTCTTCTTACTGCATTTTTTAAAAAGAATAATAAAAGTGTTGTTTGGTTACATGATTACATTCTTGTGTTTGGTTACATTTCACATCCATAGGGTATACAATACAGTAAATTCAATTTATAAGTACACATTCGCTCAGCTGGTGTGGAATAACATACCACTTGTCATGATCCCTTCACATTTGATTATCATTTAGCAAATACAACAATCATTATCAGTAACTACTTATCTTAATTTTACTCCACAAATACTAAAAAGGTAAAGATAAAAGAATATACATTTCAAAAACGTCTAGTTAAACTGTAATAATAAATATATTATGTACCAACAGCAACAATGATTTTCATTACCAGAACTACTTTCACCATTATCATCTTAATAGCTGTAATCCTGTGAAATGAAGTGCATCAGGAAAAAGCGGTGAAGTAACAGATTCTGGCTAAAATAAAAAGGCCTGAACTGATGTTTCTGTCCTCAGACTCAGAGTCACAGACATTTATAGTTTTACTGCAGAACAACAGACGGCTGCAAACACTGCAGCGGTTTGTGTGTGTGTGACATCTTATCACAGCCCATTTTCATACCAAGCTGTTGACCTGTGGCCCTACGGAACATCCCGGCTGAATGGGGATTAGGGCTGAGAATTAAAAGCCTCGTGCTTTTCATTCGTCCTGTCCTCAAACATTTCTCTCAGAGCCTCTCAGGATACGCCGACTGTTACCATGAATATCTCTGGAATCCATCAGGGGATGCTCAGGGTGTATGGTGAGTTGATGCTCTTCTTCAATGCAGCGACATTTGTGAGTAAAAATGTTCGCCTCTCTTCTCAGCAGTGATGTGTTGATGTGATGATTTGATGGTCATTTATGAATTTGATATCTGTTCACTATCAAACTTGATGCTGATCTTGTTCATATTATATATTTTTAGATAAACATTTCCTGTCAGTATAAGAACAATGTAGAATTTTATTTTTATTTGCAATTTATTATGTATTTATGAATTTATGTAGATTTTTTTCTGAATTATGGTAAAGTGTGATGATGCTGAATAATTGTGGTAAATTTATTTTAAGTCTCAGTGTTTAGCCAAACGCATTAGAGCTTCCTTCCTAAAATGAGTTTGAAAACAATTAAATGATTTTGTCCTTTATATCATACATTTTAAAGCAACTATCAGGACTTTTAAATATTAGATATGTTTTTTTTTCAACATGAATGTAGTGATTTCCACTCAACGGCCACAACTGATAGAACATAATCTCAAACTGTTGCTGAAAAGATTAGTAGACCTGACTAGACATCAGTGACTGTAGTGGGATTCTCACCAGCTCTTGGTGTTTTAATTCAGTTGCTGTATGTGCTTTAATATAATGTGTACATGTGTTTTTTTACTCTATGTGCTGTACATTTAGGATGAGTAAATCCAGATGTGTGAGGTATGATTATGCTCGATCATGCGCACACTGGTCAACATCATCTGTTTAGCACCACTTCCGCTGCCTCTTGATCCTCCGACCATCTGACTGCCTCTAATCTGTGGGGATGATAGAAATGTTCATGCTTTAATCCAGCTTTATACTGCACCCACTGCTACCATGATCACTGTTACAATGCTTAATACTGTCAATAAGCATTGGATGTTTACTGCAGTGTCATATCTCCGACAATCCCTCCTTTCTCCTCTTATTTTTGTTCTCATTCTTATTTTCTCTTCTTTTCCCTTCATTTCCAATCCACCTTCTTGTATCCAGGTGGATTTATTTTCAAACAGTGGAAGAGGAGGTTTCTGCTCCTGACAGCTGAAGGCAGCCTCCTTGTGTGCCATGATGCAGCATCTCCCCCTGACAAACTGGTACTGTTGCAGAGCCATTGTGAAACCATTGTGGAAGGCAAGGACATCCTAGATCTGCCAAAGTTACCCTCTGGTGGATTTAGGGATTGCTGCTTTGCGTTGATCCTGACCCAGAATAAATTCCTGCTGCTGTTGGCTGACACCGCTGCAGACTGCAGGTCTGGTGGTCACTGTGCTTTCTCTAAAGATAACTTTGCCTTGTTCCATGAGAATGATATACTGTCCACAACTGTAGTTGTCCACATCAACTATCAACTATAGTTTTTAGGGGCACACAACCATAACCATAATCATAAAACCCTCAGTTGTTTTTTTTACACTTCAGTTTTGATATAGAAAAAGAAACATAGGTATAACATGTGCATTAACATACTTTAAAGGAAGGCCTGTGGATTTGTTTTAACTTCAGACAGAGCTGGGCTTGCTGTTTCCCCCTGCTTGTTTTTCTAAGCAAAGCGAACCTGGCTGTAGCTTTAACTAACAAATACGATTTTCTGACTCTGCATGAAAGCTAAAATTGGAAAACAAAAAAAATCCCAAAATGTTGAGCTATTTTTACTTGTACTTGTGTGTGTTAGTCTACTCAGCATCTCCTCCTGTGCTTACTTCTCAAATCTATTTACGGCATATGACATGTCCTGTGTTCTGTGTAAGACATGGTTGACATCTAGAGAAAAGACAGTATGCACCCAAATGTATGGCTTTATGGATTTAAACGAAGGTAATAACAGTATTTTCTTACTTTTCAGTCAGTGGCTGAATGTGCTGAAAAAAGTAAAAAAGGTGAGTATATAATAAATATTTATTAGGGTAATTGTGTTGTAAAAGACTGTAAATGCCAACCTCATGGTCGCATTAGAGGAAAGTCAAGGATTCACCAGTCAAAGTCATTAAGATTCATCCTCTGGAGACCATGAATATCTGTATTAAATGTCATGGCAGTTCATCCAGTGGTTGAGATATTTCAGTGTGAAGTCAAAGTGGTTGACCAACTAACAGGCTGATATGTCTAAAAACTGTAGTGATTAATTGTGTTATGAGATAACTATCATGTCCTAATATCTATATATATATATTCATTATTTATAGATCTGTTAATAATTTCATCAACCTATATCTGAATTATAATTAACATTGTTCCTCAACAATATGTTTATTTTTCCTGCAGAGTGTGCCATCACCTCTCAGTCCTTGTAAGCGACATCATGTGCCACCACAAAGTATTACTCTCAACGATTTGGTGCCCGAACAGGAAAAAGATCCACCGTCTCCACCAGCCAGCAATGTGGAGGCGCCGTCACCGGGGCCTATGACTTGTGGTTCACCAAGGGAGAAAAGTGAGTTTGTGGTGTGTGCTTGTTGATTATCTGGTCAAACCATTGTGTTTTAATCAATTTTCATCCATTTTTTGTTTGTTATTTAACACTTCTGTGTTCTTTTCAAACAGCAGGTAGGAATTCTCCACGTACAAAGTATTACCAAGGAGGTGCACATTCAGTAGGGTGTCTGCGTCATGGCACTATCAATAATGCCCAAGCAATGAGGGCAGTTTATATGCTGATGGGAGGGGCGGCTGCTTCCTCTGCTATGGGTTACCTGGGCACATGCTCAACCACTAATCTGGAGGTCAAAGCTCCTGACCTGCCACTCAACACGGATTTCTCTGGCATGGGACCAGCAGGAGCAGGAGTGTACCACACCGGCGGCTCTGCCATCGACCCCACTCACTTTAACAGCTTTGACTTTGAGGTGGCAGACTCCGACTTTGATGCTTTTGACTGTGGGGGATTTACTTTCTAGTAATGTGCTGCATGGTGGCATTGATCATGCTGAAAACGTGTTATTGGATATTTCATCATCAACCCATCCATCCATTATCTGTGCCCACTTATCCTTAAATAGGGTCATGGGGTGAGGAGGAGGCTGGATTGTTCAAATATCAAAACCGAATATCAAAGCTTTCAATTCAAGATGAAGAAAAAAGCTGCTTCCTGAAATGCAGTCAATACTTTAAAAACACAGATCATAAAAAACGTTTAATGTTACTTTGAATTATTGGTAAATAACTGACCTATTAATCGAATCCCTGAACGTTTCGATTCTTTAAAATATTGTGTTGTACTGTATTAACTACTGTATTATTCTACTTGAGAACTTGTATTTTTTTGAAAATGTTAACTTTTTGCTACATTTGACACTACAGTATATTTCACCATGTCATTTTGAAGTCTTTAGCAGACACTGTGGTAATTCTTGCAACATGTATTGTGTGCATATTGAACACCCCTTGTATGCGTCATATTTGGTATGAGATTATAAGCACTATCAGTGATCGTGAATGTGATAGTTTGTTGAATACATAATCTGCTATAGTATGAGACATGTTTGTTTTAAAGCCACAAATGCATTCATATCCCTGTTAGTCATAGTCAATCAGTTAGAGTTAACCTACTTCTAAATGGGTGGGTGTGGGTAAATAAACCTGCTATAGGGCTCTTCCCTCAGCATTATGGTGCATAGATCTTATTCAAATACTCAGTTATGTTTTATGTTCTAGGTTAAAAGCACATATTGAGCACATTTCACTTGTGTTAATAAAACTGATACATGGAAATGAATCACTTTATTTTCTTACATCATGTTTTGTTGTTCACTAAAAACACAAGTGATGGATTTTTGCAGGCCTGCATAGTGAGTTAAGGTTGTGAATGTGGCCGTAATGACTCGTTAAACCGTTGTATATCACAAAGTTAATCATTTGTAGAAGGTAACAGCTGCAACACCAACACTGCAAGGTAAGCTGAATGATTTACAAATTCAATTTAATTAGGTTCATATTTGTACTTTGTGCCTGCTTTAACCTGGGTCTATAGGCACTAGCTGTTGTTTTGTTTTGCAGCATGTTGGGACACAACATATGATACGCATGTTCAGTCTTGATATCCACCTGAATACTTTATCACTGCACAGGTGTGTTCACATTATTGGCATGCAAATCTGCCCTGTCAGTAAAAAAATTAAGTCAGATTTACTGTACTGAAACACAAACACAATGAGCAGACACTCTGAACACACCCTGTGCATGTGCGGTTTGGCATGGTGAACTTATCAGCACTATCAGTGACTATGCAATGAATAGTAACTGAATATTTAGTTGGGAATGACCTCACTTACCCTCTGCTCATGATTACTGCAGTACTCCATGTTAGTGGCTGTAAGGGAGAAGCAGGCTTGTAATGTGAGACATGGGCATTATCTTGAGCTCCAGTCTGCTTAAAAGACCAATAATCGTTTACCGAGATCACACAATTTTAGCTGTTTGCTTGTGCTAGGCTCATGAACTCATACAGAAAACATAAATAAGTCCGTCCAACAGCATCATATCCTACCACTAAAATATTGGAAATCCAAAAATGCATGTCAAAATTATTTTTTTGTTCATTTTTTAAATTGATTTGTCCTGTTGGATCTTTAATTATCACTGTGTTCATCATATTTATGTATGTTAAAATATGATTTTGTTTTATCCTAAATAAAACATTTTTTAAAAGAACTTGTCTGGTTCACTGCAAAGAGCTAAGATAACACATAAGACATAACAATATACTGAAGATTGCTGGAGGTTTATTTTTAGTCAAACAAAACAGTCATATCAGTTGGCGGGACGCTCCACCGCATTAACAGAATGGTCATGTGACATGTCTAGCTACTGATTCAGAGAGATTTCAGTATTAAAATAGAAACTTTTAAAAGAGTTTAAAAGAATAAGATATAATACACATTGTCCAGAGGTGAGAAAAGTATTTAAACTTATAGCAATACTTAATTTCAAGTCAAAGTTTTGTAAGCCAATCTTTTTAGCTACATTTTCCTATTAGAGAACTTTGTAAGAATGTTTTGTCAAAAGAAGCAGCATGAAAACAATCTAAAAATACATGTTCAATAGTTTCTTTCTCACGATCACAAAAAGTGTATCTGTTGTTTTCAGTTGGGAAAAAATAATAGATTTGAGCTTTAACAGGGTAGTACAGTACCTGTGTACAATGTTGAACAGTAACTCCTTGATTTGGGCCTATATATTCATGAGGCAACATAAAAATAGTGTTCAGTTGTTTTCTATTTAAATATAATCACCAGTATTTACATATGGGAGTAGTAAAATGCATAAGAGGATTTCTATTAAAAGTATATAGAGATAATAATAATATAGAGAACTATTGATAGTGAGGGGACATCCGTTTAGATATTGTACAGTCCCCAAATCCCAAAGTTGAATAAAGACAAATATCAAAAATAAAGGTAAAAAATAATGACTGACAGTATCAAAAGTTGTCTGCAAGTCTAGAACAAGGAATTACAGGGTCACCGGAGATTATAATTAACCAAGTCTGAGACTAACCTAATATTAGAAATATGTATTCTAGGCATGGATCTGCTTTGAGATTCATAAATAATGTCATTCATCCAACTTTTCTGTGTAGCCAGAACAGAAAGAAAGACATTCACAATCATTATTCAGTAATGTAATACCACACCAATTATCAATGTTTAAAAGGTTGTGATTTGGTTTTGGAATTGGGGTTATGTACATTTTGAAGAACTGAATATACTGGAACTGAGTATCATTTTTATGTAGGTCTGCATAAAGAATTGGACACATTGGACCCCAGAACCAGAGCTATCCTCCTATACCAGGGGTTCAATGCAGTTGGGGCCCCCCCTCCTCCCGGGACCCTAGGCTAGGCTATCATTGTTAGGCCCACACTATTATTATTATTTGTATTATTATTATCATCAGTAGTGGTAGGTAGGCCTATTATCAATACTAGGCTATTGTTACAATTTGCAGTAGCACCAGACTTCTAATGTGAGCTTGCAGGCATTATTATTATTATTATTATTATAATCATTATTATTATTATTATTATGAGTAGTGGTAGGCCTATTATCATTACTAGGCTATTGATATAATTATATGAAGTTACATGCGTAATTGTTATTATTATTATATTATTATTATCAGTAGGCCTATTATCATTACTAGGCTATTGCTATAATTGGGAATTGGCACCAGACCTCTGATATTAATGTATGTTTTGTTATTGTTATTATTAGTAGTAGTATTATTTCGAGCCTGCTTTGCTTGCAAAGATCCAGTATTCTTGGCGCAATGTTTGATAAACATAGCCTCAAATCATCCTCGATTTGTGCACGATTGCGGTATTTCGTTTTGAGTGCTTGAGTCTTGACGCGGAGTGGTGGGTCTCCCCTCTGCTCTGACTGCAGCTGGGACTGCTGCGCGAGGCTACTGTGAACCTGGCCGCCTGTGAGGGCTTTGGGACGGGGGAGGGGCTCATGGTAGCACCCGCTGCTCATTGAGGACAGTAACTGCAGTGTGATACGTGCTTTCATGTCAGTCTCCAAAAACGTCAGAAAACTCTCCAATAACACCAGAAAAAGTCGCTAGATCTGCCGCTAGTCGCTTTTGAGAAAACAAAGTCGCTAAGAGTTGGCAACACTACGTGTGTGTGGACGCTTATACTGACGTTGCGTCACAGGTTCAAAATACTACCCCCTGTTTTAATTGGTAGATGTTTGTGTGTTAGTCCAACCGCTTGCATTTCGACATGGGGGAAAATCTGCTGCATCTCTCGCTCTGTCAGTGAGTCCGCGCCCCCCCGGGAGAGTGTCCGCGCCCCACCAGGGGGGCGGGCCCGCCGGTTGAGAGCCACTGTCCTATACCATTACAGTTCCTAATGACTTCATATCATGTTTTCTGTTTCTGTTTTAATTAATGCATTTCAAAAATACCTCTGTATTGGGCCCGTGAGAGGAAATAGGTTTTACTAGTAGTAGGATGAGGGTTAAGTTAGATAGTGATTTTTTATGTTTCTTTTTTCAATACAATAAAATTACTTGTCATTTTTCTCACCCTCTTCAATCCATTTCAATCTGGATTGTATAAAAGCACCCTTGACTTATTCTTGTAATATTATGACTTTTTTTCCCAAGTAACTTTATTCTCGTATTCTCATTTTTTTTAAAAACCAATACAACAACAAAAACAAAACCCCGTGTTCTGTCAGTGTGTCTGAACCACTTCCTTGTATACAGTCTATGGTCTGCAGTTATGGTCTGAACACTCGGTGGTAACAGACGACGGGGGAGGCAGCGGAAGATTTCTCTCTCGCCTCGTCCTGCACTCTCTTCTGCGGGTTGCCTCTCGGAGCGCAGTGAGGCAGTGAGACAGGAGCGAGTGGCAGCAGCGGTCTCAGCAGTGGTAGCAGGGCCCTCCCCTCTGTCTCTGCAGATAAATACTCGCAGCCTGCCTATTCCAGGCATGGATGACGGTTGCACTCAGACATGGCACTGCGACATTATACCCTCGACTTCAGCCTCTCCGCGGCAGGTAAGAGGAGCTGAGGAGCCGGTGAAGACAGGCAGCGCATCCAGGTTACTGCCACTACAGTTTGGGCAGCATGCTAGCTAGCCGGCTAGCTTGCTAATGTTAACCCGCGAGTCTGTCACTGCCCTTCAAAACAGTGTCATTATATCGATTTGTGTGAGCCCTGGTTTATAAATGTGTATGCATGTATATACTATGACAAGCTGACGCCCAAAACTGACAGTGATTGCAGCGTCAGGTAGATGTTTTCCACCTTAATGTCATTTGCATGATGTAGTGTTGTTAGACGTGACATAGTGATTGAACTTGTTGTCTATTCACTATTCACCTCTTTGGCTATTATGTTTAATCCAAGGCTGTCGCACAGGAAGTGGCGCATTTTCTGCCATTTTTGTAGTTTTAATGTGTCGAAATTACCAAAATATTGTAAGTGTTAGTTTTCACAGATGATAAGAAATAATTCACACACGTATTGGTATTGACCTGAACGAAATACAGTATTTACAAAGAGTTAATGTTGACAATATCGTAATATTAAGAAATATATGCATGTATCTGTATATGCATGTTTGTGTGTATATCTGTATACATGTGCATATAGAAAACAACCAGTGAGTTTTAATTCATGCTTCTTCTTTTTTTTAAACAACCCACTGTATTGGGCTCGTGAGGGACCTGCTTAATTTTCCAGTAATATAGAATAACAGTGTAACAGACAGGAGCATCTCTGCCTGCATAATAAGTTTTACTAAAGTATTTTATTATTTTGTTAATGATACTTCTTTAATTTTAACATTGTGTATTACAACTCTTACGTGGAAGAATCTGAATAAATCTTTTGCCATTGATGCAGAGAACATATATATATATATATATATATATATATATATAAAGAAATGCTAATAATTTCTTTTTTTCCGTCCTGTTTTTGCATTCTCTGTTTTTTCCCAGCTGACTCTGCTTCGACAGTTTCCGGTCTCCTGTCCATATTTCATGAGCAGGAAATGACAGAGACTGTCCATGACACAGAAGGACATGGATACCTTGCTACTTTTGTAGGCAAGAATGGCCGGTATGGACACCATTTTTTGCATGTCATTTTAAGTGACTTAAGCAGAGCTTGTTTAGCCTGTTGTGCAGATAAGAATTTCCAGAATTGTTGTTCTTGTTTTTTGGCTTTCAAACACCACAGAAAGTAGCTCAAGTGAAGGAAAAGAAAAAGTACAGATAAGACAGTGAGATGTTTAAGCTCAGACCTTAAGGTTTGCCAAAAATTGTTGGTAGGCTGCAGTGTTTTTTTTTTCATATTGTAGCAACAAACTACCATGCCCTGATCACACAGTTAAAGTAGCGGACATAGCTGTATCCATTACAAAGTTGGTGTTAATAATGACAAGCTAGCTAAAGCATACATTGTTATACAGCCACATTTCATGGTGACAGGATGTGAGTTATTGATTATATAGACTTTGGGAGGAGTATCAATTTAGGTAGGTAAAATGCCCTTCTCACTTTTCTCATCTTTTTATTTTTACCCCTTAACGTCTCAGGTTTGTTATCCTGCGTGTGCACTCCCACGGGTTGATCACCATTGATCTGCAGTGCTATGAAGAGGATAACATTGCACAACTAGACAATGTAGGTGATTTTGAATGCCAGAACATAAAGGAGGCACCACAGTACCATGTGTCATGTGATGTTAATGTTTTAGCTGTTTTTTCACTCATAACATTCAGCTTAATAACTATCTGTGCCAAAAAATACTGGCAGGAAGCAACAATACAACGTTTCCCCGTTAAATGGTCCTCAGCTTGTGTTTTTGTCACCTCAGTGGAGGACCAGTGTCCAACATTGTTGCCTACACATGTTATGTACTTGCCTCAGGTATCCAAACATGCAATTTCCCATATGCCATACATTTGGCTGTCCACTAGAAAAACACTTGTCTCCTAACTGCTGTGGAGCGTCAAGTAGATACAGACACAGGGCAGTGAAATGATTTGGCTGCATTGTTTGCCACCTGTGTGTTTTGGCATTAGAGCGCTGACCATGTAACGCTGTAAATGAAAATTGATGTGCACTTGAACTTTTGTGGTGTTTCACAGTGAATTGTTTCTCCACAGCTTTTAAATGCACTGGAGAAGAAGCTTACAGCTCTCTTAAATGGCAATATTACAAGGATCAAAAGGTAAGTATCTGGAGATGCACAGCTTCTTTATTATTATTTTTTTATTAATGTTGTATTGAAGTAAGGAGGTGAGATTCATCCTATAAACCCCACCAGGTTTTCTGATCTCACCTGCACAATCTGCTTCTTCTGGATGTTGTTAATTGTATTTGTTTGTTGTATAGTGCAAATGAGAAAAGAAAAAAAAAAGCTTTGCTAATGTTGTAGGAAGGTGATATTGTTGCAGTGATATCAATTTGTTGTTTTGTTTCAAGACTCCCAGCCCTCATACGAGGAGCAAAAGTGGACCGATACTGGCCAACAGCTGACGGCAGACTAATGGAGTATGACATAGACCAGGTGTTGTACGAGGAAGATTCCGCATACCAAAACATAAAAATATTGCGCTCACAGCAATTTGGAAATATGCTAGTCCTCAATGGAGATGTTAGTAAGTGTACACAACACAGCACACACAAGATACACCCAGACATGCCTCCATAATTTGTATATTAATCTTAGAGTAACTGTGATATAATATATAAGATTGTCTATCTATTTAAATTAACTGGTGATTATTGTGTAGCGTTTCTACATAAAACATTATATTACAGTTTGTATTACTATGTATAAGACTTCATTGTTTTACTTGCAGACCTGGCAGAGAGTGATTTGCCCTACACTGAAGCTATCATGGGCAGCGGGAAAGAGGATTATGCAGGGAAGGAGGTGCTGATATTAGGAGGTGGTGATGGAGGCATACTTGCTGAGGCGGTCAAACAAAAGCCAAAGATGATCACCATGGTGGAGATATCCTTTCATGGGTTCTGCTCTGCTGTATTCAGTGATTATGTTATTGTTAATTTAAATTTGTACCTGATTGATCATTCCTTAACAAAATATGTACATTGACCAGAAGGTGATAGACGGGTGCAAAACACACATGAGAAAGACCTGTGGCAATGTCCTCGACAACCTGAAGGGAGACTGTTACCAAGTGAGTATTAACAAAATTATACCTTAAGATTGAACAAATGTCAGAGAACATTTTGGACCACTGTGAAAAGATGCCTTTTCTACTCTTCAGAAGGAAGTGGTAGTTGTGTGTTTTCATGTGTGATTGTGTGTTTCACACTACATTTTCACACATGAATGAAAATACACATACACAGCAAAATTTAAGTTTTCAATTTGAGATTTTACTGACTTTTGAAACAAGAACAACATAAGTGCACATGTTGAATATTCTTGCACATATTTTCACAGCAAATGTAGTTAGCTATATTTCCTGAGTGAAAGCAGCTGGAAAGGAAAGTTGAATGGATTCATGTCTCACATCTTACAGATTCTTGTTGAAGACTGCGTCCCCGTGCTGAAGAAGTACGTCCAAGAGGGAAAGACATTTGATTACATAATTAATGACCTCACTGCAGTCCCAATATCCACAGAACCAGAAGAAGGTTTGTATAAATTACAAATGGGCAAAGAAGTATATTACAGAGATGTTTGATAATCAGAATATGTGTGAACCCTGTCTGACTTGCTGTTGCAGACTCGACATGGGAGTTCCTGCGTCTCATCTTAGATCTGTCAATAAAAATCCTGCACCCCTCTGGGAAATATTTCACACAGGTGAGTCTTGTCCCTCCTTTGTCTGCTGAATATATCTATTTGGTAGAATTAAGTTTTTAAATGTCACATAGGCATATACAGTACAGTATATGGCATAGGATATCTGCTAACACAGGGAGCTTTTTCACTATTTATTTTACTGTGGCCAATCAGTGGAGCACAGCACTTCTAGTTATAACCTCCCAGTAATGGTTGTAAAAAGTATTTGCTACAGTATATGTGTCTCGTGACATTTCTCTCTCCTTCTCTGTGTGGCTGGTCATCAGGGTAACAGCGTGAATCTGACAGAGGCACTGAGTCTGTATGAGGAACAGCTGGGCAAGCTCTCATGTCCGGTGGACTTCTCCAAAGAGGTGGTGTGTGTACCCTCCTACATGGAGCTGTATCCTTTAATTACCTTTGACCTTTTTGATCTGGTAGTGTTGTAATGCAGGTTAAAAAAACAAACCACAGTCACTAAAATAAGTTACCAAACTATTTACTATTTTGTAACAACCCTGAAAATATTTTACTGTCTTGTTATTATTTATTACAATTTGGATCTTACTGTTGTAGATTTGTTCATTTGGTCATCTTAAAGATAATGAATTAATGCATTAACCAAAATAAGACTAGAAAAATCTAGAAATAAGACCTCTGTTAAAAACATCTGGTTTGCAACTGGATGTGTGTATAGATGTATGTTCCAGTGCTTCTCCTATAAATGCCTGGCAGGCTGCCAGGCAGAAAAAAACCATTCCAAAAATAACAACAAATATCTATTCATTCAGAAATCAATAGTGTTTGAAGGCCTCTCTATGCAGCACTGTCCCAAAAGGTGAAGCTCCCTCTGTGTCATTGCCTGGGAAACTGTTGGCAGTGTGGCTCCTTTTCATGAAGAGGGCAGTGTCAGTAACTGCGAGCAGAGCAGAGGAAAGGGTTAGCAGTAAGTTGTAAACCCGGCAGTACATGTAGAGTGTAGAGTGTGTCAGCTGATAAATAAATAATGAGGTGCAGGTATTTTGAAATATTTCTGGGTGTCTTGAAATGCCCAGAGACCCACAGGCCCATAGATAGATGAAACAGTTGTCCTCTGAAAGAAACAACTACAGAAATGAGACCCAGGTTGTAATCAATTTGTATTAATTTGAGATCAATTGTTTATACATTCCATATTGTGCATGTTTGCATGCTGTCATACTTTGATGTCTACAGTCCTTAATTAGCTGAATCAGGTGGGTTTTCTACACCGTGTGGAAGAAGTGAAGACCTCCAGTTTTCTCTGCTTGAATCCCCAGCTGCTGGAATGTGAACAGTCCTTCCATTACTGCTGTAGCCTTAAAGGTGTGTTCAGACTGAGCATGACATGATCATTAGAGGCAACACAGAGAGCATTTTTATGTTGGCCTTAAAATTGCATCAGGTTATTTTTTCGTACAGAAATGTAATAAAGAGTGGGTCTGCTGCAAAAATAACACGTTCCTACAACGTAAAATCAGCCTGATTCTATGCCTGAGTAGTTCAAACATACACAGGCACACTCCACACACACATACACACGCACACGGCAGTCGATGTCTATTATAAGTGAGCTGGCTAGCTACAGCTAACATCTGTACTGTAATTAGGTGTTTGTGAATAATTAGCATATGGTGCAAAAACACTCCAGTTAATGTGAATAATTCAAGACAAGAAATATCTCTTAAGTTCAGTCTGAACACACCTAAAGGGGCATAATGATAGTTTATTATCCCTTCTGTCAACCCCATTCTACCCAAATCTTTCGTTCTCCCTGTTGTGTTTTATTATTATTTGCTGCAACTTATCGGGTTGTATTTTGTTTGTGTTACTTTGGAATGTCCATTTGCATGCACTCTGAAGAAACTGTTAGATGTTAAAACACTGATTTGATACACTGATAATGTGGTGTAACTCATCTTCCAACAGGCGACAGGCGTTTGTTCTCTTTTTCTTTCAGTTGTTTTTTTTTCTTTGCTCTTAAAATGCTGAGTTAGAACTCACATTGTGTGATACACCAATTTCTATGCTCTGCATTGAGTTGTTTTTAAGCTCTATTTTTGTTACTACCATGCACATGTGACCATGCCCAGTGAGACTGATATGTCCAAATGTCCAAATGTGTTTTAAAAGGGAAACAATTCCACCACTTTAATGCCACCTCTGTGCTTGTGCTGTTCTTATGTTTTATTAGCAACTTTGGTTTCTCCTGATATATTTTAAGTTTTTTAAGACTATATTAGGTGCATGTAAAGGACGGTGAATGTAGCTTGCTTGCATATACAGTACACAGCACGTTTACACGTGAGCAACCCTGTGGGACTCAGTTACATTTATTTATTCAATATAATTTCACCAAATGCTGTTGTGTCCCACTAGAGATCATTTTGTGACCATCTACAATTAAAGTGTTCTTGGGGGGAAATGTTTTGACTTTTTTTTTTTCACCAAAAGAAATGGAATTGGTGAATTAAAGACATCTTTGTAATGTCTATAAATACAATGAGCAGGAAAGATCTATATCTATATATCTATATATATATATATATATATATATATATATAGAGTGGCTGGAGTGGATGTTGGAGAACGGGACCAGGAAACTTGAACAGGTGCTCCGGAGGTTGAGTATTGGGTTGCTGGGTGTAGCAGTGGAGCGACTGGGCAGGTAAGGTGGATCTGAAGCAGAGGCAGAGGAGTTAAACAGAGGTCTTCCAAAACAACAGTAATACTAAGGCAAGTACAGTATATTTAGGTTCAGCCAAGTTGTGTACCACATGGGTGAATGGATGATCTGGCGATGAATGGGGTGAAAGTCTTAAATCTTGAAGCAGCTTGTTGAGTGGATGAGGTGATTGAAGCCAGGTGCAGAGACAAACAGGCAAAGGAGGAACCAGGGAGGTCACGCCCTACGCACACACTCATATCCTATTCACACCAAAGCAGTTCCAGTGCTTAATTTGGAACCAGTTTTCCTGTTCACACAGACTAAGAATTGGCTCCGGGTCAGAAAAACTGGTTCCAGAGTGGCTGGACTAGAAGAAGCAACCGGTTACGTTAGGGGGCAGGGTTATTGACACCAACCACAACAAACATGACAGCGTGGTGAATAGATGAGGAGTAAATTATCCCTTGAAGATTTGACCGATGGTGAAATTTATGCGTTGTGAGTTAGCTGTGCTCTGCCGGCTAACAACCATCTCAATCCTGTCGAGCAGCACAAATACGTTGTATCTGTCGTGTTTGGATGCGAGCCAGGAGCAACAGCTGTACAAAAGCTAGTCTGCCATTTGTTGTTGTTGCTTCAGATACTATACTTTATCTTGAGCCTGGAGGAATAGCTCAGGGCTTCTGCCCTTTTCTATTCATTGGAGGTGGAGCTTGGTGGACGGCGGGAGGGGCAGGACTCTGGCAGAGGGAGGGCGCATGTGGGCCAAGGCAGGGGGAGAGAGAGAGAAATAGAGAGAGATAGATGAAGAGACAGGGATGATTTTTTTTTCTTTTTCACTGTCAATTATGTCGGCCAATCAGGCCCCTATAATTGCAAGTTGAAAAATAAAACACAAACAAACCAGCTGAAGATGTATGCAATGGTCAGCATGCAGACTCAATTTTTATTTCATCCTTATGTTTTTTTTGTAAATAAAGTTTGTTGTGCTAAATCAGTAGCACAAAAAATGTGTTGACATCATTCAACAGTGCATAAATTACTCTATTTATTTACATTATATACAAGAAATTCAAAGTAACAGCCATAAAATAGTCTGTTGTTTAGATCAGGGCACTTGTTGGTTTCTGTGCTGCCTGTTGATCTCGTTGAGGATCACGTCTCTATTATGGTTTTCATCAGCAGTGATGGCTCTTTCGTCAAATGGGCTACCTGTAACACAGCATTCCTCTCATTATTTCTAATAGATAACATGTTTGGGAAAAGTTTATTTTTCTCCAAAAGCATTGTTACAAACAAAATCAATTAAAATCAGTACTTTTCAAAATGTTTTTGTTTGTACATGTGATTACAACTAAAAGTGTTCAGTTTAAGCCAGTAATAGTATAATAATTCTGTAGTACACTGACTGACTTGTGTACAATTTCAGGCCAGTGAGCTCTCATCATACATCAAAGCAAACATATCACACATCACATCACAAATTTAATTTTGCATTGGTAAAAAAAAAAAATTCCAAGAACTCAATATCTATTTCTAAATGAGTTGACAAGCCAATATTAAGTGTATGAAAAAACAAAACATCTGACAGTCAAGTGGCTTTGACTCCCACCTCAGACAAAACACTTTGATAAGGAGTTAGGCAGCACGCTATGGTAACCATGGCAGCTCGGGGTCCTATAGTGACTTGACAAAACAATCACAATGGTGAACTGTCTTTACTTACCAACACCATTTGACTGCTCTGAAGAGTCACTGACAAGGTAGGAAGTAGAGCTGGTTGAGTTGTTGGACTGGGAGGACTTTGACGAATGAAGCGATGTTAGTCTGGTCGCTGATAACTTCTTCGTTGTCTTTTGTGTTGCAGTGCGACTCCACTCTGTGAAAATACATTTTACAGAATAACAGTGAAATGAGACAACCTGAAATCTGTCTTAATCGTCCAGACTTTGATGTGTGATTCATTACAATCATCTTGCAGCTAATGCTCTCAAGCCTGTTCTCTATATTCAAATGCATCGGAATCCAGGTACAGAGTAACATTAGTGTGAAATGTGTAAATGTGTTGAAAGAATTGTGAAATGAAAAGTGAACCTGAGTTCTCTGCTAGTCTCATTCTGCCACAGCACAGATAGGTCCTCCACTGCTTCCGCACATTTTCCTTCACCGCACAGTGTAACAGGAATATGAAGAAACCTGCGGAACAGAAACAACATTTATACTTGTTAAAGCCAAATGTTATCATACAAGTAACAAACTCTTGAAGGCCTACAGTATGAAAATAATATATTTTTTCCTGTCAGTGATTACTCTGTATACACATTCATAATCATTTTACAGTTGTCTGAACTAGCAAATTTGGAGGAGACATTGTTGCTTTAGGGGATGTCAGGCATTTCCTTTTTTACTGAAAACAATTTGAGGACTGAAGGCAATACCTCTTTTATTACAAGTAATTACCACCTAACTTTAGAATGGTGCCTTACGAGTGCTTGATTGTGGCGCCTGTTGCATAAGGATAAGGATACATTTATTGATCCCATTCATCAGAACCTCAAAAAATAGTGACATGCAACTATAGTGCAGCATTGTACAGTCCGACTGCAGTTGGAATGAAGGACCTGCGGAAGCGCTCCTTCTTACACTTGGGGTGTATGAGTCTGTCACTGAAGGAGCTGCTTAAGGCCCTCAGTGTCAGATGCAGAGGGTGAGAAGTGTTGTCCATGATGGAGGACAGTTTGGCTAAAACCCTCCTCTCTCCCACCACCTCTATAGGGTCCAGGGGGCAGCCACAGACTGAGCTGGCTCTTTTAATCAGTCTTTCTTGAGTCTGTTCTTGTCCCACTCAGAACATCCCCCTACCCAACACACCACTGCATATGAGACCACTGATGCCACCACAGAGTCAAAGAAGGATCTCAGCAGTGGCCCTGGATGTTCACCGGTGCAATGTTTGAGGGTTTTCGGTGGAAGTCAACCACCATCTCCCTGGTCTTGCTGGTGTTGACTTGTAGGTGGTTCTGCTCACACCAGTCGACAAAGTCCATGATGACCTTCCTGTACTCACAGTCGTTCCCCTCTGACACGTATCCCACAATGGCAGTGTCATCAGAGAACTTCTGGAGGTGACAACTGTCCGTGGAGTAACAGAAGTCTGCTGTATACAGGGTGAAGAGGAAAGGTGAGAGTACTGTACCCTCAGGGGCCCCTGTGCTGCAGACCACCACATCAGACACGCAGTCCTGCAACCTCACATACTGGGGTCTGTCTGTGAGGTAGTCAAGGGTCCATGCAGCCATCTGGTCACTGACCCCCACTCTCCCCAGCTTCCTCCTGAGCAGTGTAGGTTGAATTGTATTGAAAGCACTGGAGAAATCAAAAAAAGTGATCCTCACAGTATTTCTGGTGTCCTCCAGGTGAGACAGGGATCTCTGCAGTATCATGTAGCATGACAGCATCATGCACCCCAATGCCAGGCTGATATGCAAACTGCAGGGGATCCATGTAAGGGCTTGGGGCACGAGGTCTTTGGGACTGGAACTAAACAAGAAGTCTTCCACTTGATGGGATCCCTTTCCAGACTCAGGCTCAGGTTAGAGATGTAGCAGACCACCTGGCAGAGCTGGTCTGCACAGTCCCTGAGGAGTCTGGAGCTGATGCCATCAGGACCCATGGCTTTCCAAGCCTCGATCTTCCTTAGCTGCATTCTCACCTGATCCACTGTTGGTGTGAAGAGAGGAGGGGAAGGGGAGGTGGGCGGGGAGGAGAACCACGGAGATGATGGTGGTGGTGGTGGTGGGGAGAGTGAGGAACCCATAGATGATGATGGTGGTGGTGAGGAGAGTAAATGTCTTTACATTTTTGATCACTACAAGACTGAAACCTTATGAGAATGTTCATTCCAGTTTATTACAACTTGGATCCCTATTATTATTTTATCCATAACTATGACACTACTCATCAAGTTTAATGCTGAGATCAGGGATTGAAATGACAAAACAAGTGTAAAAACTAATTCATTGTCATGTAAAAATGAACTCAAAACATGTCTAATTTGATCGACTGGTCTTGCCATAGTTGTGCACACACACATTTTCTTATGCAATGAGGGATTACTGACATGTCAGGTCCCCTTTCTATCAGATTTATCTCCAAATAAAGAGGTTTTGACAATCTTGTTAAAATGTTGGCATGTTTGCAATCGGTCTGATGGTGTTTCTTGTCTGACTTCATTGTAATTATGCTGTAATGTTCTAAGATGTTAGCTTGTCTCTTTGGTAAATACACTTATTATTGTAACCAATTGTAATGATGGCCAAAACTGCTCATAGAAGATCCAAGTTTTAGTTTCTCCTATTAATAAAAAAATAACCATAGGCTACCCAGGTATCATCTCACCTTGCAAGGAGTTAAAGATGGAGAAGAGGTACATGAATGGCAGGTTAAGGGGCCCCCAGGCAAAAAAGGCGAAACCCCAGGTGAGGCCCAGGAGGATAGTTATCCCCGCCACGCTGCGCGCATCCTGCAGGGTGCTGCGGTGCTGCACATTGTGAGGGTTCTGCCTTTTTAGCCGACACAGCTGGACCAACACCACAATGAACATGATGAAGTTGAACAGAAAAATGACACAGAAATATGCCACCACTGCTACATAGAAGGCAATCTCATTTTTCAGCCAGCAGCTGTGGGAGAAGATGGGAGAAAATTAAAGACATGTACATGTATGATTTTCGAATACGGCATTGGACACAGACTTACAAAGTATCAGAAGTGCCATCTTCAAACTTTCCATAGGAGACAAGGCCATAGTTATTCTTGTCGATCGCTATGACGATAATGACCACGATCATTGGGATGCCCCAGCCAACCAGCGAGAACTTCAGCATGTAGCGTGATATATAGCTGTTGAAGACCCTCACGAGGGCCAGGTACATGTGGACGGCCTCAAGTCCCATCCAGGTGAAGGAAACCAGAAGGAAGTAGTGAAGGAACCAGGCAGTGGAAATGCAGAGGCCCACAGCTTCAGGATAGAGTGCCAGCCACGCGTCTACCAGGAAGACCAGGTTCAGCATCAGCAGAGCCAGGCACAACTGGATCAGGATTTTGGATGGAATGTCCTTACGCAACTTCCTGTGGTGTTCACATGTTTAGACAACATGAAAACCTCTCAGCAGACTCTGTGAAAAATGCTGTGAAAACATATCTGCCCCTACCAGTTTTCTTGTTTTTTCTTATTACTTCATTACAAGCCCATTTGTGAATTTTAATGGTAAAAAATTTTTTTTTTTACATATTATTAAATTTGTTCACAACTTTCACATTTGAAAATGACATGACATGACATGACATTCAAGCAAGCAAAAATGTGTCTCAACTGGAAGATGATCAGCAACAGCATTTGAATGGAAAAAAAAACAACTTATTTTGTTAAGTTAGCAGTATATTTATTATTTAAATGGCTTAATTTTAACCTGTATCTCTCCTCTTCCTCCCAGGTCTTCACCAACAAGGTTGGTTAAGGTTTTATGTTAAATAGCTGTTAAGTTAAAAAGGTAATTTGTTTAAACTTTAGACAGGTGTGATTACCTTTTTTGTCCCTCACTCTGAATGAGTATGTGACAGTTACTAATAAAATCAGCTTCATTAATCTGGCTATCAATTATCAGCATTAATAGCATTATCATTTTAAAACATTGAATTTGAATAACTAAGAGATAAGTATCTTTAGCACTTTAAACCTAAATTGGTTTAAAATAATACTGTAACTTTAAATGAACATGCTCAGAAGACAATGGCAGAATGAAATGCATGCTACTTCAATGTTAAGTATTACAGTAAATGTTAATATGTGTTCTTTATTTTGTGGCTCTCAATACTCACCCGAAGGCCAAGTAAGTGAGGAGGGTGATAGACAGGAAGATAGCAGAAATTCCACAGCCGATGTATGTGATGAAACTAAGGATGGTGGCCTGGAGACGACTGGTCGGGGGCTGTCCGGAGAGATCCTGTAGGAGGAAAAATTGTGGAGAAGTCCTTAAAAATGTGAGGCTCCAGGTGTAAGTCCCTGTCAAGAAAATCATCGCTGAATAAAGGGGCAACAGTGAGTGGCGAACTCTTCAATTACCACCAAAATCAAAGGATGCATGACAAAAAAGACAGTGACAAAGCACATTTCTTACCAGCAGGATAGCAAAACTGGTAAGATGGTTGCAGCCACAAATGGTCTCATTATCTGTGTGGTTTTGGACAGAACAGCCATTTCCATTCCAACCACCTGATCCATCTACCGAAAAATACAGGTCAACCGTGTTCTCATCTTTGTTCATTTAAATTCAATTAATTTTGACAGACATTTTAAGAGAACTTACTATTAAATGTAAAGTCCCAGAAAACACACGTAGCTTTAAAATCAGCCTGCAGTTTGGAAAAAAAGAAAACAAGCTTGAATCACATTCCAATCACTAATTGAACAGCATAATTTTCTTTTTCTTGTGTTGAGTGACAGCACTCGGAATAATTAGCTAGTGCATCTATTTTGAAGCTGTGCCTCACAGTTCTACCAATGTAATGACTATTTGTATATGAATTGCAGCTACTATGATGTATAAAACTTCAGTTGTGCATTCTTTACTTTATCCCATTTTCTCCTCTAATTTGAAGAAAGGGGTTCTTCTGATAAAACATTCAAGTCTTCTGTACACAAATGTTGGTTTCCCTTTGTGGAGCTCTTATTTAGTTTATAGTTAAAGGTTGAATATGTAGAATATTTATTAAAAGCTATATATTTTTTAAAATAATACAGCCACAGGGCGTTTTGAGGGGTACAGAATGAAAGTATTGCTTTTCCATAAAAAAAAAAATTGTCTGAATTAATCATTTTAAAATGTTTTGACAGGTTCGACAATGACGTTCTGACACGTTCTGTGTACATTGTGCCAGCCATTTAGCGGCCGGAATTGCGGGTTGCCAGGGTTGTCTTTTGTTCCGGTGCAGCTACTGTAGGCTGGCATTGGGTGAAATGGAGTTGTAAACAAGAAGAGCCGTGTTGGACTTACTAAAACCAGCGTTTTTTGCTCTCAAGTACAACTTTTTTGGAAATGTGGAGAGTGGGTTGACTTTCTGACGCTATTCGGATTTTGATATTTGATCATTAATATGCTTGGTGTTTGAGTTGTGTTTGGTGTGTGTAAAAATGACGTGCTTGTAGCGGAGTTTCTCCTATTTAATTTGATGTGCAGTATGACTGTATTGCTACATAATTAGGGGATCATCCCTATGTTCCCCGCTTTGTATGTGACCGGGGAACATGGGGATGATCCCGTCTACAGTTAACCAGTTAGCTGAGTTATTCGCCGAGTTAGCAGATGAGTTAGCAGATGAGTTAGCCGCAGAGTTAGCAGCCGAGTTAGCCGCCGAGCTAGCAACCGAGTTAGCCGCGATCGGGGAACATAGGACCCGGGGAATATAGGTACGCTCCCCAGGTTTAACTGCTACTCCCACTAGCGTTACAATGTAATGTACCTCGGTGGTTTCAAGTCAGTTACAGCGAGGGTATGTTCGCTTCCTGTTTTCAAAATAAAAGCACCAACTCTATCGTTATGGTTTTCTTAATAATGAAAGGCAACGGGTGTTTTATTTTGTGAAAATTACCGGAAGTGCGTTACTCGCTACAGCTAACTTGAGTGGCTCTGAATTCGCAGGAACAAAACTTTAAGCAGATGTTATTTGGACAAATTAGCGTCACATTGTGCATCTAAAGGGCTACTTTCTCTCCTAAAAAGGTTAGACATGTGGATAAAGTGGTATATTTACAGAGTTAGAGCTAAAATAAAATCCGGCACCGGACATGGCAACCCGACTGCTGGAATTACTTTTTGGTAGTTGCGAATACGATCTCGAAACATTAGATGGCGTTGTTCTGCTCATTCTACATATTCTACCTTTTAAATAAAAAGTCAATAAATCTATATAGAACATACTATTTTCTTTATACTCACTGGAACAGGCTCTTTGTTCCTCAGGTGAATTATTACATCATCCTGCAGTCCTGAGATTGACAGGTTGGCCACACTCGCTCCCAGGATACCACTATTAAGTTTGCGACTTCCCAGAGATCTGTCCTGCACGACCATTTAGAAGAGACAACACCGGAAACACAAGTTGTAAATTTGCCAAAAAACTGTCAAAAACAATCATTGTGTCCCAAATCCATGCTACATACTGAGTACTACAAAACACACTCAAATCAGTAAGTGTGCTTCCAAAATAAAAAAAAACCCTGATCAACACTAATCTCCCACAATGCAATGCTTAAAGGAAATGTAGAAGCTGAAGTAATTTTGGACTGTATACCCACTTCAGTATATTAAATAATACTATATACACTACATACTGGGACACAGCAACAGTTTCAATATCTAATTTAAAATGTAGTCCATCAATTTCCTTTAAAACACTAATTCATGAATATAAATTTAAAATAACAGAAGAGTACCAAATGTGTATATTGTAATCAAAAGAGAAATATTTCAATTGCTCCTCAGTTAATGATACTGCAAGGCGTATTTAGTTTTGGATAGGATGCTTTTTGAATGTGTAGACCTGGAACACGGTGCTTTTCTGGTAGAAACTGAACTGGACCCTGGAGGCCAGCTGCTGCTCCCCAGAGGTTAGATCCTGTGTGAGAGAGGGGGGCAGCTTGATGGAGCCCTGCGGGATCGAAGAGTCTTTTCCCACACTCCTCCTGAGCCTGGGATCCCCACGGACCTGAAGTGCATAAGGGCATAGACAGAGAGACACAAGCTTAGCAACATTTTATCATCATAGACTAATATAGGATTGTTTTTTTTTTAAACAATGTTTTTATTTGGGGCAACTGACATCAATCTGTCTGCAATAGTTAAGCTGCGACAGTTCATTCTTCAACAGCAACAGCCTCTCCACATTTGTAAAATATACTGAATGTAGGTGACATTCAGATTATTTGTTGAGGTTTATTTCAGTTTTGAGATGATTTCTGAATTCATCGTTTTTAATGATTTCTTATAAATTGTGAGTACAATTTCTAGGGATTGGCAAGAGATGCAGTGAATTAGTTTGAAACATTTGATGAATAGACTTCTAGTATAACAGATTTAATTTAACAGTTTAGGATTAGTTGAACAACTACTGTAACAATGGAAAGTACTGAAAACAGCACATTGACATCATGTTACCATCAATTACATATGTGCTTTTCATGCTATGACAAGTCAAAGTTTCTGCCCAAGCTCTTTGTTGCCCTTTGGCTTGCAAAAAATACTTCAATCTAAATTAGTTGATCCAGAATATTTTACTTTTTAATGGCTGTAGGTGCATTTAGTATAAAGCATTAGGTCTCAGCCTTGCATACCATGTACATTAAACTCTACATCTGCTGTGAAATAGCTGTTAACAGACAGTATCTCACAGCTAGCACTTCTCCAAACACTTTTTTGATGTATTGCTCGTAAAACTGTTCTATATCATACCTGTACGTTAGTGGGGTCTGAGATGGAAAAAAATGTTTCCTGAAAATTACTGCCATCTGCTGGTTTCACAGAAAGAGCCACAGCTGGCGACAAGAGAGTCTCAGTCGATTCTTTAAGGAGCAGCTTTAGTCCCACTGTATCAACAATCCCTATGATCCTGACAAAAAAAAGAAATTCATTGGTATAGTGTGCAAAATGACAATAATTGTGTGTGTGTGTGTGTGTGTGTGTGTGTGTGTGTGTGTGTGTGTGTGTGTGTGTGTGAAGTAACTACAGTCTCTCTCAATTTCAAGGGATTTTATCAATTTGTATCACTAATTCTATTTGTATGTTGGGAAGATACATAGAAACAAATTATGCTTAAACCAAACCGCACATGCTTAATGAACAAAAGCTAAAAAATTTAATTACAAAAAACAACACGTTGTAGCATCTATTTTTAGCAGTACACAACATGTTAGAGAATGTCTGTAACCTGTTTGAGGAGGCAGCCAGCGTTTCAGGTGAAGCACCCAGCAGATTGCTGATGATATGCACAGAGGTGTTTCCCAGAGCCAGGCTGACATTGGGGCCAGACAAAAGATCCTGCAACTGAGATACTAACTGATCCACCTGACTGGAGTTCAGTTTGGACACATCACTGGTCTGCTCAAGCAACCCATTTGCTCGGCTCTCACTGCTTTCAGCTGCAACAAAAGAAGATACAAAGCTGCTATAATTATGTAAATGTCAGACAGTTATACACAGAAGTGCAGAAGTGGAAGAACAAACCTGTTTGATTAGTTGTTGGTGTCACTGAAGGAGGGACAGAAACAGATTTATTTCCAGTGGTTGTGTCAGGTGTTGCTGTCACAGTTTTATTTCCAGTGGTTGTGTCAGGTGTTGCTGTCACAGTTTTATTTCCAGTGGTTGTGTTGGGTGTTGCTGTCACAGTTTTATTTCCAGTGGTTGTGTCGGGTGTTGCTGTCACAGTTTTATTTCCAGTGGTTGTGTTGGGTGTTGCTGTCACTGTGACATTAGAAGCAGTAGTGGAGGCATTCAGGGCTCCAGTTGTCATGTTCAGCGGGGGTGAAGTTACATGTACAGACGAGGTGGTAGTGTTTGGTTGCGTGGTTATCACTTGTGGAAAAGGTGTAGTAAATTGCTTCGGAACACAATGCTCTTCCAGCTGCACGACCACATTTCCTCCATTACTGTAAAGAGATGGAAATATTAGTTGAAAATATTTGTAAAAGTCTGACATCATATGGTACAACTACACTACAAACAGCCCTGAGATAAATTATGTTCACTCAGTTTGTAAAGTTTAAGTTAAGTTTGTGCAGAAGATAGGATCATACAAACCAGGGGAGAATGTGGGTATCTTTTATCATTGTGCAAAAGTCTGAAGGTTTAAGGGAAATGCAAGTCCATATGAGCTGGCCATTCAGTGGATAGCGGACTGGATTTCCACAAATTGCTGTGTGACACATGAGATAAAACACAATTGAGAGGTTGTTTTCTTGATGGTATGAAATTACACTGAATTGACTTGTTATAATACATACCTGCTCGTGTCACTCGTCCATCATAAATAATATTTTCCTCAGACCGTAGCAAAGTAATCATGGCTGCAGACACGTTGCAGATGGGAACCTCATGAGCAAAGGCTAAAATCACTTTGCAACTTTGCACTCTGATTTTAAAAAAAAAAGTGCAGCAGAGTGCAGATTTCAGTCAATGTTCAATGTATCGGATGTATCAATGCTTACAGTAGAAAGTACCTTTCTTTACAAAGGTGCTGAGATGACATTAGACTCACCTTACTGATGTATCTCCACAGTCCAAACGGAAATCCTGAGTGGAAATTTCCATTTATAGAATTATGTTAGTTATAAACAACATTCTTCAATTACTTTTGCTCAAGAGTCACAGAAGAAAATGTGAAAGCTTAGGAAATATTAATGTGCTTTGGCTGCTGATTACCTTGTATACATGTGCAATACTGGGCAAAGGACATGAAACACTGCAAAGGAACATTTCAAAGATTAAAAATGTGTATTTATCAATATAAAATTGTATATGTAAGCACTTAGAGAATGGCAAAAACGTACTTTCCACCTGAAGAGCACTTTGGTGACTGATTCAACTGAAAAAAATCAAAAGATTAAGAAATTATTGTTTAATGCTGCAAAATTTAATCTATGTAAAGTGGACAATTAAAGATAAATGCTAAAAGATATTTTCACAAGTATGCATGTTGTGTGTGTGCACATATACCTGTATATAAACTTACCTTGACAAAGAGATTAGTAAGATCAGAAATGTTCATCCTGGTATTTTGTATTTTAAAGCTAACAGTGTAGTACGCATCTAAAAAAAAACACAAACAAAATGAATGCTTCTTATAAAACGTGATGTCTAATTAGATAATAATGTGTTGGTTCTGTTTGTTAACAACACACTAACCGGTCCCATTGCAGTAAGCTGAGCAGTTGCAGTTTTTTTTCTCCATTTCTGAAACAGTCAAAAAATGTTGGTTTAATGTATTTAATTGCCGGTGTGGACCACAACGATTTCAAGGTCTTCAACCTGTCTTACTTCAACACAGTTTGTTGCACTGACCCATAATTTTAAATATGACATAAGAGAAATTAGGACAGCTTTGAGAAATGAATTCATCAGTATAATTTTCACATTTTTCAAAAGTATTTTTCAAAAGTGTCTTTTTCTATTTTCGGCACACTGAATCTGCAGCTGACGCGAAATCTGCCCACCACCACATCTAAAGCTTACAAATTAAGACGTTATATCTAATTTGTTTGATCCAGACAAAACCAAACTGTAAAAGTGACAAGTTGCAGTTTTACAGAGGGGTATAAGTGCAGAACAGGACTATCACTTCCCGAGAGCAATAACTTCCAGGAGTCTCTGCTGATTGCTTGGCAACCTCACAGTGCTGAGAAGTCACTGCTCCTGGACTAGAAATAAACTTTAAAAAACAATATACAATGTGTTCATTAGTGAGCTTTAGTGGTAGCCTTATATGAAACAGACAAATATAAGGGAGGTAACATATGAATCTTCTCATCCAATGCTATCCAAAAAAGCAAATGAATATAATTAAAAATGTCTTTAATCTTATATTGCTCCCGCAGCTTCACAACTGGTGTATCATAAATCCATGTAGTAAATTATACTAAATGAAATGAAAATTAAACACATTGACATTGTGGGTTATTGCGTGTAGATCAGTGGCATACACCCACATTTGATCCATTTTAAAATCAGCCTGTGACACATCAATATGTGGTAACTTTACTCTCTGTGGTTTGAAGACATTTAAGGTAAATGTTAGAGCTCACCTGCACCACAGTTGGTTGTGTTGTATTTATATGCCACATATGCAGCCTCACAGTCTTTACTGTTGAAAGATAACCACACAAAACACCCCCAAAAAAAATTACAAAAATACCAAGGCAATGCATCAATTCATAAATACCAGTTTAGAAAATACTGCTTTTCAAATTATGGAAAAATGTCAGTGATCTTGCTTTTAATGATCACTTAATTCATACATTAGGGATTAAAAAGGGGAAGCATTGTAAATACCAAACAGCTTACCATGATGCATGGTGTTTTCCAGTATACTTGCAAATGTCTTCCTCTGGGGGACTGCTGTCACATTCACTTTTTAGAGAATCTGTTCAATGTCATAAAGGGTGTCATTATTACTGTAGGTATGTTATGTATTGTAACTTTATATTTTGGAGTATGCAACACTCACAAATTCTATTTGCTTTTTTTCCCACCACAGAGATGTCAGGGGATTTTTGACTGGCTGCACAGAGAGTACGAAGGATACAACATGATGGTACGCTCTGCCTCAGCTTCAGTATCACAGTGCAGCTGGTGTTTCTGAGGAATAAGGTCAGTGTTAACAACAAGTAGTTCTTTACTTTTTTCACTCATTTCACAACTGTTATTAAAGGACAGGTTCACAATTTCTTAAGTCTGTCTCAAAAAAAAAAGTCAGGTGCCCAAATGTACAACATTATCATCAAAGTGTTTTTAATATCAAAGTATTTCTTTATGTTACTATAGCCTACTTCCAACGCAGCTCAACAGGGAAACACTGTCCAAGGCAACACAAAGAGGAATTTGATACTAAAAAGACTGTAAATGTGTCAGATATCCACTTGATATACAATTTTGCAGAAAATGACTGTGTGGACACACTGTGGATTTTGTTACCCATCACTTACATTGAAAGCACATTTGAAAGAGATCTTTAAATAGCTAATATCAACAGGAGGAACAATTACAGTGAGGAAAACCTCTTTCAGTGTTCATTTGGGCACCTGAATGTTGTTTTAAGACAGACTTGAAAAAGTGTGAAATTATCCTTTAAAACTTTTATCATTTCATAGCTGAAATTGTATTTCCTCTAAAAGTGGCCGGGGCCTTTATTTACCTCAACTACAGAGGGTACCAGGCATTTATTGGAAGCAGGCTTTTATTAGAGAGAGGACTTTATATTTAATTCCATCTATTTGTATAATTTCTCACAATTTAGTGCACAGCCTCCTTGTTTTCTAAACTCTACTGTGCTGTGGACGTTTTAGTCACTTGCAGGGGTCCCATGTGGTACTTCAAATGTAGCTACTGCCATCTTGTGGCACTTGTACATTAATACAAACTGTAGGCCGAGACAAAACACATCCACACCCACAGTGACCGAAACAGGACCTTAGATGAGTAATCCAGAACATCAAAGTGTTTAAAATAGTATGCTAATATGGCTGAATTTATTAAAGTTTATCCGCCTTTGTTTGTTCCTTGGCCTGTTTTGGGGGGCTACTTTTATTTGTTAGTATCAATCGCTCTTATATTTTAGGAAAGATCTTAGTTGATTAATTGATGACAATTATTAATCTCCAAGTAACTGAATGTCTTTACGGTTTGGAGTGTTGGTCAAACAAAACTTGAAGGTGTTTTTCTCTATTTTCTAACAATTCACAATTCAAACAATAAACTGATTCATCAAGAAAACAATATTAATTGATAATGAAAATAAACTTTAGTTGCAGCTCTATTTCACTTACTTTATTGCAGTCTTCTTGACACATGAAACTTCAATTCCCTATTAAAACATAAATTAATTGTGATTAATATGATCATTCTATTCACATACTGTATACCTTATAGACAGATTGTAATGCTGCTTACTTGAAATAGGCCAGTCATGTTGTTGTTATTGATCTCACTGAAAAAGAAAGTGTACACCATTAATTAATTAATAAGAATCTATAATCATCTATCAATCAATCTAGTGGATCTGTGAGGCTACTCACTCACAGTTGCAAGGCTAACATACTGATGTTTTGCAGGTATAATGTGTGTCATATTTCCATCTTGGTTCAGTGTTTTAGAATGCTACATTTGCTAATCGGCACTTAGTTAAAGTACAGCTGAAGCTGATAGGAATATCATTGGTTTTGCAGGTACTTGGTCATACACCAAAGTATTGGACTTGATGATAAAGCAAGATGAAAACTTAAAGCATCTATAAAATCATTCAAAATGATCCTCAATAGACTTTGAATATTCTGCAGAACATTTTACAGCAATCCAGAAAACAGCTGTGAAGATATCACTCAAAACCAAAATGTCCTCAACCTCAACATAGTGGTACTAGAGAAAAAAATCTATGGATGAACAAAGTCATTAGGATTCATCCTCTGGGAAATGTGAATGTAAGTTTTTTAAGGCAATTAATACAAACGTTTTTAAGATATCTCAGTCTAGACATACTGACATAGGCATCGCTAATGGTCTGATTCTATATGGCCAATTTCATTTGAGTATTCATTTAAGGCATTCAAGTAATAAATCACATTAAAGGTAGCTGTTCCTGCTGTGCTTTTTTCAATTATGAGAAGAGAGAATTATTACAAGAGCATAATTACTTTTTTGTTTTGTTGTTTCCTCCACTGTTGGACCTGCTGTGGTAAGATGAAGACTTTGTCCAGCTGTTGCTCTCTGTTCTATTATCTGTAGTAATGTGATTTTCTGTAGCTGTGTGTGGGAAGTATCTTTGTAACATTGTTGTGTTTGTAGTTGTGGTGTTAATCTTTAACATTGTTGATGATGAAGCTGTGGTCGTGGTATAACTTTCTAATGGTGTTGGTGTTGTTGTCACATGTGTTGTCTCATATAAAGTGTTTGCAGTAGTTTGGAGAGAGATAGGCATGGAAGTAGTTGCTTCAGTGGTTGAAGAAACACAGCCCTCCAGTTTGTTTTGGAACACCTGGTGAAGCTGAGAAAAGGAACATGCTGGTCATTTTTTTGAATTAAAGGATATAAACATCATGTATTTTGGTACTGTAACTCTCCCTTCATACCCAGGATGTAATTTCTGATTCATTCTTCATCTGTGCAGTCAAATTCACAGTGACATGAACAAAGTAGAGGACTGCTGAGAAGAGGAAAGAAAGAACACAGTTAAAAGTGATGCCTCAGAAACCAAAATATCCTGAATTTAAGTCCATAGTAATGGTATAACTCCTAGATTCCCCATAATGCAACCGATAGGTAAAAAAATTGGTAAACACCTCTTCTTTAAAACTCCAACTAGCAATGCAGACCTTCTGTGTTCTGTATGTGTTTGTTAATCAAAAACTGTAGTATCTCATCTCAGAATGAGAAAACCCAGATGATAAAACCTGCAGTTTGTCAGAGCCTGAAATTAATGTGTGTCCTTTTCTGATTACAGATGTTTCTATTGATGTGGCAGTTAATGAGATGACTCTGTCAGCTTTTGCAAGTTTACCTGAGGTCTGTGCAGTTATTGCAGGTGTTGCATTTGTTGCATTTGTTGAAGGTGTTGTAGTGTTTGCAGTTGTAGGTTCTGTAGGTGTTGCAGTTTCTGTATGTGTTGTAGTTGTTATCAGTGTTGTAGTTCTTGCAGTTGTTGTAGGTGTTGCAGTTGTTATAGGTGTTGTAGTTCTTGTGGTTGTTGCAGTTTCTGTATGTGTTGTAGTCGTTATCAGTGTTGTAGTTCTTGCAGTTGTTGCAGGTGTTGCAGGTCTTGTAGGTGTTGCAGTTGTTGCAGTTGTAGGTGTTGCAGTTGTTGCAGTTGTAGGTGTTGCAGCTGTTGCAGGTGTTGCAGCTGTTGTAGGTGTTGCAGCTGTTGTAGGTCTTGTAGGTGTTGCAGCTGTTGTAGGTCTTGTAGGTGTTGCAGGTCTTGTAGGTGTTGTAGGTGTTGCAGTTGTTGCAGGTCTTGTAGGTGTTGCAGTTGTAGGTGTTGCAGGTCTTGTAGGTGTTGCAGGTCTTGTAGGTGTTGCAGTTGTAGGTGTTGCAGGTCTTGTAGGTGTTACAGGTGTTGCAGGTCTTGTAGGTGTTGCAGTTGTAGGTGTTGCAGCTGTTGTAGGTGTTGCAGTTGCAGGTGTTGTAGATGTTACAGGTGAATGAGTTGAATGAGTAGCAGAAGTTTGATTAAAAGCGTAACCTGATGGGGAAACAGAACAGGTATCATCAGTCTGTACACAATGAATGACAATAGGTCATTCAAACATAACTGCACAACTAGTGTAGACCTGGAAGAAATCATGTGTTCTGTGTTCTCTGAATTAATTCTTTTGGGTGACTTGAATTAATTCGAAATGGCTTTCTAAAAACTGATAGTACTTAACTTACCTCAGTTGACTGATCTGATATCAACTAATAAACCAACTTATTATCCGGTCTGTGCTGTCTTTGTTTAAGACATTGGTGACATTGCTAATTGCATGTATAAACAGCACTCGAAACCACAAGACATACTCCAACATGGAACAACAATGTGGAACGTAGAACATTTGACTAATAAATTGAAGATCAAAAATTGCATTTATGCACAATAATAAATCTTGTTTTTCTTCAGATAGTCTGTTCACTTTGTCTGCACTTAATTATGGTGATACTGTTGCCTCAGTGTAACACAGTTAAATCTTTCACTTTATCCAGTAATCCTTCCATTGTGTCTTGTATGAAAAGGGTGGTCCTTATTTAGTTGACAGAAGGGAGTTGCATTAAACTGTATTAATCTATATAGCTCAACTGTCCAGGTCAGAGGACAGAGGACATTTGATCTCTAATCAAACACAACTTGGAAAAACTGTGTATGCACCTCACAAAGGAATAAGTCACAAAACGTTTTACAAATTGAAATTAATTTCATTTGAAGATTTTAACATATTAATAATGAAAATGTAAATAAATAGTATCAGTGTGTTTATTACCATGATAACAACATAAATAAATAAAGGAATCAGAAATATAAAATGTTTCATAACATGTATCAAATGATCCTGAAATATAGGACACAGTTCCATGTAATTGGAAAACAGAATTTCTCCATCTATTATCTTGTACATAAACTACAAACTGATACTGTACTCATACTTCCTCAAAAGTGTTTATCAAGCTCATGTTTACTGTAGGCTACTGTGTGTGGTAAGTTCCTAGTTCTTGAATTATACAAACAACTTTGTACCTCTGTTCATATTTTCCACCTTCCTCTACAAAGAGGTTACAACATTGTGATGTTTTACATTATTTGGAAACAGAGTAATCAGACTAGAATAACAGGTTATGGTATAGATTAGGGAGAACCATAATACATTGTGTCTGCGTGTATGACAAAAGCTGAGCGGCTGGTATGTCTGGCATGTCAAACAGAGTTTATAAATAGAGGTATGGAGATTTCAGTCAAGATAAGGTGACAGACACCTCTTTTCCATTTACTTTATTATTTAACTCAAACCTATCATTGCTCATGTTATATCTCACCTGCCAACAGGATGATGAGAAAGTGTATCTGCAACCGGTGTGCCTGTCTGACATGTGAGCCTGGCCTCTTCACCCTGGAATACAGCAAATAATCATTTAAACACAAAAAATGAATAATATATAAACATTTCTGATTTAAACGTCATTGTCATGCCATGGCACACTGAAACCTATTGTTGCACAACAGTTGGAGAAAAGGGTAGAAGAGTGAGTCATACAGAAAACTTCCCAGGCTAATCGCAACTCTTTCAATCACACCCATGCTGATGAATGCTAAAGGCTGTAATTTTGTGTATTCAAGATTTTTTCTTTGGTTCTGATTGTTCAGTCAATCAAACACAATATCCGGAAGAAATGAATGAAGCTAAATCAAACACTTGAATGCATTCATGCTGAGAAACATCTTTGAGAGAGAATACAACAGAACAAACACAGAACCTTTATCACCACTTAGCAAAACAGCACATACTTATTTATACAGTAGTACACAGTGTACTGTATAGACACACGCTTTCCATGAACAAATGGTGAATGTTCTTTTGGGCCAAAGCTTTATGAAACTGTGCTGTTATCAAGCAGTGAACATATGGAGATATGGAGATTACATCTCTAACACATATTATTATCTGCTTATAATAAATATAACATACATATACACTCTCAGAAATCTGAGTAAAGCTATGAGGGTGGATGGTGCACATCCTGCTCTATAGGGTACTGTGTAGGACAAAAAGCCACAGCAAAATAAAAGTGAAGCTGTCCACAAACTGAAATTTGAAAGTTTTCAATCATAACATTTCTACCTGCAAGGTCTTCATCAGCTAAAACTATAATTAAGATATAACCAAAGTTCTGTGTGATATCCAAAATAGCAATTTAGGGAAGAAACAATGTACCCAGTTTTGAGATATAAAGAAATAAAGTCAGAAGTTGGCACAAAACCATGGACACATCTTCAGCCTCTTAAGGACATCACAGTACCACCACAATGTTACTGGTGCATCAGCTGCATCCTCTTATGTCTTCATAGTCATAGAAATATTAACATTAACATAACTTTTAAAACACAACATACTCAAACACTACAAAAAAGTGACATCAAACTGACAAAAAGCATAGATTTAACCAACCATATAAAAACATACTGAACTAGGCTGATGGTCAAATATTGTAGAAAGGTGGATATATCTCAATAAAAAGATTAAACAAATCAGATCTGGTTGAGGAAAGACACCACAAAACACCAATACATTACCTGACAGAGGAGCCAAACATGTGCAAACAGGAAAATCCACCAGAACAACTGCCTGAAGCTGTCATGACTTTAATATCCCCATTTTGACAAAACATAACGTTCCTATGGTTTTGCCGTCCCATATAAAGGGCAAATGGTATTTGGGCACTGGAAACCCTTAAAGTAAAGTTGCAAAAAAGCAGGTGGGCAGGCCAAAGAATGTAAACAAAAATTTGATTTATCAACAAAAAATATTAATGACACAGAGGAGAAAATGAATGCCGGGAAATTCAACCAAAATATCTTAAGTCATAGTAACAAACAAATAACATCTGCTGCCTGATAGTGAGCTGCCACCTAGTCTCCTCTGTTCTCCCTTCAATAGACCAGTGACAGGTCTTCACCTTCTCAGCCTCACCTAAATGGAACATACCAACTATGGTTACTATAGGGTGAGCTAGCCTGATATCACACTTTCAAAACATAAAAATAAAGTAGATGTAGAGTTTCTGTTACTGCTGACAATCGCAATATCCCTTGATTACACAAACACACAAACACACACAGAGCTAAGAGTTCAACAAAATATACAGAATAGAATTTAGTAAAGAACAGTTTTGTCCTTCCTCCCTCAATTTGACAGAGCCTTGTAACTGACTACTGAGTGCAACCAATGATGCATACCTGATCTACCCACAATCACAATTCTCAAAAAGAACAACAAAACTTTTAGACACAAAACATTCAACTGAAACCTGTATTACATTGTGCAGCATGACTACAGCAGACACATTAGACTGGATTTTAGTGGTTTAACACAGGAAACCCTTGTAATGTTGGACACTAGGGTTTAATGAAATGGGAAAGGAGCCCAAAATCCAAACTGAAAAACTAAGCTAAACCATGAACATTAGCATTTTTATCTCTCAAATGAGGCAAGCCTTTATTGTCAGCACATTGCTGTGTATGTTCACTGTGACTTTGTGACTTTCTTAGTAAGATCAATAGTTCACCTACATGGCACGCCCTTGAAACGTCAAGTGGAACAGTCACTTTACCTCAGGAAAGGCTCACTCAACACCTGTCCTAAAAAAATGACTTAAAAGACATAAAATTTTATGTAACTTGTTTGACAAGAAAGGTGTTTCTAAGGGTATGTAAACAATTGTTTCCAGGAGCTAAAAGAGCCCTGGCTTTGAAACATTTACCATTTACGTCATAAGTCACACACCACCTGCATTATACAAGTATGACTGTTGGGTTATGTACTGGCTTTTAAGAACTGCTTATCTATCACTGCCACTATGCTCATTAATGCACACACATTAATTTCCTCCATTGCTGTGCCTCTTTGACTGTGTTAACCTGAGCAAACATATGAGTATTAATGACAGTTACTCCCAAAAGGGTGCACACACACATCTGGGTTTGTGTGTTTTAGAATTTAAAAGACATTAAGGACATAATAATCAATTGTGAAAATATAAAAGGTACATGTTCAATCTGTTTTAGGTGACATAAAAAGTAGATTTGTATCATTAATGGAAAACACTAGGACCTGTTGCCAGGAGGTCAGGGGTCAAACAATCTGAGCTGGTTAAATTTGATCCTTCACAACCTGATTGACCAAAGATTTGTTGATAATTTTGTAGCAATTATTTCACATCATTATAATAATATTAATGAATAATATTATATTTTTTTATATTTTAAGTTGTTTGTTTTTATGGTATGTCTGTCTGTCTTTTAATGTGAGGACTACGGGTGGAAATTAGCCTTGAGCTAAACCCGGTATATTTACAAGACGTCATTGCACAAATTGTCCATTAATATGCATTGTCCTCGGCAAATAAACAATATAATAATTTATAAATTACTTATTAACATCAATAAATTAGTATACATGTAAAAAGTATAAAACAAATCAAAGGTGTAGTTCTGTAACTGAAGACCAGGGGGAGTTATACAGGGGGGATAGAGATAACCACAGGTGAGGTATTGATATTTTATCATTCATTCCAGCAGAGGGCTGGGAGACAAAGTGTTGGTAGAACAGATCTAAATAGTTAATTTCAGCATTAACATTCTTAATTTAGCATCTCCATTCTGTGTGAAAGGTAAAAAAGTGTGGCAGTCTTTATCTGTTTAATGTCTGCTGCTGAGACTTTTGTTTTGGTTGTCAGGTATTGTAGGATTTACAGTCGCTTCAGCACAACAGATAGTGACGTGCAGTCACACCCTACACCATTATTTGTACTGATCTAAAACAGTCCAGGAATTCAGAGACATTGTTATAGTGGTGCCAGGATGACCTCAATGAATATAATCTGGTAAAAATAAAAAGGCTGATCAAGATAAGTGGGGAGTCAAGTAGAGTGATATTAATATTAGTGGCGCTCTGGAACTGCATAGTGGAAGTAACGTAACATATAAAAAGGTAGTTTTCTGTCTTTGTGCAATTTCAGTAACAGAGGCCTAAAGATCTGATCATCTGTGCGAGCAGAATAATACTTGTTCATTTCTATCTTTCTACTCCTTTCTTACAGTAAAGGAGTAGTTTGACATTTTGTGAAATATACTGATTCTCTCTCTTTTCAGAAGATCAATGCCACTCTCATATTTGCACATTAAAGTTGAAGCTACAGCCAGTAGATGATTAGCATAGAATAAAGTCTGGAAGCACAAGAAAATAGTTTGCCAAAGATAAAAATAAACTGCCATCAAGCCTCTCTAAAACTCAATAATTAACACATTATTTTTTGTTTGATTAATCTGTACAAATACCAAAGGTTAAAAACACCAATTTCAGTTTTTCTAGGGGTTCTGTGCCAGACGATTTCTTGCCCAAGAGGAGTGTTTTCATGAAGTTTTGTTGCCACAATGAGGTTACAAGGAAACCAGCAGAGAATACACAAAGTTAATGCAGACAGAGAGAATCTGTTCTGGCATCAAAACCAGTTAAACCACAAATTGTCATTTTATTTTTAAAATTATGAACTGTTGTCTTCCCTCTGATGTCCATCCTTATGCTAAACTACGGTAACTGTCTCCTGGCTGTAATTCATATTAAGGGCACAGACATCAGAGATGTATCAAATGTTTTTTTCCCAAAATGTCTTTCCTTTGAAATATGTTACATTTAAAACAACATTTTATGGCACATACAATTTTGTGTATTGTGCCTGGATCAGAGCTAAACCAGATTGTCATGTTTACTTATTCATTTGAATATTGGTTCCATTGTAGTCATTCATCACATTATCCATCAATTACCTCTGATGAATCTAGCATCCTGTCGGCTTCACGTATCTCATGAAATGTTATGCAATCAGATAAATCCTGGAATGAAATTGTATTATTTTCTCCAGCTCATTAACAAAACAGTCAATAAAATAAAAAATCACATGATCTTCGTAAACAACATGATCTGCTGTCTTAATGTGCAATACACAGCTGATAACACGACCCAGTCTACAGATGAAACCAGTTGGTATTGCCACAAAGCTGAGTCTTTACAGACATGTAGAAAACTCAAAATGTGTTTCTGGGTCAAAGTGACTCAAAAATAGAGCAGGTCACATATAATGACTATATGACATAATCCTCTTCCTTGCATATTTTCTCCTCCTCTCCTCCAGTCCTCATACCTATTACATAAACTGATTTAAATGTGTTTTTTTTCTTGTGATGTATGTGATGTTATTGGGTGGGCAAGGTTTTAAGTATATTGTCTGTAATATTTCTTAATCATATTATTTTGCATTATTAGGGATATTAAAATAATCGCCACAGCCCAGCTGAGATATTTATAGGCAAGGCAAGGCAAGGCAGTTTTATTTATATAGCGCATTTCATACACAATGGCAACTCAATGTGCTGTACATAAAACAGAAAAACATGCAATTTGAGAAACATTAAAACATACAATTAACCCCCCCCCCCTCCCCCCCATACACATAAAAATAGAAAGAGAGAAATAAAATGCTAGAATAGAGCATTAAATATAAGATTGCAGCATAAAATAATGATTTGCTTTAAAATCATTAAAAGGACATAGAGTGCACATGAAAGATTAAAATGTAAAGTGCTTTAAAAGAGCTCAATCATAAGCACAGGAGAAGAGAAATGTTTTTAACCATGTTCACAGTTGGGGCTGATTTCAGTTCTGCTGGTAGTTTGTTCCATTTGTGTGAACTCTGGGCTCCACTATCTGACCTGAGTCAATAGATCTCAGAGCTCTACTGGACTTATAGAACTAGTAATGCTAAATATCAATGAAGTAAAATGTTGTGCATCACACCCTAAATGTAGGATTAAAAGCTTTTTAACACCAACACGTGAGCAATGATCCTGAATGTAATGTATTTTGTATATAATACTATATATTTTTATGGTTATTGGTACTGTTCAGTCTTGTCTACTGTACAGTTATGTTTGTTGTATGCATTTGTGTGTGTCGATTTTAAGATGCAGCAGTGGCAGTTTTCTGTGAAAAAGCTTCAAAACACGTCTGTACACTGCATTTGCACTCACCAGATAACCAGAAGCAAGACTTCAGAGTAATTCTAATGTAGATGCTAAAGGTACTCTGTATCTACTGGATGTGTAAACCGTTTGCTCACAAGTTTGTCCCATCATCTTAAAGGTGATATGACATTCTTGTGTTCACAGCTTGTTTCTGCTGCCCCCAAGTGGCCTATTGTTGCAGGTGTTTAGAAAAAAATTGAAACCTAAACAATTTTGTGAAAGCTGTATTATGCATCTTTAGTCAAAAGTTTTCATATTACCTTGATATTTTTTGAAAAGGAATTAGAAGGGGAAGATAATTAGTTTTGACAGATTGACATGCTAAAACACCCTGAACAATAGTTTTAAAAAAAACTTTTTTTTGTGCAGCAGGTATACATTTGTGTACATAAAGGATATTTTCTGTATCAAATCTGTTCCAAATTTATTCAGAAAATGTTTAAAATAAAATGACTTAAAATCATTATGCTGTCACCTGTTTTAGGTCATTTATTAAAGCTTGATAAGATATTCATGAATGCAAAATAGATATGTGGTTACAAAGATTGTATAAACTCTATATGAAGGGATACTGTTAATGGTCAAATTACACAATGTGTCAGGGTAAAAAGTGTACCTAGACTGAAATATACTGCACGCACTGCTGTGAGAACTAGAGAATTTATGGAATAAATTCAATCTGTAATTTATTCATTTATTTTGTTTTACCCTTTTAGTTCTTTATTGATGTAATATTATTTGTACGGTACCTTGAGCCTTACTGTTGTTGGATTGGTAAACCTGTATAAATTTAATTTTGTAAATAAAATAAAATAAAAAATTAATAAATATCTGCTGATGATGATAGAAAGCTCTGGAATGACTACTTAATAGACTGCTTTCTCCTGCTTGGTTAAGAAAGAACTCAACACACTTGTTTAAGAGGGTATATTTATTTTTCAAGACGCTGTACAATAATTACACAATTTCATGTATATAATGTGTCTAATCAAGCAATAAAATAAAATCCTGAAAAAACTTACGGTACCAGTCAAACATTTGGTCGCACTTCCTCATTGAATGGGAAAGTGTGTCCAAATATTTGATTGGTACTGTAAATGCATTTGTTTTGATTAAAACTCTTTCTCTTATAAAACAGGCATGCAAAAACACTCATAAACATACACTAAAATAACAGCCAATAAATTCAACAGCTGATATCACATTTTTCTGACAAGTGAACACGTCTTGAGTAGACGTCGTGCAAACTTAAGGTCATATCCCATAGAAGAACAGAGTGTTGGAAGTTTATTGCAGCCTGTTGGTGTTACACTGTATGGTGGTGAAAATAGTCAAAAAGATAGTGTTCATTTGCTGCATAGTGAGTTTACTATGCATACATACTCCAGTAAATGATGTTAAAGAGCAGGTAAGCCAGGGGAAATATGACTCTGGAGTAGGAGTCGATCATATAACTGTTGCTCATTATGAAGCTAAGGTTTTCTTTTAAAGGGTGCTTGCGGCGTAGCCTGGTGCCCTCTGTGGGTGCAGAGTTAGTAGAATTTCGTGACTGGGTGTTCCTCTCTGTATTTGGTGTACTAGGATCCTCTGGAAAAGAAGTCAGGTCAATGTCATTGTCATGGAAACAGCCATCAAACGCCATAGCCTGGGTGGCATTGAAGGTGGGGATCTGTAGCGGCAGAGGGAGGAGACGAGAAGATGTTAGGCAGCAAGCACCAGATGGAAGGAAATCATTTTCTGTGGGTCAAATGTGTCAGATGAGATTTAAGAAGAAATTAAAAGCTACAAAAAAAACACTGAAAATAAATGACCTTTGCATTCTTGAGCCTCTTCATTTCCTCCACTGTGGTGAAATAGTTAACTGCAGCGTACTCAATGACAGACAGGAAGACAAACAGGAAGCTTGCCCACAAGTAGATATCTACAGCTTTGACGTATGACACCTGAGGCATAGAGGCTGAGACACCAGTGATAATGGTGGACATTGTCAGGACAGTGGTGATGCCTGGTCAAAGAGAAGCACAACACAACATCAATATTAAAAAATGTTGCTTAACAAAGAACATAACACTATAATAGTTGAAACAACTCTTAATCCTTCTAATTTCAAAAAGCTTAAATACAACCATAAAACTAGGTGCAGTAATTATAAATTGTACCAGTTTATGTCAAATTACAAATTTAAAGTATGTTTCAATGGCCATGTTGACATGTGATCTCAGTACCCAGAGAGACACGTGCAGGTACGGCCCTCCTGTCTATCCAAAAGGACACCCAGGACAGCATCACCATCAGCATTGTAGGAAAGTACGTCTGAAGCATGAAGAAGAAGATATGCCTCCTGAGAATGAAATTTATGTAGAGTCGATTGTACCAACCTGGAATAGAGATGAACAGACAGAAAGTGGAGGCAGAGCAAGCAGGTTATAATAACAGGGAGTGATAGCAGAAAACAACACAATCTCACTGGGAAATAAAAACACTTTAGATTGTCACAGTTGTGAGTCGAAGAAAATATAGGGTAAACCTCCACTGTAGGGGGAACTCAGAACTTAGTTGAGTAACTATTTTCTGGGGAAAATCTGTCCACAGCTGAAGTGATATAACAACCTCAGAGAGGTACTGTAGGTGCCCACAGGAGTATTTCTCATTGATTGGCAAATCTCTCTGGCCCCTATTTTGTCTATGATAGTACAAACAAGTAGGATTTTGAAAGTGTCTTATTGTCTTATTTTAGTTTCTCATAAAAATGTTTAAAAAAAATAATATTTACAAAAAATTAAATCTAGTAAATAAACTGAAATATAATTTATTTGAATTTTATGTACTTTATTATTTTATAATATAGAATACAGTGACAAACAGTCTGTCCCAGCTTTGTTTTGAACTCACTTTTTTTCAATTATTCAATGGAAAAGTTCAGGATTCTTAAACCTATATCATCTATATGATATCACCACATACATACTGATCCACTGCATGTTGAGGTAAAGTGTTGAACTTTTCGCTCAACACTCACCAGTACCTATAGAAATGTACAGGTCCTTTGTTGCACATGAATCTGAGATAGCATTAAAAGGGACATATCATGCTTTTTTTTCAAATCATGAATGCTTTATTCCTCTACTTCATTCTCATGATGATGTCAGATTGTTTATTCAGGCACACAAACAGCAATCCATAGCCTTTGTTGCTAAGTTTCTTCCATGGGTTGTTGGTGTTGTCCACTTGCATATTTTGGATAGGATTCGGGTTGTTTGATATATATGAGAAGTTTCCACTTTGAAGAATGAGAAAAAATAAGTGAATTCCTACTGCTGCTGTTTGTTTACATAGCCTCTGGAGCCGCCAGATGTCTGCTGTCTGCTGAGGGGCAGCATCTGAGAACTGGCCAATCACAAGAGAGTGGGCTCATCAGGAGGGGGGTCATAAAGAGACATGTTCTTAAATGGCCGATTTCAGATGAATCCCTGACATATATCTGCATATGAATGCAGAAGGACAAGAGACAAGATTTTGGGATTGAAAGTTTACTGGTTTCTGTTCCAGTGATTTCTACAGGAACATGCTTTGGTTACATGCAGCTAAACAGGACGAAATGTTGTGTAGACCTAAACAGCTACAAAAGCAATATGATGGTTGTTAACTGAGTGTAAACTTGCTACTTTTAAAACAATCTGATTGTAGACAACATTTCTCAACTCCAACTCTCAATTCTTGCGTCTCAAGTTGCTAATTGAATGATAAACAATAACCAATGCATGGAAGAGGAAGTCTCAGTCTGTATATCCATGATCTGGATATCTTCTGGCTAAACTGGAACCTCCAAAATATTAGTCGTTAATCCCAGTGGCAACATCGTTTCAGACACCGGCTAAACTGAGGGGTTGCATAAGGAGCCATTGGAAATAAGAAGCTTTTGAATTGTGAATAATACAAAGATATAATAATAAAGGCCCCGAGTATAAATATAGACCTGGAAATATGCATGATACATCCCCTTTAACTAGTCATCAGCACAATCACAGTATTTCTAGCAGGTGTCACTGTGAGGGAAACATAATACTATATATAGGTATAAGAATCTCAAACTTTGCCCTTCAGAAATGCTGTAGTTTATTTATTGTTATTATTATTATTATTTATTTTTAAGTGTTTAGATAAAAGCAGGAGCTCTCTGGTTGTTCTCAAAGCGGGTACAGCTCAGAGGGCCCCAAGTTTCCATCCTCACATACCAGTACTGCTGTAGAAGGCGAGCCCAAAGGAAGGCTGAAAGTCTTCAATAAAAAACTGAGAGAGCACAATCTCATCAGTCCTTAATGAATCGTTCCCGTTCTTCCAGTAGAGCATGAGGTCATTCTCATTGTAAGCATCTTTAAAGAGAGGAAAAAAGAGGGGGAGCAGGGTGACACCTCTCTTAGAAGAGTCAGATGATTTTCTCAGAGGACAGGAAAGAGTGCACAGAAATGGGACTCCTGCTTGTCCTCTGAGATCAGGATCCATGCTTTATTCATGTAATAATATGAGAAATAAATAAAGAGAGGATAGAGAGAGAAGCAGGCCATAAAGACAAAACAATCCCCACACTCTGCACAGGAAGTAATCCAGACTCTGTCAGTTTGATAAAGTATGACCAACTTCAAGTTCAGAGCAGAATATAATGAACAACTAATCCCCAGTAAATCCTGAATCAGGAAGACAGACATGTATAATGGACAGAGATTGACCTGATTTAGGATTATGACTTATTTACTCATATGGTAATGCGTTGAAGTATAGCGTGCATTTCTGTGCCTTTAAATTACAAATCAGTGTATCAAAGACTGCCTAATGTTTTTTCAGGAAAACATGTCTAGCAAGGACATGATGTAAATTATGATCTGCCACAAGCAACAATTTCCAAAATGTAGTTTGGTACTCACAGCTCTCCAGTTCCAGAGAGCAATTCTGTGTGTCCAGAGGGAAACTACTGAAGTCCATCGAGCAAAGTGCTGTCACAGTGATCCTAAAAAACAGCATATAGTTAAAGAAACACCCACATAAATCAAGCAATCATCCAGCAACTATGTTCAATGTAAATGTTATTTGCTTTAATGGTTTATTTTCAGAGCAAGGCTGTAAAGATTAACCACAGTCAACAAGCAATTAAAATGTCAAGTAGGGTATAAAACAAAACTACTGGACTGCTTTTTCACAGTTAAAATGTTGGTGGTGACAAGAACAGAAGTTGTGCATTCACTAAATGCTTCTGTATAGAATCTGAATCTCCTGTGGCTACAGCAAGCTTTGCTAGCTGATGATGCCATATTGTTGACATCTGTGACTGAAATGGATATGATGAATGTAGTCTGAAAGCTTATGTGCCACCTTCATTTATTGTATTCCTGCAGTGATCTCAGGATCTGCTCGTTAAATCCTACTGTTGTCCTATTGTCCAATATCCTATTGTTTTATAACTTGACTGATGATTAATATATATATATATAAATAATATATTCTAATAATAATAATATTACTTCATGATTCATTGAACTAGATTTGTATGCACACTTGAAAGAAAAAAATAACACAAATATATAAAAGAATTTTTATGCAATAAACACACAGTTGCTAATTTCAATACACTCAAGAGTCAGCCTTACATGATCTGGTATGACCAGTAGCAAATGTCAGCAAATTTTGTCCAGATGATGTTTAACTATCATTATTGAGTAAATATACTGACTTTACATCACTTTACATCACTTTATGTAATGGTTTCTATTTTGATGAAAACTTTTTTTTTACCTCACACTGTAGAGGATATTGCCGTCAGGATAAACCCTTAGCATAATGTTTTCCATGGTTGTGTCATGGATAAAGGAGCGCTTAGAGTGGACGAAGAACACGTCAGGGACCCAAATTTTCTTCACTAGACGTGCATCGAAGGTGCGACTCTTGTTACTGCTTGACGGGAAGGCCAGGCGATCATCCTGCCAGTAATGCCTCAAGTACAAAGTCATGGTGAAGTCCTGAAAAACAACACACATACCAGAAATAAACAGCAATGTTGAAGCCCATAAAGAAAATGAGACAGTGCATAATGGCATGAATAGTAATCCTAGAGGTACGTACCATGTTTACTTCACTTATGCTGTCAATGCTCTCTACCTGGACATCAATGCCGACAGGAAGAGCTGCACCTGCAAAAAGGACAAACGTTGTAATGAATCAGCTTTAAGCAACAGTTGGATTGCATCCTCTATGAATCATCTGTCTCTACATCTGCCAGAGATTATGTGTAAATCCCACTGCTGAGCTATTAATTAAGACATAAGCCACATTTTAGAGACAACAGAGATAAAAGGTTAGATTAAAGTACTGACCCTGGCATCGTGCTGGTTCTTAAGCATGACTCATTAATTCAGCATTTTGCCCGTATTGCCTTTCCATAGCTACAACATCACAGGTCATGACATTCTCATGAAGGCTGCTGTTCACTGAAGAAGCACAGACAACTAAATTCTTGGAAGGGTTTTGGAATCTCAAACTTAGAAAATCTCAATGGATCTCTGAACTTTGAGATCCATTTGATGTCTTTGAGATCCTCAACAGAGTTATAAAATACTTGGCTGAGCACTCTGAAAAATACAAGACAGAGAAAACAACACAAAATGTATGTTTTAAGAAGATAATGGGTGACATATCTGTTGAAAACTACAACCAGATCTCCTGATGAGACCATTTGATCTCCAACATTTGTGGAAATAGAAACATTAGAACACAACAAATCCTTTTAAATTTGAACTGTTTCAGACAGGCAACAGATCCAAAGCTGATTTTATAGTATTTGTAAAATCTGGCCAGAGGGAATAACTCTGGCTCACTTTCAACAGCCTACATCCCAGCATGCACTGAACAGGGAAACACCACAGAGGTTAGAAGTCCACCATAGAGGTTAATGTTGTGTGCCTATCTTAATACTTAATCAGATAGGGCATTTGAATTCAATCATCATGTGGAGCTTATGCTTTTACTTGCTTTATTATCCAAACAACAATTCAACTACATGCCTCCTAGCTAAATCTTTCTGTTCTCCCCTGCCCCTTCCTGTCTACTAGACATGTGACCTATCTAAAACCCATACATGGCATTTCTTCTTTTCTTGAAAATAAACTTTTACATTTTTACTTTCTATATTAGCTGTTTTTCATAGCTTAACAACCACCTTACAATTTGTGTCTTTTCAACAATCGACAACTATTTCACATCCACACAATATATACATTTCACTTCAATGCAAAATCACAAAGTCTTTCAGGTGCCCTCTTAACTCTCTGAGGTCTCTATTGGCATTTCTGACATTTGAGGGGCCTGTTTATGTGTGCATCCATGCAAAGTACACTGCCCTTGGCTTCCAGTGTTTCCTCCTGTTTCCTTAGGCCTGTCGGTCTCATGTCTTTTCACATGTGCAGTGTTCCTCTAATAGTGTACTCCAGTTGGAGATTTGAACTTGATTTCCTGTTTTACTCACAGCTTTGTGTGGTACTGAGTTGAAAAATGTTGCCTTTCCTTTTTGCTCTGCAACTCTATCACGTACCTCCAGTACTGTATGTATGATTCACAGATGTCTGGTACCTGAGCCCATTTTGATGTTGTCCTCATGAATTTGAATAAGTCAGATTTGAACTATGGTCCATTGTCTGGTTTGCAGATGACAGGTAATCCATGTTTGCTGAGGGCTGGACTCAAGACTTTTGATGAATTTGTCTGCAGTTGTAGAGGTCAGAACATCATACTAATAATAGCGACTGTTGAAATCTACAGAATGGAATTATTGGTTGGCACTGGTCCTAGTAGATCTATGGCAACACTCTGCCCGGGAACCGGTCGGGGTGTGGTTCTCAGTGGTTCTGGTGGGTTGGGTCTGGCTATAATTTGACATCCATGACATGCATTACAATATTCCTCAGATGCTTTATTCATGCCAGGCTATCAATACTTGGTTCTGAGGTGTTGTTTGGTTCCCACTATTCCCAAGTGTTCTGAAGTTTTATGGCCGCAGTTTGAGGACCCATCACTTTATGTGTGCACATGGTTTAGATCTGTATATAACTTCCGATGGCTTATGGTCTATGACAAGATCAAACTTCCTACCTTACACAAAGTAGACTAAGGTAACAGCTCTGGCTAGCTCATCCTAAAAGCTTGGAAAGCTCATTTCTTTTCTGGTCTGAGGTTAAATGGTGTGTCTTTCTGGGTCAGACTTCATAGCCACGCTGACGTTTTTGCAAACTGTGACATGAATCTACTACCATAATTGACAAGATCCTTGCTTCTCACATCTGTAGCATTCACTGGTTCAGATACCTTTCTGTGACAGAAGACCATGTTGAACTGGTGCTAGGGCTGTGATAGTATGGACTTTTTCATACTGCGGTTAAAATGCAATGTATCCCCTAACTTTGGTGGTTTAGACTTTACACTCTAAAAGATAAAAAACAACCCAAAAACGTTGATAAAAATGATTTAAAAGTTCTAAATCAGCTACACCTTCTTTCTTTCAAATGTCTGACATCCTCATCACCATTGTTGTGTGTACATCTTAATATTTAATTGCTGCATTCAGAATTGAATCATGACAAGGAGCATCTGCTTTTACTTGCTTTATTGTCCAAACAACTAGAAATGTGACGTATTTAACCCAATACATGACAGTTATGAAAGATGATTGGAAATGGAAATTTTAGTGCACATGATCTGGTGTAACGGGAACTGCTAGGTTGGATCAGCTGGACTCTTTCGAGTGCAGTCAGGTTAAAGTTACAGTTACGGTTAGGATCAAGTTTAGGGATAGGGTTACAAATCTCATCAGTTTCACAAATCTTCCTCTGGCTTCAGTCTCAACTTTGTGTAAAGCCTTACACATACTGTAAAAATATGTAAATTCTGCATACAAACCAGAACATGCTATAAAAACAACAACCGGGTGACATAATGCTATGTATAGCAGAGTTGACTTTTTCACAACTACCAGCAAAGACGCTCAGCCTGGATTGCAAGTACAGTTTATGCAAGTGCATAAACTGAAATGTTAACTTTAGAAATTGAAATGCTATAATCTTAATGTTATGTTACAAAATACCATATTTTACTATTCAGGTTTATTATAGTTAACAAAAACTAAGACTAAAACTAAAATTAGCAATGAAAAAAGAATTTAGTTAACTGAAAGTAAAATAAAAACTACAATTTAAAAAAAAACGAAAACTAAATAAAAACTACAATGAACAATGTAAAACTAACTAAAACTAACTGAATTGCAGATAAATTCAGCTTCATTTTCGTTGTTGTTTCGTTTTCTCCCTCGATTACTTCCTGTCCTGCAGCAGCCGTGGTCAAAGAATGAAATTAAAAAGGACTTATATATGATATGATAAACCATATGTGGTGACACTCATTCTGTCATCCTTTTCAGCTTCTACAAGTCAAGGCTTTCTCTTAATACCTGAAAAACTAAGACTAAGACTAAAGCTAAATAAAAACTAAACTGGAACTAGTCAATTCCTCAAAATAAAAACTAAACTAAAACTACTAAATCACTCGTTGAACTAACTAAAACTAAACTGAAATAAAAAAGCAAACTGAAAATTAAATAAAAATAAAAACTAGAGACAATTTCAAAACTATAATAACCTTGGTACTATTACATAAATATTTCATACTGTATAGTATGGTCCTTATGTCATCGTGAAGAAGCAGAATGCTGGAAACGTATGATACGCACTATAAACATCCCGTTCTCTCGGTACCATTATCTAATGAATGTAAGCACTCAAAACCATCAGTCTACGATTACAATAGAGTAGTGAAGTGGGAGGGATTATATCAGGCAGATAGGGCTCTGAAAGTGAAGTTCTGTTCATTTTTTACAGATAATATCAGAACACCTTTCATCTCCTTGTTGGACATAAAACTCTCCAAAAGAAGCCATTAAAAAAAATCTGATGCATTAAATAAAAGGTCAAAAGTACAAGAATGTACATGCAATCTTCAGGAGAGAGGTCAACTACAACTTGCAAGAAGTAAAACAGTACAAGACAGTCTGATCAATTGTTTGCTGAGCCACAGTTACATTCATGATTCAGTAACAGCAGAACAGAATCATGTCATTGACTTTGTTTAGAAATCAGAAATGTCTCTTGTTGTTTCATTGACTAAGAGTCTTCAGAATGTCTAACATTGATGGAGTCAACTCTTCAACTCCACTGACAGTATTATTTCAAACTAAACACGACATTTGAAAAGTAAATTGTATCTTTGACCTATGACTTATCAGCCTATGCTCTTCATACACAATATGTTTCACTTTCTGTAGAGGTTCTTCTGGTATTTTTTGTTATTGGAGCACCAACAAGTTTCCATAGTTGGACTGATGGGATTTTGTGTTTTTAAAAATGAATTGGTTTATTGTGCATATGATTTTTTTGTATATTGTTTTGTTTTGATGTAGAGTTTTTGTACAATTTTATGTTTGAGGTGTTTCTGAGAAACTAGTCATATAATGATTCTTACAGGTTGAAGTCATGACTCCTTTGATGTTTGCAATCAGAAAAGAATGTTATTTTGTGCATCCACTGTGTTCACAATTTACCTCTCAAGAGTGTTAAAACCTTACACAATGCTTTCCAGGTTCAAAATTTATAAATATAAAATGATGAAATGAGTGCAAGTTGATGTCCTCTGAATGGCCTATTTACCCAAATGTTCTTGCACACCACTCACTTTGTATAATAGCAAAAACTAAAACCAAATGTATACAATACAGCACTTGTCACACACAGATTTGCTATATGTATTCCTGTATCAGATACTGCCATTTATATTAAACATTCTACAGATGCAGATTATCACAAAACACATGTAGGTCTCTTAACAGTTTTTTTTTAATATCATGTAACGTCAGGCTTTTTGTTTTATCTTTTTCCCCCCACAGATTTAGATTCACAGTTCAGATTATTCTCTCTGTACTAGTGTCTGTAGTCATTGTCTCACACAGACAGACAATCTAGGTCATTCAGGGTTTTTTTGGGAGGCGTAATACCAAAGACAGCACAGTAACCTACATTAATTTTAGCAAGCTGCCAGGCAAGCACATGGTTATTAAAAAGAAAAAGAAAAAAGAAGACAAATAGACAGATACATAAATAGATAGATCGATGAGGTGTGTGTCTTACCTCCGAAGCCTGGTCGCATTGCAAAGTCATGGTCCTCAATCCGAAGCAGCTGCTCCGATTTGATTAGCAGGGACTTGGTGCTGTCCAGCTTTTTCAACTTAAGATCCACTCGTCTGAGAACCAAAGAGGACAAATAACAGCTGACGCAAAAACTCTTTCTGTCTTGATCATTCTCTTTCTAATACAGACACACAACTGACATCTGGTCGAGAGAATTAGTGATTGTTAACTGGACTTTAACACCCTGATTTAAAGCAAAGGCTTTGGTTTGAACAGGAAATGAGAGTTGTTTTTTTACTTACAGTGTATTGACACTGATCTAATGCACTTGTAACTCCTCAAATTTTGTGGGTGTTCTCTTGTATATGTTTCAGTTCATAAAGAGGCCCACCTCCATAAAAATCCTCATGAAGTGATTATTGTGAACAAAAAATGAGCTGTCATTGTCTCACACAATGGGTTATTTTATGTTATGAAATAATCCATTTTCATTAAGCAACAATCAGTACAGATTACTAAGCATTATGTTTGTTATCCTCATAGTACTGCAAATTCTCCATATCATTTTCCTTGTGCACCTACAGCAGAGAGATTCAGTCTAACACAAATGAAGAATTCAGTAATTACACGGACTGTAGCATCTGAAGCTTGTCTCTGAATGTCACCTCTCACCTCACATGATCCTAACCAATGACCTGCTCTTACCTTGATCCATCATGACATTAATGGAAAGCATCATGATTAATTACGCAACCATATTCGTGAGGACATTGTGAACCACCACAGAGAGAAAAAAAAATCCTCCTTCAATGAAACAAAAAGTAGAGCAGCAGAAGCAGCTCCACAATTACAACAAAGCAAGGGGTCACACTAGAAATCCCACTTTGGCTTACCCTGCATGCTTTTGCTTGGTGTTCTCTCCAAGGTACAGCTCCTTGTGTCTCCTCTTATTTGGGAAGCTGCTGCTGTTGAGCTGGGTGACAGGCCACAGCCAGGCCAAGCACATCAGTCTTAAGGCCAGGAGGGCCACTCTCATGGTGAAGCTGGTGCTGGAAAGACAAGAGGAACACAAACGTTCCTCCCACTGTGTCAGCGTCTCACCCCGGGAATGCCACAGCTGTCCTCGTCCTCTACTGGCACGTCCATACCCCTGCGACACTCATTCTGCCCCGCCGCGCACACACCCAGCAACCTCTGCGTTATCCTGCACTCTCATCTCCTGTGACATGGTGAACATCAGTTAAGATATCCAGTGCTTAGCTCCACTACGCAGGCATTCCCCTGACTGAGTTTGTTTGTCACTGTGCCATCCCTCTGCTTACGTCCCCTGACACAACATGTTGTCCCGCTCACCACTGTCCCCACCCTCTGATTTAAAACCAAATATCAATTTTTTCCTATAATGACAAAGGAATACCATTAATTCCTCCCTAATCTTCTTATGTGTGGTTGGTGAAATCTTTCAGTAACCTACAAACTGGAGGCAGTAGAGGGCGGGGACAGAGGATAATACAACCAGCAGTTTCATCATCATTCTGACCAGATAAAAATAAAAAGCCTGTAGCCTACTTTTACACATTGCAGGATTTTTTACAGGATTTCCCCTACAATTGCACACTGCTTTGGTGGGTGGACATGAATGATCTCATTGCAAGCAGACAGATGCAAGCATATGTTTGTTCCACATCTGTAAACATTGCACTTATATAGCTCTCGGGTGGTTAGCATTTGAAGCACATGTGATTCGATGTGATTCCTGACCTGAGGCTTTTAGCCATTTTGTACATCAGATAGTCGGAAAAAAGGATCAGAATACAGTCAACATTACTGTGTGAGTAACAAGAAGGGTCCAATCCAAAACAATATCACAATGTTGGGTTAAGGTTAGGTTTTAGGTTAGGGTTGGGGTTAGTGTTCAATTCATGAGCTTAACATGAAACATTTCTGATGTTTTTTTTGTTTTGTTTTGTTTGTTTTTTTTGTCAAAAGATGGACCTTCACACTCTTTGTGATGACAACACAATGAACTGCATTATAAAAAAGATAGAGGGTGAACAAAATAGTAGACTTTATTGTAAAATGCAATTCAGTGCAACAAAATACACCAAAAAGTATCATAGAATCAACTCCTTTCTGAACCAAATTATGGACACTGATTCTTTTTACTTAAGTGCTTCTTAAAAGCAGATTTCTTATTATTTTGTGAAACCCTTGTATCTGTAGTATGCTGTTATACATCTGCTCAAATAAATTGCATATGTCATTTCTTCACCTCATGGTCATTTCCAGTATATTTTTTGCAGCATGTATTATTTTATATCAGTGAATTTTTTAATAATATGACCACATATGTACATTTTTTTTACTCACTTTTAGCTATTGAGAACATGTAAACAACAAACACAAAAACATGCTTTTTTGCTAGACACTACTGCATTTACATGCTCTACTATGATACAGTATATCACCAGCAAGCAGTTAACATGCAGTAGTCATACAGTAAATTATCCTAAATCATGAATGAGAATGATGACAAAAATAAACTACTGAGGTCAGTGACATTCTAATCATTCAGAGGGCAGTTAAACATGAAATGCTGAGGGTTATATATAGAATCAAGCACATGATATTGTATTTAATCAAGCAAAGAATGAAAATCTGGTGCAGAGGAAGAGAAACTTGTGCAGAATCAACGATAAAATCAAAACATGGACAGCATGACTCCACTCTAGTGGCATGGTCCGTTTAATCTAGGATTAAAGTTGATTGCAGGCAAACATGAGCAATGCCATCTTAAAGAATCACGCACGTGGACCTTGGTTCACTTGTACATGTGATCCCACAGCTTCTGGATGACAGTCAGCCATTTCACATGTAGGAGTGATGTCTCATCTGTGCCCTCTAGAGGTCACCATCTTCCAAAATATGTTAACATACTGTATATTGTGCTTTTTTTTTTAGGGATTCATGAACAGAACCTCTTTTATGCTGCATACATAGTGGATATCAGAATTATGGGATCATCCTTAAGAGATGTATTCCAAATTTTATGTAACTTCTGAGCAACAGCTATGTTTTCTGGTCTTATTAAATGTTTGTGAGCTGGATTTAATCAGTTAATGCCATCACATCCATTCATTTTCTAGACCCTGTAATGCCAGGTCAGGATCATGTTGAGTTAAAGTCTCTTACTGCTAGCATTAAATAAACACATTATGGACTGACCACTAGCCCTTGTATTACCCAACACAGCTTTCTTTCAGTGTTACCTCTTCAATCTTCCAAACAAAACACATGCTCCCAGATAGTAGATCATTTTGTGGAGTAGCATTCATTTTAGCTTTCTTTTCTGTGCAGTGATCATTTATACTTTGTACAGACTCTGCTTTTTGAGTTTAGATTTGGTGTCACATGTGTTTTTGGAGGTGTTGTGCGGCAGAGCATTCACAATGAGGCTGGTTAAACTTTTACCTGCCTGGTTAATTAGTCAGTGTTTCATTAGTGTTAGGAAGGATGTAAATTGGAATCACACAGACACAGTTCACTGCATACTGGTGTTCATTCACACACATGCTCCCCAAATACTGTTATAGGATCAACAACTCCATGAGGCCTTCTGACATGGCAGAGACACACAGCATCCCCATCATTCTGCTTATTTTCTCGGGAAAACTGTTCATGGCAGACTCAAAAGGTATCGTAACACAGGTTCTTCTGTTCCTACAATTCATAGATATTTATTAAATAGATGTGATGCTGTAGAGGGTTTCAACTCTGTAATATCTACAAGCAGTATGGAAGAAAAGAGCAAACAGTTGTGATTTATTTGAATATCATAGCTCATTTTTAACTTTACAAAATCAAACGGATTTAATAGAAAAATGATCAAAGTGTGGCGATAATGAGAATATAAAACTTTTCTTCACAACTCTGGCAAACATTATTAATCTTGGCAACCTTCTGACAGTAGATTCGTTTTTCTTTTATTGAAAAAGGAAATTTGCAGTAACTAATGCATACATGCTAAAGTGCATACAGTGACTTATGAGAGTATGTTTCGCTGTAGAAGGTACAAATCCATAAACAAACTAACAATATCAAGTTTTTTGCTCATGTGTGAAAGCATTGCAGGCTACTGTATCTGTCATCAACCATTCTTCATAATATGTCACAATTAGTTTTACAGCTCATTTATTAATGTTGTATCAATAGTGTTGCCTTTGAAGGGCAAAATGTGCAGAGCAATGACAGAGAGCTTCAGAAAGATGTATTCTTTACATTAACATTAGTTTGCCTTCATTGAACAGTAAACACAGCTGCACACTGTGGGGGTTACCCAGCTGTGACAGCTGCACACATCTGAGGAAAACTATGTGCACTTATTAGGGGTGAAGTGTGACTCAGTTTTACTAGAGTTAAGATATTTTTAACAGACAGCTTAAATATTTTTATTAGACAATAAAACACAGTGTACAGTTCATTTTTTCAGTGTTGCACCTATTTTCAGTGATGTTGGATGCTGTTATTTAATATGAGTTTAAGCCATATTCTGTGAAACGGTGTAAAAGTGATTAAGACACTGTGGTGTTGTCACAGCAGCAGATTTGTCCTTGAGATTAAGTAAAATCATTCTTTAAATAATGTATTGCTGAACTGCAGCATGAACAAAATGAAAAGATAGAAAACAACAAGAAATTTTGGAATTCAATCTAAAATTGAGTTTTACAGTAAAAGACAATTTAATTGGGTTAAAGGATTAAACTGGGGCAGTAGATCAATAGAACCTTAAAATGTTAAGCATTAAACAAATGTCAGTGCAGTGCTCTTCTAACCATTGCTTAACCATGATCAAGGTTTATTTCCGGAGGCCAATGTCACCTGTATCATCCATGATGACTGCATCCTGCCCTGCAGCTTCAGACCCACTGGCACTGTGGTGATCCACTGGTACAAGCAGCAAATCCCTGTTCACAGCTACTACTATAACAAGGATCAGTTTGGATTACAGAACAAACACTTCAGTGGAAGAACGTACTTGTTCAACTCCCACATCCCTCATGGCAATGCATCCCTCCTCCTCAGGAGGGTCAAAGTTCAAGACAAGGGCAGGTACAAATGTTACACAAGCACACGAAAAGGCAACCAGGAAATCTTTGTAAACCTGGAGGTGAAGGGTCAGTACAACTTTGCATTGTTAAATATATCAAATGTTTTGTAGATTTCATTATCTCTCTGTTGTTGTTTTCTGACTTTCTTTATTTGTTTAAAACGTATGTTGTCTTTGTGCAGACATTTTTTCAGTCTGCCTGTGTTTCACTAAAAGTGAGGATTTGTGTCTGAATGCAGGCTTGCTGAAGCTTTAAGTGTTAATGTGTCTCCATTCATAAATTACCCTTAGGGTCGTGACAACAACGTGGAACATTGCACTTTTCCACTACTGCCTTGTTGACTGCTAGTGACTTAATTGCAGGCCACATGGAGAGTTGTTAATGGTAACCATATCTGTCAGAGACACAGAAGATTGTAATGTTTTCATGTTCTCTGATGACAACAAAGATCTTTTCTTGCAATCTGTTCTTAATATGATATTGCAATTAAAATTTAAAATTTAAATTCTGGCATGGCAAAGAGAAACAGAATCTCAAGAGCATTGGTGCACTAAACAAGAGAATGAACAGAAAAAACATCTGTATGAAAAGGGTGTGTAAAAAAGAGAGTTTGGCTGGTGAGCAGGACACTTTGATGGCAAAAATGCAGCAATTCAGATTCAAATATGAAAGCTTATTTCTTGGATTTTGTGCTTACACCAGGTCTCTGGATGCAGTCTGTTCTAGCTTAGCTTATTTTAACTCTCTGCCCTACTAACCTACAGTACAACCACAGGGGCAGTTCATTGAAGTACAGCAGAAAAGCACCATCTGCAGGAGATTTATTCCACTTCTGCAGAGAGTCAGCAGGGCTATAGATGGATTGAGGATACACATCATTGTCAAATCTCACTCCACCTGACCTGTTTTTGGCAGTGTGCACACCACATGCTAATGTGAGAGTCACATTAGCATGTGGAAGGAAACGTTTATTTCTGGTTGTCAGTGCTACAAATTTGGCATCAGAAGTCTCATACTGTCATCTTTTCTCCTTTATTCTAGCTCTCATCCAGTCAGTGATCATGGAGATGAGAGATGAAATGGTCACATGCTCCTCACAAAACATCTACCCTGTCCCTCAGGTGACATGGGCCACAGACCCCCCCTCTGCCCAGGATGCTCTGGAAAATGCCACCATCAAAATCACAGATCATAAGGGTCTTTTCACTGTGGAGAGCACGCTGAGCATTCTGAGTAACCTCTCCAACTATACTTTTTTCTGCTCTTTCATATCAGCTGACAAGACTCAGGTGTGGACAGTCTCTCGGAAAAACCAAGGTCTGTTTTGGTTATTTTATGATACAATTTTCAGGATGATTTATGACAAATAAAAAGCAACAAATATGTTTCCTTCAGAGTCTATAACACAGGAGGAAGGTCATGCACTGTCTATCCCGTGCATCGCCCCACAACGTCTTCAGAATTTCTCCCTCAGCTGGACCTTCACATCTTCCAGTGAGTCCACAGTCATCCTGCGGTACGACAGCAGAACCAGACACACCTTTATCCTGTGGGAGGGCCAAGCTGAACTGGATCAGGACCTGCTTCTACTGGGAGATGGATCTCTTCTGCTTCACAAGCCGGATAGCGAGGAACACTCTGGGACGTATACCTGCACTTTGTCAGGCCTGCAGACCAGACACATTGTTCTAACCAAAGTTAATATTAGTGTTGCATCAATAAGTGAGTACTAGTAAATAATCTCTGGTAATTCAAGAAGGGAAATAGAAACAATTATTTTAAAGATGTGGCATCTTTGCTCTGCAGGTGTGGATGAGCAAAGTGTACAGAGGTCATGGTGGAGCACTGCAGCTTCTGCAGCATTCGTCTTGTTCACCATCATTGTGGCTCTTCCTCAGTGTGTAAGACAAAGAGGTATGTGAGACATTTCATCTGTAAGATAGGCCTCTGAAAAGTGATTAAACATATTAGGTTCAAAGTAATAAAATAATGATTTGAATTCAGCATTCCCTCTGAAAGCCGCAAACCCAACTACAATACTGCACAATCAGCAACATTTGTGATTAATGCTTCTAAGGAAAAATGTCTACATATGGATCTCTGTTTGAATCCTAACCCATCAAACTACACATACAGTACTTACAATTATGCTGATTTATGGAGGATATTAGCACATTAAACAAACTTGAATTGTGCCAAATCTTATGACAAACCCAAGACCATTTGGATTGAATTTGTTGTTGTAGCAGCATCTATTGGCAAAATATTTCAATTTTATACAACAGGTTGCACATAATATTATGTGAAAAAGGCTGATTTTACAAGAGTTTGATGGAGTTGTGTAAGCATTTAGCAAAAAATCTAACAATTTTTGTTGTTGAAAATGGACACCGCTTTATGGACAAATAAATGTTGAACCAAGGGATCCAGGAAAATGTGGATCAAGCTAACTTGATTCAGTATTGAAAAATTAAAATGATGCAGCCCGATTTCACATGAAATATGTCAGTGTCCTCCTGTTGAACAATTCATAACTTTTTCTTACAGGTACGGCAATGGAGGCTTCACATAGATACAATGGAGCAGGACTTGTTCTCAAAGATCCAAACACCACAGCTTCATACATTAATAGACAACATGGAGTTGAGTGCAACACACTACAACTACAGTTTGAAGCACAGGATGAACTGTCAGGCAGTGTGCCAAAAACAGCAGAAGACTGTACAGTCGATGTACCAGCAGGCACTAAAATAGAAGAAGAAAAACCAGTAGAACCACCTGCAGAGGGAAATGATGGGCTGCAATCCAGCAGTCTAGACAAGGATGGATTTGGAAACATTGAGCCCATGCTTCATATACCATGAACTTTGCTCCAAACTTCAGGCATTAGGTCATAAATGAGTGAAAAGCGGTGGAGGATAACGTACAGAAACTTAAAAACTACCTCCAACCAAGAGACCCATCCAGATCAAAGAGATCAGATTCTATAAACTTCATGAAGAGCACATCACCATGTCATCATCATCAGTGTGCAGCACAGTACATTCAGTGTAGCATCCCAGCTAAATAAAGGAATGCCTTGACTGGTCTGCTGCTGTTTATTTGTCTTCCTCTCATTTCATTAAACCAACTTAGAGCTGAACAGAGTAGTACTCCACAGGGAACCTTTAATTACCTAAAAGGCAACACAAGGTTAGTTATCTTGACACATTAAATAAACTCAAAAATCCTTAAAAAGACATATGTATATTAACATAACTTCATGCCACTTTTGACTAGAGCAAAATTTAAAATACACTGTCCCCTTTTAGCCTTATTAATGACATATTTCTATGCTCCATGAGTTACAGAGATATTGAATTTTCTGCACAATAGCTAATAAATCCACATGAGTTGAGTCAATATGTCCACTATGAGGAAAAGTTGTGCAATTTGCAGCATTAATGTTATCACAACATGTGGGACTATCTTATGATATGGACATCTCTGATATGTATCCTGTGCAGACATAACACAGTCCATGATATCTTAACAACATTATCCCACAGACATATAAATATAATGAAGACACAAACATCTTGTTTCATGGTTTCAAGTGGACCTTAAGCCAATTTTCAAATTAAACAGAATTTGCACAACTAGATAAACTGTGTTGTGGGCTTCTTTTTACAGTCTATGGTTGTGGGTTATATTAGGGCTGCAAACAAAGTTTCTTAATTGCAAGGCTGCTGTTCATATTGTCTTTTGGACTGGCTCATTTGTCATTAGTGGTCACAGGAACCGCTGCTCCTGCAAGACGGATATTCAAGTGCAGGACCATGTGAGAAACAGACAGTAACATGGTGAGGTATTCATGGAATTGCTCTGATGAGGGCTAAGTATTGCATGCTGAGAAGGCAGAAGTCCACTTTAAAAGAAAACAAACATAATTGATTCACATCTAGCAAAAAAACCCTCCTCTGATTGGGTGAAACGCCCGCTGCCTTCAGATTTCTCTTGCTGTGACTCAGACCTTCCGATGATTACCAGAGTTGACCATACACCCATTCCCACAATCTGACACCAGCTTTTCTTCCCAATCTTTTTCCCCTCTCTCATCACCCACTTTTCCACAAGCCTCTACCAGAAACTGAGCCACTGCACACATGGTTTCAGTCTATAGTTTTAGATTAATGCATACACACTCACCATTGTGTTGGTGTGGGCATTTTAAAAGTTTTTTTTTTCTTTTACGTTCTGTGGACCGGAAGTGGAACATTCCGGTGTTCAACGACAGTCCAATCCATTTTTAAAGTGTCCCACTTTTCAAATGAGACCCTCCTGAGATTTATAAGTGTCATTTTATTTCCCTGGAATCGTAAAAGAACGAGAGAAAGAAGCAGGCAGGCGTGTGTGTGTGTTTTTATGACAAAGACCCCAGTACTGTGTCTGGAAGTAATCATCTCATCCAGTCTGCACTCCGCAGCCCCCTCCCTATGATGTAATTGGAGTTTTTTGCATGATGGTCCAGGTTTTGGGATTCAGGGGATTTTTCCAAAGAAACTTTTCATTCATTGTACTCTCTAAACTTGCCACTTCTGTTTTTACTTTATCTGTTTGCTATACTCCCTCACTCTATGTGGTATGTTCATTTTTTAATAAACAATCTGTTAGATCAAAGACTAATCAGAGTATTAGATTTGCTCCATGGGTAAGGTCTCTGATTTTAGGGTTTTTACTCTTTGCCTGTATTACAAGAGGGGGAGTGAAGTTGGCTCTGTTTCAAACACAGCGATGGGGCCTCCTCCCGCCTCCACATACTGCTGAAACAACAATCTAAGAGTTTACTTTTTTTCACAACTTTGAGAACTAATGCATACTCTGGCTTTTTCTTATTATGGAAAGTGGGCATTGTGTGAACACTCATTTGTGAGAAAACTGGAAAGAGTTTAGTTATTTTATGAACAAATTGGCCAGACAGCCAGAAAAAGTGTTGCCACTGTAAATAAAATGTGGAATGCAAATGATTAAGTCAATGAAGCTTTAAAGATGGAGTCAGATAGCATTTGCAGTAATTTCACTCAAACCCAGTGCCTCCATGTTGGACTATGACATAGCCAAATGATAACATGATATTGTAGCTTATTGATCATTGCTTTAAGGTCAAAGGTCAGAATTAGCATCCTGATTCCTTGTAAGACACCCATAATTAAAGCTGATGATGCATTCTTCCTTCTTAACCTTCCTCAATCCTTCCTCTTTGTCTCTATCAGTGCAATTCTCGACTAAACCAGAGGGGGCAGCAGCAGTGCCTGATGCTGAAAAGTAAACACACACTTTTGTCTCCCCTCCTCTCTTTTTCCCGGGGAGGAGGAGAGTACGAGCCGAGAGCTGATGTGGGAAGGGTCTCTTGTGATCCTTTGACTCTAGGTTTACTCTGTTGTTTCAGACTCACATACACACACAGACAGGGGACTTCAACATCTGCAGCCACACAGGCCTACCGACAAACTCAAGGCTCAACTATGTGAAAGAGACAGAAAACGAAGGTAAGTGTTATATGGCATGAGTCGCGCTTTTCTTTAAAAAAAAGTTGATCCAGTGACTGCTTTGGTTAACCGGTTGATAATGTGATGCTGCGGGTGGCTCACCTATTATGCTTGCTTGATTAATTAGGCCTAATTAACGCACAGATGTTGCCAGGCGTAGGTCCGGTATTAGAATATTCATCAAAATATCAAAATGCAAGAAAAAACATCTGTAATGAATTTAAATGTTATGTTTTGTAATTCTGGCAGATATAACATTTTGTCAAACTGTTGAACAAAAAAAAAAAAAAGTCCAGAAAGCTTTCAAAAGTTCACTACTACTTCACTACTTTGTTGTCAGGCTTTAAAAAATGGTGATTTTCCACACAAGGTGTTTATCTTCATGGGTTCCACGTTAATGGGAAATGACATAACCTCTAAAAAAAAAGTGGATGACAGCATACAGTGTTTATCAGTAGGTCTTTAAACTATTGACTGCATCCCTAAGCTTTTGTGTGTGCAATATGTGTGCATGAATATGGGCTGTAATGATGAATCTGGATGTTGCAAAAGTATGACAGTGATTTTAGAGCTGAAATTATACATTTAGAGCTGCAGTATTTAGTCTATTAATTGATTAGTTGCCAACTTTTACATGAATCACCAGCTATTTTGATGATTTATTATTGATTTCGAGTTATTATTATTATTTTTTTTAAAAAAGAGCAAATCCAAGTCCAAATTATTTTGTTCCATTTTCTGGTGATAAACCTGAATATTGGGTTGTGGACTGCTGGTCTGTTTGTTATACATAACCATCTAAGAAATGTAATTGGGAAACTGTTTAGAAAAGGGCAGCTGCTTTCAAAAAATACTTGGCAGATGTTCAGATGGACCATCTGTCTATCACCATCTTACCTCAAGTAGATCTGTCTGCTGACTTGTAGTATATACATGACACACCCACTTTACTTCATGATATGCCCACTTGGTTAGGTGTAGACATGAGCAGGGAAATGGACATGGATAGGGTTAGGGTTAGGGGGTTGTGGGGATGTCCCGTCACGAAATGGGTCATGTAGTAGGGGGTGTATCTCGTAGCTCTGCAAGACTGCAGTTAAACCCTCCTCTCTAACCATGCAAGATTTGTACGGTCATGCGAGCTAATGAAAATATATAATAGCTTATATAAAATAAAATCATTAGTTGCAGCACTAAATCCATTAAATTGAAAATTAAACCCACCTCCCCTCACACACTTTTTGGATAATCGAATAATTAAGTATTTTTTCAAGCAAAAGAGTATATCAGTGTATTAGGTTTTGGTATGTTGGTCGGTTCTGGGAAATTGGGAGAGGCATTTTTCACTTTTTTAGATGTTTATTGACCAAATAATTGAGGAAATAGTCAGCACATTAATAGAGAATTAAAGTAATCATTAGTTTCAGACAGTCCTATTTGATTTTAAAACTAATTTCCTTTGCAAAACAACTGATTTAAACCACATTATTATTTTTCTCGTCACAGAAATAAATATAGCGTTTGTCTAGACAGAGTCTTCTAAGACAACAGGAGGTTATCTCTACAGTATTACCACACCTTCAATAAAAGCTGTCTGTTATCAGCGCTCATTCCTCGGACTGTTTACATCGCCCTGTGTGTTTATGATCTGCTCTGTCCCGCTGGCCTGTAGTCTGGGTGATGCTGTAAAATCTCTCGCTCCTGACATGGGGCTGGGTTTTTGGAGGAGGTCTGGAGAATGAACTCATGCTGATTGATTGTGTGACTGTGTAAAAGGATACCCTACTTCCTGTAGGCCCTCTCACCAGACAGCAGTACCAGAAAATCTTGGATCAGCCACCTCACTCTTATTCTCTGCAGTGTGTGTGTGTGTGTGTGTGTGTATGTGTGTGCTGTCTGTGTCTGTGTTTTCAGGAAACCGTAACATTTGACTTTTGAAATCCCTCTTTTGTATCACTGGAACTAACATACCCTAAATGAATCAGATCTTATAACACTGAGTACAACGATCTGACATCGTGTTTCAGTTTTATTTATTTAGCTGTAGTTCTTTTAGCGTTCTTTTGTTTCGCTCTAGAGAGGATAAGAGTTTCTTTTCTGCTTTTGGCTGCTGGGAAGTCTGTGTTAACACCATTTTCATAATCAGTCATTCTATTTCTTATCTCTGATTAATGAGATAAGTAATAGATTTGTTTACTCAATTACATGTCAAAAATCTAAAGTTACCTAAAGCCCTAAATAATGTATCAGAATTGCTTACTTAAGCAGCCAACAGCCTCAGGTATGTAATTTATCATGATATAAAACAGTGAAAGGGAAGTAACAATCACTTAATCTTGTGTTAGTAGATTAATTATTTCAGTCTGTGCTCTTCAGTTCCTCAAGCAGTCCCAGTCCAGTTTACCCAGCCTGAACCTTTAACTTTGGCTGCTGCCCTCACTGAGTCTGGGGCTGTGAGGTTATACTTTCAAGGACTGGTCATGCGTCTGGGGCTAAAAGATCGACTAAAGCACAAATTGCTTCTCTTCAGACTTGGTTTTTGTTGGGGACACTGAGCCAGAAATAAAATCTTTCCTCTGGATCTGTTTTCCTACTTAGTTTTTTGGAACGTTTTTTTTTTTTTTTTTCCATTGAAGTATGTAGATGATCTGTAGATCTGCTTGAATTGGGGTACTGTTGCACATTAAGTTGAGAGACCACAAGGCATGTCTTCAACTTCCTGTGATGTTTCTTTTGTTGCAAAATTGAAAGAATATGTGATCATTGGACATATGCAGGAATAGTACAGGGAAGACTTGAAGAAAAAACTCCCAATAACTAATAAAACACTCACACACGTGACATTCAACATCAAAGCTTTTCTTTTTCACACTGTCCTGCTCTGACTGCAAGTTACACATACTGTATGTTTACTTAGGATTAAATGAATGATCTTTTCTTCTCAGGCAGCAAAGCACATAGGGCCCAGCTGAATCCCGCATCTGCAGACTGGATCAGAGAACAGAGGTCGGACTGATGAACAGCATGTTTCCTCAAAGAAGTGCTGTGGCCACGCTGGGCTACGGCTCAGGTAAGACAACAATCAAGGCAATTACTTGTTTTTATATGATTTTTATATGATATTTAGATTAATCCATATACCACATAAATCAGGGCTTTCATTTTCCAGGATTGAAAACAAATCACATATAATCAATCCTCCACCTGCACTCAAAGAACAGAGTCAGCTGAATAACAACTAACAAGATCCTTTTAGCTGGTTAACAGTACACCATCTAAGTCTGGACTGCTCCATGAAGCAGGTTTACTGTGTTGTATGGTTAACTTTTCTTTACCTGGAAGCTATCCAGATAACTCCGTAAACTTGCCTTTGCCCATCAATAATGATCAAACTAACTAACTAACTAAACATTATTAATATTAGTTCAAACTGAAGCCCATTCTCATGCTAGAACTGTTTTGTAAGTTAATAATACAAGTTGCAATTTGAGATTTTGGGGGCTCAGAATAAATGTATCAAACCCACATTTGTGAATGAGTTTCTGTGACAAAGGAGTGACTCAGGCTAATGTCCTCACTGCTCCGTGCTATTATATTTGCCCTGTAGTGGCACTGGTGTCCTCAGGTTTTCTCATGCAGTCAAGAATGTTATGCATTCTGGCTTGTCTTGGTCCACCAGCATTCTTCCATTTTTAGAAGAAGCTGAACCACTGATTGAGCCAATGTTTGTATTGGGCTCAGAACTGTATGAGCATACATTCTTCACTGGTTTTCCCCCCTCTTACTCAGCACATGATTAAATGATCGCTCTCCTCTTAGCTGAGCTGCTGCTTATTAAAGGAGCCGTAAGATTTAGTGGCATCTACAGGTGGGGTCGCAAATTGCAACCAGCTGAATATCTATGGAGAAACTGGTGGCAAAATTCGCAAAAAAACGTTTAGAGCCAGTGTTTGGTTTGTTTGCAACATGGCTGGCTTCGTGAAAGAGTACACACTCATTCTGTATCTAAGGGCTCATTCTGTACCTACCAATATTTCTGCTACTAGAGTCCCTTAAATCTTACTCATCGCCTTTAAAGGAGCTACATTAAACCTGACTCCATGACATAATCCAAAAAGAGAAAGGATTACATGCTCTGTCAACTTGCTTTTTTTTACAGACTGTGTGAAGATTGAGCACAGCAGCGGTGGCTCAGTGGGTGGGACATTGCTCAGGGGATCCCGCTCTAAGGCAGAGCTACAGGAGCTGATGGAGACGCTGCAGCGCAGGAAGAGTGCTCTCGAGGCCAGTCTGAGGGCAGCTGAGTGCAGTCGCAAGTATCTAAGCGTGCCTTCACCTGTTGGACCCCAGTCCGCCAGGCCACTGTCAATCCTCAGCAACATGGAGCGCCCTCCATCTGCCTCTAGAAACTTCTCTTACATGAGCAGCAGCAGCGTACCCCCATCACCTCGCCAGGGTGAGCGCCAACTGAGCACCAATGGCTTGCTCCGTCATTCCCACTCTCGCCATCAATCACAAGACAGCCTTCTCCTCTCTAGCACAGCAGATGGAAACTCTCTGCTCTCCTCGTATGGCGAGCCTCTACCTCGTTCTCCCAGGGTGAAAAGCGGAGCAGCCAGTGTGCCATCCAGCCCTCGCATGGGCCGCAGACCCTACTCTCAGACCAAAGTAGGAGGTGACTCCAGACAGAGAAAGTATTCCACTGGCTCCCTTTCCAGCCTAGGCATGCACAGCCGTTCTCTGCCACGGCTTCACAATGCAGCAGATCCCCCTGTTCTGTCGCTACCATCATGCCACTCCTCGAGTCACCACAGAGGGGTTGGCTCAGCAGGGCAGCGGCGCAGTCTCTCCTCCCTTGAGCAGCCACCAGATGTGACAGTACCAGCCAGCATGCCCAGCACTCCCAGGAGGGCCAGCTTGGCCTCTCTGAGCTCTCTGGGTGTGGATATGGATGGGACCGGTTTAGATCTAGGCTTTGGAGACAGGAGGTTATCTTTTGGGAAGGGCGGGCTGACCCCAGGACAGAGGGTGGGCAGCATCACCTCTTTAAATGGGAAAGAGGAGCTGAGAGACTACCACCAGCACCAGAGGGATGAGAGACTCAGGGAGCAGAAAGTGCAGAGATTGGTGAGTTTCCTTTTGAACCTGATTTGTGCACATTTATAAAACAAATGCCACTTTCACAGCTTCTCCACACCTTGTTTGATTAAGAAAATATTTTAGTGAAATGATAAAAAAAAAAAAAAAAATAATGAAGTGTGGATCTTCTCTCTGCAGGAGTGCCAGCGTCTAGAGACCATCTTGAACATGTGCACTGAGCTGGGCCAGGTGGAGAGAGAACCAGCGGGCTCGGCTGTTTCTGACCTGCAGAAGATCAATAAGGAGTTGGAGAAGCTGCAGGTGTCAGATGATGAGTCTGTGTTCTCCGACTCTCCCAGCAGCAATGCTCCAGAGAGCTGCTTCGGGGCCAAAACCAGAGAATTGCAACTCACCGAGGAGCAGCAGGTCAGCCAGCGTCAGCATACCAACTATAGAGAGGCCAGGTCCCACTCTCCTGCTGTCAGCCTGAACAGCAGTGCCCCCTCACCCTCCACTCACCACAGAGCTAAAGTAAGTTCCCCCAAACTCAGCAGGTTTACAGAGTAAAAGTAAAATAACAAAGAAAAGAATAAAATCCTAGACAGTTGTCTCAACTAATACATGTTCAAGTGTTCCAGTCTTTTGTCACTGAAAGGTTTTTCCTAGAAAAATATCAGTTAAAGAACAGAACAAAGAACCACAAAGAAAACACCTACAAGTCATTCTGCATTTTAATGTCAACTAAACTGAGCTGCACACTCAGCTGTCCTTCCCCACAAAAAAATTACAGGATTACAGACATTACACAACCGTCTTCAAAGGCAGCGTTATGCTCTCTGTGACGAATAAATTGAACTTCATGTGTAAAATCTGTGGCGTGTCCTCTGTGTCTGGCTGTAGAGTGTAAAGTTTCAGATTCGGCAACATGTCTGATTTTTTTTTTAAATGAAACCTCTGCATCAGCTCTATCCTCATATTGACTTTTTCTTATTTGATGTTCATTAACTTGCTGCTACAGTGTTGTTATTGAGTGTTGATGTGAGTGAAGAGAGGACCAAGCTGTGTTGAAGTCTAATGGGACACACCCCTCATGTGGAATGCAGTTTATCGGACTGCTGATAGCTTGTTTATCTGTGTTTGTTTGTCATCTTAATTGCTTCCCTTTACTAGGTTACTTTGGATTTCCTTTTTCCACATTTCCACAGAACTGCAATTCAATGTCATGTAGTGATTACAACATTTCCAGAGATACAAAATGTGTGTTAAAGAGAAAACCAGCAGGGTTGAAGGGGTTAATAATCATGTATTTATTTGGTTCAAACTGGATTTTGAAGTGAAACCATTTGTAGCGAGAAGCTCTTGAACAGACTCTGAGTCATATACTGACAACATATCCATGGCTTAGTGGTTGGAGTGAGTGTGTGGCTTCCACAGTCTTACTGAGCATATAAACATCTTTAGAGTTGAGGTATTCCTAAAAATCATCTGGCTTTTTGTCAGAGGCACAGTGTAAATTTTCTGTTTGTGTGGGTGGCTCAGATACATGAAGAAATGAGGTTGCACAAGGCTCCCCGACAACTTTGATGTTATTACAGTTTCACCTCAGTAAAATAGTATAGTGTTGAAGATGTTACAGTGGGAAACCTCATAGTGTTGGAGATGTTACAGTGGGTAACCTCAATGCACATTCTGAGAAATACAGGTTACAAATGTAAGTACATCAAATACTGTGATTTCAGCTTCCAGCCAGACTGCTCCTCTACTCTCTCAGTCCGTGTCGCCGACTTACTGTCCATATAAAATGAAGATTTTTTCCACTCCAACAACCTAATGGTGTGTCTGGTTTTAATGAAGAAGACCTAGTTTTGCTCCAGCACATTCAAACTCTTCAAGGAGGGAGGGGGCAGGAAATGACTATCCCATGGAGAATTAGTGTGTGCATGTGTGTGTGAGCAGAAGAATGTTGGTGTATATGCATGGCAAGGACTTGCGTTTTTCCAGATGTTTTGAACTTTATACTGAGGCTAATTTGACAGCAGATCTTGTGAAAATGAAACTGTTGTTTACATACTGACACAGGCAATGAACCTGTGAAAAATACAACTTTTATACACACCTACAATTTCTAAATAGTGATTTCCAAGTTGAGATCATTATTTCTGCACTTTGTTAGTTGTGACAGAAGTTTACAGACTCCAAATGCCCCCTCTTCCATCTCTTGCATTCCTCAGAGCAGTGTGTACAGGAAGAAAGAGCACTCACAGCCCGCCTGGGAAACTATAAATTGTTGAGCTGCTAGCCACATGATTCTTTGACCACAAAAATAATACCTCCATGGCTCCTTCAAGGAAGAATACCTCATCATACAAGATGTGTTCAATGTACCCAAATAGTGGAGTGTGAATTAATGTTTGCAGGGTGTTGGTAGACAATGAAATATGTGGGAGTATTTTGGCATGACTGGCAGTGGAGTGCACTGATAGAGCTTTCCATTACACCAAGTAGAAAAGAATCCCGTCCCTGTTGTCAGTGATCCAGCTTTGGTGGAGTTAAAACAGCAGCTGCAGTTGTCTTATTCAGAAAACTGCTGGCTGGCAAATGGGTTTAACAACATATTTTACACAGGGAAACAGTAGTTTCCCAACTTATAAAAACATGCTGTAAATTTTAATGTGCAATTAACAAAGGTGCTCTTGCCATTAAACTTTATGATTATGTTGATTATGCAGCATGTCTGTGCTTTTCATAAATGTATGAATAAGTATTTAGTTGTTCTCCTATAGAGCCAATCATTTATATGCATTCCTGATGTCACTACAGGCTTTGGAGAGTGTGCAGCTGAAGCAAGAAGTATCGCATATAGAGGAGGAGAGGATTCAAGTTCTGAACAATATCGAGGAGCTGGAGCAGAAGATCAAAGACCTGGACAACCAGATGGAGGAGTCTGTCCGAGAGGTAGACAGCACAGGACTGCATATAAACACAACTGGCACCTGAACAGTTTGATAATGTTTGTTCTTATCCAGTGTCAGATAAATTGATAACTTTTTAATAAGAGCATCATGCACAAGAGTGTATGACTCAAACTCATGACAGAAAGCTAAGGTGAGCAGATATCGTGCATTTTGTAAATACAAAAAAATATCATAACTACTACTCATGAGATGTGCATATATTTTTTATGTTTCTGCTATAGCACTACTGTGCTTTTGCTTGTATTATTCTGTCTGATAACATGTATCAATTAATTTAAAGACATCAGACTGTGAAGGTAGTTTCTCACTATGTGTTGATGATCCTACAGATGGAGGTGGAGTGTGCTCTGCTGGAAGGGGAACAGGAGTCGGAGATGACCCAGCTGCAAAGGGTAAAAGAGCTTCTGGATCAACTCAAGGAAAAGCTTCACGGTAACAAGACGACGAACCCCACTGAGAAGTCGCAGGTGAAAATATGTAAATATATGTTTCTTAGCATAGTTTTTTTTGGCAAACAAAGCCAGTTCATTATGAATTCACCAAACAGTGGTCAAACGTGAGTAAGGGGAATGCTTTGTCACGATTTACTGTATGGACCAGAGCCCTGAAACACTAAAGCCACAGCTCAAGCTGAAAAACACAGAGATCAGTGTAGCTTCACCACAACTTCCTCTATAATGGGTTCACTTACATTTTCTTTAAAACCAAACAAACTAATTATGTTTCCAAGAGAAAACGTACAGCAGACCAAGACGGTTCATCAAAAGTCGGACCTGCATCAGCTTCTAAGAAGAACTAAAACATAAAAGTATTAATAACCAAAGTAATGTATGTCTGCATTTACATCTGCAAACTGACTGCAGCAGCACTCTTCTGATCAACCTGATAAATCTGATAAACCAACTCTCCTTGACAATAGAGAGCAGTTTATTCTGTATTCTTCTGAATGAGCTCATGTTTGCAGTGATCGCCAACACGCACAGCAAAACCAAACCCTTCTGTTCACATTTTTTAACTGCACTGGCTGTTTTTTTTCTTCTTCACAATTTTCTTTTCACGCCTCTACTATCCTTCTTGACCTTGTTCTCTGTAAAGCAGGATCTTTTCCTTTGCTTCCTGTTTCACATTAAAAACTTCTGCTTCAACACTGGCATACCTTAGACCAAAATTTAAGAAGGGGCCCAAATAGTTACCATCTGTAAAAGTTTGTGTCAAGGAACACTAAAGTCAGCTGAAACCTCTCATCATTTGAATTTAACAAAAAGCTGAAGCTTTAAATGTGTTTTACAAGATCTAAAACAAAGTTTTATGATATTTCCCTGAAACAGATTTGTCTGTTGTGTACTTTTACTTTATAATTTGGAGTATTATGTTTGTTTCTTAGGAAGCTGAGCAGCAGAGGAAAAGTTTGGAGGACTTGGAGTTTCAGAAGCTGGAGAGAGAGATTCATCAGGACGAGGAAAAAGAAAATAAGAGCCAAGAGCTGCTGCGAGAGATCGCTGAATGCCAGCGTCTTACTGTCACACACAAGGTACAGCCAGTGAGGTTTTGTGAGTGTGCATGTAGTATGTAGTGCATGTGCAACACCGCCGTCAGTGCTGATACTGCTTCACTCTTAAATGTCTCATTGTCAACAAGAAATATTTACAGTATGAATAGTCCAGTGAATGTTTTGAGAGCATGATAACAAAATGCAACATAACAGTGTGAGTTAACAGATTGATGCTGTTGTATAGTTTAGCGAGAGTAGATATTTAGCATTTCTATGGCGTTTTCAATGCATGTTCAGTGACAGGCAAAAAGAGCACAGCATTGCTATGAAAAGGTCTGTTACAAGTTATATGATTTGATAAGTTTTGAATATCAAACCATCGTATTGTATGATTGTAAAGACAGAAAACAATACAATAAAATTAAAGGAACAGGAGTAGAAAAAGGATGATATAATGCACGCAATCACACCGAGATGAGTCAAGATATAACAAATGAACAATATTAGCCAACACACTGCATCTTGGGGGTTTTTTTCTCAGGCCTTAGCAATGGGCCCTCAGAAATATTAATATTGTCCTTTTAAAGTCTAGTTAAAGTGCATTTATTCATCTTTTAATCTGACCTTAATTTGTTTAGTCATATGAAATAAAACAGAAATGCAGCAATGTTGACCAAACAATGTTTTTGTGGTGACTATAATTATTATATTATTGTACTGTGTGTCTTTTTTCTGGCTTTTTTAGGTTACTGCATCGTAGTTTGTTGTCATTAATCTTACTACAGGTTGTGCATGAAAATAAAGCTGCAAAATTGTGAAATTTGCAGCACAAAGCATGAACTAATTACAAGAAATAACAATACCAGCAATGGTAAGCATGAAATAGTATTTAATGAAGACCTAAAGGAGGACACTTAAATCTCAAATGAAACTCTTTTGAATCATTTTCTACAGATAAAATAGTAAATTAGATCAACGTGTAGCAAATCAAAAATCTCACAAATATGGAATTTTCCCATCCTGAAATATGAATTTGTTTTTGTTCACTGTGCTGCTGCTTCAACATAAAACACCTATTCAGCATCTGCTAATGTGATGACAGTGTTATTTTGCTATATAAGCATATTCTGTGAAAGTTAGCAGATTTTGTGTAGTGGTGATACTGTGCTGCTTTCTTTCTCACAGGAAAGACTGATGACGCTGAAGAAACAGGCCTCACAGATCACCTTACAGTCTCAGCAAGAAAGAGAACATTTCCAGAAAGAGAAAAACAATTTGCTTGTAATGCTTCAGAAGGTAAAAAAAAAAAAAAAACTCTTTGTAGGCTGATCTTAAAATATTTCATTTTATTTACTTGAGAATCCTATCCTGATGCCTGCAGGAGAGAGAGAAACTGGCGTCGTTGGAAGGAAAGTATGCAGAGTTGTCTGAGGGGCAGAACTTCACAAACAACCCTGCAGCCATCAAAGAGGTAGGAGTCAGTTACAGTTACAGTAATACTTTATATTTCCACCCTCAAAGCGCTCCCTGTGTCTTTCAACAAAGTACACAGAGAGACCAAAGTTTCAGTAACACTGATGAGAAGTCCTGTTATTTTATTCCACTTTGTAATTCCTCTGATTTCTGTGATCGCAGCACTTGCATGCTCTGAAGGAAAGGAGAAGAAGTAGTAAAGAAAACTCCCACCTAAGTGACAGCCTACCTCACAAGAGGAGCCAGCAACTCCTCACTCCCTATGGCAGATCCCTGGGACGCACTCTTCCACCCAAGGTCATTACTTGTGTTTTAAAATGTATACTTAGCAGACAAAAAAGGACCAATACAGAAGGATCAAAATGTGTTCACATGGTAGATGCTTTAGAGAGACAGTAACCTAGATTTTGAAATCAGGGTTTTGTATATTTGCATAAAATGTGTCTAAATTTGTAAAGATTTGAAATACAGTTTCATAATAATGGTGTTAGTTCTGGACTGCAGAAGAGGGGATTTCATTGCCCTCATTATATTTATCCAGAAAGATCTTAATATCTCTGGAGAGCTCCACCCAAACTGGAGTTCTCAGTTTTAGTTTAGCTTGCAACACCCATCCAGCTCATGAAGTTCTTTGCAAATGAGAGAAGTTTGGAGTTATGTAAATGCTGTAGATCTGATCTTGACCAGCATGTGTGCTGTTGTTTACTTCCCAGGGCCACTTGCCTCTGTCCCAAAGCTCCAGCTGTGGCAGCGTCATCCCACAAGGCTTCAGCTTTTCCCCCCGGGACCTGAACACTCGCCGCCTGCCTAAGAGTGAGTCAGAGTACCACACTGTCGCATCTTATCTGCATCAAACATATAGTAGTGTGGTCGGCATTGTACCTCAGGCTATATACATAAACTAGGACATAAAATGTTATAGTGGTCCAATAATCTGTGCTAGTTTACAAGGACACACAGTGACCCTGCACAATGTACTAGATAGCATAACTTGCTCAAAACAAGTAACCCCATGCAAAATCTCATTATTGTTAATTTCTATATTTACTGTATAGTCATTTCCTTTTAGAAGATTAAAGATCAGAATTTATCACTCCAAAAAAAAAATGGATGTTAAATACTGTGGTGTTTGACTGTTTGAATAGTAGCCTCACATGGATGAACTCATACAGATTTCTTGAGATACTAAGAGTGTGCTTTCAGAATTTTGGTTGTACAGCTTTACAGGTTGACTCTAATGAACAGCTGTTATCTTTCTCTAGCTTGATGGATCACTGTTTAATGAGTGATACATGACCTGACTGCTGCAGATAGATTTTATGAAATTACAATCACAAGTTATCCTGCCTGGTCAGCTGTAGTCAGCGGATTGCAACTCTGTGCTGTGATTTGGCACTGTAACATTACATCATGCATGCTGAGGGTATTTCCACATTACTTCTGTACTATTCTCTCCTGTTAGCAGGCAACAGCCATGCGCACATGAATGAAGACAGACAGAGAAGAAGCGATTTTTGCAGCAGAATGGTCTCCGAGCCCAACGTGTTCCTGGACTCCTTCTCTTACCCAGACAACAGCCAGGCCTCAGACACCGTCAGCGTGGACAGCTCAGACAGTCTGGAGACCAGCTTCTCCGCCTGTTCGCCAGACAACATTTCCAGGTTGGAAACCGCAATGATGTACTGATGAAAGAGATCGGTTAGAGAAGGATTGAAGTAAGATTTTAGTCAGAAGAGGAACAGATGTATTTACTGGAAACAACTGCAGTGTAGAATTAGCAATTTCAAAGGTTGCCAGCCAGAATGTATGAAAAGCTATTGTGGGATGCTCTGTATTTATGTCATCAGAGAAGAAACAAGAATAGCTACGTGTGTATCCACGTACACATTATGCAAATTGTCTTACTACTGTTGTTGAGGTGTTGAGTTGCACTAGTTAATGAAAAATGTAGTTTGAGCCTGTTTTATTTATTTTTATTTATTTATATATTTTTTTCAATTAATTACCTACTTTTGGTTTTAAATCTAGCTTATGATATATCCTATACTTGTGTTTTCCGTTTTCTATCAGTGCCAGTACGTCTAATATGGCGAAGCTCGAGGAGATGGAGCGTTTACTCCGAGAGGCCCAGGTTGAGAAGCAGAGACTCCTCGAGCATCGGGTAATGTGTCAAACCTAACTAAAATGAACTATTTATGGACGTTTGAGTTAGATGATGGATCTGATTGACTATATGTTGCACATATAGGAGCGTGAGATGGAGATGCGCAGGCATGCTCTGGAGGAGGAGCGCAGAAGAAGGGAGGACCTGGAGAAACGTCTGCAGGAGGAGACGAGCAGGCGACAGAAACTTGTAGAGAGAGAGGTGAAACTCAGGGAGAAACAAAGATCACAGGTATCCAGAGAGGTTGAAATCTATAATGTTTTTCACTTTTAGCTTCTTGCAAAAACATCTGTAATCTCATCTTGATCATTTTTCCACAGTCCCGGCTGTTGACACGCTACCTCCCTGTAAGGAAAGATGATTTTGATCTTCACGGCCATATTGAGGCAGCTGGACATAACCCAGATGCCTGTTTCCATCTGGCCATCACTGATAAAACGTGTCGAGGCTTTCTCGTCAAAATGGGCGGCAAGATTAAGACATGGAAGAAACGTTGGTTTGTCTTTGACCAGAATCGCAGGACGCTTACCTACTATGCAGGTGAGTGACTCTTCCTCTCAGTCTCTTCAAAATATACAGATTCAAATGTGAGATCAAGTTACTGTAACCATGATGTCACTTTTAATCTATGCTGGGAGACTTTGGAGGCAGGGAGCAAGCTTTGATCACAGTCATGTTTATGTACTCCACTACAGACAAACATGAGACCAAGATGAAAGGAGTCATTTACTTCCAAGCCATAGAGGAGGTGTACTATGACCATTTAAAGAATGCACACAAAGTAAGTCGGTTTATGTGCATGTATGTGTTGTGTGTGTGTGTGTGTGTGTGTGTGTGTGTGTGTGTGTGTGTGTGTGTGTGTGTGTGTCTCATTTTAGGCATGTCTACACACTCACCATTTTTTGATGTTGTTGACATTTGTTTGTCTGCTTTTCTCCCTCCCATTTGTCTTTCTCCCTCCCACATATGCACCACCTCATCTCTTTCCCCTCCATACTCCATTATTCTACTCTTTCCCAAAAAAAAAAATTCACTCCTGCACCAAAGAGCCCCAATCCCTCGCTGACCTTCAGTGTGAAGACCCATGATCGGGTGTACTACATGGTGGCTCCGTCGCCTGAGGCCATGCGTATATGGATGGATGTTATTGTTACAGGTGCTGAGGGACACATGCATTTCATGGTGTAACTGATCCCAACAGATCGGGGGTTAACACCACTAAATAGTTTTGAGTGTCACATGACAAGATTTACAGCATCCAGCTTGTATCAGTGTGACCGCAAATGTGTTGTATTGAGCGGAGATGGATGTTCATCAGGTCAACATGAAATTAACTTCTGTTTACACTTGTAGTATAATGTATGTAGTCCAGAAGGACAACTGATGCTCAAAAGCACATTTTATAATGTAATCAAGTATAGAAGATCCAAAGAATTGATACACTAGTTTTATAATTAAGCTATTTAGTTAGTATTTTATTTGTTCATGTACCACATGTGGCTAAAACATCTCTAAATCTATGTAGCAACAATTCTCCATTCTCGTTCCATCTCAGCAGACATACATTTGTTTGTCTAATACTGCTTCTGTTATGTTTGGCTTCAGTCAAAACTTGATCAGGAGGGCTTTTAAATGATCAGTAATTGAACATCTGCTACACTTTCAAACTGCAGCACACACTGCTTCTCTAACAGATGTATATGCAGATATAATGTGCTTATTGCACATTTTAAACCAAAAGTGAAGTTATATATCTCCACCTTTTTCTTTGCCATCTTCTTCCCTCCTCTTTACTTTCTATTGGACTCCATGTTTTAATGTAGCTTTATCTTAGTTTATTTCCTTTAAACATCAGGTTGTATCAGTTGATCCCAGCGTACTGCTGATCTTTGATCAAATAAGATTACCCATGCCATATTTGTGTTTGCAAGAATGTAAATTTTTATATTAACTAAGTTTCATGATTTCCATATATGTCACAAATATAATTAGTTTGAATATTATTTTCCATTTTATCCTAGAGCATTTTGATTGCTGCTGTCAGACTACCAGCATAAGCTGGTCCTGTCTGCTTATTTAAAGCAGGGCTAAATGTCCACCATCTGTATTCCTTCAGACTACATGCACCTCTTTTTGCATCAATTTGGACGTTTCGTCAAACATGCAATCTGTTTTCATGACGGAGAGATGATTATAGGCACTTTTTTACATTTCATCATTGTGAATTATTTGTAATGGTTGACAAATTTTCTACTAATTGAAGTAGAGAATTTGTCTAATTTGCAATGGTACTGTGTTTCATGCTTACCACAGTGCAGCAAAATCTATAGTAGAGGCTGCAGGCACTGTATGATGAGGCCATGTTGTGCAGCAGGGATCCTGTATGTCTTGCATCACTTGCATTTTGTCATTATGGTTTTTCACCAGCAGAGGCCCTCAGTGCAAGAATGATTGTACTGAAATGATGTAATGTTCTGGCTGGTTGGTTCGTACTCACTTTGTAAGTGAGCAGAATGGAGCCTCCATTATCCATGTTTATAATACTTACCATCAAATGTGTACCTTTTATAAGCACAAGTATATAATTTGCCTATTGGAAGCAAAACCGAAATTGTGTTTCAGGATATTGCACTCAAAATGATCTGATCATTTTGGTTGAAATGTGTTAGTATATATTTGATCTTTATATTCTTTGTCAGTTTATAACAGTGTTTGATGTTGAAACATCAAGTGACCAGCTGTTGGTTCAAAGATTGCAGGGTTCGCTGTTGGTCTTGTGTTGGTTCAGTGTTGAGATGACAGTGTTGCAGATAAGTTATTACGGATGCTTCTCAGTAAACATACATATCTGTCAGGGTAATATCTCATCCCCAAATTGTCACCCACTGTGTGAGATACAAGCCTTTAAACAAAACAAATTACTACATTTTTATATATATATTAATACATTTAGTATTCTATATTTTGTGTATGAACTGTGGTCATTTTAGTCAACACTATGCTAAAAAAATTTATAATTGATATGTGACATGTTTCAATATAAATAATAAATCATTTTGCTTATGAATCACCCTGTTTTTGTGAAATGTTATAATTACTTGTCTGGTGAAAATGAACATTTATTTAAAAGACTGTAAAAACCTGATTGTGTTATACAGTGGAGGATGAGTGGGCTTTTCTTTGCTGATGTTGGAGGACTAAAAGGAGGCTTTACAAATCCCAGCATGACAAGATGGTGTGTTTTCTCACTGATATTGAGTACCAAAACATTTGTTTTACACTGTTACGCAATCTATCAGTATGAGAATGGGCAGCTTTATTGCTTTGTGCTCAACAATGTCTCTTTAGAGCAGTGTGACTTTCATTTAGCCAATAACAGGATTACTATGGCATTTTGTGTCAATTCATCAGCTCCTAATGCATATGAAACGTATCAAAGAACTCAAGTCTTTCTTTTTTCACATTTTAGAGCATTTTGACATTATATTCATGTGTCTATTGCAAAATGAGCTCTTATTAATGTAGGGGTTTTGAGGTCAGTATCCACAGAGAGAAATGTCAGCAGTTTGTTTTCTACATGACTGGTTCAGCTGAGGACTTTTGAAACAAATTAATAATGCATGTAAATATGTCTCAAAATTACAGTGAAGAATTATTATGATATAGTAAATCACTGTAGTCCAATAATTTCTTTTGGAATGTGCATAAAGTAATAACTGGCTCTCACAGTAGACCTATACATGCTAATATGAGTGTACTCATTAAGGCACTCATGTTTTTAAACTCCTCCCCCTGACACATGCAGCCTTTCATTGGCTGACCTAGAAGGGTAGTCATGGAAACACAGAATGAAGCATGCTAAATTAGGTTCTAAAGAGGCACGTAGTCTCTCTAGAGGCAGAAGCAGACACAAACCATGACACAAACACATAGTCTCTCAAACCATAGAAAGCTAGGGTGGCCTCAGTGCATCATGGGTGCTGTAATGTGTGTAATATATTTGGGGCAAGGGGCTGGCCATAAACACAGTGCATCTGTTTGCTGGGAAACATGCAACGTATAAACAGTTTGTTTGTGTGTATAATATGCTGATACAGCTTATGCAACATGGCTGGGAAGTTTATTCCAACATGTTCTATGGTAGTACTTCACTCAAGGCTGTTACCATTTTATATATATATATATATATATATATATATATAAGCATGGAAGTCAGCTTCCTGGTAAATTATGCGAATGGACATGGACAAAAGGCAGCATTCACTGAATATTTTTAAGTTTCACTTTCCTCTTTAAAGTCATATACATAACAGTTCCTGTGATGGAGAGTGTAATGTAATTTATCCTACTGTAACTTAATGTGAGCCTTCATAACCAGCCTGATCTCTGTTTAAACCAATTTTAAGACAGTGTCCTAATCCCAGATTGCAGGTGCTAATGAGAAATAACCTTGTGTTGTGTGTTAGAGCCTCAAGGGGATAGTGCCTTTTCTCAGGGAGATGGTTTTATCCCCTGCTGTCTGTATTAGCACCTGATGTGTTGAAATCCTCGTGTTTTTCTCTGGAAAATCATGGTCCTCTCTTCTAAGCTTGCAGCCTCTGGCTTCTTAAAGTAAACAGAGGTCTTTTTGTGTCACCTCCACAATGCTTTTTTTTGTAAAAGATTTATCCTTTGTCCTTTACTCCTCATTCCTTACACCAGCCTTCTCTTTACCCTACCCCATGACTCAGATCAGCTTCCCATCCTTAACCACTAGCTATTAGAGATGCTTTTCAGCACAGCAGTGTAAAACATTTTTTCTACATTTAATTTTGCAGCCTTTATAGTTCACTCATGCCTTTTCTGTTCAAATGGCTATCTTCTCTGCAGTGATATCAAACTGAACACAAATTAAATGTCCACATCAAAGGATTCACTCAGTCTGGGGGGAATTATTCAGCAGATGCATCGGGTACATTTCAAACTAAGAATAGCAATGACACACATTCCCAAACCCGTTTTCCTGATAATAAGGTATGCATGTCAAGCGTTTTCCCTTGCACCCGATTGGCTGACATTAATGTGCTCCCTATTCAGGTCAGTGAGCTTCTAGTGTGGATGATGCTGGAATGATGCTCCTATGAGGACACTCTGAGCCCATGCTGTGGTAAGATGTTGAGCTACTGTGGGGGTCTTGAGGATCTGTCAGTGAAAGTATTTGATAGTTTCTTTACCTTTATTATGACAGTATTATGCAATTTCCTTCTACGTCACATAACAAGATTTTATATTTCTACCTATTTTCGGGCCAGTAAATCCTCTTATGTGTGCCAACACTTCTTATCTTTAAACTGCTTTAAACTGGCTGCATTAACACAAATATGGAAAACAGGATACAGTCCACCACTAAAACAGATTTCATCTTGCTAAGTATTCATATGATTTTATTGATTAAATAGGAAACAGAACAACATAGATGAGACTATACACAGATATAGTTTTCTCATCTGAGTATAAGTGGGATAAGGATGTGCCAGTGTATGAGCTGGAGATCTCATCTCAGCATTCTCTCTGTCTTGCTCAAACGTCTGCAGGGCCATTCATAATGGCTGCTGTCCAATGTCCATTTCACAGGAAGGAGTTATTTCCGTTCCTTCTTCAAAACCATAGTCTCTCCCCTACAGTAGTTCACAGTGAGATCTGATAATGTTACATATGAGCAGGTGGACAAACAGGCGCTGTACAGTTCAACATTTTGTGCAAAAATTAATGGCACATTTTCTGCTACATACATCCAGAGATAGGTGTGGAATGTAAATTTGGTTGTTGCATTTATTTATAGAGCTCCTGCCGTGCTTTTCCTGACATAAACAAAAGGTAAAGGGACTAGTTATTATCAAAGAGATTTGCTGGAAAGAAAGACAAGAAGTTTTGACGGTTCCTACAAAAAGTGGGAGTAACAAAATTTAAAAGTACTGTAGAAAACATTGAATAGATTCTGAGTTTGTAGGAAAAGCACCCTTAAAAGGCACTCGCCCATGTTGTGTGTGTGACTGTGTTCCTAGAAGACCTTTTATCTTGCTTATCCTTAGTTACCGATGCTGCTGTATGTTCAGGTGTGACCCCGAACCTTCCTGAGTGCATGTCCATTGTCCAGTTGGCTCAGCACCAAAGAGCCAAACTTGTTGCTTTGGCTCCCTGTGGAGATGTTTTGTGCTTGAGTGCTGTAAGCCTCCTTGTCTCTGTTACTGTCGTTTGTAGTGTTGTGAGGCCAAGAGATGGCAGAGAGACGAGCCAAGAATTACAGTATAGAAGTATGAATTAAAAAACGGTAGTCATGTAGTTGGAAAAAAGTTGCAGTCAAAGCCATAATCTGTATTGTTGATTGGACCAGTCCATTGCTTTATTTTCTTATCTGGGTGTTGCTACCAGTAGCTGCAGGTTTATTACCAACCCTGCGGACAGGGACCTTGGACACGGGTATCTTGGTGCGAGGGGGTTCTTTAGCTTGGGGGATGTGGGAGGCAGTGTGAGACTGTGCACCATGCTTCACAGGAATCTTTGAGTCACGCGGTAAACTGGTGAGGGCTTTCGGCTGGTGAGGCGGCTGACTCTCCTCCTGGGTGTGTTTTGAGGTGGGCACATTAGCCTCAACATGACTGATTTTATCTCTGCTCATCGCATCATGTGAGTTGAAGTGGTGCCTTTCTTCTTCTAGCACAGGAGTAGGTGGGTCCCTGCTTGCTTCATCATCAACATGTTGGCTTTCCCGGACAGGTAGCTTTCCTGCTCTGCCTCCTCCAACTACAGGTATTTTACTAACTCCTGATGCCTTTACTTGTGGTGTCCTCCTTTCTCTGGAGGCACCCTGGAGGCTTGTTCGTGACTCATTTTGCAGTTCCTCTGTTTTGGAGGCCACTGTCTGAGCCCCTGGAGCATCTGTGCTACTCAGACAAGCCAATTGCCCATCCACTGATGCCTGTCCACTTCCTCTCATCTTAGCAGAGGCTGGGGTTTCACTTGGCAAAGTTGCAGGGGTAGAAGGAAGAGCAGTGACAGTGTAGGGGGCAGGGGGGGCTTTGGATTGAGAAACTGGGATCTGTGCAGGAGCAGGAGAATCTTTAGATACTGAAACTGGGATACGAGCAGGGGCAGGAGGGTCTGTAGATACAGAAACTGTGATACGACCAGAGGCATTAGGGTCTGTAGATACAGAAATTGGGATACGCGCAGGAGCAGGAGGGTCTGTAGATACAGAAACCGGGGTACGACCAGGTACAGGAGGGTTTGTAGATACAGAAACTACAGGGGCAGGAGGATCCCTGGATACAGATACTGGAATACTAGTAGGGGCAGGAGGGTGTTGGGATACAGAAACTGGGATACGAGCAGGGGCAGAAGGATCTGTAGATACAGAAACTGGGATAGGAGCAGGGGCAGGAGGATCCCTGGATACAGATACTGGAATACAAGTAGGAGCAGGAGGGTGTGGGGATACAGAAACTGGGATACGAGCAGGGGCAGGAGGGACAGTAGATACAGAAACCGGGATACGAGCAGGGGCAGGAGGGTCAGTACATACAGAAACTGGAATGCGAACATGGGCAGGAGGGTCAGTAGATACAGAAACTGGGATACGAGCAGGGGCAGGAGGGTCAGTAGATACAGAAACCGGGGTACGAGCAGGGGCAGGAGGGTCAGTAGATACAGAAACTGGGATTTGCGCAAGGGCAGGAGGAGCTTTAGATTGAGAAACTTGCATTTGAACAGGAACAGGAGGTTCTTTAGGAACAGACATTGGGATTTGAGGAGCAGGGGGGGCTTTAGTTTGAGAGACTGGTACCTGACCTGGAGCTGGGGCTTTTGGGGGAGCTGTAGAAACAACAGCTTGAGTGGTAGGAGCTGGAGTTGATGTGGGAGCAGTGGGCATCTTATCTAAGGGGACTGGAGCAGGACTAGGTTTTGTCGTGGGAGGAATCTTATATACAGAAGTTGAAAATGGAGTTGGGACAGATGAAGGGCTGGGTTGGGTCTTTGTTGAAGTTATGGCAGTTATGGTAGGGGCGGGACAAATATCTGGAGCATTTACAAGGGGGGGGAGGGTCTTATTTAAGTCCACAGATGTGTGTGTAGGTTTGGAAAGAGTTGCAGATATTGAGCCTGGGGATGGAGTTGATGGGGTAACCTTTGTCGTTGTGGTGGGGAGAACTGGTGCAGGAGTAGAAGGTTTGGTTGTAACAGTACAGGCTGGTGATACTGTTACTGGGGCTTTAAATTCTCCTGCAGCTGAACTTTGGGGCTGTTTGCTGGAAGAGGAGGTTTGCAGGTTTAATCTGCTAGCTGAATCCAATTTAGCAGGTGTAGGTTGGGTAAAAGAAACAAGGGTGGGAGGGCTATGGGTTACTGGTGGAGGTTTTGCTGAAGCAAGAACTGGGGTAGCTATAGGGCTAGGCTTACCTACTGTACCAATAATTTGAGGGGGAGCAGCAATCTCTGAAGCCAGTTTGCTAGCTGTAGAGGTAAGAGTTGGACTAATTGAGTGAACCTTGACGACCGTGGCTGGGGTGTTTGGAGGAGCTGTTGTAGTAGTAGAGGTGGAGCTCGGTATGGATTTACTTGTAGAAGGGGAAGACATTACTGGAGCCGAAAGGCTTGTTAACGTTACAGGGGTAGTTAAAGGTTTTGTTGTTGCTGTGGCTGTAGTAGTTGATTTTAATGTAATGCTGGTCGAAGGCCCAGAGGTTGAAGTAGAGTCTGAGTTTGATTTGACTGAGTGAGTAGTCAAAGTGGAAGATTTGGTCAAAGTAGTGATGATAGTGCTTGGCTTGGCAATGGGAGAAGAGGTTGAAGCTTTTGTTGTAGTAGAGGTAAAGGATCGAGTTGGGGCTGCTGTGGGGAGAGCTACAAGAGACGGTTTTGTCATAGATGAAATGCTGACAGATGTAGAAGTCAGCGGAGAGGAGATGGTTGGTTTAGAGAAGAGAGATGTAGATGATGGCATGGCCTCAGTCACCACAGTACTGATGGCACTGCTGGCTTTTCCCCACTCTGCCTCTACATCAGCCATGATGTCTCCACCCCCTGAGATTGAGTCAAAGGTCAGGAGAGAGGAGATGTCTGCCAGCAAGGAGCTCAGGCTCTTCTCACCGGGTATCATGGGTGGTTCAGGGGTGAGTAAAGGTGGCACATGCTCATTAGTTCTACTCACATTGCCTGCCGTCTTCTGGGGAGTCTCTGATGGGGATGTGGGTGAGCTGTCCTGTGACATTAAGCTCTTGGCGGGCTCACAGCTCTCTGTCTCAGGGCTGTCTAGAGAGCGAGGCTGGGATTTGGGGGTGAGGGTGAGATCCTCTTTGATGATTTCCACACTGTTGGCGCGGGATGACATGAGAAGTGGGCTTGGAGGGGTTTCCTCCTTGTCCTCCTTATCCTTTGAGCGGAACTTAACATTACCAAAGAGACCCTTCAATCCACGACGTTGCCGACCCACTGGTTGGGATACAGTGTGGACTCGACGGTCCCCCCCTCCTCTCCGGCCACCCCTCAGTAATGAAAGGAAGCCAAGGGATTTCGCTGAGCAGGCTGAAGAAATGGAAGTACGTGCAGGAGCGGCAGCCAGAACGCCATCTTCACCAAGTGTCTCCTCCTCTGCCTGCTCACCCTCTCCTTGATTCATCTCCTGTCCCTTTTCCTTGTCCAGCTCCTGCTCTGAATCTGGTGCAGCAGTCTCTGATAATCCATCAATGGTTTTGCTCCTGTTAACAGGTGACTTGTTGTTTCCATCCCCTTTGCTACGAATAGAAAAGATGTTACCTGGCTTGCGTTTGCCAAATAGCTTGAATCCTTTTCTGATTTTTCCACTTGGCTGGGATTCAGAAGGCGGGGGGTCCATGTTCTCCGTTTGTACATCCATCTTCTCTCTGTTTCCCCCGTTCTCTGTATCCTCCCGTCACTTGCTGTAGTTATTATTCCCCAGCCGGTGGATGGGGCATTTATATCCAGACCTTATTGTTATCTCCCTCTGTAGCCCTGCTTTACCTCTGTTTCTCTCAGCGCGTTTCTTTATCGGCTGTCTGTATCCCTCCCTCTGTATATCTTTCCCATCCAGCCCTTTCTCCTCTATTTCTCCCTTGAAAGCCCCTCCTCTTTGCCTCGTTTTTGTCTGGCTGCTCTCCCTGGTCGCCATAGCAACTGAGGAGCTAAGCAGCTTTCGTCAGCAATGCAGAGCCAGGGGCTAACATCAACCCACCCTGAACGCAGCTTTCTCTTCCTCTCTGTCTGATGACTCTGTTTACATAAACAGCAAAGACAAATACTCCATTAACATGGCCAAAATTTGAATTCCAAATGATCTGGCTTTATATAAACATCTCATCCAGATTAATGCAATGCACCTCTATATGGAACCTAATAATCTGTTAATGCAACAGATTTGCTTTTATTCTAAATATACTGGTTCTTCATATTTTTTTTGTCCCAGCAACTGACGGTCAGTCATTCCCATCTGTAAAAAAGTTTAGGATCACTGTTCTATAAATAGTTAAGTGTAACAAATGAACTACAATCAAGTTTTGGAGATAATTAGCATTATGACCTACATGCCTGAATGTGCTTTCCTCATTTAATTTATTCACAGAGCTCTATATTACTTTGAATAGTATAGTATTAACACCTTTTAGAGAACATGTGAAAAACTAAGGAAATGTTTCTTGTGATGCAGAAACGTTGATGTTTCCTCATTAAATCAAATTAAAAGCAATCAATCTTGTCGGAGGGAGTGACCCTTTGAACATCTTGTCAACATTGGACCCAAAGACAATGAAGCCATTGAAAATGATTACATAATTGTGGATGAATGAACATGTTTTATTTTCAAGGAAAGAAGCAGCCTGTGCTGAAAAATTGGTTAAATTTTTTTAAAATTATGTATCAATGTTAATTTGAGCGTGTCTTAAACTTCTAGCATTTAGCTAATAACTATAACTATAACTAATATATGATATGATTTCTGGAAAAGGTAATTCTAACGTCAAATGCAACCTCTAATTCACACCAAGCTTAAGCCATTATTTATTGTCACACTTTTTCAGGTGCTTGAAAAAACATGGGAATTTTATTTGCTAGTCTGTAGGAATATACCATATGCACAATATACTTGAGAAGTTAGTCTGTATTTAGTTAAGTGTGAATAATGTGCATGTTTTTAGTACATATTCACAATCATTGTGTTTATTAATAAATGACTTAAATTGAATTACTCTGTTCAAAGTAAGGGCTTGTAATACTTTAACCCAAAACCTCTAATGTGTGTGACTCTTCAAAATTCAGCATGTTCAGGTTGAACTTAAAATAAATAATGAGCATTAAAATATACCACTATAATTTCCTCATTTCTGTAGCCCTATTGATATGTGTTTTTTAATCTAAATTAGTCATGTGAGTCGAGAAGAGGGGACTGGTTGTTCTTTATTATCAGATTTATAAATGAGGTTTTCAGGTGGAACAAGCAGGGCCTCTTGTGGTCACCAAAGAAACAACATGTGACACATTTCGGCTGTCGAAGGCTGCAAAATGTACAGAGTCTGTAAATAAAGATGCTGTCTCATACACGTTCCCTGACAGAAGTCTGTGTAAGAAGGTGAGCAAGCTTTGAACAAATCTGCCTGTTTTTCTAGGTTGTGTTAACAGACTTTTCAAATGTTTATCTGGTACACAGTCATACAGGACAAAGAAATATAACATACAGATTTAAGTTGCCTTCACATTACTTTAAGATAAACAGTTATGTGATTCACAATAAACTGAACTATAGACTAAAATTAAATTAAGATTGAATAATTACAGGGTTACAAATACATCTGTGTACCTGCTGCTCAGTGAACAAAATTACATTCTTTAATCAAATACATTAATGTTTTAGCGGCTCCTCGGTATAGGTTCATACATGCAACCTGGCCACTGTAATGCATACATTTATACATAACCAACTGAATACTGTGTCACTGTTTAATGCTCACTGTACTACAAAAAATATCATTTTTGTGATAACCGCATGCTTTCACACACACGCACGCACGCACACACACACACACACACACACACACACACACACAAAAGCATGAACACAAATAAATAGGTGTGGTATTTACTGCTGCCTAAGCAAATGTAAAAATATTGTCTTTCCACACAAACAAATATTCATAAGTCTGCACAATCCCAGTATAAATTATACCTATTTTCCACATTTTTCAAGCTTTCAACCTCCCTATGTCTTTATGTCTCTGTATGACAGCATAGTGATGTTATGCATCACTATGCGGTCATACTTCTCTGAACAGTCTGTGTTTTGTAAGAAGACTTTATTCCTTTAGATCCCAGTCACAGCACAAGCATAGTCTCCCCAGTGTCTTTAATCATCTTGCACTGGCATGTAGCCATGCAGATAGCATTGCCTTTATTTGCACGTTTAAATGTTTTAAACGTTAAAACAGTTCAACAGCATATTTATTTTTGCTTAAATTGCAATAAGGTGAGTTGATGCTTTAAGTTTTACCATTTAACCAATTTTGTGAATCATCAAATGGAGGATTTATTTGAATGTACAGAAAAACGATATTCACAAATTTCAGTGTTGTATGAATAGTACAAAGAAATAGGGTTGACCTCAGTACTCCTCTAATCCATTAAAAATTAAAATCTCTCTTTATACTCAAGGGACAGAATGAGGTAAAATGTTATATCATGTACGCATCATTTAAGAGCAGCTTTATTTCCACTCTTTCCCATTCTTTCTCCTTTTATTTTTAGACATCGTGCTCCACGTGAGCACCCTGCAGGGCAATTTTGATATTCTGGTTGTTGTCATGTGCCACAGAGGGAAGCGTATTATACGTACGACGGTAGAAAAACCGAGTGACCAGAGTTATGATGAACATCTCCATGATCATCATCTGCTGACTTAGCACTGCAGGGCAGAGAAAAAGAGAGAAAAAATTAGGTTGCAGACAGATTATCTCATGCAAAACACATGAATAGAAGATGCAGCTAGACAGTCAAAGGTGTTTCTTACTGGATCCACGAGCCTGGGAGGAGAAGGGAGGGGCACAGGCGATGGTTCCATCCAAGGCCAGGATATTAATTATTGAAGTCTGCAGCTGACTCAATACAAGTATTAACTGAAGAGAAAAACAATACTTGATCAGTTACATGCATACTGTACACAGGTGCATTGGATAGAATCTCTAAATATCAGTATGTGTCAGTAGACCTTGGCAATATGATGAAGAACATAAAACATGTGCTAACAGTAACAGGTCATTGTAATTTTAAGCCATAAAGCAATCAAGGAAGGTAATCCTCTTAGTTTTAGTTTAATTTCTTCACACTTATGAGACAAAATAAGTATCTGAGAAACTTACTGGTTTAAAAATGCATCACAATGCAGCTTTTGTTGCTGTTTTAACGTTTTCCTTGTGCAGGATGAAGGAAATTCAGAATATCTATCTTTTCAGATTGTAACTGACAGAGCATTAGGATACATATTGAATTGGTTGTGTGGACTCACTTGGTACATGGCATACTTGGGTACTATGTTGAGGCTTCGTAGAAGGCTGTTAGTGTTCATGAAAACGATGGCGACAGGCCAAAGGGAGATGATAGTTAGGACACCAATGAATGGATTTAACCAAATGGCTGCACCAGTGATCTCGAGCTGGAAAAGGAGCAAAGAAACATTTCTGGCCTTGTTCATTTCATTTTCAGCACAATCAGATGTGTAGACGAGCTTTTCAAAAACTTACATCAGCAAGATCAAAGTTGCCGTTTGTCCACAGTACTATGGCGAGGACAGAGAGCACCGTCTTTAGGATCGCATACTGAAGAGCACCCAACTTAAGCAAGAATAACATTTTCCTAAATAATTTCATCCCAAAAAAAGATTTGCATTAGAAACAACCATGATGTGCCAAATGAAACAGCTTATAGTTTATAAACAATATAATAATAATTAAGCATTAATCAACTTATTAGAGCTTAGTAGAGACTGTGTCATATAAAAAAGTATAAAAGGATAAATACCGTGACATGGGCACACGGGGTAAACAGACACAGCAGCAGCAGCATGGTCCTGTGTTGATCCTAAAGGTTTCACCTGAAAACCGCTCCAGAAAATAATTGCTGCCCCCCAACTCGTCAATCATCAGCACCAACACTTTGTACACCACAACTGCAAAATAACTACAGAGAGAAAGACATGTGACTTACAGTAAGCCTATTTATAGAGAGCAGATATGAAGTCATTCTGAAAAATTATCAAACAATTTTCAATTTTATATGATCATATTAAATAAAACACTAGTACTCTTGACATGTGAGGCCAAACCAAAAACAGCCCTTGTTTATGGAGTTTGACCTAGCTACTACATATTGCACAACACTGTACTGTACACATTATGTACTGTACGCAAATCATATAAATCAGAATGCACATAACATTTACAGAACCATACCACTGGATGTTGCAACATCCTATAAAGATTTCCTGCATTTTATTTAAGTTGGAGATATGACATGATCTTTGATCTTGGCATGTATAATGATTCATCCAGTGGTTAAACTTACAGTACAGTAATCTCCAGCTAATTTGTACAGTCTTGGCTTTTATTATGATTACTCTGAAGGCATTTAGCTGATGATGTATCCTGATCATCTTCGGCATCCATGGGGACTCTTGGATTTGCAACACTATATCCAGACTACACTGGAATCCAGCTAAACCAGTGCTAATATAGATTTTTCAAGCTTTTAGATTTTGTCTATTCTAATTATTCCTGTATTTATTATATACTAAAACTAAACTTTTGTTGGGAGGGTAGGGGGGGGGACTGTTAAGAGGCACAAAGATTGGGACTGAAAATTAAATAAATAAAATACATTGGGGAAAATATAAGATATATTCTAAATATAAGAACAGTTCACTGCACAATGGAACCAAGCTACCATTATTCAAAAAAAAAAAAAAAAAAGAATATAAATATATATATATATATATATATATATATATATATATATATATATTTATTTAAAATTTAAACAACAACAAAACATCATAGTCCAGCTTTTTAGACAAAGCAATGAAAGAAACTCTCTATTCTAGGAGAAAATCATTTGTCTTGCAGAGAAGATTTTAGGTGCAGATGAAAGAAAACGTACCAGTTGGACGTCATGTCTGTGAACATTACTGCCCTTGGGATCCACATCCCAAAGCAGGACATGGTGGCAATGACCTGAAACAGAGAAATAGAATAAAGCACATGAAAACAAGACTAGTCAAAGTCAACCACAGTAATATATCCTGATTATTTCTGGAAGGATTGGGCCTCATGAAAAATCGGTCCGAGTATGGAGTATAAATTTACAAGTGGTCCAGACCTGTCACACGTGTCATGACAACATCATTACTGCCTTTCTCTTCATGGCAGAAAAACTTGTTTGACTTAGAATTGTAATGTCTTAATCTCAATTAATTTGGAGTTTAAGAATAATACCACAATTTACTAAAAAATGAAATATATAACCAAAACAAACCTGATGCAAAAATCATTCTTATTTCATCATCATGGTGGCCAATTTGCTGAAATAGTTTTTTAGAATTTATAATTTTTATTGGCATACTTTGGCGCAGGAACTTCTACATTTCAGTAGTTGTAAAGTACTCTGACCGCTGCCTCTGTGTCTCTGTTGCAGATGTGTGTTCAGTGTTATGCAGCTAACCGTGTGACCTGATCACCTGTAGACTATAATATTCCCCTCTAATTGTGACTGTCACATCCCTTGAGCTTAACCTCACAGACAAAAGTTTAAGGATAAAAATATGAAAATGTGCTTCCATGAAGCCCATTGTCATGTAATTTGTTCCCCAGATTGGTTTTATGATTGATTCACTTTTAATAGCTCCTATCATCACAGCATGGATTTTCTTTTCTTTTTTTTATTAAACAGGCGTTCGGACTTACTGGTGCTGCACCATTGATCCAAATGATGGTGGTCTTCCTGGAGTAGGGCAGTTTTTTATAAATGTAAACACACTGCTCCAGGTAGAGCAGCAGGGAGATGCAGGACATGAAGGTGAGCATGGCGTACAGGCAAAATCCAAACATATCTAGCTCTGATTTCAAACAAACAAGAGGAGGAGAAAAAAGGAGATTTCAGACAATTTCATACAATTTGAGGCACTTCATGTGAAAAAAACACAAATAAATAAATGATGAAAGAAGAAGACAATATGATATGAAGGTTAAAACTCAGACTCAGGCATAACATGGCTGAGTGAACTTTTAATGCCATTAGCTTGGCCTGGTTGATAAGAAAACATTATCAGTAAAATGGATGTAACTGGTTCACTTACGCTTTATCACGTCAATAGCCAGAGGTGGCTCCTGCAAACAAGCTGGATGAATGGTGCTGTTGAGTGGTTCCTCCATGGCTTACAGATATTCTTCTTGAGGAACGTGCACTGGTGGGTTAAAATTTAAAAAGGAGCAAATTTAAATGGAGCTTTCTCTCCTCACAGAAAACCTGATCAGTAGTCGATTGTCGATGTAAAACAACAAGGTCTCCTCTTTACATGGCAGTGTGTGCCAGTGGGCTCCAGCAGCAAATTCTACTAGTGTACTTTACCCTATGGGCGACTTTTAAGGAGTGAAGGTATGATGACGGGTTCGAAGCTTACAAGTTTATGAGAATACCTTCATAACTAACTCTCACTCATTCATTCACAGACTTAAGTCACAGTAATTAAAGTGACACAAGGTCAGAGTTTTAGTTAAAAGACTGAGAACCACTGAATGTGCCAAGAGAGATGAACTTTGACTGGGTGTGTTGCTTCCTTGTAAATATGAAAGTGCATAAAAAAGATAAAGGAATTTACTTCAATCTGTGTAATTTGTTAATCACTTTCAGTGTCTTTAATGCACACGTTATTATTAATTTACTGGGTTTCTGTGAGGTGTTTACATTATTTGTCACACTGAGTGTTCCCCAAGCCCCCCTCCGCAAATCTTCAGGGTATGATTCTGATTTATGCAGAATTATTGCTATAAATAGTGTGTTGTGTGTGTCTCTGTTTGAACTGATATGGAGAGGTGAACGGCACTGAGGTCGTTCACCTCTCCCTGCCAGCCTGCCAATCCCAGCTCATAGTGTTTCTGTGCCAGACAATGTTTCATAAAACTCAGCAAGTGTGAAAAGTTTGAGTCAGCAGTGAGAAACTTTAATGATTCTGAAAACGTGTCACAACTATCACTGTGAATTACAGCTTTTCAATCTCTGATGGCTGTCTTTTTACAGATATATACTTAAGCATGGATATAGATAATGTAATTGTCTTTTATAACTTTTATAGAGCAGTGGCATTATTTCTAAATGATTGAGAACTGAGAATATTGATCCACATTTATTGTAGGTTGAAGAAGGAATCCCTCTTACATGGCAGTAGAAGAACAATTCACTCATCACTTTTATTTCTGCCACTTGCCATTAATATATGTAACCTCTAATGTATCATTTTTTGTATGAAGTGTCTTATATGCCAAACGAATTTCCATTTTATGTAAGTTTAATGGACAATAAAATAGTCTGCATCTGAATCATATTCCCAATTTAAAATATATGTTCTACAATGTGGAATATGTCTGTTTTATGTCCTGACTGCAAATAAAATTGTAATACATTTAGCAAACACTACACAAAATACATATTTCAATACCAATTTGATTAATAATTTTGTCAGATTTAGGAGAGCCTGCACTGATAGACAGAAACCAACTGACTGAGCTGAGAAACCCAATAATCATATCAAACACGTGCAATTTCTGAACCATGGACTAATTTGAACACAATCCTGTAGTTTGAGCTGGTTATGATGAACATCTGAGAAGGTATGACTATAATCTACCATAACATTCCTCAGCACAGTTGTTTCAGAGTCGATTAAGAACATGCACAAATGACAGCCCACAAGAAAAGACACACACATTCTAGTTTCTAACATTATATTTATTGTTACAGAACATTAATCATTTCCCCAATAAAAAAGCAGCTTATTTTTTACAGGAATAACTACATTAGCAGATATCTCTGTTGGGGGGGGGTGTATTAAGTAGTTTTAGTAATTAAACTACTGTGAGGTTGTACGAGTACATTCAGTCAGTAATATCTACACATAATTATTAACTGCTCACTCAGGCAAATCCAACACTGTGCTGTGCATCATTTCCACTAAAAGGAATGTAATAAAAATGAACCAGTTGCCAAGAGCACTGAGATGAGCTTTTATAATGACACCAGCTTCCTCTTTCATCACCAGGCTATAATGCCCTGTTTATCTATCCTGGTTTACGTTCAAGGTCAAAATGGATCAAATGTCCTTGACTTCTCTGCCAAAATCTTAGTATATGTTTATTGCTGGGGTTTTTTTTTATTATTATTTTGTGCTCTTGCTTTCCAATTTTCAAATAAATCTCATCAAACTGAAAAAAAAATTGACAATTGAATCCAAAAATGATAAAACTCAAGAGTGATTCAGTTTCTACAAATACACCACAAAGAAGTATCCACAAATGTGAAATTAAATGGTAATGATGATGACAAACATTAAAAATAAAATACATATAAATAAAAACAAGCCATTTCAATAAAATCAATAGATGTGAAAAGACTGCAATTAATTTATAAAAGTTTTAAAATAAATTACAAGTATTTATAGTGCAATGGAGAATGTCAATAATTGATCATTACTCTGAATTTCATGCAACCTATTGATGTCTTAAATAATGATTTGGAATGAGAAAGTACTTAAACAGTAGTTAAAGTGGATTTGGTCCTCATTTGAAGCTTATGTTACCCATCATATAAAAAACAGCAAAAAATAAATATATGAATAGTGTAAACAGAAAGACCATTAAATATATTCAATGATGTAAACAGTAAACTGAATCAGACCGTTTGATAACTGACGACTGGTCTTAATAATTGCACTGTGCTCAAAGTTATAATCTGCTCAGATATATTGCACACATGGTTCATAGAGTTGAATTTTCACTTCTAGTCAATTATGCCCTGAAGACAACTATCACTTCTGTAGCACTCACTGTTCTACAAACAAATGTGAGGCTTAATTATTACTTTTTTATTAATACTGACAAAAGAGTGAGTCCCTAGTTGAAATTTATATTGTGATTAATCCATTCAGTTAAAAGAAACATTGGCTCAAGGGAGGGAGAAAAAGCAGCCCCAGAGTTTTTCAAATAATATCATCTGAATGTCTTCAGCTGGTAACAAAGACAAAACTTGTGAATCACTTCCGGTTAAGACTGGTGCAACAATATTGTTGTGGTACTACTTTTAAAAAAGCACAAATGGTCCATATAAAACATTCGACCTGAGGCTGCACTATCAGAATGAGGTTGGAGGACGTCTCCTGTGGATGTGCTGATGATCCAGATTTAAGGCATTGTAGTTGACGAACTCTTTACTCATGTGCCTACAAGCTGCAAGGACGGTCAATGATGAGTACAAGTACAAATATGCATGGGAGGAAGACACATTTATGTTATGTCCACATACCTGCTATGGGTCACTCTCCATTGTCACAGAGACTATCTGGCCTCCATCTAAAAAGAAATAATTTGTACAAAATAGATGTTTCAGGATTTGTTCCGGTTGTTTTGAGAGGAGCTAATTATAAAACTACAGTGGTCATAAAATATATGAACAAAAATGAAAATGTGAGAAAAAGCATCACCAGTTTTCTCTTTGCTTTCGTCCACTGAGTGTTGTACATTGTTACCAAGCACTCGAGTGTTGCCCTCCTCATCAACAAGGCTGTAATTAAAGTCACATTTGTGATCAACACCCAAAAAACAAAATTGAAAGACATGAATTAGATTTTTAAAGAATGTTCACCTTTTGCCATTTTGCTGAAGGATACTGTTTGCTTGTTCAGGATCTATGTGTACCAGCCTGGTATCAAAGGAATGCCCATCCCCCAGACTGATTCAAACAGAGATAATAAGAGCATGAATCAACATGTCAGCAATAGTTAATTGTATTTTGGGAATTACAAGTACTTCACTGGTCTCTTTTTCTGGTTTTCTCCATTCCATTAAACAAGCTTTTATACTAAAAATGAAGTTTTAAAAATGTGTACAGTACACAGTGTAGACAGTGTGTATTTATTTGCATCATTATGATTACATAGGTGATTTATGGCTACAGTTGTGTCAGGTCAGAGCAGTTTTACCTTGAGAAAACAGGAAAGAACCAGTACTTCACTTGGTCTCCAAACACCTCAGCTACATTTCGGCGAAAGCCAAGCGAAAATCCATTTTTGTCTGGACTATTTATGAAGATAGGAGCCCTAAAAGCCTCTGAAAATTGATATTAAACATGTCAAGTGACAATCTCAATACAAAAGTGTGCATCAAATTGAATATTTAACAAGAAATGTGTCTCCAATAGCTACCTATAGTGGTCCTGTTCTTTCCCACAAGCCAGAGATGGTAGCAAAAAAGTGACAGGATGCTGATAAAAAACAGCGCGGCCACAAAAAACAAAAACAAGATGTGGAATTTGGCGTGCGTATCAGGTAGTTGTTTCTTTAAAAGGGAAAAGAGAAAAAAAAAAGGTGTTAGCCTTGTCAGTCAACATGTCAAGTCATCTTTAACAAACAATTGACTGCAGTAGAAGTAGCAAAGTTTCCTCCTTGGTACAAAAAACTACATTTTTCACAGTAAGTCACTGGAAACTCCATCCATCATTTTGTCTTGTCATCAGTATTGTTTGGGCTGTAAGACAACCTACTCCTTCACTGTAAGACTACATGACAGGAGCCATTGTCTCATGTGAAGCAGATCGCTGAAGACGAGCGTTCACATGCTACATCATTGTGCACCACAGTGTAGCATTTGTAACCTATTGGTTGAAATCTTACAATGCGACCATTAGTGGGTGATCACATGTTGTACCACAACCCTACATTTGAAATTGTATTTCTGTTTCAGAAATGATGTCATGTTTAAAAGAAAGCAAATGCAAAAATCACTTGATCTAGTTTTTTTTTTTGACCCAAGGCTGCTGAATCTTGATCTCAGGAGTAACGTGACATTCAAAAGGATACTAATCACCTTTAATAAGCTGCAAGCTAGCACAGCAAGCACACACACACACACAAGAACAGGCGATGTAATAATACAGCGGATGTTTCTGTACTTACGGTCCAGAATTTGATGAAATATTGTACAACTGTGGCACAAATGACTAAACAGTAGAGTGATGCGTAGGCCAAGAACAACACAAAGTACTTGTAATTCGAAAATCCGACACAGTTATTCACCCTGAAACAGGAAGAGAACATCAGAGACAGACAAATTTACTTCTGATGAAAAATAGATAATTTTACAATAAAAACAATTAATATGGTCAAAGATTATTAAAAACATAGTTAAATGAGAAAAGCCTTCAGTACCAGGGGCAGTGATGGTCCATTTTCAGTACGCACCTTGAAGAAAAGGAATAAGGAAAACATACATCCTGTTGGTACCATCTAGTAAATGTTTACATTATAAACATTTTGCTGATCAAATTACCCAGAGGCACTTCACCACATAAGCAAATGAAGATGTAGTACATGGTGCTCAATTTATAAAACTAAATGTTTAAAATGGATGAAGATTTCATTAGAGACAATACCAAAAACTGGTTTAAAACCGACATTTATGTGGACAGATAAAAACAGTGGACAACTACAAATATTTTATTCAGGGAAAAGTTTTGTAAAAAGAATAGATATGATGAGCTTTAATTATAGGGTGTACACTCACATCTCACAGGTGGAGCAGTGATGGCAGCGGTCAGGTTTGATTACTTGGCAGGGGTTACAGTATCGGATGGCTGTTAAGAGAAAATGAAGGCAGAATTATTTAAGTATGAATACCTATAAACAGTATATGAGCTTTATTGATGAAAAGTAAGAATTTTCCACATTAAAGACTTTCTAAGCTTTTCCAGTTCACCCAGCCATGTTCTTTTATTTTTTTGCTATTTTCTGGTACGTAAACCACCATTTTTTAAATTAATAAATCCTCTAATTCTACAAATTTTATATTTAAAATATATATATTTATTTATTTTTTAGAAAGTGTATTTTAAAGTGTCTTTTTCCCTGTGAGACTAAGTATACAAGAGCACAAGTGTTGATGAATAGAAGAGCCTGATGAAGCCCACAGAGATAACGAGGTGCACCTGAGCCCAATTAACCCTCCTGTTACGCACAGATCCATAAACACAACACAGATGAGGAAAATGCACTGTATGGTTTTTCATCATAGAGTGCATTCTATTATAATAGATATATAAACAGTGTAGCACTTTCATCCAAAAGGGGGAGACACAATATAGCAATATATTTACACAATTTTATTTGCAGTGCTTTGCCTATATTATGTTGTAGATGTGAGTGCCAGACATGAAGAGAACAATGACTCTTCATGTACTTCCTGCTGTGTTAGACACTATGGTGACAACAGTAAATCAGTTACACAATTTCTCTAGTGGTCTGCTCTCAAGTAACTGCTGGGTGTTTTAGTCTCAGACAGTCAAGAGATCTCCGCCTACTGAAGTCTGGGGAATTTCGCTAACAAGCCTACATCCCTTATATTTTGTCAAGAACACGCCTTACCGGAAATGATGCTCTCCCCCCTTCTCCTCCATAGTGGACTGCATGTCACTACCCCAATATAATATAAATATGGATTGGTTCTGCAATGCAGGATTTTTTAAAACTCTGTAATTGTTTTAACAACAAAACCCTAACCTTGTTGTCAGTCTCTATAAATGAAGCATTTATAGAGACAGACTTGTTAGTCCACTGGGCAGTTAAATGGAAAACCAACCAGTCACCTTTGCTGCTGCAGTGAAAAGCCTCACCTCCTCCTGCCGTGCGTGTATACGCAGGTAAATTCCTGGCCACTTTCTTCAGAACCTCTTGCTGCACCTCGGCCCGCTCCTCTCTTTCAAACAGCTCCTTCTCTGCTCTGGGCAGAGCAAACTGGCAAGAGAAGAAAAGACCTGTGTTTACACTACATGCTGAAGTGGCCCAAATCTGATTATTTTGCTCCAAGTGATTCAGGTCTGGCTTTATCACAGTGTAAGCGTAAACAAACCAAATCAGATCTGGGCTCACGCCTCACTGCCTGGAGGACAGCAACAACAGCAATGTGGTCAATGAAGAGACAAGGAAGTTTCAAATTTGATGGACATTTATGGAGAAGCTGCTACTCAAGCCCAACTGGTAGGATCATATCGTAACTGAGCAGTTTGTGTGTTTGGTGTGTGTGTGTGTGTGTGTGTGTGTGTGTGTGCATTACAAACTTGTATTGGACAGTCATGCAATATTTCTCTCATCTATGTTGATATTATCCTACACTTAAACCATGAAAATAAGGTGTGTTCACTGTAAAACAAAACATGTTCATTGTCTTTGAATGTAGCCATTTAAAGAAGCCTTACCTGTGGTAAACCTGTGGTAAACCTGTGGTAAACCTGTGGTAAGGAGTTTAAAGAAACTGCTCTGGGCTTACCGCTTTTGAGGGGCTGGCTGGTGTGGACCAGATAGTTTTCCAGTAAGACCATATGAACATGAAGAGGAAAATGTGGAAGATGACCAAATAGCCGACTGTGAAGAGATACAAGTTTTTGACACATTTTTTAAAATATAATATTAAAATAATAATATTAAAAATTAGATGAATTACTCCATCATTCGTGAATTAACACATAACTGACAAATGTCATGTATGTATCACTTACTTCGTTCTGCATTATCTGGGATTGTATCTACGTAACACACACAGATGGCAGAGAAAAAAATATATTAATGAGTGTTAATGAATGTCCCAAGAATGCATGACTACACATCCCCCACCTCACACACATACACACCACCCCTTTCTCACACCATGTGGCAGCAGCCTGGCACGGCCAGCAGTGACCCACCCATAAGAGAGAGCTTTGTTTAAGAAGCAGGGCTCTCCCTGTCCTGACCAAAGCCACTACAGTACGTCTACATGCAGATAATGGTATCATCAGTTCCAGGCTCAAAAATAGCATGAAAACCTGACTGTGAGTGCAGGGACAGAGAGTTAGATTTATACTACAGTGCATGCATTAGAACGTAAGACAAAAGCCTTACATATTAATTCACTATGACAACAAAAAGCCTGGTAACTTTCTAATAGTGGCTGTGCATTTCTGTTTTTTGTTACCAACATTAAGGGTGAGAGCGGTTTGACAGTTAAACGTCAGGCACTTGAAAAAGTTTAAAACACCTTTCAGTTTTCTCCTGCCCTAATTACATTTCCCCCATTCTAACATTACATCAGGATTTTAGAAAAGGCTGACAAAGACGCTCTATTATTGTTCAATAACAAATAAAAGATTACAATCACTGCTATTTATAAAATCTCACCTTCAAAATTGAGATAGAAAATTGCTAATGCGTTCATGTAAAAATGCATATGTGTCCAAATTGATGCTCAAGATAGAATAAGGAGAAGTTACTGGAAATAAACTTGGATCCATTCATAGTTTAATTTGTGCCATTGACAGGAGCTTTACTGTCCATTCATTCACAACACACTGCACATTTGACACAGCAAGAACACCTGAGAAAGTTTGTTTTTGCACCGTTTTTTCTGCCTTTATGATACCTGACGTCACAGCAATCATCACAGCGATATTAATCTAATCTATTAATTATTAATTAATGATTGCACAAGCCACTCAGGCTGTGTTTTCTCTACTTAACTAATATAAACAAAGTAGTGTGGTGACATTAAGGTTATACACGCTGCTGAATGCGTGTTTACTAAACAGTGAGACAGAAGGGACAGTGTGCAGAGAGTGTGAGGGTTGCTTTTAAATCTCACTTCAACCTGATTATCAAAGTTGGGCCACCGGCAAACTGTCAACACAGGCACATATCTGCCCTCCCGAGTCCCGACATGCAAACACTCGTGACAAAAAAAGTGAGCGTACTTACACACGCAGAGCTCCACCACATATGCATAATAAGACCAGCCGACAACCAGGTTGATAAATAAGACAGGTATCCAGTTCAGAGCCCGTTTACAGCACTTAAACGCGTGAGAGGGAGCCATCTTTAATCCGTGTAGGACATTAGCCGGCGGTGACGTCATGGGCACCCTTTTAAATGAGCCCAGGATACTGTCTATGGACTACAAGACCCAGACACTAGTAAACGGGACATGCGCAGATGGGTTTGTAGTTCATAATCTGGGGTGTAGTTTTAATATAATGTGCTCGTGTTGTACTCGTAGTCTGATTTGTCAAATGAAACACACTGAAAGTATTTTTATTTTAGTTTTGATGTTTTCATTTTTTTCTACTTTATTTTACACTATTTTATTACTATCGTTCTACAAAATTGTATCTTATCGATTTTATTCGTTTATTTTGTCTTTTAATCTCTTCTTAACCTAGCTTTAGTCTAGTTTTGATTAAACTTCATCTTTTATTTGATTTTACTTTTCTTTTGTCTCTTTAATGTGGTTTTTAATGTGTGATTTGGTTTTCCCACAAAATAAGCTAAATTAGGCCTATCTTATTAAAATCCTGAAAAACACTTTGCAACATGACCACAGTGACGTTAGACAGATTTTCCATAGCTGTACAATTAATGGAAACATTCATATTAATAATGTGAATAAATAAACTCTGGTTTGATCGCTGACTAGCTGGAAAATTAGTTTGGCAGTTTACTAATGTTGCATATTAAAGCACAGGCAGCTGGGAACTTCCTTGTAAATGACTCTTGTAATGTATTGTTATTGATAACTCTTTTAATTGAATTGTGTCTGTAAAGTGACTGTCAATGTTTAGCATATTTCATTTTTGAAGTTGCTTAACACAAGATGTCTCCTTCAATGTAAAGTCCATTCTCAGTGTTTGTGCACTGAAGTTTCCACATTACACTTATGTAAATTGAATATTGGACCAAGATTGGCTTCCAAACTAGTTTTGGACTTTCCACTATCAGCAGATGAATGTGCCTATTACAAGTTGGACATCTTGCACCTTGTACTATCTCTTTTAATTGTGATTCAGACCAACTAAAGTTAAGACAACTTGATTTTATTGGCTAATAGAAGGACATGTATACTTAAAGTCTGTGTATAACATTAATTTGTTCATTAAGACAGTTTTTTATTGCTATATACTCATTCCTCCTGTCCATTCTGTCCATATAAACATCCCATCTGAACTCAACATCTACCACTCTCTTTATATAAAAGTTCAGGTGAAGTTAATATTTAAATAATTAGAATAATTATCCAAATAAAACAAGCATCTACCAAGTTTAGTCTTTTTGGTATACCAAATTCCCTGTTTTTCTGACTGACCCAACACCACAGCTCAACAAGGAAACAGTAACTGTGGAAACACAAAGAGGGAATTTGTAAATATGGAAGATGCCCTCTTGATTTGTCAAACTCAGACCGCTGAAACTTCATACATTTTGAATAGTATTTTTACATAAAACCAGCACTGTGTATTTTGCTCCCCATCACTTACAATGGAATCGTGTCAGGAAGGGCCCTCTATACTAGCCGGGACCTGGGACCTGGCTAGTAAAGACTAGGAACAATATGGAGAGAAAAAAGTCTTTCATTATATCAATACATGTATGTGACTGTTGGCTAAATGTGAACCTACTGTATCCTGTAAGGTAGAGTAATGTTGGACTATCTTAAAACTGCACCAGTTCATTATTTTGACCACTTGGGGGCAGATGAGCTCCACAACAAACATCATACACAACCTGATTAAGTCATGGTGTTGGCAAGTGGTGATGTTTTTTATTACTTACTAGTTACCTGTCTTATTCAAATTGCCACTGGGGGTTACAGCATAAAAACTGAAACTGTTTGTTGCCTGGCATGTACTGAGTCTGTGCTTTTCTACAGAGAAACTTCCAGTAAAAAACTTCTATAATAAGGTTGATCAGATTTTTGCTACAGCTGTCTTCTGCTGCTAGAAACCAGTTTACAGGCTATAAAACCAAAACAATGAGCTAAAATTCATCTGTTCATCATTCTTCCTACAAGACACCTTCCAAACCTAACAAATGACAAATGACAAAAAACCTATTAACACTGTGAAGGCACTATTAGCATGTTATGTATTTAGATTCTAGACATGTGAGAAAGTAACAAATGACAGAGAACAAATCACATCACTGCAAAATATGAATGTTGTTTTCCTTTACTTTTCAGCAAAGAAACATGAGAAACATTATGATATATTGCACTTGAATACACTAATAAATTAAACCATTTCATTTTTTAGTTGTTTATTTTAGTTAATAGCCTCTTTAGATATATTATGTACCAGATTAATAACTTATATGAGGACCAAAGAAACAACGAAAGCATGATGAGCTCATTTCACATGCCGACTGTGTGTGGAGCGAGACTTTCGAGAGGAACGTGTCCCCTTTTTTGGTGAGGAGGGGGAGGATGGAGAGGATGGAGAGGATGGAGGGGAGATAGAGCAGGGAGAGGTGGAGGCGGGGGAAGAGTCAGGAGACATGGAGCGACGTCTGGTGGGACTGCTGCTGGGGGAGCCACGAGGTGAAGAGTAGGGAGACAGAGCTTGGAGCATTCGCCCACTCCGCTCCTGAAATGCATGCTAAACACAGACAGAAACAGAGGACAGAATTATTTTTTTATGTAGTGATGTAAAAAAAGAAAACAATCTAAATATGATGATTATGAAGCAAGATCTTAAGTTACAAGATGTCTTTTTTTTGTATGATTTCAAAGTAAGTTTATATTTCTTTATCTGCGACAGAGAAACAATCAGAGATGCCACTTTATCTGCAAAGTTTAAGTCTTGCTGTTTCCAGGAGTGTCTATATTGTATCTTCTTCTTTTTTCTTTTTTTTTTTAGATTTGACCAAGGGGTGCCAGGGAGCACCAAGTTGTTGGGGGTTTTTTTGTTAGTTTGTCTGTTTTTTTATCCCCATGTCTTCTATGGACTGGTCTCACTGACAATTGTTCATGTCACAGCTTCTGTTACATACTTTATCATCTTTTGTGCTGTTGTTGAGTGCAAAATAAAGCAAAAAGAGGGATGTAGCAAGAGTTCATCTTGTACAGAAAAGGCAAGACTTTGCTTAGCTTAGCATATAGACTGTAAACAGGGGCTAACAACTAGCCTGACTGTCCAAAAGTAATACAAATCCACATTGTAACCTCTAAAGCTCACTTATTAACATTATATTCACGTTATATTGTTTGTTTACTCTGTACAAAAAAGCTGGTAAGATGATAAGTTATGGTTTTATGGCGTGTTATGTGCAGGATTTAGTTTTGCTCGATGCAGTTACTTCCTGGAGTCTATACCTGCCTCCTGCCTGACAACTTCACGGTGATAACAAGTCTTCAAGAAATGATCTATTAAAGTAAAGTAGAGCTACTCATGTTTAAGAAAGATATTTCCTTTCAGTGTGTCATGAATGAATTTAAAGGTACACGTGCCCAAGCTCCATCTGGTCCAAAAAGCTCAAGGAAGTTGCTGATGAATTCTCTCGACTTCTCTTCCCACTTGTGGATGAGGTCTTGGCTCTTCTCCTCCACTCTATAGACAAAGTGTTTGGACTTTTCCTCCACCGTACGGACTGTCTCTTTCATCTTGTCCACCTTGTCTTGGAGCCTAATTTTTTTCTCCTGTCAAAGAAAACAAAGCTGTCCATACACTTTTTTTTTTGTATTATGTTTTGTGTCAAATACGTCAATATTTTGTTGTTTTAAATTAAATATGCTTTCTCCTACTCTAATGAATCCGACATTGAGCTCTTGGGCCGTGTATCCTCTTTGCAGGTTGCGTCGGACATAGATGTCGTAGTCTCGGACGATACGAGTGATCAGATCTGATGTGGAGATGCCCTCCGTCCTCTGAGTGGCCACAAACATTCCTGATATGAATACAAAAATAATACATGTCATTAATACAATAACTATCAACAAGAATGTATTATAATGGTTTGTAAGAATACTGACCTGCTTCCTTGATGTGTTTATAAACATCCTCTGATCCAGCAGAGGTGTAAGGGATATCATCATGGGCCACAAAGTCGATCTGTAAGTGCAATATGACAGTACTCACAATGATTGAACAACAAATATCCTTGTTGTTGATACTGTATGACATTTTAAGAAACTGTGGTGTCCGCTGACGGTGTGACCTTTGACCTTATGTTTCTGGAGGAACTCTGTGGTAAGGGTCCAGGGAGCGTCCCGCACCACCTCGTCAACATAACGGCAGTGCGTCAGGGCATCATAGCGTTCCTCCTCTGTCATCACTGTATAGCCCTTAAACTTGTGGGTGAGTTCATCACTGCAGACTGGAGACACAAAGGCAGAGAGGACTGTAGACTAAGTCGGGAGTAAGAGTTCATCTGGAATTACCAAACTGGAAAATGTATCCTAAAAATGTTGGCCCTTTGAAGGTCTTTTTGTTTTAAGATAGAATTTATGTTCAACTAATGAAGAAAGCTCAATGTGTTTTTACTGTGTTTACTACTTTACCTCCTACTATCAGGTATGTGTTGGGGAAAACATTTTTGGCCTGCATCAGAGCTCGAGCATGCCCCGAATGGAAAAGATCAAAGATCCCATCAGCGTAGACTCGCACAGGACGATGAGCTGCATGATGAGAAACATTCTTTAAATACCAGCATGATGTTACAGGACCTTTTTCTAGAGATTACAGTGATTTACTGATCTGGTATAATGAAGCTGATACTTATATCTGATATTTATTACCTGTATCAGACAACACTGACATCGATAATATTTTCAAAAGCAACAAAGTCCAAACACGTTTTTATTTTTATTCTGTTGCTAATTTGTCAGTCGTATGGCGTGACACGACAATCAGCCAAATAACCAGCAATAAAACAATAAATCAGCTGATATAACGTCACAATAAAAGCAATATACTGAACCATGTCAAGTTAATAATTATCCTACTGGCTTTCTTTCATTTATTAGCAATGATAACCAAAACATTTGAGAAGTGTGACCTGGTGTGCCCCTCCGTGCCTGGGCAATCGTCAGCTTTTCATGTTGGATATCTGATTCAAAACCCGTAGACTTGGCAAAAGCAGCCGGCTCCCGCAGAGCCTGAACATAGAGACAAGACAGACACAGCAGAGGAAATAAATATGTGTAAAGTTTGATTAAATGCTCTATTTTTTCCAAATAGGTTCTGGGTCTCAGGATGTATCAGGTGACAGAAAGAGAACAAATTAAACAAAGTGTCACATAGTGTATACAGACAAATATATTCACACCCACAGTACATGCCTCAGGGCAACTTTAGAAGTTTACAGTTAACCAAACCTGGCTGTGATTGGATTGTGGGAAGAAATTGGAGCACCTATAAGAAATCTGAGGCAATGTACAGGTTTGAAAAGAGTTTCTGAGAGTCAGAGACCATTACTCAAAAACAAAACCATGCAGGAAGGCAAACAACAATTATTGAAGAATTCAAACATTACAATATTAACTGTGCTGTTAGGTATATTTTTAAACACACAAGGTTTTGTAAATTTGCAGGTTGGATTATTCTCTAGATTTTATACCAGCCAAATAAACTCTGATACCTTCAAGACCACTATGAATAATCTGGACTTTGTGTTTATACAGTATATAACACAGCTTTATCTGCAGTGTTGTAATGTATACTTTGAACTCTTGTTCTGCATAAAATGTCCTGCATGTCTTGTGTTATGTTCAACAATAAGATAAATGTTCATAACTTTGTGAATGCTAATAATGTTAGCCTGCTTCCCTGTTTTCTCTTAGCTATTTAATATTTTGTTAAATAGTAGCTAACTTTTAAAAGTTAGCTACTATTTAACAATTTACACCTTCAAGTAAGACATGAAAGTACACAGCTTCATACCACACTTGAGACACAGACTAAACGTGTACTTTACATAATGAAATTCTACACTGTGGCCTATTATACGACTCATTATCCTATCTACATTTATTTGAAAGATAACTGAGGACGAAGCTAAAAAGCTAAAGACTTTAGAGTTTAAAGGCAAGCTGTGCCTCACTTGAGATCATGTAGTACTGTGTGTGACATATAAAAATGAGTCATGGTTACATCGTCCAACCCTGCTAATCAGTTACCTCTCCACTCCCAAGACAAATAACCACAGAAGAAGCATTTATGTCTGTTGTTTGCTTGTCATATAAAAATATAACGTAAGTCTGAAAAACACAAGTTCAACCAGAACTAGGTTACCCTTTTCCGTAACTCTCTCTCCGTAACTAAATGTGACAGACTTGTTCCATAATGACAGAAGAGTACGTACCCTTTGAGGGCGTCCTCTTTGGCTTTGTGGGGCCTGTTGATGGCCATTGCCTCCTCGTCCTCGTCTCTTTCCAGCCATCCTGACCTGCTCTTCTCTTCTCTTGTCCACTAACAACACTGCTGTATCCACCTGTCGCTCCTCAGCTAGGACAACTTCTAAGGCTGTGGGTGTTTTTTAAGTATACATCCCATCGACCTGCCTGACCCTGATGACGGGAGACTGTAGTGAGCAAAGTTCAAGCCACTCGTAAATGGATTCAGAAATGTAGAGATTACACTTATCAATACTGAGTTTCCTTTTCTCTATGTGGTAATATTGAAGCTTGCATAAATAGGAAGATATATGTTACTCTACAATTCATACAGTACAATATAATGTCATTACAACTGCTTGTGAAAAAGGCTCATGTTTTGAATAATTTCTCACAATTCCTTCCTACCAGTGAAATCTAGAGAATAATGAATGTTAAGAGTGTAACAGTGTATGTTAAAATCAACCGTGAAGGTGAGTATGTGCCCGCAGCTTTTACATCGGCAGCCTTTGGAACCAAATACAGAGTGCCCAGTGTGGCGCATCTTACGTAACTTGTGTTGTGAATACAGGTTGGGAACATGTTGAAATCAATGAAACGCTTCACTGTCTGCTGGTTGTTGCCTCCTCCTACTGTACCATACAGTTTTGTTGCATCATAGGATCTGGCAGCAGTTTGTCTTTCTTGGGAAACACATGATTCATACGTGTTGTCTAAAACACTTACACAGTCCCGCTGAGCATGTTGTGCCCAATCTTAAATACATGAATTACATATTCTCTCATTATAGTGTATTATTTATGAAAAAATATAAATTTAGTAAAAAAAAAAACAAAAAAAAAAAAACATTTGTTCAGGCTAAAATATCTCAAAAATTCTACAAAAAAATTGTGTAGACATGCATTGACCCCCTAGCGCCACCATGAGGTTTACAGTTGTGGTTTTACGTGAAATTAAAAAAAAACTGGACTGGATTGATTGACATGAGATTTGATACAGACGTTAAAGTCTTTCTCAGGATTAATTATAATAACAGTAGCAGTCTCTTAATATTTCAACTAGCACCATCATCGGGTCATAATTACAATTTGTCCAATACTTTGATTTATGATTTAATACCTGCAAAAATAGGACAGTCTCAACAGCAGTTGATGCTAAACTCGTGGTAAACATGGTAAACATTATACCTGCAAATCATCAGTGTGTTAGCATTGTGACAAAGTAGCATTTAGCTCAGTGCAGCCTCACAGAGCAGCCAGCAATGTCTGTAGACTATAGCCTAGTTTTGTTATACTTAAGGTATTTTTCATATTCATATGAGCTATTAGTAATGCATTACCATGAATACATTTAGGATATGGTCATCTTAATATGAAGTCATGCTTTAGCAAATTCTATTTTTAGGGACTTTCATTTCAACTTTCAAACATGAACTTGAAAGTGAAATTCAAAGTTTATTATTTTAATCTAAACTTTTACATTCCACTTACACAGTAATGATCCCTTTCAGGTTAAAGACAGTTTATAAATACAGAGAACAATAATATAATATTAATAGTATTAACCCAAAACTGAAAATGAAGGAATCATTCAAGGCAACTGAAACTACAAACAACAAGTTAGACATACAGTACAGTCAGAGGAACAATAATGGGGTGGAGTATCATTGGATGTGTGACATCATTAAAATGTCAGTATCATTTTGACTACCACCACAGTGAGTCGAGACAGGCTGAATTTTCCTTTTAGGGTAAATATTTCTTTCTGCAAATGGAAAGTTATTTGAAATGTCCATAATATGTTTAACTTCTGATCTTATATCTTACACATATAAGAAGATATACAGAGACTAAGTTGTTTTTGCAGATTAAAGTTTGAAACACTCAAAGTGCATAACCGGTTTCAGTGTGCTGGGAACAGCAGGAGTGACTTCACAGGAATGTTTCACCTGTGAACACAATGACCTGGGGCAAGGGGTGTGGTTATCCTGGTGAGAGTAGGCAGAGTGGGAGTATTGCTTTATTGCTGCTTCTGTCACTTCCTCAAGTGAACACTGCCTGGATATGTGGAGTTACAGACACAGGATGACCAGAAATATTCTAGACCTTTGACACACCGGGACAGGAAATATTGTTCTACAGCAAAGGTAAGACTCTGATATCAATTAAGTCATGTTATACTCTTTAACACTCTTGTCAATTTTTAGTTAAATCCGAGGAAGTCTGAACATGCGCACACTTCTACCATAGCAGAGGAAACTATTAGCTCACAATTAGACCAAATTCTTCAGATTTCGGTTTCACTTATAGTCACATTGTCACTGGTGGACTTCAACCTCAGTGGAAGGAGCAAGAAAGAAACAGACAGCTAAAGCTACTTAAAGTTTTTTCCTCCCATTCACAACAAGTTTTAAGTAAATACTCTTGTCTTGTATTTGCTGTGCTCCACGAAGTTTGCACCAGAGCATAATAATATAAAACTATAGTCTGTGGGGTAAAATACAAAGTGTCAAAGCATTTGAGGGAAAAAGATAGCAGTCTCCTTGAAATGTTGCTGTGGTTAATGTGGTTGGAGGATGTGTTTCATATAATAATAATAATAATAATAAGTTTAATCTATATAGCGCCTTGCACAAACCCAAGGACGCTTTACAGAGGGAAGAGAAAGTGCAAGGACCAAACACCATCTGAATGATGTGTTTTTTAAATACTGTTCTGACTAATAACATGCTGAATAACATGCTCTGATAACTCTCTGTAGATTATTTGCACGTTGTTGGTCTAAAGCATGTTCCTGTGGCAGTATCTGACAACACTCTTGCTGATGGTGGTTCAAATATGCAAAGGTAAGGGCCAAAGCATAACACTCTGAAATGTATAGTTCTCCTATCCGTCCTCTCTCTCCTCTCTACCCCAACCAGTAGAGGCAGATGTCCGCCCACTCTCAGTCTGGTTATGTCTGAGGTTTCTTCCTGTTAAAAGGGAGTTTTTTCTTGCCACTGTTGCTCATGTGGGGGTGGCGGGTCTCTTTCAAATTAAACCTGGGTTTAGAACTTGCTCTATGTGTAAAGTGCCTTGAGATGACTTTGTTGTGATTTGGCGCTATACAAATAAAGATTGATTGATTGATTGATTCTCTATTTATATCATAGCTTTGTGGATTATTTTCAGTTCCAGACAACTCAGTTAAATTTAATTTATATAGTGCCAAATCACAACAAAAGTTATCTTAAGGCACTTTTCACACGAGCAGGTCTAGACTGTACTCTTTAATTTAATTGAAAGAAACCGAACATTCCATCATGAGCAAGCACTTGGCGACAGCAGTGAGGAAAAACTCCTTTAACGAGAATAAACCTCAAGCAGAGGCGTAAGCGTATGGTAACTAAAATTAGAAGTCACATCACGTTGAGGAACTTACATTTCTTGAGAAAATCAACATGTCTGAGGCAGTGACCCACGCTGTGGTTGGAAAAAACCAGGGTCACTATATAAGCTCATGATGGGCTCTCAGCTGATACATGTTTAACCATTGCTGGCCTAATAGCAATAGAACTATGTCTAGTGGTTCAGATAAAAATCAAGATATTTTATTGTAAACACACTTTATTTCCATAGCAGACTGCTGATAGAGAGATGAGTATCTGTTATTTCTTGGCATCAAAATGCTCATGTATAATTTATTATTTTTCCCCTCTTTTTCATCCTCCCTTCCCCAAACACACCTCTTTCTCTTGATCCTTGTCTGCTCCTTTTTTTCTCTCCCACCAGCTCAGAAATGCGATGACTTCACAGATCTAGACCTCAATAATGCAATCATAGGGACATCCCTGAGGGTTAGGTTGCTGCTGTACACCAGTGCCAATCCAGCATGTGGTTCACTTTTGTCCCACACCAACCTTTCAGCGCACCCCCAGTTCAACTTGTCCAGAAAGACCAGCTTCATCATTCATGGGTATCGGCCCACAGGATCTCCACCAGTGTGGCTTAACAACATCACACAGTTGACGCTGGCCAGGACAGGTGGTAACGTCATAGTAGTGGACTGGAACCACGGGGCTGCTAATATAAATTATTTGAAAGCAGTAGAAAACACACACAAGACAGCAGAAAACCTCACTGCTTTCATTAAACAGATGCAGGTAAGAGATTATTTGATTATTTTATAGCATTTGATACACTGTTATAGCATATCTTGATTCCTCTCTGTGACCATGCATTATAATAACTCATCTTTTCAGAAACATGGCGCCTCTCTGAGCTCCATCCACATGATCGGAGTCAGTCTCGGAGCTCATATATCAGGCTTTGTAGGCAAAAAACTAAAGGGGGAAATTGGAAGAATTACAGGTAAGATTGTGAACATTACAATCCCACTTTTCACAATACTGAAGATTTCTAGATTTATGAGTTGTGAAATGCTTATCTTGCCAATCTTAGAACATTTTCAAGAGCCTCAAAACTTGGTCCATTTGAACTTTTAAATAGAAAGTAGTCAACAGTGTGGGCATCCTTAGAGAATTATAAAAAAGGTGCCCATATCTCTCCTGCAATATATTTACTTATACAACCTTCAGTTCAGACACTTTTTAAGGTTTTGGCATTTTGGTTGAAATTATTATCAAGGTAACATAATAATAAGGTGACACTACAATGAACAGTTGTTGGTGTAGTTGCATAAACATGTCACAGTTCAGGTTCTGGCTGTGTTGAAGAAAACAGCAAAGCACCATACTATCATGTATTTTAAAAAAACACAAAGTAAAGAAAAGCAGCTCCAAACATCAGGAGTGCTTCGGTAACAGCAAGATATAAAATAGAATGCAGACATCCAAATAGTAAAATAATGTTAAAGTTCTACTGAGTTTTATTCATGTTGATGTTTGCAGCTCTGGATCCTGCTGGGCCGCAGTTCACCGGCAAACCTCCAAAGAATCGCCTGGATGCCACAGATGCTGAGTTTGTGGATGTCCTGCACACAGACATAGATGGTAAAGCTGAACTGAAATACTGTTTTATATATTCTATTATTAATTTAAATGTGTACAAATATTATTGTCATATTAATGTGTCTACTCTGTGTTCACAGCGCTGGGCTTTAGAGCACCTTTAGGTCACATTGATTTCTATGCTAATGCAGGAACAGACCAACCTGGGTGCCCAAAAACCATCTTTTCTGGTAATGTCATTGATATTATGGGGAAACCCAAAGATCATCAAACTGTTGACTATTTATCTTTGTGAAAACATGTTGGATTTATAATCACATGTGGTAATTCTCTTACCCCCTGTACAGGAGGAGCCTATTTTAAATGTGACCACCAGAGATCAGTGTTGCTGTACCTTGACGCTCTGAAGCCAGTATGCAACTTCAGGGCTTTCCCCTGCTCCTCTTACAAGGACTTTCTGGATGGTAACTGCATGGATTGTAATCAGTTTGGACCAGCTGGATGTCCTGTCTTTGGTTTGTGCTTTAATTATCAATTATTTAAAACAATAATCAAAAAAAAAATTTTCAATTTTCAGTAAAAAAACAAAACAAATTAGTTGTAATTTATGTCTATAATTTAAAATTGGTTAATTTTTTTGGTGAATAAAATCCATTATGTATTCAATGGTTAGAATAAGCTGTTGTAAACCTGACGCAGATGTTTCACTCAAAACCAGGTTATGACATCATAAAGTGGAAAGACGACCTGCTGCGCAGAAGGCAAACAAAGGCTTTCTTCAACACAAATAAAGCCTCTCCATTCTGCTGTAAGTATAATAATAATAATGGTAATTGGGGATTTTAGCTAAATTTGGTGAAAGTGAATTTCTGGTAAGGGTAAGGAGGTAGTGGTTGAAGACATCCTTAAAACAGAACCTGAGAACAGAGTCTCAGCCTGGTAAGTAAAGACATTTAACAATGAAAAAGGTAGAACAAAATAATTTTAAAGTTTTTAATGTTGGATGATTAAAACAGCCTCTGAATGTCAAGAAATTATAGGAAATCTCAAGATTTGCCCTTTTTAGATGTTTTCATTGTAACAGGCAAGTTGTCTCATCATTTAAAGGAACAGTTACAATCTATATTTATAATTAATCCTCATTATTACTAGAGGTGTCAGACAGTCATGCTTTTCATTATGAGATTATTGATTATTACCATAATAACACTAAGCAACGTCTCCATATCCTCTCAGTGACAGGCTACAAGGTGGATGTGATAATATGGAACCAGGAAGTACGCTGGGGCTACATCACTGTTAAACTTCATGGGGATGGCAAAGAAGCAGTGGCAACCATCAACCAGTAAGTATTCCCTTTGTGTTCAGTTACAAGTACAAAATGACATTATGACTTCTCTCTGTTCATTTGTTACGGTTCTTTCCTTCAGCAGTTTGTGTTTTGTTTGTTTTTGTCATATCAGTAAGTCATCAGAGTTCCAGAGGTACAAAGAAACACATTTATTTGCACAGTTTGACAAAGACCTACAGACAGTGAACAAGGTGTCTCTCACATTCTCTACTGGAAACGTGTTCAAGCCCAAATATAAGCTCCGTGTGCTTCGAGTACGTCTCACACATCTGGAACGCAAGGAGGGGTAGGCAGCAGTTTATAAACCACCTTTGCAACCTACATGTCCAAGCTCCAGATTTAATATCGACTTTGTCCCTCACAGGCCTCTCTGTCGATATGACATCCTTCTTCTGGAGAACAAAGAAGTCACCTTCAGGCCTATGCTCTGTGAAGAATCCAACTTCTGAAGCAAAAATTGGACATTGCTTCAAAAATGTCATTGTTGGTTCTGGATCGTACAGAAAAACAATACAGGCGACAAAAGAAAGTGCACCAACCTCCCACAATGTGACCATTTTAATCTGAAAATGAAAACTGTGTTTTTAAGAGTAAATGTTTTTTATATTAAAAATTTTGAGGAATTTCTTTGCATTTTTAAGGCTAATTAGACAAGAAATTACTCTTCATTTACGTGTTTGAAAATCTATCTCAAATGATGAAAATACTGCAACACAAAATGCTTTTAAAAGTATAGACTTTTTTCCCCCAAATACATGATGTAACCATATATTTATTATTTGTGTGACTGGCATCATCCTTGATTTTTAATACAAGTAGTAAAAGTAGAGTCAACCATGGTCAACATCTTTAATAAATTCACAATGCTTCTAAATATCAGCAACTGACACATTAACTGACAGCTCAATCAGCTCATTTTTTAGGCTCAAAAAGCAAATTATAACATTTTTGATAAATTATACATACCCTAAAATATGATAGACGCTCCATGTTTGTGACACCATTTATCCCACACAGTTGGATAAAGGAAAAATTAACTACATAAATAAACTAAATGTATAACTGGGCTATGCACTGCTTGCTCAGTGTGACATAGTGTTTGTTGCAGACTTTCACCTTGAATCTGCTCCCGCTGCACCTCATATCACGCTTTTCAGCAATGACTCAGTAAAAACATTGAGTCATTTTAGTCCCCTTCAGCAATCCAGTAAAAAATAAACATCTAAGAGAAATGATTCTCAAATAAATATGATCGTTCTTCGTCAAAAAGGAGCAGTGGTGATTTTTTTGTACCTTAGAAAAATAGCATTTCTCAAATAGGTACACAACAGGACCTTTAAAACTTGGTTCTTTTACTGAAATCAGAATCTCTTGTCTTTCATGATGGTGGTTTTGTCTTCCCAGCTCATTTAGACATGTGCTTCTTCATACGTTGTATCTCCATCTAAAGCAAAACAACAAGAATCAGAGTCATTCTTCTCACCTTGAAGGAGTTCTCCCTGGTTCAAAGTGAATAATACTTCAATATTGTAATATCATTGTGTGTGATGAAATCATTAAAGCAAGACTGCTTAACTTTTGAAGAACAAATAACATTCTTGATGATCCATTTTCATACCTGTAAAGTCAAGCGAATCCTTTTCTCTTCATCTAGCTCATTCATCAGCAGTTTAATTTCTTTGCTGGAACACAATATATCCTCAAGTTAATGCATCAAAACAAACTGATTGAAAAGGTTACATATAGGGAATGCAGGGATGAGAAAATCACATGTTCACTTGGCTGAGGCTACCAGTTCAAACAAGGATGTCAGTGCCCATATTTGCCCATTCAAACTGTTTTTTGTTTCACATTTAGTAGATATATGTTTGGATGTGTCTTAAGAGTTGTGGAATAGGGATGACAAGAATATGCAGGCATCAATAGCTAGATTACAGTATCAAAGCCATACTTGTGCTGACTCTTCATTTGTTCAAAGTCACCCCTCAGCTCTCTCAGCTCTGTCTGTAGTTGTTGCACATTTGGTGGGTTTCTGCTGTGCTGAGGGTGGGAGCTGTGGCCCGGGGGCTTCGTCACTTGAAGAACAGCAGCGAGAGCTTTTGGTAGAAGAGACGAGAAGGATTGCGCAGCACTGGGAAGAGAGGACTGTGTGAGTGCACTTTTGGGTTCAGCTGCCTGTGGAAAATAATGATAAAAAACACAAACCTGGTATAAAAATGTACTCTAACATAGCACAATAATGCTGCATGGAGAGAATTGTGTGGTTTTATATTTACAGGCAGGACAAGGCCATTCGCTGCTGTTTCCTTAGAGTTTTCCTGTTGTGCTGAAGAACCCAGCTCTTCACTCTGGTTTTCTTTTCTTTCCGCCTCCATCGTGAGTGTTACCTGTAAGTCAAGTCTAGTTTGAGATGTCTGATCAGTAAAAAACTGAAGGGTACTTCACCCATTCCAAATGAGTCCCCACAGAAGCCTTTCAACACAATATTTGATTACAAGACTAAAAATATAATTCAGAGAGTAAAGATCATAGATTACATACTGTAAACTGAGTACCTTCTAATCTTGTTTTAAGTAAGGAGTCAAAGCAGATATCTTCTGTTGTACATGGCTGTGTGTGTGTGTGTGCTTGTGTGTGTGTGTGTGTGTGTGTGTGTGTGTGTGTGTGTGCGTGTATGAGGCAGTTCAGAAAAGTTAAATTTATCCCAAGGGCAGATGGGACACAAACAAGCACACACTCTTTTCATACAGTGAAGTTATAATAGTTAACTGGGTAATATAGTAAAGGAATAGCCTGTAGATATATAACTATTAAAAGTATATACTTCCCAGAGACTGAAGCTCTGACTGTAACCTCTCATCTGCAGCATGAGCTACCTGCTCATTCAGCCTCTCCGCCATTGACACAATTGAATCAAATTCTTCAGTGTCTTTGAGAGAAACATAAAATACAAGTTAAAACCACACCCATCACCATAGGAAACGTGGGCCAGTTTCATACTTCCTCCATTTCTAATGATTCCAAAGCTCACATTAACATTCAGCCTTTAACATGCGACATTCAAGCATGGTAGTATTTCAAATTATGTTACAACAGATGTTAACAACAATAGTTTCCAGGCTTACCAGGAATGAGGGCTGAGCTATAGTTGCCCATCGTGACAGAGAGGAATACAAGTGTGGAAGGAGACAGAGTGAAAGACAGAAAAACCTGCGGAGTCTTTAAGTCTACATCTATAAATGACAGATTGGAGCAAGTCAGTGGAGCAGAAATCAAGAGGACAGTCAGCTCAGTGCAACCTGCTGAGGAAAAAATCATGCTACACCTTTTAGAGAGTACAATTAGCTTCACTGTTACTGCATTCTCAATAATATAGCAGTGACTTCAGAGAAAGTGGCAGAAACTAAATTTGGATGCTTCAGCAGAGGTAGCTGTTTCTCTCATGCCAGGGCAGTGAACAAATATGCAACACATGCTGGGACCAATAAAAGACAGACTATATAGTCATTAGTAAACATACTAAACCAATTAACCAGATTATTGACAGTTACAGTAAACAATCTGCCACACTCACCTTGTGTTGTCTGCCTCATTGGTGAGATACAGCAGCATCTGCGGTAACTTGACACCATCCATTGTAACCCTCTGTGGTCTGCAGAGTATGTTGTGATGAGAAGTGGTTCTGTCAGGGCTAAATTTAGCACAGGAAGACCAAGTGGTGCTCCACTCAATCTGCTCCCAAATATTGCTGCTGTGCCCCTGTGATATTTGGGAGCATGTGTGCAAAGGACGTCGTTGACTAAAGGGCGAGAGCTGGTGTTTAAAGGGACAAGCTGACACGCAGTTACACAAGAAGGGAGAGAGAAAGCGGATCCCTGCATCCCATTCACCTCTGCAGTGTCAGAAACTAGTTTGAGTGGCCTACCTTAAATGTTTAAACTACTTAAAGAGGCACTCCACTGATTTTACATGTGAAGTTCAGTTTACTGATCATCACGCTGATTCAGCCTGTGAAATGTTTTGTGGTTCTGGAGGGTCCTCTCCAAAGTTTAAACACAATAATTTAGTTAAGTGTAATCTCATAATGAAAGAGAAACTGTTGCAAGCTTGACCCAAACATAAATTTAGTCAACAAACCACTTCCTCTTCTTTTTAAATTTCACTTGTGAGTCTCTGAACTTCAAAGTTCCCCTACAGTTAAAAGTGTGTTTTGCTTCCTGTTCCTAGAGTTGGATGATTGAGTTTCACTGTGCAGAATTGATGTGTAGTTTGATACTAAAAGGAAATTTCTCTTTCATCACCAGAAATTTGAGTTTAAAGTGTGAACCTTTGAGTGAGATTTGTGATATCACAGCTACTTTGGAGCCATTCATGGTATGCAGTTTACATAAACGTGAAATTTGGAGCCTTCAGGATACAAACACTGAGAATGGACTTTTCAGTGATGTAGAAGATACCATGTTACACCTCTCTAATGGACAGTATTTTTGTATATGAATTTATACTGGATTTTAGTTAGGTAGTTTGACTTCTCTACAGAAGTGGATTCAAGAGATTCTGCAACAGCCTGAAATGCTCCTCAGCTCTTGGTCATTTCTACTGAAGTTATTACGGTATATTTGAACAGTGTGAGGAATTATTTACAGTGCTCATCAAAATCTGGATTATAAAAATGAGTTATGTTTGAGAAACCCTGGATTACATTTTCATGATAACTGAAATAACAGATCAGTGATTCTGTGTGCAGTCCAAATCTACAAGAAAAACAAAGACAACTGTCATATAGAGCTTGTTAAACTTTATTTCAAGTCTCAAACAATAAACTGAACATGTGATTATACAAGTTTTACAAGTGGTAGCTAATTGTCATTTGACAAGCTTCAGCGTCTAATCAATACACCCATGATTAATCAAACAGGACGTTTCATGTGATAAGTCTTCACAAAACATTAAGATGGGATATTAAAGTAAACATTTCTTTGACTTAACAAACTTGATAGATTTGTCGCTGGTAGGAAAAGAAAATGCAAAAACTATTAAAGTGAAATAAAGACTGCAGTTATTACAGCAGCAACTCTCAAATCATCATATACACGGGGGGGGGGGGGGGGAAGCAGGACAGTACAATGTGTATTTTACAAAAATCCTAAAATAAAGTACTGCAATACTTCAGAGATGCAACTGAAACACTTGGGAACAAATGTAAGCAACAACAACTCCACATTGTACAGGTAGGTTGGGATTGTAGTGGGGAAGGGGGTGTGTGTCCATCCAGCACCATGTTCTCCACCCTCATATTGCAGACAGAGACTGTGCTGAGATCAAGAAAAAAACATTTGAATAAAACATTTCCTGAAGATCTTACACTAAATAACAAATCGCTTTGTCACAATTAATCAGGATTGGAGCCCTTTCATATACACACGTTTGGATAACTTACCGCTTATCACCAGCGTTGTTGGTTGGGTCCTCTGTTATATGGCACTCGCTGACGCATCACTCTCATGTTGCGGTATTTGGACATGATAGTGTGACTTTTTCTGAAAACTGGTCTCTGATTCGGGAAGGGGCGCATCACTAAGCTCTCCTAATGAAACACCAGAAATTCAAGTATTAGTTCAAAACAAAGTAGGATTCAATGACCCTTTTAAAATGTCCCCAATATATCCCTTTAAAAAGATATGCATACCATGAGTGGTCTTCTAACATTTCCTGATAGTTCTGGGCCTGTCTTCCTTGGACCACCAGTGAACCTTTGTCTCTGTAAAACACAAGAGTGAAGATTGAATAACAAAACAATTAAATATAGAAGCACAAGTTCTGCACAGTTCAATGTGATTAATGTTACACTCACCTGCATGGGTCCGGGTCCGGGTCCTGGTCTCCTGAAAGGTCTCCCAGATCTGTGGTTGTCATGCATCATATTAAATGGTCTGCAAAAAAAATGGGGGACCATTAGAATCAAGACACAGTCTGCATTAAACTTTGAATTGGATCTAACCATTTTTAATCTTTAAGACGTTTTCATATAGCAACAAATCAGAGTAGAAAAATGTTCAAACACTGAAAAAACAGACTTTGATTGTGAGAAATGTACCTAAACATTCTCTTATCCAAATATTCCTGTCTTCTGTCTTCAGGTGAAGATCTGGAATCAGTCTTTGACAGTCGGCTGCTTGATGCAGCATCTGCATCGGAACTGCGCTCTATAAAAAGAGTGGGATGTGTATAAAATGATGAGATGTGTAGACATTACAAATCAGTTGTACAATGAACACAGAAAGAAATGTACTTACCAGTCTTGGGCTTTGGGCTGTGATCCTTTGAAGGTGAGTCGTCTTTGGAGGATGAGCTTGGCCCGGGAGGCCAGTGGGACAAAACAACAAGGTCACGTTTCTCTATGGGAGAAGATCTGAGGAGAAATCAGTGGAGGCATTGTTAAGAACATCCACATTCCTATCCCAGCTGCATGTAAGGCTTCAATCAGTGTGTGAACATTTTAAAATATGGCCTGGATACATGTAAAAGTCACATCTTTCAAGTTATCTGTATTAAAGGAAACAGAAAGCAAGTAAAATATCAAATTAACCTGTCAGCTGTAATGCAATTTAAACCAGTAATGAACAGCACTGTTTTGCAGGCAGACAAATGATTATAAAGCCACGCATCACACATGGGTACTTACAAAAAACCATGGAATGTCCATGCTTCTTTACTCCTATTTTTGTACCCTGAATCAATCTGAGCTCTCTTCATTTACTCAGTGATTTTTAAAGCCGGCAAATCTTGGAGAGGACTTTTAGATACTGGTCTAGATCACTTCATCAAAATCTTCTATCATCTCTTTTCCAGACACACAAGGACAAAGCCTTATTTTCATTGTCACACTTCAAATCTTCACAAGGTTGACTGCCAGGTCATTCCTAATTGTTCCTCGAGTAGTCTTCACTTTCATCAGTAAAAGAAAAGCCTTTCCAGATGTGCATCAGAGAGTAGATAAACATTTGAGACTTCTGTAGTTCTGAAGTTGATGCCTGAGCACATCCAACTTAACATGTCAAATGTCCATGTAACAGCTTCTTCTCCATAGCTGTGCTGCAAGGTTTAAGAGATGGTCCAGTGCTTGTCAGTCCATGAACAAGGCAGCGTACTGCAAGACTTCTATTCCTGTAGATCTTCTACTCTTCTTAAAAGTTGGGAAACTGAGCATGATGATCATCTGATTGGTTGTGCTGTAAAAATACAGTCAAAGAGCTAGCACAGTGCTCTGTTCTCTTCTTCATGGAGTAGTTTCAGCAGGAGCACAGACATTATCTTCTTGTCCACCACTTTTTGATATCTTCAGCAGGTTGACATGTGCAGGTTTGTTTAGGTGACATAGACTTTGGTTATGTTAGCAGCTACTGAATATTCTGGTTTCCCTCAGTCTGCTGATGCACATCTCTGATAAGTACATTTAGGTCACATGTCAGACTAGACACAGGAACTGACCACAGCACATGCTGACCTGTGGGTCCGGTCCGAATGCATTCACTTCAGTAAGAACATAATAAAGTGGTATGGTAAGGATGCAAAGACCAAGCTGAGCGCATCTGTTCCCATGCAGTATCTAGCTGGAATTCTAGCCACGTGCAATCTCAGTGTTTCACCTTGTTTAAAGTTCATTTTAATCATGATCTCCAGTAAATGCATTCTCTTAGCCTTGCTGTCTCGTCCTTTCCAGAGTTTGATGAAGATTCCTTCGTGTTCACGGTCATGCTTAAGAAGTAGTCACGGCTCATTTCACTGCAGACATTATTGGTATGATTAAAATGAGGGTGGCCATCTTGTAAGCTCTATGGTCGCTCTAAGGTTCGATTGCTGCAAAAGTTGACTTGACCACTGCTGGTGTATTTCATCAAGATACTTTATTCCCTGGCTTTGTCATGGTTTAAAAGCCTGATGCATGTCTGAATATTTGGGGTATTTATAGAAACTTTTTTGCACCTTCATAACTGTAGCAAGGCAGAAAACTCCAGCACTTGTATGCAATGTATGAAGCGTAAGTAGTAGTGGTAGTTTGGCTCCTTAATTCTGAAAATCCTGAATTGGAATGATGCACCATCCACAAGCTGTCACTTCATTTGCAGAAACTTGTATTACACTCCAATAAGCCAATCCCTCCAGCATAACTTAATTCACTTCACACGGTGCATTGCATTTCCACTTCCAGACTCCACTTGTGTGACATGAACTCAGCATGACTCCACGTCTATAACACGTATATGATGACTGTATGAAGATTTTTTAAAAAATCATATGTTGACTTGCTCAATTAGACAAAAAGGACCACTTGTTTGCTGGATTTTTTGTCTTAACTATTCAACTGTTTTTTAAATTATGTTTAAAGGTAGAACCACTTTGAACTTCTTTACAAAAACATTTGTTTTTGTCATTTGAAGTGCATAAACTGAGTTATGTTCCAATTTGTGAATTTAGCACTTCAAAACCTATTTTAAACACTGATGGTCACCAGTAATGTCCTTCATCAACAGAAACTCCTCTTCGTTTTATGGCTTTTGTCTTCTCAGTGGCCAGCATCAATCACCGTTCTCCATCTTGACGTTGTGATTATATTCACAGCTTCATTCTTGGAAATTCTTTGACTTGTAACTTTGTGGTCTCATGTTTTAGTGTCGTTGACAGCCAGCGTTGGACATGCTTCTCTTTTCCCAAGGTCCATGTATGACTGAAATGTCTCCGCAGGGCGATTTCAGTTTAAGTGATGTTAAGTGCAGTCCTCTTCGTGTTTAATTTCCTCAATTTACATACACACACACAGACTGTTTAAGACTACAGGTTGTAACTTCAGCTTCATTTTGTTTGATATCGAGGTTGAAGGGGTCTTCACAGCGTGATGAAGAGCACTGCGTTCAATCTTAAGACACACCGCAGATAAACTGAGGAATCCTTCAACAGCTCAGATCAACTAATTTTTCCACAATCCTCATCAGGAGCATTAAATATTTTTGTCAGGTTTTCAAACCGGTTGGTTTTTACTGATGTGCTGCATAACTGGAGCATAAATTTAACAACTTCTCTTCAGCTCACTTGATAGGAGGGTAATGTGAAACATATGCAGCACGCAGACAGGGAGGCATTCGAAAACTTTTGTTGCTTTTCACCAACAGAATCAGTGTTGAACATTTAGCGCATCGTGTTATCTCCTTTTTTCACAGCTGGCACTTCATACAGAGACATTCTGTCTTGAACTCCTAATCATCATCAAGCCCCTTCGAACAGTGCTAGAAGGAAAATACCGTACCTGTGTGTGTTCAAGGACCGGCGAGACTCCACCTGTTCTTTTCTGCTATCAGAGTCTCTCGAGGACTTGCTTGAATTTTCTTCTTCTCTCTCAGGCGACTCTTGTGGTTTTTCCCTCCTTGGTTCCTGCTTTTTCAGGGGAACTGCATTTGACTGGAAACGCTTCTTCCTGATAGCTAGAACTGAGCTGACATTTCCCCGTGAGGCAGAATCAACCAGACGAGGCTTGGGTTTGATGGATGGAGGTATTCTGAGCCTCATGAGAGACTCTGCTCTCATTTGTCTGCCTCTAACTACTAGACTTCTATCCCTGAGAGGCATAGGTTTACCACCAAATTGCCTGGGAATGCTGAGTAGCTGAGGTCTCTCTCTCCTGGCGTGTTTTGGATTGCCATGCTCCATTGCAGGGTCTGAGGAGGGCAGGTTGATGTCTGATATCCTCCTCTTGCGGGGTCCTGCCATTAGCCTCTCCTGAGGGTTTCTGTGGTAGGAGGATGATGGTGATGGACCTCCTTTCCATGAGGGGGATCTGAAAGGGGGCAGGTGAGGGACATCTTGTGCCCGCTCTCTACTGTGGGATCTGCTGCCCTGCCTCTCCACCGGACCACGCTGCCGCCTGGAGTCTTGCTCAGATGACCACCTGCATATCCATCAGACAATAGAGAAATCATTACAATGACAGATCCATTGCCATGTTAAGTGGGAGGCGGAACTTTTAACTTTTATCTTAATGCAGCCCCTTCATAATGCCATGACAGAATGAAACAGGAAGGAGAAGTAAATTTTCACAGAGCAATTACAGACGTAACATTCCTCTCAATGGCAGGTGAAACCACATTTAAATCAGACCCCCATTAACACCCTCTAATAATAATGAGTAGGGCAGAGTAGAGGTAATCATTATGACCCCTGTGACTGTGAGGACAGGGCCAGCTTCAGGCCTCCCTTTTAACAATTTTACCCAGCTGGGATTGTTGCTTCACTCCTGTACCTCTCTGGACATGAGCCTCTCCCCTGCATCTCTCTGGGGCTCCTCTGTGACCCAGAGGGCCCGTGCTCTCCATTGTGCAGATGAGAGAACACTCCAGGTTCGTTCCAGCGCTTCATGCCGTGACCTGAGTGCTCATAGGGTCTTTCTCTGGGGTTGTAATTCCCACGAGGGTCTCGACTCCTTTGATCCTGATGGGGGAAACCTGACTGCCTTTTGTGGCCCCTGAAAGACCCCTGGTAGGGTGGTGCAGGACCTGGCTTCCTGTCGCCTGGGTGGTTGCGAAAATGTCTTGGGGAGGGTGACCTGTGACTTGAGGGGTGGCCATGAAATGGGGGGCCCCTTTGACTTGGGGATCCTTGTGCAGGACTGCGAGAGGATGAATGATGCTGAATGTGGGGGGTGCGGTTTTGCCTAGATGGAGAATGCCTCCTCTGGTTATGGTGTGGTTCCATTTTGGGAGGGTATGATTGAAAGGAATCCTGATTTGGGGACTTCCAGTGATTGAAACGTGGCTCCCTTTGCTCTCCCATTAGCGGGACTCTTTTGACAACCGGGGGTCGTCCTCTACCTCTAGATTCTCTCCAGTTAAAGGGGGCCTTTCCTTGGTAACCCTGGACTTCTCTCCGACCTTTGGAGTTCGAGTTGTAATTGCCTTCATTGGGTCCAATACCATGTCCATGACCATCTCCATAGGGTCTGGATGGAGACAAAGGAAAAAATAAGTGGATTACACCAAATAACATCAATGTATTTATCATTCTGGTGGGAAAGGGCAAGAATATAGTTTTAATATAGCTTTAATCATCGTTATTACCCATAACAAATTATTTAATCACAATAGCATCTGGATGTGATTGAACAAAATCAATACACATTACCTGGACTTCAGGCGTGGTGGTCCAAAATGTGATCGAACCATCTTTGAAAGTAAGTGATATAATCTATGGGGGAGAGAAAAAAAACATACTGAGTTTGATAGTTGTAAGCAGATAAAATGCTGGATATCTAAGACCAACCACAATCTGTGACCTACCCAGACTCCATGTTGAAACTAAGACCTAAAGCTGTACTAAACTAAGAAGTAAGGCGGTGCTAGTTGTCCCCATGTGTGTTTCTCATACTTTAGTGAGTAACCCATTAAAATCTGTAAGTAAAACTATATTTCAATTTCAGTTAAAATTATTTTCTCGCCTTCTTGTTCTCACTCTTATTTTAGACAGGCTAGATAGTTAGATAAAAGTTGCCTAATCATTAACAATACTAAAAACTAGGCTTTACGCCAATCTGGCTATATCAGATCAGCCAATATTTTGCATTTTATGCAATTTGTGAAATTGGCTGTAATGTCTTAATTCACCAATCCGATCAATGTTGTCATGTTGAAACTTTTTGCAGATGCTCCCGTTGCATAGATTGCAGATGGCTTGTGTTTTATCTGTCTCATTTGAAGAAGTCCCACACCACCGACATGTTTGTTTGAATCCGACAGTTAGTTTTGAGCCCTGTCACGATGTGACGGACAATAACGTCTTTTGAATCTTGAATCATTAGCTGTCGGATTCAAACAAACATGTCGGTGGTGTAAAAAACACAAGCTATTTGCAATCTGTGCAACACTAAAGAACCTCGTGAGGAAGCATCTGCAAAATGTTGTCACCAGTCAATCAAAGTCACCACCTCTACCAGAAACATGAGCCGCGTTTCCACTGCAGGAGTTCCTGGTAAAAGGAGGGGGTAGGAACTTCTACAGGAACCGTCCTCTAACTCGGCCCTCTCAGTGGCCATGTCTCCACTGCAGAGTAGGACCCCTCTGTGACGTCATGAGTTTCAATCGCCACGTAATCGTTATGCGATTACAAATCTTGAAACACAGTTTGTGAAGCCTAGCGCCAAAATTCAAATCTAAATGGTTGAAATGCTTTTTACACTTTTTTTAGAAATACATGTATGACCTATTTAATGTGTTTAGAAGAAAATGTCTGAATTCACTTTACACGGTCTTTAAAGACTCCATCACTGTAGAGTTATTTATTTTTCTGAATTTAAGACTATTCTAGCTTTTATCCTCTTAATCCACATTAATCCTGATTATTTAGCACAAATGTCATTATATAAATATTTTTTTCAGAGCACCAATGATCATCCCTACAATAATGTCATATGTCAATATCAAGGTGTTAGGTAAAAAATATTACGATATTTGATCTTATCTCTATTGCCCAGCTATATTATATGATACATTTCCAAATTATGACAGCTTTTCTCCTCCTACAGTTAAAATGCTGACCAAACCTCGTGTCACATCTTGTCACAATTCAATTGAAATACTAAATACAATTGCATGTACTAAAAACTAAAAAACTGCCCAAATTATGCGATTCCAAGCAACAATAAATGTGCATTATTTTCCCAAAAGAAGAGATTTAAAACTGCAACAGCCCAGCGTACTAATATTTAACCTATTGATCAGAGAGATAAAGGTAAAACGAGTCAGCCTTAACCTAATCAGTACGGTCACGGATTAAATGGGAAATTACTCTGCACTCCTGCTTCTTCGTGATTTAATCCAACACGCCTTTTCACTCTGGTAGTATGTAATCAAAATCAAATCAACGTGACAGTATGGGCGAAACTACTGTAGATCAGATGTTCTGATGTTGAACTACTTTTATGTAGTTGTTCAATAAAACGTAGTTGTTCAATAAAACGTCTATTTGTACAAATTAGACTTTACTGTTTGTACACATTAGACTTTACGGCCAATGACTGCAACAAGCGTCCAAACAGGGAGAGTTTCAGATCGTATGATTGCGCAATCGCTACATCGAAACTGTTACGTTTACCTTAAAAAAATTAATCACCTCACACGTTCACGCAAATGTATCACCTTTGTCCACTTTTCTTGGCGCAAGCAGCTATAGATTAGCGTCTCTGGTACTAAATTGAGACTGATCTATCACAACAGCTGATCCTGATCTAATGTTATTAGATGGGGGGTCATGTGCGGCCTCGTCCAACAGGCGTAGATTTAAGTACACCAGGTGACTAAATAAAGCAAAAACCAAAACCAAAGTAAGATTTTAAAAGGGATTAAAGTGTTTGGTTTGGGTGTGTTTTCTATGGTCGTCGCTGCTTCGGTTTCAGCCCCGATGTGAAATCCTGGTTCAAGATAAAGGGCAGATCGTTCCTCCATTTTTGGTAAAGTTAGAAGTGACCGTAAGCTGCCAGGTAAAATAGCACGAATCAATCTTTATGTTGTTTTTTATATGGTCACACAAACCCCTACACTGGACTAGTACTGTAGAAAAGTTAATTCAGTAGCATTACGTGTCGGGTCAGTTTATATTTAGCAACACAACCGTGCAGATCGCGCTAAAGCTAAGTTAGCTCTAACAAGGCCAGTTTGAATCGTCTTCAGACACGGCTCACATGCCAAGTCATTTTAACATCATAACCAGTACTTAAAACAAATACATACTGATTCTTTAACTTTAAATACCTGTATGTGCAATGTAATAATTTAGCTAATTACTTACCAAAGACCAGCCGTCGTCGTGTCGTTGAACTGGATCAGAGATACGTGCGACACAGCTCAGACGCTCTTCTTCGTGGTGTCGTCCTCGCCCTCTGACTCAGTGTGAGCGCTGAACTGAAGCGACCCCCGCCGGAAAGAGTGTGAACTACATGTCCTGGCAGACAGTTTGGAGGCCCTGTTTACATCGTTACAGTTTTTTCTGAGTGTTTAGGCACTATCTTTGAAGTCTACACACTAACCACAAAATCTTACACCAAACCAGCAAAACATTAAACATCTCTTGCAAAAGCAAACTATTCTTGCAAAACTCTTCAAACTCTTTTTTTGCATCAATAAAGTACACAAACCATCATTTGAATAAGCACACAAAGCACTAACTACATACTGATAGTATAAATGAAGACCACTTGTGGCTTTTGCTTATTCTATGTGCAGAAAGTGCAAGTGTGTAATATTACAAACTTAGTGTGAAGCAGAGAACATGCACTCAGTTTGGCACACTTGGTAATGCATCGGCTTCGGCTACAAGTGTTAATGGCTTCAAAAATAGTGCTTCAACAATCACTGTTTTTGTTTAAGCATTCAGAAAAAAAACTGCATTGTACACTCAAGCGGTTGAGGTATATGTCATAATAATTAAAAAAACAAAATCTACGACTGATGTATCAGACTGCATTTGGTTTAGTTTTACCCAACTGAGTATATGTTTGTGTTCTATAGTATATGTGTGATTTATTTTGTGATTTGTTGTACATGTCTTTAGTCATTTTCTTCTCGTCATTTCTTGTTTGTGTTACAAATGTGATTGATCCCAACTGCTTATTAACACAGACACACATAAAAACACAGAATTCCCAGTTTTACATTTTATTGTTTCAGGTAACATGACCATGCTAACCATGCACAATGTCTACAGTAAGTACATAACTGAAAGAGTTTAATTTTACTGCGATAAACTGTTTGGAAACATGGGTTTGAAGTGGGTTAAACACTTTTTCAGGTGGTTGTGTATATTATTTCTTTATACTTAATCATTTTGCCTTAATTTTAGTCAATGTTTGAATATGCAAAATGTACAATCCTAACTTTCAAATACTCTATGGTACTATATGATTACTTCACCTAAGACAATCCAAAAAGCTATTGTCAGGCTTTGTATTGTCTGGGGAACACTAAATGTCACTTTATAGGTGACATGATAATGTGAACAAGCTGTTGGGATTCTTGTTTGCAGCATGGTGGAAAAGATTCATTTTAAACTGAGGTTCAAGTATTACAGGTCAAACACAGCAATCGTAGTGGCCTAACAGAGAGGATAAACATAAACAGCCAGAAGACTGTAACATGGTCAGCACAAAAATCCACTAACTGATAGGTCCCTCATAAGGCATCTCTACTGAAATTACATTTAGACATGACACAAGGAATTCAATATAGCAATTGTCAATTATTTTATGAACTTCTCAAGAAGTTCACTGGATAATACAACGGATGGAGAAAACAGCATCTGTATACTGTAGCTACAAGACAAAGTTACAAATATTGACTTTCAAACATTCTTGCCCCATCAGCGCATTTCAGCCATACAAATCAATAACCAGACATTATATGTCCAGTAAATTATTGCATCCATTAAACTTGTGCCTTGGAAACCTTTTACATAGCAAGGCACACCTATGAACAACATTTTAAATTACATGAAGTTGTCAATATTTTCATTATTGTTAAAGTCATTTTATCAATGGAGATATTGAAAAATGGGCACCCTGCCTTTTGAATAAACTATTATGAATGCAATTATTGCAAATTTGCAAATTCCAGTTAGAGTGTCACTGAAGTCTACAACAAAATGTCATCATTTGTGTTTATGTTATTTTTTTATGTGCATTAATATTCAAGTTGACAGCTTTGAGTTTTTCTCACTTATGTGCAGTTAGAAAGTCCCAGTAAAACATACAAATAAATAAATAAAGGGAATAATTTCATTGCCATGAAATAAACATAATCCCATGATCAGACGTCACTGGGGAGGAAGAATGAAGGACTGCAGCGGTCCTGAGATTCCTGTTAGGTTTTAGCTTGCCAGATAACTTCCAGCCAAATCAGTCATCAATGCATGCATGCTCGCATAATGTGCTAAACAGTATTAGCTAGACATAAGTATAAGTATTAAAAATTATAAATGGTAATCATGCCTTTTCCTGCAACACACTGAATTGGATCTAAGAGCTTAAGAGGGTCGTGTGGAAAGGCAGAGGTACAAATGCAGTCACTGATGATGATTATTTGATGGTGTGAGCAAGCTTTTCTCCAGTACTGGGACTGTAAGTAGAGAAACCCAATGAGGATAAATGGTAGATTCCTACCAAGCTACTATAAGTCAGCAATAATTTCTATAATATTTAAAACCCTGATATTTGTCTTTTTTTGTTGTTGTCATTGTTTTTACTTATTCACTCTAGACACACGCTCTCCCTGACTCTGTTTCATATATGCTCTCTCCCTAAAAACAAGAATTGTAGGATTTAACAAAAAGCTTTGACACATAATTTCCATGGTCAGTTGCTATATGTTATTATAATATACTGTAGGAGATGTTTCAGTTATATTGCAAGTCATGATTTACAGTTCTTTAAGTCTAACTCTATGGCTCTATTCCCATATTTGTAGCAACACAGGGGCCAATTTTACAAATATGACGCCCTGGGCGTGTGTTAGACAGAGAGAGGGAAGAGAGGGAGAAGGCAAGCGAGAAAGGAAGAGAGAGAGAGAGAGATATTAATGGACTACTGGATCTTTAGTTTATTTGAGGACGGAGGCGACATCCCAATGAGCTTTGAGTCTGACATAGGACTGACAACGCCCCCAATGAGGTTCTTGTTACAGTCGCCTACATTGCCTTCAGAAGACAGTTTGGGGTAGGTGACGCTGCCTGTCAGGTCCAACAGGTCTTCAAGAGCACGGGTGTTACTCATGCTGCTATGCTGGATTTCATTAACTGGTGAGAACTCTGGGATTGAAATCAGTTCCTCCTTTGAAGCTGGGCTGAAATGCAATAACACAAAAAAAACTATTAAATATAATATTTGGCACTCTTGACACTCAAAAACATTGGTGTACTTAAAGACCCATTGTGTGATGTGGTGATACTAAACAGTACTGCTAATATTTCTGAAAATAAGGTTACAAGATTAACATTTCCAAGTCCCAACTTCAATAATACAGGATTAATGTATAACTCACCTCACCTCCATGGATTGCACCTCATCACCAGACCCTGTTCCCTTCACATCCAGTGGCTCCAGCTTGATGATTGGCGGTGATAGGTGTTCCACCGGCAGGGGTTTCACAGAGGGTCTAATAACCTCCATCTGGGACTTTCCTTTTACTTTACCCTCAGCTGTCGACACATGCTTGTTTTGCAGTTTGCTTACCTCAGCAGTTAGACGGCAACTGATCAAGGCACTTTCCTCACCCTTAACTGCTCCATTCATCATACTGCCCTCAGTTTGGTTCACTTTGGCATCTGCTGTCTTGGTTGGCTGTTTTTTTATTTGGTCTGTGGCTTTAACGTCTACTCTGTGCTGCTTTTTTACATTCATTTCGACCTCTTCCTCCTGTTTAGCCTTTGGAAGACAGGCTTTGCCATCTTTGTTAAGTTGGCCTTCACTGGCTTGTTTGGTGTCCTGTCTCTTGTCGGAAACACTGTTTGTTGGTGTCACTTGAGGAGTGTTGTTTTTAACTTGCATACTCTTCTGATTGTCCATCTGTGCTGCTACTTCTTTCTTTACCAGGTCATTCTCCTTCATGTTGCCCTGGACTGGGACCTGCTCTTTAACCTGAAACTCAACCTTTTTGATTGCTTGCTCTTTCACCTGAGCATTAGTTTGAACAGTCTTTACCTCCCCTGTGGAGAATAAAAAAAACATCACAGTGGGCTTCACTTTATTTGGACTGTCCAGGTAACATCAACTGCATTTCATTTGCTAACAGTGAAAGCAGAGGACACATATAACCAGGACTTTTGGAAAAGCATATTACTAACATTGATACTGGCTCAATTGCAAATTCCAGTTGAGTTGAGAATTAACACTGGACAGCTCAAATAAAGTGTTGGCTCATAATCTTCAGTGCAGTCCCTTAGAGAGACCACTGAATGATTCTTTCAAGGGCATTTTCAAGAGCAGCTAATTTTACAGTCAGCTCCCATGGTACAGGTCTAAAGTAAAAGGTGCCCTCTCAGCACCAAGAGTCCTTGGCGGCTGCTCCATATTTCAGAAAGTATTGTGTAACACTCACCCAATGGTAAATGCATGAGCCCAAGCACAAACAATATGATGATATTCTATTCAGCATAGTCGACTTCAGCTCAGATAATAGCTGTTCATTCTTCTTAGCAAAAGCCAAAGCATCATAATAATTAAAATAATCAGTAATCTTCTAATTTGTTCAATGCGGGATAAATATTGGCCCTTGATCAAGGGTAGAGACAGCTCAAACAGTTGAGATTACTGCTGCACATGCTCAGAATGAATAAAAACTAAGGTCTGTTTGCATTTTCACAGCTAGAAGGCATACAGGGAGCGGTGGAACAAGCAGGGGACAGCAAGCAAACTCAAGTATTTGCAGGATGACTGAACAACATACTAACCTGGCGGTGAGACGGACTTTGTCTCCACCTGCTCCTCCTTCTGATTCAATGCAGAACAGAGATGATCAAGTCAGTGTTTGTGGCAATCAGGACACAGAACCAAAGTATCAGCAACAGTGGGATTTAATAAAGTATAGTAAAATAAAGACAACAGAAAGTCAGTTTAATAAATTATGGTCGAAAAAGAAATGACACAATCAGCAGATGCTTAAAGGCAGCAGGATTACTGTATGAGAGCAGAGGGTGTCTCTTACACTACCTTCAACTCAGCTTCACCTTTCCTAGTTCTCTTCATGATCTCTTCAATTCTCTGCAAAAATATACCAACATTTAGTCACTGTGTGAGCTGGTGGTGAATTGAGATGCACAATTGTATTTGAAGTGCAACATGCAGTTGGCTTGGTCTCTTTTTGTATAAAATAACCTTTTTCCTTAGTTGTCGCTCCTCCTCTTCTTGTTGTGTCTGCAGTTCTCTATCTTGCCGCTGACGCTCTGCTTCCTCTTGAGCGTGGACTTTATTTTGTTCTCTCTGTTAAGATCAACATGATATCTATTTGCAAGCAGAAACTGTAGAAAGAACATACTTGACACAATATTCGAATACATACAGCATTAGGATATGATGACCGCTAACCTCTTTGTCCATTTGTTGGTCCTTCTCTTGCACATCTTGTTCTCGTTTCTCTTCTTCTTGTTTAACCCTGTGAGCATCTTCCTCTTTTTTTGCCTTCTCTTTCTCTTGCTGAGCCTTCAACTCAGCCTGTCGCTGCTCCTGTGCAAGTTGCTTTCTGAGCTGTTCCTCCTTTATTCTGATTGGAAGGCGCAAACACTCATCATACTCATTTAAAAACACACAGTATATTTAATGCTTTAATTTGTGATGTATGTAATGAGCTCACCTTTCTTCTTCCTCTTGTTCTCGTTTTTTCTCTTCCAGTTCTTTTTGAGCTCGAGCCTGACGCCTGCGCTCTGCCAGCAACCTGGTAGCCTCCTCTGCATTTGTTGTGCCAGCTGCAGCCTTGCCTGTGGACATGCATGCTGCTGATTCTGTCAAACACAGAAAAGACTGGTGTAAGAATCATCTAAATGTACTAAAACTGAGCATTCAGTAAGGTAACAACTACTTTAATGTCATTTGTAGAAAATCAACCTTTTTTCTTTTCTCCATCCTGAGCGTTGCATTCAGTCTTCTCTGACAAATCCGTTTTGTGGTCCTTTCTGTCAGGGGACTGATTTCTTTCAGATGTGTCGCCTTTGAGGGGCTTATCCAAAGTTTCACCCTTAGATGATCTGGTTTTATTGATTTCAACCACGTTCCCCTCAGCTTGTGAAGGCGGATTCATGTTGTTGATGTCGGTTGTAGTCTTTTTTACTGCTGTCTCAGTCTTGCATTGTTGTTTTTCTGCCTTCTTATCTTCTGCTTTCCTATCATCAGTCAGCAGGGTTGGACGATGTCTTATAGGAGAGTGATGGTACTGATGTGCATTGCTAGGAGACTGGGCACGCATTTTAGAGGCCAGCCTGAACACAGATAGAAATGTTTTGCTTTTTATTACAGACAGAATTAAGTGTTTCATAACAGGAAAAAAAAATGAATGTTTGACTTTTTAAACCCCCACCAGGTAACCTTGCCCCAGCTGACTGCCACCTTTGCCCTCCCTTCAATTCAGCACCAAAGAAATGATCTCACTTGGAGGTAGTGGGGGAAGCCAAGTGCTTGCTGACATTAGCAGGAGATTCAGATCTTCTCACAGGAGATCCACAACCTGGGGATGCAGTTCTTCTTTCTCTGCGCAGACGTTCTTTCTATAAACAGGGTGATTTAAGAGATAACATCTTGTAGCGTGTATCCATTGAAGACTGATTCTCAAAAGTGTTATGTAAGTATGCTAAAGTAGAGCATAAGTGCGTGGTCTGACCTTGGGGGTATTGGGAGTAGACTGAGATCCTCCCTGAAGTCCAGCTCTGTCAGGGTTCAGTGAGCTGCAGAAAGGTGACCTGTGAGGGCTGCAGGGTGCTGCATGATGACAAACACAATGTGTATCAACAATGATGGTAAATAACAGTGACAGAGGGATATTAATACAGTTGCCAGGGAGTGGGGGCTTGCCTGGACAATGTGTGCTGCACTCATGTGAAGCTTACAGACTCATTTTAAAGTCAGTTGTTAGAAATGATCCTGTATATGAGAGACTGTTGCATGTTAGGCCACAAACCTAAAATTTTAGGTATAAATGTATCAGTAATACAGCCATCCATGTTTCATGAGTGATACGTTGCTCCTATCTGGTTGAAATTGTGGTAGTGAGTTTTTGTTTTGGGCAGATATTGATTCCCCAGTATTTGTCCTGACTGGGCAGGGTCAGATATTGAGCACATCTTTGTCCTCCGACTAGCAGTACAACTGATTCATCCAGTCAGACATAATGAGGTCTGTACATTTCTAGGAATTAATCCTGAGTCTGTATGCGTCCTTGCAGTGTGATGCAAGCACACACATGCCAGCATGGCGACTGCAAACAATAATCCCAAACGAATTCCTCTCCCTGCCACACCCAAAACAATGACAGCAAATGAAAAAACACATACACACACAGACCTTGTGCAAACTCACAGTCACAAAAGCAAAGGTCCTAAACATTTAACGCATAGTACAACACTGCAAACCATTTCTTGACATCCCTTGTATCGTCCATCTGTCACCATCTGTAAAGAGTAATCTCTAAAGAGTGCAGCCATCTCAGTGGGACGACTGTATCGGTGTCTATTTTGGTGCACATATTTCTCTTCTAGGTCATGTGCAATTTATCTCAAAAAACGTCTGCTCCAGGCACCCAGACTCACAACCACTTAGCTGCTTTCACTTTGAAACCCTGATCCTCCATCATAAAAAAAACTAACAAAAACAAAACACATCTACAAACAGTGAAAATAACACCCATAGTGTTTGTGATCAGTAAGAGTTTCTAATTATTCTAATCCAGTGGCCTTTCGCCTGTTCGTAATTACTGAGAGTTTTCTAATCTGGGGAAACTAATCCGGAGACTTGTGGGAGAAATTTACAAGAGAGCATCTGTTTATCAAATCAAAAAATCACATGGCAATACTAGTCTGAAGGTGATGAATTAATGAAGCAAAATAAGGACAACACCTTTCTACCAACAATACTCTGTCTTTGAAATAGCTGATGCTTTTGCATTCTCTTAATGGCCTCTTTTTTCCCTGCATGGTGGTCTGCTTGTAGTCGAACTGCAGTTTGCCTCGACAATGTCCCTCCAGGACATTAGGAAGATGGAAGTGTGTCAGCTTGGGTTTGCCTGAAAATTAGGTTATTTCAGACCATTATTTCTGGATAGATGTTTGACTATGTCTGTATATGCTCCTGCACTGATAACATCTGCCTATTAATTAGCATCCCTGCAGCCTGTCTCCACAGTGTTGTGCTTCCACACTTCAGCAGTAACTGAGAGATAAAAACCACTGCAGCAAAGAAAAACACAGCAAAGATACTAAAGCCAGTAGTACATACAAGATGAATTTACAAACACAAAGTATCACATTCTCTCAATAAGAACCATTGAAAGATAAAAACAACAGAACAGCTTAACATGCATGCACCACACTATAAACTTCTGTACAAAGATATGCCTTTGGTTTAAGGTGAACTTTCAGCCCGTCAAAAGACAAAACAAACACAGACATCATAACTGTTGGATGTACATGAGCCGGGATACATTTGGGAGGGGAGGGGGGCAGGGGCTTAACTTTACCAGATTCGCTGACAGCAGGAAGGGGGGAGGCAATGCCATGGGAAAAGGCGGAGGCAGCAGAGAAAGGGAGTGGGGCATTCTCACTGTCACCTATAGGCAGCGGGCGGAGCAGAGCAGAGCAGACAGAGCATTATGAACAGTTTATCATCCAGCAATTCCTCATCCAGCTGTAGAGACCTGGATGTGAGTTAACATACCAGCCATGATGTTGTGATATAAACTTCTCTTACACCCTTTTGTAATTTGATTTAAAGCCAATATGTGTGGTGTGTATCAGATAAAATACTTCAGCAAACTGCAGTGCACACCGATCATTTTTGTGTTATTTTGACTTTCGCCTCTGTCAATCACCAGAAGTTTCAAACATTTTAGGGCCACACAGGCAAATAGACCGACTTCAGAACAGATATGTAACTCCATCCTGTCTCTGTATGAATCCAGGAACACGCACACATTTCTGCTCATGCGTACATCAGCAGCCAGGCTGTCTGCAATGATCAGGCCAAGAGGAAGGCAATGTCTGAAACACACACGCACAAGCACACATACACACACACGCACACACACACACACACACACACACACACACACACACACACACACACACACACACACACACACACACAAACACACACACACAAACCTAGAGCATACATACTGTTTAGAATGGTATCTCGCAGAGATACAGCAAACCTGCAATCCTTTTGAATTAAAAAAACAATGTTTTTTTCTTCCATATCCAGCTGCTTCACGGTTTTAAATCATTCACTCTGTCTGCCATGCTTGTATCAAATACAATCCCTAACTTTGTCTGCAAGCTATGTTCTTACCTCCTCCTGCAGGGCAGCCCCTGCTCCAGCGTTTGGTCCTCTGCTCCAGCTGAAGGCTGCGCTCCAGAGAACGTTTCATCAGGGCCTCCAGTCGCCCCTGAACACAACACAATACTTTTAATATACAGCCATGTCAGTAACAGTGAAACAGAAACATTCTTATGTGTTTTGAGGTCCTAACAGGTTATAGAGGCTGTGAACAATGTATTCACTCATTTAATATTTGCTCAATCGAGAGATATATGCAACAATTTTCAATTTAAAATGAATGAAGTTTCGGTCATTTTTTAACATCTACATATCTATATGTCTTCAAGAACATCTGGTACATGAATTGTGAATATCTGAAACCACTGCTGATCACTACAATCTTGCACCTGTCCTGCACAAAAAAAATAAAAAGACACATAAGCAACCATACAAGCTTAGATTTGACAGATCTTGATAATATATTTATCATCTGACCCTCTCCTCTTCAAACTGCTGCCTCCTCTTTTCCTCCACTGCAGCTCTGCGGAGCTCCTCTTTCTGCCTATGCTCCTCCAACCGCCTCCAGCGTTCCTCCACTGTGCGTTCATACTGTAGCCGAGCCCTGCGCTCCTTCTCCCTGATCAGCTGCTCCCTGGCCGCTGAAAGAGACAAGACAAATGGCTGCTACAGGTTACATGGAAAAAAAATAAGCGTTAATGAGCCAATGTTGTTGCCAGTGGCTTTTTGATACTCAGCTGGTCTTGGAGAGTTCAGTTATATACAACAGTAGAAATAAAAGACTCGAGCTCCAACATTTTTCTGAGGGATCGCCCTCATTTGTCGTTATCTGAACTTGTGTTTATTACAGTGAATTTGATTTTGTGCGTCAATCCATCCCCAAGATTATTATGAAGATAGAAGTCCATGTCATCGTGAGCCAACTGCTAGAGCAGCAGGATTATCTGTGAGTGCGAGACCTACTTTTGTGAACTATTGTGTGTTACAGTCGCATCGTCTGAGGTGACACATCTCATCATATCAGGAACCCAGTGAACTCAGAATTAATCTTTGACTAGCTAGCAAAGCCCTTCCATAAGCAATTAAACTGTAGAGAGAGATATAACTGTAGAGATCCTGACAAAAAAACTTTACAGGGAAACTGAGGGGCACTGAAAAACCCAAAACCTGCAGGCATTTCAGACAGTCTCAAAAAAAGATAAAAGCATCTCTGAGATGTTCATCACCTACCCAGGCTCCTCTCCCTCTCCTCACGCCTCTCTTTGGCTAAACGCATCCTGTCGTCTGTCTTCATGTAACCCTCCGCAACTGAAAAAATGAATGAAGATGTCAGAGAACAAAAAGAAGAAAAAATACAGGCAACGTCAATGCAGCCTAATTACATGAGGGAGAAAAGGTAGTTTATTGGAATCAAATAGTGAGACTTACTTTGTTTACCTGCATGGTTGCTGCTGATGTTAGCGGGTAAGTGTGAAGGCGATGCATGTCCATTTAATTGCGGCTTCTTCTCTGTGGATGGAGCTGTAATCCCCATGACAGAAGGACAGAGAGCACACGCAGTTTTGTCTTAAGAGGTATGACATCAGCGCCACAGGACTGACCTGCAGTGCTGCTGTACTACCAGCAGAGGGAAGGTTTCTTTAGCTCAGTGTGGACGTGCTCTTTATGCACTGTGTTGCAAAACACCAAGTAACCTTATGCCAAAGGCAAACTGCAGCAATACAAAGGAGAGCGGAGGAGACTGTCTCTGCATGATATGCTGATTGTCGCAGGTTGTGTGTTTTAGATGCTGTAACCAGCAATCAATAATTACAGCTCTGAAACATTCAGTAGTTCACTAAGTGATTACCCCCCAGATGACACCACTTGTAAAAGAGTGAATAACTTGTGCGAAAGAAGCCAGAAAGGATTACTCACTGCTTTTTCCCGTCCGGGCTGGGGAGCTGTGACTGTTTGTCGGTGATCTCTTGTCAGGAAGTAGAGTGATGGACGGGGCAGCCATCTTTTCACCTAATGAAAAAAAGAAACAAATAAAAGAATAGATTAAAGTTTTGATCTAAAAAATAAGCTCAACTCACACCAGTTGACTGAGAAATTGTGTGAACTAATAATTTGACTGGTATAATAAAGCCATGAAACTACAGTCACAGGATGTGTGTGTTGAAGATGTGTGTGAATTCATGTTCACAGCTCACACACACATACAGGCACATCACATATTAACTCATGTACTATGAAAAGCCTGTAATAAAGATGCAAATACAGGCTCCTAAATTGGAGTAAATATGCAAAATTTGAAATGTTAGATATTTGCTAATTATAATGCATGTAGTGATATACTATAAAACAATAATAAAAAGATGATATCATAATACAAGTTGTAACAAACAAATGAATAAATAATACTTAAAATCTATTATTTAATGTGGTTACTGAGTGTTGATACTGTCTCCAAGTTTTATATCTTGTCACAGTAGTTGGATCCTTCCCTTAGAAAGAGCCTCTCAACAACCACGTGAAAAAGTTTAATTCTACAAATTTACTGAATCAGTTTGTTGCACTGTGGGCTAAACTGCCAACACAGTCGCTTCATTCGATCAAATAAAGTACTCTTTTTTCAGTCAGTGCTTTTTATTGTGCACTGGAACCTGGCAGACAACACCAACTCCCTTGATGTGATTTGGCTGATGGCAGACAAAAGAGCTTCTGCTGCTGCTGCTTTATGTCACTTTGCTCACTTAACCTAAATGTTTGCGCTCAACGGTCTTAACTAAATTACTGAATACATTCATCATGCTTGACTTGTTTCCCATTGATCTTTTCAGTGTTTTGTAAAAATGCTCAACAGTCAATTCAATTGCTCCTGCATTTGTCCAAATGTTTAAAAAGAGGTCTAAAAGTTCCAACATTAACCAAAATACCCTTGTGTCTCTCTCATTCTCAATGGAGCAGGGTCCCAGTGTGAGGGGCAAGTCTTGTCTCCTTTCTGGGATGGTAGAGTCACTGACATGATTGTATCAAATTTGATTATTGACCTAAAGTGATGCATCCCCTCTCTTTCAGGGAGTGGAGAGCAAACTAACAAAGTGAAGGATTCCCCTCTTGTGCTGCTCTATAGAGACAACGCTGTCTTCAGCCCACAAAAGGGGTTTGACGCTCATAAAAATGATAGAGTATAATCCATGGGCCTGTCCTGTGTCATAACCATCAATCTAGTCTTCCTCTCTCTCTCCACCCTTTTGGACCCTTTTATCCGATTGAGTCGCGTCATCACCAAAAAAAACGGCAACACACACACATGGCCTGATTTAGCTGTGAAGTGATTTAAAGGTGTAATGCCGACATCCCATCGCCATATGAGAACATGTAAATGATGCAATGACGCGAAAAAGAAACACTTTTACTGGTGATCAATTAAGCACTAGGCCTATTGATTAGGGTTTATTTTAAAGGAAATAAAGCATCGCTGCATTTGTTTGCATGCAGCATCCAGTGAAAGCCTTGGGTAATAAACACAACAGTGTTTATAATGGATCGTCAGTGCAGCCAGCATCATGCACATCAAGCAGCGGATGGAAATGGCAATTGCGTCATTCGTGAGTCTGCAATCACAACAACACAGAGCCCGATAGATCAGCCATACAAACGATACACAGAGCATACCTGTTATTGCACTGGTTGATGTGACTGTTTTCGCCATGGTAGCCGATCAAAGGTTGATTCCACCCAAACGTGTGGACACGCTGGCACTCAAAACACTCCGCAGTGATGCCAATGCAGTACAGGTATCCACTCCTCACCACTGCAACAGTACGCACAGCCACAGCGGACAAAAACAAGCACGCACCATTCAATTAGATGCTCTGTCTGAACTGAAGGTCATTATAAAGGCTGGATGATGGGCAAGAGCGGGGGGTCTTGTGTAGACGAAGGAGAGAGAGAGAGAGAGAGAGAGAGAGAGAGAGAGAGAGATATGCTGGGACTGAGCGGTGACGACGATGCGCACAATAGAGTTTACTACCGACCGACCACACCGTGCGTCGCAGTTTAAGCCCGCCCTGATGCACAGACTATTAGTGTAACACATTACCGGTAGATAGATGAAGGAGATTTCTTCTCTGCACATTGCTCATTCAGCTCCAAATCAAATTTGGTTCAGTTTACAGTAAATCGTGTAGAATTAGCGGAAACTGCCGGCCTATACGAATACAATTCGCACCATAATGCGGCAATGGGGGCCACATGCTCAGATGCTACAAAAAGGCCTCAAGCTACTTGTTAAAATTGGGGTCTTAAATCTTACTTGTAAATCTCAACAGATTGCTGAACATCACATACATTTTTTTTTGAAAGATGCAAAAAAGAGGACAAAAAAGAATCCTGAGCAAATATTGACTTTTGAGGATCCTGGACAAATCTCTGCACTACCAGTTTCTGCCCGTTTTTGATATATCAAAACTACCAAAATTTGTGACCATATCTTTAAAATTAAAACAAATTTAAATAAAGACCATCACCATTTTGGATATCAGCTATCAAAATACAGTCTGTGACCATGATAAAACTATTTGCAGTGGGCCCCAACAACCCCCTTTCTTCCAAATCTCTGTGATCTGAGTTAATGTGGCATTGTCTGTAAGTGCACCATCAACTAAAGTGCATGCTGCAGATTAGAGAGAGGGCAGGCTCAATTTGCGGCAGCGGCATCTTCCGCGGCATTTCTTGCGGCACCCAGAGATGCCGCAGAAAGTGCCGCTGGCTGCCGCCGGCAGCGGCACTTTCCGCGGCATTTCTTGCGGCACCCAGAGATGCCGCAGCTAGATGTCGCTTGTAGGCACTTTCCGTGGCATTTTTTGCGGCATTTTCTGCGGCATTTCTTGCGGCACCCACAGATGCCGCGGCTAGATGTCGGTAGTAGGCACTTTACGCGGCAATGATTTCATGACTGTGGCATGGTTTTAGATGGCAATTTACAGACATGTCAACGTTAGAGAATAATTATGTTTTGATGCCACACATGTTAAACGTAGCCTAAAGAATACATATAGAATGGTTGCCATGTTTGGGTTTCCTTGTCCTCATCTTTCTTTATCCACTATAACTAAAATGGACGTGTGCTAAGGCAATACTTACAATAAGATTTGTGACTCTTTATGACACAATGAGACTGCGTCACATTTTTAACATCAGCTTTTTAGGCAATTGGTCTATAATACTGATAAACGGATTTGTGTATTTTTGTTATAGTGTTGGAGATATGTGACATAATAAGAGGCAAGGCCTACTAAAATAGCCTATACTTAATTTTTATGAGAGATTTTTTTTTTAATTATGGAAAATTGTGTATAAAACCGCATTTTTAAATATCATAACCTACTTTGGAGAGTTACCTGTCACACCTGGCAACCCGAGAGCGTGTCAAATCATTTTGACGACTGCCCACTCATTTGTCACATCAGCGTACGACTGTCAGTCCTGTATTTCAAATCCCTAAAGAGACATTGACGACTGGAGAAACATAGGTAAGTCATAATCAATTTAGTCAAATGTGTGCCTTGATTTTAGTTGTATAATTTAAAGCGTCTGCTATTTCCACTCAAGTAATTTGACAATTAAAATAATACCACAACTACAGCATAATGAAAACGTGACTTCACTCTATTTATTGTTATTTGGTTTTTAGGTTTTGATCCGGTGGTTGCAAACAAGCAGCAACATGTGCCGATATCGAGCTGAAAAAGTGCTTCAGGAGTGCTCAACTACCTGGGAAGAGCAAAGGTACACAACTTATTTGCAGTGTGGGTGTAGATGCCAAATTTGTGCCAGTAAATAATTTATGGCGCTAGTTGTGGCATAAAGTGGTTTTGCATCAATACACTTAACCTATATAATTTCTTTTTTATTTTCCAGTGCTGAAGATATGATAACAGCAGACACAGAGGAAGAGGTAACAAGTTACTATTTCTGCACCTAACAAAAGAGCTTTACATATTGGCTCTCAGAAAGTACTGCTGCATCTTATTGTGAAATGAAAAAGTAATTTTGTATTACAGGTTTATGTTATAGCCCACTTAACTTGATCAGTAGTGAGTGCTGATTGGGGGAAGCCATACAGCACATTTAGAGACACCATATATCAAAAATATTAAATGTCACAGATATCTAAACATTTTGCCAGATCCATTATTGTATATTGTAAAAGTGGATCTAAACAAATACAAAATTGGTAGATGAAATCCATACATCTATCTGCTGTTGCTTATCCGGAAAAAGATCACAATGGTAACTTATTGGAAATTGAGATATTCATCACCTCAGCAACACCTTACAGGTCCTCCTTATTACGTACAAGTTATGAACTAGGCTCTATTGGTTAATGGTGTGCAATTAAAAAATTCAAAATTTTAACCCTATTTGAGAATGACATCCATACCTGGACCATGTTTTCATCTTCACTGCAGCAAAATGTGTTTCTCCGCGATGTTGTGGCAGCTGCAGACTGGTGCAAAAAGAGATCCTTTGAAGGACAATTGAAACTGCCAGCGGTTCTTTCAATGGACAACAAAGAAAAAAAGGACCTGCTGGAGGAACTGAAAGTGTGGAACGAGGACTACGACGAATGTTCTCCAGCAGAACACCTCACATTTGTGTTTGGAAAAAAGACCGAATATGACACTTTCAATCAAGAATTGATAGATAAAATGGACTTGAAAGTGTGGGCTAGATTTGAAGATTAATGTGCTTTATGCACACATCCACTACTTACTGAATTTCAGCCTGCTCCTGGTTTCCCGTCCTACAAACGGATTAATCCAGGTGTGTCTGACCAAAAGTTGAGGTCAGACACACCTGGATTAATCCGTTTGTCCAATAATGTAGGACGGGAAACCAGGAGCAGGCTGAAATTCAGTAAGTAGTGGATGTGTGCATATAGCTCTCTCTCTCTCTCTCTCCCTCTCCTCTCTCTCTCTCTCTCTCTCTCTCTCTCTCTCTCTCTCTCTCTCTCTCTCACACACACACACACACACACACACACACACACACACACACACAACCTTGTTCAATTGTTGTGTTTGTTTCTTTTTGTTAATAAATTTTTATGGAAAACATTGCAAGGCTATTAATTGAAACCATAAAAATGTAATTTCAAGGGTTGAATTCATCAAAATTACGTATGCTTAAAGTTAGGAACAGGGCAGAAATGAAGAGAATTATTAAAAATAATAATAAATAAACAGCAGAACAAATCTATTAATCTGTTTGGCTATAATTTTGAGATGTTTCGTGGTTGATGGTTTATCTGGACAAATTGTAGTAGGCTATAATTTGGATATCATTGCTAAATACTTCCTCAGGTTTCCCCGAAATTCAAACTAATAGCCTATCCCGCACTTAGGCTATTATCATCTGCCCCGTCCCCCTACGTGTTCCTCCATGCTCCAGCACATGGTGACACAAGCATTATCCCCCGGCACACAGCGGCTTGCCGTATCACATAATTGCACCCAGCAGCCGCGGCATCTCTGGGTGCTGCAAAAAATGCCACGGAAAGTGCCGCAAAAAATGCCACAGAAAGTGCCTACTAGCGACATCTAGCCGCGGCATCTGTGGGTGCCGCAAGAAATGCCGCAGAAAATGCCGCAAAAAATGCCACGGAAAGTGCCTACTAGCGACATCTAGCTGCGGCATCTCTGGGTGCCGCAAGAAATGCCGCGGAAAGTGCCGCTGCCGGCGGCAGCCAGCGGCACTTTCTGCGGCATCTCTGGGTGCCGCAAGAAATGCCGCGGAAGATGCCGCTGCCGGCGGCAGCCAGCGGCACTTTCTGCGGCATCTCTGGGTGCCGCAAGAAATGCCGCGGAAGATGCCGCTGCCGCAAATTGAGCCAGCCCCTACTGGCAGATTATTCGTGCAGCTTTATTATATTTTGTACCTGTTCTCCTGTGTTGAAATATTATCTACCCCAGGTTTATTGTGCACCACTTGGTTTGTGGTTATCAATATTCATTTCATTTGATACTTTAGAGGTGGGTATTTCTCATCATACAGTACTGTGCAAAAGTCTTAGGCCACCACCATCATACAAACAGAAAATACAGGAACTATGTACACAAAATTTAAAATTAATAATTAATTATTATCATTATGTATTATTTCAGATAAATGTGACTTATAACTGCAAAGAAACTGTTGAACATGTGCTGACAGGTTGTAGGAAGCTCAGCGTAGAGAGAGAAAGACTGAAGGGCACAGTGGTAGATATGTGAAGGGAGTAGAGCATCAATGATCTGTGACAAGTTCAAAGGGATTTATTTAAATATCGTATTCACACTGTATCCAGAAAATAACTTCCTTATATCATTTTTCGTTTGTTAGTCAGTTTTTGTTGTTTAAAGTCATGATGTTACATACCCAATACAGTGGGCGGCGGCATGCACTTTAATGTTGGTTTGTAGTTCGCCAGCAAAGCCAAAGAAGAAGAAGAACCAGCAGTCCACAGCGTAGAAGAAGAAGAGGGAGCGGAGCCGGAAGGACAGAGGCTGTCAGAAGGACGGATCGGTGCCGTGCAAAGCTAGCTCAGGAAAGATGCTGACGAATATCTCTAACGTCCTGAGGGCTTGCGCTCAGAGGAATGTAAGTACACCATTTTAAAGCTTTAAATGATCTTATACACGTACTACACCACAGTCTCCCTCCAAAACCTTCATAACGTTTACTCAATATGAAAGTGTGGCCGTTGTTTTGACCTTGTGATGCCTATAGCTTGTTGGGCTAACACAGCTAAAGTCGCCACAAAAAAAGCTCAACTCTAATATAGCTTCAGTTTTTTTAGTGAACAAAGGCCCTTTAAGTGTATCCTAAACTTGTAGTTTATCTCTGGTTTGCATTATTGACAGTTAGGGCTACTTTGAACAAAAAGTCCAACTCAGTTTAATCTCTGTTGCACTTTTTATACATAATGGAAGCTCAAGGTGCTTTTAACATCAACATAACATTAATTTAATTAAAAAAAATTCTATTAAACTCAAACTTAATCTTCTAATAATTGTAGTCTGTTTGATGTCATGGCAGCTCAAATAGTCAGATAGAAGGTCCTTTAATACCACATCAGACATACACACTTTCACATAAAAATAAATAGAAATAGAATAGAGAGAAAAAAGAGTGTATTAGACATGCTTGTATAAAATTCAAAATTTTCAAGCTCATTTATTATACTGGTAGTCCATTCTCATACATTTTTCTATTAAACACAAGAGATTTTGTTCCTTTTTTCCCTTTTATCTTCCAATATATGTAGTACTGTTGATGTCATAACCACAATAATTAATACATGTACTCCAAAGCCATTTTATAGCATCTTTTTCTGAGTTAGTGGCTCAAATGGTCAGATAGGAGGACCCTAAACTGTGGGATGATTTAATACAATTAAACTTTGAAACTGTAAACAAGAGATTTTATCACAAAGGTATAATTTGCAAGACTGATGTTTCACATTAACATCTTTTATCTCTCTACATTTGCAGTTTAAACAGATGTGCAAGTCCTTATCATCTGGAATTTACATCATGATGTTTGTCTGTTGAGCCATCCTTGAAAATGAAATACATGACTGTTTTTTTGACTTACAGCATTATTATTATTATTGGACTCAGTTCAGATTAGATACTTGTGTAAAGCATTATGTTGTTTAAATTGGCTTGAGTTCGATGTGTGTGTTTTTTTTCTAACCGATATCTTTTCATGTGTTGTTGTCAGAAGATTTTACCCATCATTATCTCACACTAAACAGTTTTAGATTTGAGGTCTGGGTATTGAGCCTCACTATTCTCACTATTCTCTAAGTGTTACCAAAAGCTATATAAAGTATTTTACTCATATTTATTCTGTGATCAGACGGTTTCTATCAAACTTTTTTACATCATTCTATTGGGACAACATTCTTTTTTTAGCTGCTTGTGTTTAGACAACATTTTCAAACGATACCCAGCTCTACCAGATGTTGGCATATCTGTAATTTAGCTTTTCTCTATTGTCTTCTCTCCCTTGGCAGGGAGGCGCAGTGGTCATGTCAGCACGTACGTACGCTGACTTCACATCCCAGGCTACATTTGAAATAAAGGTATGCTTCAGCCACTAAGTTGCATGTTGTACTACACTATTCAATGTACATGTGAATTATTTCCGGGTATTTCCTTTCCTCTAGAAATGTGACGTCTACAAGATGGAAGAGACTCCGGCCACTGAGGTGGTTATGACTCGTGAGGAGGGTCTGCAATACTACCGCACCATGCAGATCATGAGGCGTATGGAGTTGAAGGCAGATCAGCTGTATAAGCAGAAGATCATCAGAGGATTCTGCCACTTGTATGATGGCCAGGTTGAGTATAATAATAATTTCCTCCATTTATACAGCGAAATATAATATAACCCCAGGATTTATGTTTCCCACCATGAGATGTTGACACTCCAGCAAAAATATTAAATGATATTATTTAAATATTGTAGAGATCAAAATACTTTAAATATATATTTATAAATACATGTCAGAAGAAAGTATTTCTATTTATTAGGATTCATTTTTAGGCCCACATCGTCAACATATCAAGCTGTTTGTTTTCTCCTCGTAGGAAGCCTGTGCAGTTGGTATTGAAGCATCAATTAATCTGTCAGACCACCTGATCACTGCGTACCGCTCCCACGGCTACACCTACACCAGAGGAGGGACTGTGAAGCAGATCATGGCCGAGCTCACAGGTGAGTCCACAATGTTGCAACAAAATCTCAGTGACATTTTCAGTCAATTGATTTTTTCAACTCCTGATCACGATTGACTTTGAGACACATATTATTCTCTGTTCCTCTTTCCCCTCTGATGTCTGACCTCCTCTTTGTGTGTTTTTTGTTGTTGTCTGTAATTCGCAGGGCGAAGAGGTGGTATTGCGAAGGGCAAAGGAGGCTCTATGCACATGTACTGTAAAAACTTCTACGGAGGAAATGGAATTGTCGGAGCACAGGTATACCATTGAAGTTTAGTGGCAGGCTGTTGTGTTTTTTGTGCCTTGTGGTGTCTGAACTAAGCCATCCTGTGGGGCCGTTTATTAAAGGAATGACAGTAAGACTTGAAAGTACTGACTCACAAGTTGTAGTTGTTGTGTAAACATAAATCTAAATGTGCTACCAGTATGTTTTCAGTTTGGTGTGTTTGGGAAAGGTTTTGTACAGGCTGTAATAAATGCAACCTAAGGAAAGGGACACTAGTCATAAACATGGTTATCTAAGTAATAATAATAATAATAATAATAATAATAATAATAATAATAGTAATAGTAATAATATTATAGCAAGAAATCAGAACAAAATGCTCTGAGTAATTCTTGATGTGATCTGTTTTCTAATGCTGTGAGATGCCAAACTCAAAGCATGAGACACCACCAAGACTAATGATATCATGAAAGTTTCAGACTAATTTAAAAAGGGGGTGCAGTGGACTGAGGCAGGAGATTGTTATTTGTGATAGTAAGTTATAAAACTTGGCTGGACTAAACTAGAAAGGCATTATAGAAATGAATAAATAAATAACATTTTTTAAAAAGTTATATATATGTATATGTACAGTAACGTCACCTCTCTGCATTCTCCTCAGGTTCCCTTGGGTGCTGGTGTGGCTCTGGCCTGCAAGTTTAAGGAAAACAACCAACTGTGTGTCTGTCTCTATGGTGACGGTGCCGCCAACCAGGTATGAGACAGAAATCAGTGGTTTTGGTCTAGCTTTGTTTAATTACTGGATGTCTTTGAGATTAATAACAACTTCATTCAAAAGTAGGTACTTGCCAAAAAGCAAACTATCCCTTTAAGTTAACATATTGAAATAAAACACTTCCTGAAATGTCTTAAACCTTAAATATGTAAACTTATTGTAGTTGTAATATAAGCTGTAAAACATGTTCTTTAAAAAAAATAATGCCCTTTTGCCACATTAAGAAATCTTTTTGTGAATTTCACAGGGTCAAATCTTTGAGACCTACAACATGGCAGCACTTTGGAAGTTGCCTGTCATCTTCGTCTGTGAGAACAACAGATATGGCATGGGTACATCAGTGGAGCGAGCTGCAGCCAGCACGGACTACTACAAGAGAGGAGAATTCATTCCTGGTCTAAGGGTATTGTTCTTACTCATGTCTTTAAACCTGTTTTCCACTGATAAAATCAACTGTGCAATAGATTTCATGTAGGTATTGTAACTTTGTTATTGCTCAGGTAACATCATCATAACAATGCTTAGGAGAAGATCTACTAAAGTAATAAAATACATAAATATTACAACTCAAAACAATCTTTTGTCTAACTTTCAGCCAGAAAAGGTACACGTATTACTCAAAATGTCAAACTTTTCCTTCAAACAAAAGTGCATCACTGATTAATTTTGTCCACCAAGTAATGGCTGTGTCTTGGTGGCGTGAAATTTGATAAGAAAGTGTTTGTTAGTCGTCCTTTTGCTGTCATTTAGTATTTAGTAAGATTGTGCATTTGATGAAAAAGAGGCATACATTAGTTCAATGAGAAATGGGATATTGTTATTGTGTGCAGGTGGATGGGATGGATGTCCTCTGTGTTCGGGAAGCAACCAGGGTTGCAGCTGAGCACTGCCGCGCTGGGAAGGTACGTTAAAAAACATTGAATGTCAGGAAATATGTTTCTCATTTTCTGCTTAACTAAGTTATTTTTGTTATGTCTTTCTTCAGGGTCCTGTTCTCATGGAGCTCCAGACCTACCGCTATCATGGACACAGTATGAGTGACCCTGGTGTCAGGTAAATGCTCACTTCATTTATTTTCTAAATGATCTTTTTTCTTTCCGTTAGAATAATCAGTTACAGCAAAAAAAAAATCTTAATAATCATGTTTAACACAGTCACTATGTGATAAGATATTTTTTATAATAATACTCTAACCTCCAAATATTATCCTCCCTGTGCTGCTGCCCCTTGCCTCTGCCATTGTCCCACAGTAGTCTGTTACTCTCCTTCCTGCTGTAGTGGCCCTGATCACAGTCTAGGGATGGACTGAACACAGACACTAATACTGGTGCTGGCTGTAGCCGACTAATGGCAGGCTTGAATTGATACTGGAGGAATTTCTCAAAGTTCTGATGAGAAACGTAAACACATCAGAAATCATGTTATCTTAATGTTAACAGTGGTTAATAAAACTAATGTGATGTTTGTCATCAAGATTTTCAAATACTTAAATTTACTTGGATTTGATTTCAGCTATTATTATAAATTATTTATATATATAAAAAGTATTAGTGCATCCCTACAACATCCCTGCACCAATCTCTCCCCTGTCAGCTACCGCACACGTGAGGAGATCCAGGAGGTCCGCAGCAAGAGTGATCCCATCTCCCTGCTGAAGGACCGCATGCTCAGCAACAACATGGCCAGCATTGAGGAGCTCAAGGTAAGCCTTCAGCTGTTTGGGAACAGTGTTTGTGATTAGGGACTATTATACAACTTTGTGACATTTCTGCATAAAGAAGCTGGAAAATGTAGATTTGTGCTGAACCCTTCTTTTGTGGTTAAGGGTATTGTTACTAAGTGCACACACAAAAATGCAGTTTTTTAACCACAAGAGAATGCAGGTCTCAGTAATGCAGATGACAATCTATACACAGTGACAAATCTGTTACAGCACAACACTTATTTTATGTATTAATGTTTTGTTAAGTGTCCCCCAAAACTTGCATTTGTCCATTTATTTCCTCTTATTCCTTGCTCTTTATCTATTTTTATTTATTTTCTAATTCTATTCATATATATTACTTTACACTGCTTGATTGGATGTACAAATGTGTTTTATGTGTTGTGTCTGTAGGAGATTGACATTGAGGTGAGGAAGGAAATTGAAGAAGCTACTCAGTTTGCCACCAACGATCCTGAACCCCCACTGGAAGAATTGTGCAACCACCTCTTCTTCAACAGCCCACCGGTGGAGGTGCGCGGCACAAACCCATGGTCCAAGCTGAAGTCTGTTAGCTAAAGTTTTTCATGACCTCACACACTCTTTAAAATATAAACCTCCATTGCCACTACACATACACACACACACACACATCATATATTGTGCCTCAGACCCAGAGCTTAAATTTCAGCACTGTACATTTTAACAGCTGGGGCCATGTTCGCAAAGATGTCCAGAAAATAAAACAATTGACAAGAATATTAAATGGATAAACCTTTTTTAAAATTAGTGCTAATTGTTTTGTTAGTTCCCCCTCTTTACATTACTACTATTGACACCAGACAACACAACTCTTTAATCTACCTTCAGAAAGCACTTAACTTTGAACTTCTGAAGGTTTATAGCAAATCCAGCCCCAGGTGAATATATTTGGTAGATGCTAAATTTGAATGTTTGATAGATTTGATTACCTCGGGTCACTTTTGAGGCTTATCCTTGCTCATCTAAAAACAAAAAATGGCTTTGTACTCTTTATACTTAAGTGTACATGATAAATCATTCAGTTGGGGTAATCAGCTCTTGCCATTTTTAAGTTTTATCCCATTTTACAGGCAACACAAAAAGGCAGCAATTTTAAGAGGAACATTCTTGTTACTATTGTTGCCATCAGTATGTCTCTGCATGTGTTGCTTTCAATATACTGTATGTAAGAAAGAAAGAGAGAGAAAAAAATCAACATTTATCTTGCCAAACCAAACATGTGCCTGGCAGATCTGGTTCTGTTTAGAAAAAAGAGTCGCAGCTAATTCAATGCATCTTGATGTTCGGAGATGCCTTCAGACTGTGTTTACATTCAGTTGGTTATATTGCAGGTGCATTTCTGAGTTTCGTGTCACAAACATCGACAATTCATTTATATTTATTTGGAGAAGCTCTTGAATGGTGTTTTTCATACTTGAGGATATTTATTATCCTAAACAGTTGAAAACATTCAAAATGACCACAAGCTCAACCATCTGTTGCCTGCACTGAACATAAACGCAATGCATTCATCAGCAAAGCTTCACTATTCACATTCATATTCCAATCAATGAAAGATGTTGGGTTATCTATTGTTGGGGCAGTAGCTTTATGTGCTACTTATGTTGTATTGCTAAAAAGCTGTTTTGTGATTGTAACATATCAGCAGTGATACATTAACAGTTCAAATGTATAGAGATACAAGGACACTTTAAATTTCAGTCGTTAAATATCTGTCATTGGTTTTCTTTTTTTGTTATTGGTATTCATAAGAAGTGTAACTATGCTTGTAACTCCTTTAAAGGGTACCAGAAGGGAAGGGTCTTTTCTCTGTATGTGAAAAGTATTTAATCAAATAAGAAGACAGACTTAAATTTAAAATGTCATTACCTGTCTTACCATTGCTGAATATACAGTCTGAGTATTTGTAAACTGTTACATTGAAGCAGGCAGATGATGCAAGGAAACACTCCATGGACTTGTTTTATGTGAGCGCCATTGTAATAAAGTCTGTCAGGTACTGTCTTTGTCCTCTTTGTCTGTACAGATGTTGAGAAAATTGTCCATAACAGGACGGTGTAATTCATTGAATAGTGGCCAATGAACATTACATTTTCAGCAAATGAATAGTGGCTGTATAAATAGTACATGGCTTTCAACTTATTTCTCTTTATTTATAGGTCTTTATTTTTATTTTTGTTTTTTATGCTTATGTCAACCACGGTTCTTCTGGTTCAGAGAGGGTATCGACTCTCATGACTATGACTTCAGGAAGTAGGAGAGGAGTAAAATCATTAGTAAACTATTGAGTCTCGTCTAATTAAGTTCTTACACACCCCTGATCAAGCCAGCATTCTTCTTAAAACTGATATTTGGCTGATTTGTCAACTCAGTGATGGAATAAAAATAACATGCCTTTTCTTTTTTACCCTGTAATAATGGACTTGGACAGCTACAGGAAAGACAGTGGTATGTAGCATGTGTGTTTTAGTTTTATTTGCCTGTTTTGAGATATAGGTCTCTAAGACTTCCTGCATAAGCAACTTAAAATGTGAAATTTACTGAGATAAATCTATTAGATGACAACTACTTATCTGCAAAGTATATGGTGTAACCCAACTTATCACTTTGTACAAATGTTTGTCAAAGGCTGTTGCACAATCAACTTCTTTGGTTTTATTTCAGTCCGTTGCAGTTTGTTCAGAGGGTTTATCAGTCTTGCAACAGGTTCTTTCCACATAATTAGACACCATCAGCTTACTTGCATCAAATGAATTTATGTTCTTAATATACTGCTGAGTGTTTATATAGGATGGCCAGGAATTCAGGTGGTTCTTTGTTTGTAACCTCTGTTAAAAATGTATTAGGTGTACTGTATTATTCCAAATGACATGATATAATTTGGTTTTTACAATTACAGCAGATGAAAATGAACTAGTTGAACTGCTTTTTATTTCAGTCGTCTTATTTCACATCCCATATAAGTCCCATATGCACAAATACATTTCTCAAATTGCATGATCAGGCAATTTAGTGCTTTAACAATATATATATATATTTATATAAATTAATATTTGCATATTGCATATTTGCCTAACTTGTATGTTAGGTGTGGGAGGTAACCAGACCAGAAAGACAGCTTTGCTGTAATCAAAAAAGACTTAATGACAGTGTGACATAATGAGCATTAGTTGCGATGTACTTCCAGATGTCGAACATTGTCTCCAACATATTGAGGACATGCGCTCAAAGTGCTCTTGTTCATATGAAATACCAGTTCACATTCATGTTCCAATTGTGTCAGAAGTGTATATTCAACTTTTATGGTCATTTTTTAAGGCTGTAATTTGTGATGTAAAATATTAGTAGTGACAGAAGCTGAAATGTCTTAATCTGATTGTTTTAGCTTATTTTTTAATGTATCTGTAAATGACTGCTAATAGATAACACACAAAAACACTAAACATAATACAACAAAAACAGAACATGAAACAGTATATGAGTATGGATAACAGCCAGTTAACATACTTAACATACTATATGTTAACATACTTTAAGCAAAGAAGGTAAACATGACCTGCTAAACATTAGCATGATGTCATGTCATTGTGAACACGTTACCATTATGGATGTGATTAGCATGCTGGTGGTGTGTAACAAAGCACTTCCAGTCATGCTGAAAAAAACTAGTAGCTAAATGGATTTTTTTTTTTTTACATGTTGGATATTTCCTTACAAATAATAGCTTTAATTAAGACAAAAAATTAGATGAAAGCAAGTTTCTTGTTGGCTTCTGATAGGAACAGGAGATAATTGATCACCGATCTCTTCTCTGGTGTTTGATGCTTCAAAAGTTTAAATACCTACAGTACTTTGTTTTTACTGATCTTGGAATTGGAGAAGTAAAATACATCTGAATAGTTCAGCTCACAGACAGCAACAGTGCTTATCTGCATCTACACTATTTCATTCTACCATTTAATTTAAAGAAAAATATAAGAATCATATGGTAAATGGTAAAGAAAGTACACAGGAAATTAAAAAGATTTTATTTTGCACAAAGCTCAAAGAGAGTAACAGTACTTCTGATGGCAGAAACAGTAGTAATATGAAACCAATTAAAAGCAAACTAATAGTCATTATTGAAAATCTGTCTATTTCAATTTCCCTAATTTGTGGGTCACGCGACATCTCAACAAAGTTAATTTGTACCACGTTTTACACAGCTAAACACACAAAAACATATGATGTGAACAGGTGAGATTAGATCAAGATGCTGTCTTAAATTTGAACCACTTTTTAGAATTAGATTTTTAGCTTCTCAGTGCATGCATTTTTTGCTGACAATAAACCACTGTATATTCCTCTGATCTTTTCATATAAAATCTATTATACATAAAGTAAATCTGATAATGTTGAATATATATTTATATGACACACACAAACACACACACACACACACACACACACACACACACACCAAAGAGAATGTTCTATCGGGACATCACACCTAGTTATGACATTTCAAAGAACATTCTTCATTCTATAACTGTACAATCACTTGTCAGTCAGTTACTTGTTGATCAAACTGAAAGAAAGTACTCATATTGGTATTGTGTTTTTCTTATTCCAATCAATAATCACAAAACATCAAACATGTTCCGTCACTTCTGTAAGCGGATCCAGAAGAAGAACAATGATGATGATGTAAGTAACCAACTTACCAACTTTTCATGGTTGCATACAGAGCAGTGCTCTAAAAATATTGATGAAAGGTATCATCATCTTGTCCAGAATTGAATCAAGCCAGATTAATTCATTTGATTATTTCCAATTCACTCAATTATATCAATTATTCTTTTTTGGGGTTTTTTGCAGCATACTGGGTGCCAAAGTAGACAGGGGAACTCTGATGGCTTCACCAGTGAGTCTAGGGTCCTGGACATACAGAGAGTGTTGCTTCAACATGCAGAAAGGCTATGCACTCTGGAGAAAGCACAAAATGATGCTGTTCTGGAGAGACTCGGACTGTCCGGGCAAGATCACACCCAGCCCTCACCTCAACCACCAGCTTCTTGTAGGAGGAACCCAACATCCTCTCTACAAGGAAGGAGGAGACTCAGCCCTCTTTTAGATGTACCTCCTCTGGACATGGAGCATCTCAACCAGAACCACAGGAGTCCTAAAGGTATGAATGAAGAGGAAGACTCTTTCTGGGAGGAGGTCCCTCATGGCAGAGACAAAAGCCCACCTGCCTCGATCAGCTCACATTTGAGCCCTACTCCTCCTTCTCCTCGAGCAAAACCCCTAACCAGGACAAGAATGTCTCGTCTCCCTGTGTTTTCCTTTGCAGCAAGTAAGTCCTATCAAGACATATTGTTGAATAAGGAAGGCTTTCTCTTATGGGAACTGTTGTGGGAAACCATATCATATGGACATATATATGATGATTTGAATCCAGTAAATTGGTACAAATTTGAGTGATTTGTTTTTTTGTTTTTGTTTTGTTCATTTCAACAGACAAGGAGGTAGCCAATGGATTCAGACTCCAGTCAGCTAAAAAGAAAGTTAAGGCTATAGAGGAAACTCTAGGGCGCCTCCAAAACAGCTCCATCCTTTCACCTCTTCCCCCAGCGGCTGCGAGGAAGATTCCTGCAAAGGTGCTTTTGGCTCAACCACAAGAGTCATCCACAATGGCACCTTTGGCTACAACTCCTCCAAAAGTTCCCCAAAACAAAAACAGAGGTTCTCAACCTGGGAAATCTCTGCACCCTGAAAAGGCTACCAATGGAGCTGGTAAGTTCCTCTATACACATCTTAAATAATTATGAAGTTCTTGTAAAGAGTTACAGTAACTAGAGGAAGTACAATACTTTGAATAAAAACAAAGTTGAGTAAAGTGCATTTATCTGTTTACCAGGCAAGAAGACCACTAGAGACCGCCTCCCAACTGTGAAGGCTGAAAAAGATGAGCTTGAGCCACCGAGTAATCCTGTGGAGAGCCTGTCTCTCTTCTTCCAGCTGCTCTCGTCAGGCGACTGGTAATATGCTGATACAGCCGTCTGTAGTACCATCTCACAGACCGCTGAATCTTATGTCAGGGTATTCCATTGCAGCTAGTTAGTTTGACATGAAACCTGTCTCTGAAGTCTTAATTTCTGGTTTGATATATCAGTTTACCTTGCCGACAGCCATTTTACTGAACTTTAGTGTGTGCAGCCTATAAACATTGTGAGCTGTAAATTGTATCAGTTGTGTAAACCTTAGCATAAAGCATACAGTTGTACTTAATTGTACTTAACTTTCAAAATGAGTTTGCAGTAATATTTTAAACTGCAGGTGTATTAGGGTTATTTTTGTTCTTCTTGAAGTGCCATGTCATGTAAACATACAGGATAAAGAAAATGGAGGGCTTGAAGACACTTCAAGCTCTGGCCAGGTACCAACCAGAGACCCTGAAGACCAAACTCCACGAAGTGTGTCTTGTCCTCATAGAGGAGGTATTGAAGCCACTTGAATTTTTGTGTCATCTTTGGCTTTTTTGTGTTTCATACAGTTGTCATGTGTCTTTGAATGTGCACAATGCTGATAATTTTTATTCTCACTAGGTGAATAACCTGCGCTCTACAGTGTCCTGTGCAGCAATGAACATCTTAGCTGATCTATATCTTCACCTCCAAAAGACAATGGACCCTGAGGTGGAGGGAACAGGCCGAGCCTTGCTGTTGAAACTGGCACAAACTACAAATGCCTTTATTCATCAGCAGGCCAATCTTGCACTGGATGCCATGGTGGAAAACTGCAGCTATGGCCGAATTGTAAGGGCTTTGTTCAACGCAGGGCTGAGGTAAGAGGAGAGAATAAGTACCATTTATTTTATAAGCAGAAGCATACTGATTAATGAAATTATATGAAACCTAGTCACTTGATGTGTCTCATATTCCCCTCTCTGTGCCCTTCTTCAGCCACCGTTGTGTCGCAGTAAGAGCGAGCATGGCACAACACCTGCATCAGCTGGCTGATAGCCATGGAGCGGCTCACGTCATGACAGCAGGGAAATTCTACATAAAGCGATTTTTCATTGCTGTCTCCAAAATGTCTGTGGATGGTGCACCAGAAGTGAGGTGGGTCATCAAGCTTTATATGTGTACTTTACCAAGTTTACTCTTGTTTTGACTATTGCACTAAATAGGAAATACGTATGTTCCCTACAGGCATCATGGACAAATAATCCTCCAGGAACTGGCTCTCCACAATGATTTTCTGAGGCTCTGGACAAATATCGTCCCAGAAAAGGATCGATTAATCCTGAACAAGATCTTGAAGGCAAAGAGGTAAATATGGAAGATATCTCCAATATCTATCTATCTATTATAGGAATGTCTGTCTGTCCGTCTGTCTGTCTCTTATTCGCATATCTCTCGAACCGTTCATCCAAATGATGTCAAACGTGACAGGCGTCTTGCTACGGGCACGTGTAAGTGCAGTGCCAAATTTGACATTGTTTGGATAAAAAATGTAAAAGATATAGATAAATATATCGGTAAAAGAAGCACACATTTGCTGCTGCTGCTCTAGCTGCTGGCCACTGGTCATACAGCACACTGAGCACAGTGCAGGACCAGAGTTAGAGAGGCTATAAGGCAGCGGAGCTTTGGCAGCTAAAATGGGAAATACACTTCAGACCCTCAAAAAAATGAATGGAACTGAAAACACTTGGAATAGCCCAGTGTAGAGCAAGCAAGAGTACGCTGTAGAGAGTGACTGCGTGTGTGTGTGTGTGTGTGTGTTTGTGTGACTATTAATGCAGCGCGTGTGAGAGCAAAATGTCCTGATAGCTAGGTGTTGCAAGACCAATCACCGAATGAAATGTAGACCAATCGCACCCACCGGACTGACACCCCCCCCCCCCCCCCCCCCCCCCCCCCCGGAATGAAGCTCCCTGAAATGACTTTTTGCAGGTTGGGATGTCTGCACACGCAAAAACAGATTTTGCACGGGCACTGCACTAGTATGTATAATATCTCATGGATATGTATGAGTTATTACAACCCAAGTCCAGCATGGCCTGCAATTTTCTGCCCCAGCTGCTAGTTATGCTGCCATAGGCCTCGACTGTAGAGAGACTACCCAAGATGCACTGAACTCCTCTCTCCTCCTCCCCCTCTCCATTATTAGACAGTTATGTGCCATTAATGCATGTTACTAATTTGACCTCTTTCTCATCTCACAGATTGCTGTGAATCCTCGAGTTGGATGCTGGCTTTCATCAGCTGTGGCTGCAGGGATCCCATGGACCTGCTTTACACCCATGTCTGCTGCTATTATTATTTTTGTTACTGTTATTGTTGTGGCCAACACAACATCAGTACACCTAAGATCATAATCTGACCAGAGTCATCTTTGACCCTGAGATTAATAAATTGAACTAGATATGATATAGAAACTGACACGGCCTCTCTTTTGGACAAACAAAACCTACATTAGCATTCCACAAAGACACTCAAAGTGACAGAACTACATACAAAGTAACACAGGACAGATCTTGGTGTCTCCTTCAGACATCAGGACTGATTGAAGAAATGCACTCTCCTTTTTACCATCAAATTGAACTCACACACAGAGTCTTAAAGACAATCTCTCTCCTACAGACCACTGTCATAAATTATGAGACACCCCAAATTCCTTAAGTCTCTTTCTCTCCCTGTGTGTCTTGAAACAACACCACAGAGTTTATGAATAAAAAAATGAATGTTAAAACTTATACATAGACATCTTGGTCAATAATATGGCTTTAAGCACAATATCCATTACTTGTATCAATATCAATTACTTAAGAAACTTACATTATTACAGCCATCACAGATAAATGGGTATTTGACGAACTGTCATTATACTTTTTTTTTCTTAAGAAAAAATGTTGGCATGATTATCTTTACCTAATGCAAGGAAATATTACATTGATGTCATGTTCACATTATGATGAAAATCAATTATCTAACATGAATGGTAGAATAACAATGTATTATGCGTTATCATATTAATTATTTTCAGGTTTTAATGAATGAAGCTTTCACAGTAAAACTAGTGAGATAAAGTAGCTGGGATGATTGTGATTGGTTGACACACAGTTCTCCCCAGGGAGGAAACCAGCCTGCACTGCACCACTAGACTCTCTTCACTCTTGTTCACTCTTACTCTTTTTTTTAGCCTTTTTTGTTATTCTTCTCCTTAATTATTTTGCGCACCAATCTTTATTCTTACTTAGTTTTTGTAATCTTTTGTCACACAGAGAAAAAAAACCCTGAGAGTAAGCAAGTCACATGAAGTTTTTATTCAACTTGTTTTTGACAATTTTCGAAGTTTGACGTGTGGCCAACGCTGGGTTCTCTGAAAAGTTATTAAACAGTGAACAAGTTGAATTTGACTTTTTTCCTCTATCTGTCATCAACCTACAAGACCTTTTCGACAGATACAAACTCTGTCAAACCTATAACACATCAGAATGGAGAGGGACGAAGTCTGCAGGGTGGCTTAACAAAGCTGAGAAGGCAGTCTGACAGGACCAGCCGACCGGACCATCCTCACTCTTCCACTTGGTGTGCTGTGTGGTTCTGAAGGACGGACAGCTGAGGCCCTCCAACCATCGGTGACAGTAGGGTCCAAATATTGCATCAATCATGGGTTTATGTCAGATTGAGTAATTCAAATTTTCTTTAAAATTAAAAGTCAGTAAAAAGTATATGTTTCATAACTTCAACATAATTGTAGATCCTTCATTAAATTCCCCATTTACCATCATCATGCAGCTAGTAACAATCTGTTGAATTCATATTTTTAGTTATTATTAGTTTATAGTTTTGTTTTATTCATTCATTCATTTTTCCTCCTAAGAAGGTGGTGCCACTGACTATCAAGTGCTTATTAATAAAAATCCATATTTGGCTCCATTGTTTTTAGCCATACTGGTATCATTATTGTCATGGGAGAAGAATCTGTTAAATGAAATAGGTATCATTAGCTAATTAGCTCCAGAAGGTGGCAGTAATGCAACAACATACACACAGCTGCTGTAACACTTGAATAAAGAAGAAGAAGGGGAGGAAGACAGCCCCTCAAATCCCTGGCAGAAAGAGTTAAACACATTGTCAGCCAGTGGCTACGTGCTCTCAAAGGGACGGCACTATGGAGATTTTGGTCCACAGTAATGTAAAGAAGGAGCTTTTCTGCGGGTTGTGCGCTGCTCTCCTGCTCCTCTGCTGGGTCACATCTGCAGAGGAAGGCGCTCAAGTGAAAAACTCCCAGTGTCACAACTACGCGGGAGGACACGTCTATCCAGGAGAGGCTTCCCGTGTGCCTGTGTCCGACCATTCCCTGCACCTCAGCAAAGCCAAAAGTGAGTTCATGACCGGATTTAATCCATAAGTGTCAAATAAGCATTTGCAGAGTGAAAATGCGCAGTGATTTTTCTTGTCTTCCGCCTCCTGAAGACGCACCAGCTGCTGCAGCCTCAGCATGGTGCTCCTACTGTCAGGACAATAGAAACACACTGTCCGGCTCTGTCTGCAGTTTGTAGTATAATCTGAGTGGTTGTTTCTCATGGATTAATTCACGTGTGACAGTTTAAGAGGTTGTGGTGATTTACACATTAGGCCTAACTTTTAAACAGATGTTTTTTGTAGGACACGTCATTCTATGAAATTCATTGGATTGTGTACCTCCCTCCGCCCCTTCAGCACATGACGGTGTGAGGCAATAACACTGGTGAATGCACGCATGTTGTCACCTGGTGGTGATACAAAATAACTGAAACACTTGGAAACTATGAGAGGCATTCATTAAACTCCATATAATACAGGCCGTATAATATACAGTCTTGTAAACAAATTGGGGGCTCTGTTCCTCTGCAGTTTTTTTCTGTTTGTCATGTGTCATCATAAGTTTTGAGACTTTACCCATGCCTTTGTGTGCTAGCAGCCACTGGCCCATACTTACAGTGCATTACCCACTGTGTCTGAGACAAACATAGTGCAAAATGATACAAGAGTATCAGACCCAGGAAAACTGCACTGGTGTAGAGGACAATTGAAAATATATCTATTTATCACAATCATACATAATAAACTGTGTAGTGAAATGTTTATACGTTAGTTTCTGCTTCACAAGGACTGGCACCACTGTAAAATGGTCACTTTTTAAAAAGAACAATGTTTCGAGCCATACTAGCTCTTCATCAGGTACAGAGGAACAAAGATGACTCTACCTGATGATAAGGATCTTTTTAAAATACAAAACTTGACAGTGTTGTGTCCTCAGGAAGCCGAAATTAGCCACAAATATTTTGGACTCTGGACAAGACAAGATATAATAATAATAATACATTTTATTTGTATTGCATTTTACATTTCAGCAATCTCAAAGTGCTACAGAGAAGAAAATGTTTTAAAAAGTTAAAAGGAGAACCTATAAAAATACGTTTAACAAAATGCTTTTGTAAAAAGATAGGTTTTTAGGTCTCGAGCCTCAGAGCTGCAGAGGAAAAGGCCCGATCACCCATGTTGTGAAGCTTGGTTTTGGGGGCTTGGAGGGTGTTTATGGTGAACATATATGAAATATTGATCAGCATGATTGATGCAAATAAAAACACTGTAATGGAAAGCAACTAATGTTTCTTTTTAATTTTGATTCATCTATTATTATCTCGATTAATCAAGCAGTTGTTTGGTCTATAAAATGTCAGAAGGTGAAAGGGGGGGGGGGGGACATCCTCAAATGTTGTTTTGTCCCAACCAAATCTCCATAAACCAAAGATTACAGTTAGTGGTGGAAGACTTAAGAATCTCGAAAATATCAATCTTTACGAAGTTGGAACCAGAACAAAATGACTTTTGATTATCAAAAGTTTCAAATGACTTAAGGTTATGAGTCTCGGTATGGCATTTAAAAGGTAAAGCACTAATATAATCTTTCATTTATCCCGTTGACATTTTTTTAATACATACTGTATATTACATTCTGTGATTTGCTTGTAGAATTCCTGGATTGAGAAATCTTTGTATTTTTCTTTCTACTCTGTCCAGTTTCAAAACCGGCACCACCCTTTGAAGGAACCGCAGTCATCAATGGTGAATTCAAGGAGCTGAAGCTGTCCGACTACAAAGGCAAATATTTGGTCTTCTTCTTCTATCCCCTTGACTTGTGAGTAACATCGTAACATCTGACGCACACATTATACAACCACTTCATTTGAGATGTTGGGACTGCTGCACGAAAGAGTATATTCTTCTCTAAGTGTATTTGTTGTGTCGTTTGCAGCACGTTTGTCTGCCCCACTGAGATCATTGCATTCAGCGATCGTGTGCATGAGTTTCAGGCCATCAACACAGAGGTGGTTGCCTGCTCTGTGGACTCCCAGTTCACCCATCTGGCCTGGTAAGACTGCTGTGCCCATTACACCCACATGTCTTAACAACAGACTTCCAATAATCAATACTGAAGTGAAACAATGATTTGGATTTCAGTAAATACATTTTTGGGATTCATGAGGTGTTTTATTTCATTTCTGAAGGCGTGGGTTTTATTTGATTTTGGTCATTCTTGTAAACACAACCCTTACAGAGCTTTGTTTTTCTCACTTTTTCTTATTTTTAACAGGATCAATACACCCAGGAAGCAGGGTGGACTTGGACAAATGAAAATCCCCCTGTTGTCTGACCTCACTCACCAGATCTCAAAGGACTATGGAGTTTACCTGGAGGATCAGGGACACACACTAAGGTACAGCTTCACTTTTAAATTCCTGGACATGATCAAAGTTTTTATTAACTCAATGGAACATGTCTTGTAATAGATTCAGATCAGATTCAGCTTTATTTATCCCCGAGGGGCAACAATATAATAATAATATAATACTAACATCATTGATTTAGCATTTTGATTAATTCATTCAATTCATGTGACTCGCATTTGATTTGTGGGCAAATGTGCTTCATAAATCTTAAGTTACTGTGTATTTTAATAACCACAGTAGCATTAAGTCCTTCTCGTGTTCAACTTGTCTGTCTCGTTCAGGGGACTCTTCATCATTGATGACAAGGGCATTCTGAGGCAGATCACTATGAATGATCTTCCAGTGGGAAGATCTGTGGATGAGACTCTTCGGCTAGTCCAGGCATTCCAGTACACTGACAAACATGGAGAAGGTACAAAAATGTCTTCTGCTTTATTTATGTTTATATATATATATATAGTGTCAGTGAAGTAGTTTTTCTTAAAGTGCTGACTTGAATTATGTCATTTTTCACAGTGTGTCCAGCAGGATGGAAGCCAGGCAGTGACACAGTGAGTATCGGTGGAGCTGTGAATAATCTGGATGCTTTGTCACTAACTAGTGTTGTCCTACTGCAGACAGAAATTCCCATACAGGGTACCATGTATGCATATGCAAATTAGTGAATTATGTATTAAGGTTAAGACAATATCTGTAAATGTACTAATTGTACAGCTAGGAAAATATTGCTCTCTAAACAGATTTAACACTAATAAATTAAGCAATAGTGGACTAGTCTGTTGTCAGGGTTCTACATCAGTTACAGTGTGGTTTAGAGCACATATTTCAATTATCTAGCTCATATAATTTTATCATAAGAAATATTATTATATTATTGTGCACTAATATAATCTATTCTTTCCCACAGATCATCCCAGACCCTTCAGGCAAGCTGAAATATTTTGATAAATTGAACTGATTTGAGTCTCTGTTTTCCCGAGTCTGTGAAATCTGCCACTTACTGAAAGTTCAAATAAAATGTGTTTTCTTAAGATTCTGTCCATCTGTTCCTAACAATGAGTGAATGACAGCACAACATAACGGTTTTAGCTCAGTTTATACCTTTGCTCTCTTAAAAGCTGAAAGGTTCAACACCTGCAGCACACTGAGAAGGACCAGCTGTCACTGATAAAATATTTACCGAGTGGCTGCCAGGTGCTAACAAACTTAGGTTACTATTGAATGTTTTTGAATGTGCTAGAATGCAAATACATGAACACAACATATTGTACATTATGCTCTTATAGCCTCTGGAACTGAGGAAGTATTTACACAAAGGATGAAGTAAGTTTGCTCTAGGAGTAGTTTGAGTGCAAACATTGCAAATTCTAGCAAAGATAACGTTAAGAGTGTATTCTTAATTTAACATCACCTCAAGAGAAACTAAACTGGTAAACGTATCCTTGTTTTGTGCTAAATAATAAAGCAACAGTGGATTGAAATGGCCATAACACTGTGTGAAACGTCTAAGATGACACACCCATGCTGGGGTTCTGCACTTGGAAACTTGTAAAACCTCATGCCTTGAGGTTTTACCTAAATGACACATTAGCGAGGTTATTCAGAGGACAGATAATGAAAACTCAACACTGACTCAAGTCAGTCAAAGACATGCTTTCATAGTCTTTTCACCACACTGTCCTTGAAAACACTGAAAAGATCAGTATGTTTTTAAACTGTGTTGATACTACAGATGGCCTTGCACAGTGCTGAGAACATCACAAAGTCTCAAAACATGTTACCATAAAAATGTTCCTCCGGTGTTCCTGGCTAGCTATCACACCAAAAAGATATCATCACACAAGATCTGCTCATTCCTGACGGACAATAACCGGAAATGTCCCTAATCATTATCCTTCTAATTTTCTTATTGGAGGTTGGACCTTTTTAAAATATATTATATAAAGGAGCCCATCCAATCAAAAAAGTTTTATTTTTCCAATCTTTAATCCAAATGAGTGTAAATGTGACCGAAGAACTGCTGATTAAGCTTTCAACATACGAGAATTATACATTTCACACACATTGGTTACTCCCTCTACTTTATGTGCACTGGTCATGTTGTTCTCCAGGTCTGGTTAATAATTCCCTTTTAAACATTCAAGTGCAGTCATCAACAAAAAGAGCCAACAGGGTGTAAAGATAAAGGCTGTTTGTCCATATATGGGTTAGTGAGCATGTTTACCTCCTCCAGGGGACACATAAAGACAGCAGGAAAGTTACCGAAACTAACACTCTGTGTGACAAGGCCAATGCAGCTCACTACACGCTGGTTTTCTGAATTCTTGGTCGGGGGGTGAACTCCTGGGAAGCGGATGAAGAAACAAATTTTGCTTTTGTTCAACTTTAGAGGACTAGTACGGAAAGGAAAAAAAGGTAAAAAGAGAAAATGGCCAATTTCATATTACGGAAAGCTGAACCCAAGGATGTGTCTGATATCTTGCGACTCATAAAGGTAAGCAGTAAGCAGTTATTTCGGCCATTTGATACAAAATCTGTAATGTGTGATTGTAGTTCCAGTTATAAAGCAAAATTCCTGGTCATACTTTTGTTTTTGTTTTTGCCTTTAAGGAACTGGCTAAATTTGAAGAGATGGAGGAGCAGGTCATACTAACTGAGAAAGGTGCTTCATTTTCCACATTACATTTGACTGTGATTACATTTTAGACGTAAAATATTTAGATTTCAGTAAATATTTTTGAACCTTTGTATAAAGTAACTTGTCGCATTTGTAGAGCTACTTGAAGATGGCTTTGGAGATCATCCATTCTACCACTGCTTGGTTGCTGAAATCCCAAACGAACAGCAGTCCTCAGAAGGTAGAAACACTTCACATTTTTATGATGAAAGAGTTATCTATTAGATAACAGGATGAGCCTTTATATATAACCCTAACTCATGGTTTCTTTTTCTAGGGTACACTGTGATTGCTTTTGCTATGTACTACTTCACTTATGACCCTTGGATTGGGAAGTTGCTATATTTGGAAGACTTCTATGTCATGCAGGAGTTTCGGGGTAAAGTTGTTAACAAGTGCAGTTAAATGAAAGTTGTAAAGGTTAATCAGTTACAGAGGAAAGATTTTACAACATTGAGGCATCTGACTGATTGCATGTTGTACATTTAATCTTTCACCAGGTTTTGGCATTGGTTCACAAATCCTGAAACTTCTGAGTGAGGTACCATAAAAGCTCCTTCTTTAGAGATAGGCCTCAACTGTCATTCAACACGTGTGCACTTGTGTTTTATGCCGTAATGTGTTTTTCTTCCCCTAGACGGCAGTGAAGACTCGCTGCAGCAGCATGCACTTCATTGTAGCAGAAAACAACAAGAAGTCTATTGAGTTCTACAAACGAAGAGGAGCAGCTGACCTCTCCTATGAGGAGGGCTGGCGTCTTTTTGCAATAGAGAAGGAGGGGCTGCTGAAAATGACCAAATGAGTTTACTGTTAATCAGCTTGTACTGACTGTTGGTGATGGCTACAATCCTGTTTTGTTTGGTCAGTGATTTTAAAATACATTATATACAAATATTTTAAATACAAAAAAAAATCAGCTGTTACCTTTGATAAACAATATATGCAAATGTCTGCTGATCTGAAATCTAGAAAGACTTCTGCTCATTTCTAACTACATGCTGTTGATGATTTTACCTAATGATTTTTTTTGTGTGTGTTTTTTGCCATTGTATGATTTAAAGGACATACTTAACCCAAACAAAAGCTCTGTATGTTTTATATCTTCTTTCTACATATGCTAAATATTGTTCTAATTTCTGCTTTGTTTTCCAACATTGTGTGATGTTCAATATATGTGGCTTGTATATGGAACCAAAAAAGTATAAAATTCCTAAAAGATGTTCTAAGTCCAGTCAGCTTTGTTTTACTTGAAGATACATATTCGTACTTTTATGTATACACCCAAAAATGATTCCTGATGTACTGTTTGGCCAGCACTTTGTGAATAATAAGGGCAAAGTTTCCTCATAAAGTACTTCGATGGATAAACACAATGAGTGCCTGTTTTTTTTTTTTAAACTGAGCTTCCAGTGTATAACATGATAAGAGCATGACTTGTTGTATGACTTACATAACTTGATTATCAAGAATTTTGACATCTAACAAATGATTATACAACTTTTATTTATTTCCTGGTTTCTTATAACTTTTTGGCTTCTCACTCTTTATAGCTGCAAAGTGTCCTTGTGACCCCCTCATTGATGCTTTCATGACCTACATGAGCTGTTTCATTTGAATCATTTTTAACTTTTTGTATATTAGAAATGTTTTGTTGTTGTTGTTTTTCCTCTTCTTCGTCCTACTTATTAATCATTTTGTGACCCATCACATTCATTTTGTGATCTGATGGGAGATATTTGATAAATTAATCAGTCATTTTGAAATAATGTCTGAATTAAGTGAACACTGAGCTGTGTTATTACAAACCATTTTACAATAAAATGTTAATCCTCATGTGCAAGTAAGATTAGAATAAGTGGTGAAAGTTTTCAAATCCCTTACTTGGATAAAAGTAGCAATGCACAAACTACTCCATTACAAATAAAAGTCCTGATTTCAAATGTTGTAAAAAGTAAAAATCACCAGCAAAATGTAATTATCTATCAAAAGTAAAAAGTACATATTGTATAGACTGTATTATCGCAACAGTTCAATCTTGCATCTGGTTGCAGTGGAACTTATTCTAACAATTTTATACTGATGGGTGGGTTAATTTTAAACATATGTACATTGCATATAGTAATTTGAGAACTATCTACAAACTTCTCTGTCAGATAAATGTAGAGTAAAAAGTACAATATTATTATTTATATCAATTAGTCAGCTTTCATCAAACTTGCACTAGAACTAGAGCCCAACTGACAAGGATGTCTGGGGCTGATACTGAGATTAGAGAGAGAACATTTTTTTGATATTGATATATTTGCTGATACATAAGCACTTTTTTTTGTTTTGGCAATGATCCAGCAAACAATAAATTAAAAAACACAGAAGAAAAAAGTATATGCATATATTAAACTAAACTGACCATTATATTGGCTAGACTCTAACTGTAAGAGTACTTTCTGCTACCACTACTCAAAACTGTACTTCAAATGCTGTAGATAGCTATGTGGAATATGATGCTAGTTTTCTAAAACAAGAGTTTTCAAACAATAGCCTACCTCACTTTTGTAATAATTCAAGTCTTCCTTTTTTATATGAAAAATGGAGAGACTCACTCCCTAAAGTTAAACATTTTTAAAGAAACAAACAGACTAATGAAAGTGATACTAATACAGTAATTACTGTCAATAGAAACCATTCAGCGGCTTGTTTAAATGCTCTTCATCCATTTGGAGGTCAGAGTTTAACTACCTTTGTATTTTGCACCTCAGTGCTGCTGCAGTTTGGAGAAGTGAAGCTGTGCACTGTCTGAATAGTGCAACCTCGGGGTACAGACTAATTAAAGTTGCCACTACACTGCACGGTTTGAGCAGCGGGGCTTCAGATTATGGCCTGTTTGGTGCCTGCCGGTATGATTTCCACCACAACCCTTCCGCATTTTCCTGCTGCTCTCGGGCTGTGACGTGTCGTGCTGACGGCGGCCTCGGAGCTGGAGGAGCGGGGGGCTGCAGCGGGACAAGATCTGGCTCCAGACGTCCTGCTTTGCTTTCAGCGGAGCTCCAGAAACAACCACATAACCCCTCCTTCTCTGCTCCTCTCCGGCCCGCCCAAATAACACACTATTCCCGACTGAATCGTGCCCGAGTCTGGGGGAACCAGGCGGCCTGGGAAGCCGAGGAGAGGACGGAGGCCATCCCTGCAGCAAACATCTGGTACGCGGGTCGTACTTGCCCGTTTGCAGAGCTATGTTTGCATTTGTGTGTGTGCGCGACTGTTTGTTTTTGCATGCATGTGGTATTTTAATTTATTTCTTTATTATCAGTGAGAGGCCGTGAGGGGCTGGGCCTTTTCTTCTCGGGCCGGGGCCTCAATAGAGGCCATAATTGGTAATTCAGGCCTAACCGGTTAGCTAGCCTGCTTCTGTAATGGAGGGTTTTATTCGCTTGTCGTTCGCGTTGGCCAACGTCGTTGAAAGCGTCGTTGTACACTTTGGTAATTTGCGGCAGTGTAATTCACATTATATACTCGCTGTGGAGTGTTTTCTATTAAGTGTTAAAATTAGCATTCTTGCAGATATTAAGCTAACAAAATGGCGGACGCTAGTGTGGTGAAAATCAGTTGTGGAGGAGGTGTGTTTGTGTGTGTGTGTGTGTGTGTGTGTTTAGCTCTTCTCCCGCTAGCTGGCTGCTACATAAAGCACAGCAGTGTCGTTTCTTTTATAGTAACGCTATCATCTTCCTCAAAATGTGTGTGTGTATCGGTGCAGTCAGCTGTTAATTTAAAGTGTATTTTGGTGGAGACAGTCGGGACTTTGTGTGTGTAAATCTGCGCTACTCTGGCGGTCAATTGAAGACATGAATCATCTTCATGGGGCTTTACACTGTGTGTTAAGTGGTGCATGAATAAGTAGCTTAGCAAGTCCCCTACGACACCGGAGTTTGTATTATTGTGTTTGCAGCATCTTCCTGCACATTGACGCACTGTGTTGTGCGCCACATGTCCACACATCATTTTCCACCTGGAGGTGGGGGATGGTACATGCAGTGGAAATTCAATGGCACCCTGGCTGCATCGTCCACACCACTGTTTACATCTCTGCATCCCTCTGTGTATGTCTGTGTGTGCGTCTGAGAGAGAGAGAGATTTTTGTCGCACATTGTTTCACCGTCATCTCCTCGATGAAGGTGGTGCCAACTGAGCTGCAAGGATTGTGTTTTGTGAAATATTTGCTTAATATTGGTGGTAGAAGTGGTGATGCAGTCCAGTCACTTGCTTTCCCCTGCTGCAGACATAAGCCAAGACTGCAAAAAAAAAATCTTAATTATTGTTTAATCCATTATTAAGATTTATTGAAATCTGTAAAATTTGCACATGATACCGGCCTTTTTTTCTGTGCCAAGTGACCTTATCTTATTTGTGTGTACATCTATGTGACTAAAAGGTTGAAATAGATGATCTCCACAGCACAGAGAAACCCTCTATGGCACCAGCTCAAACAGGATACAACAAAGCACAATGGGCTATAAATCACAGCAGTTGTATAGCTTAAGAATAATAAAGCTGACAATCTAATACATTTTATTAGGGTAGGGTATTGTTTGAAAAGTTTCTATACATAGTTGTACCAAAAAAGGGTTGAGGATTGTTACCTGCCCTTATTTCTAACACAATCTACACACTGTTTATATGATCAAACACACAGAAATCAATACACACAGTATATACTGTAAAATGACCCGACAACAGCCCTGTTAAGATGGATATGTGTAAGCTGTGAAGGCTTTGTTCAGGTTGCAGTTGTCCAGTTGTGCAGTACAAGGCCAGTGGTCTCTATCATGTGAATCACATTTTAATTTTAAATTAACAACACACACGCTGAGTTTTACCTCAACTAGCAAGCAATAACAAGCTCATTGTGGCTTTCTCTGTGTGCCTCTGGAAGAAGAAATGACATGAGTCTGTGTATGTTAACACACCATGTTTGATTTTTTGAATCATCTGTTCTGTTATATAATATATATTTTTTTAAATACAGCTTTAATCACCATGAAAACACATGAATATTACTTGTGTGGGTGCTGATTCAATCACATGAGTTTAATAGATGGCCATATACATATTATTTATTATGCAGTTGATATATTATGTAAGAAAATGGACTTGGGTGACCTGCAATGCATTATTCCAGTCTGTAGTGTAGACTAGAGCTGCAATAATTACACAGAAAATTAATCACTAACTGTTTTGACAATTCAGTCATATGAGTCATGGTTGTGGACTGTTAAAGCAAAGATTTGACTTAACATTTGGGGGTTTTTGGAGACACTTTTTGACAATGACAATGATCCACAGATTATTCAATAATGAAAATAATTGTAACTATGTGATGACTGATAACTGATCTTTCAGTCACTTTTATAGTCGCGATTGTTGGATATTGGTCCGTTTTATTCTGTCACTTTTGGTCACCAAAGATCTAAACCGTTTATCATTTGCTTTCAGCTCTACAGTAACAAATGCAGTGCGAGGACAATGGATGAGGATGTCACCAGACTTGCAATACATTCTGAAGAGCCTAAAATAATCTTACACGGATCGGGTAATTATATTCATGTTTGTAAAAATGTACTACTTTGTGTGAGTTCTGATAAACATGGTCGTATTGTGGTATATCAAGAAGTAGTATTCATTGGTTAGCCAGATAAATATTTAAATGACACAAATATTGTTCATAATATAATATTGTTTTATGTTGGACCCCCTTGAAATCGAGATGGTTCATCTCAAGGGGCTATCCATTAATAAAATGTATTATTGTGACTGTTCATGTTATGGCTGCATGATGTTGAACACATAACACACCATTTAAAACACCTCATACACAGTAAACAGTTGCTCTTGCCTGTCATCTGGTTAATTGGGTAAAACTGCTTCTTCCAGATGAGGGTGGTGCTGGCGGACAGGAGTTTGTTGTGGAGCTTCAAGAGACTGTGTTGGTGTCAGAAGGTGAGGGGGAAGCCATGGCGGTTCACAGGTTCACCCCGGACGAGCTAGTCATCCAGGATGCTGTTGAGGACGTGGTTTCAGAGTATGTACACTGTGATGAAGATGAAGACGTTGCTGTAGAAACCTGTGTAATGGCCCTGGAGGGCGAGGAGGAAGGTGTTGCCATGGGAGACATCCCTGAAGATGGGCTGGACCCAGAGCAACAGGACGACGACCAAGATGGCTGTGGAGATTATCTAATGATATCCTGTAAGTTTACTGCTCTGCTGTGCTGGGACTGAAATGAAATGTGTCATTGCTCCTGTGGAAACAATGTTTACATGTAAATAAAGGGTGTACAGTGCTTTAACTACATAATTCATTTTGAGTTGTTTCATGTGATTATAGCTGTACAGAAATATTGAAATTAAATCTAAGATACACCTTCGGTAAGCGTAAAGTACTTAAGCATTGATATTGACACACAAAATGGTAATAAAATATTAAAACGGCAACAATAACGTGTGTCATCACGATTAACATTGTCACCAGTTCATGGCCATCAGATCCCACATATTTGTAGACCTTTAATTTGTGTGTTTCCCTCACTAGTGGACGAAGCTGGTAAAATGGTGTCTGAGGATGGGACCGAGGTAACTGTGGAGGGGGCTGTGGAGGACCAGGAAGTGGAGAAGGATGAGGATGGACAGGAGGTGATAAAGGTGTACATCTTCAAGGCGGATTCAGGAGAGGATGACATGGGTGAGTAACAATTAACCGTCAGCCTCTTTTAAGGAATTATGTCGGATCAGATTTTAGTACCAGTAATTGACACCCAGGTTTGCACAGGTTAAAACAAATAATTGAATGAAATATTGCTTGTGAAACCTGTGAATATGAATTCTTGATTAGAATAAATTGTTCCGTGTGGAAGGGAATGTAACTTTTTCTGTCCTTGACCTGAAAAAGTTTGCATCCTGTGTTGTGTGACTGGAGGATTTCAAAGATGTTTTTTTATTCTTCAGGAGAATCAGTTGACATCAGCGATGGAGACACAGAGAGTGTGGCGTTAACGGAGTCTGGAGGCCAAACGCTCAGAGAGAAGATGGTTTACATGTCTGTCGGGGATTCTCATCACAATCAAGGAAACCATGGTAAGTCATTTGGATCCAATGAGCGGGGATGTCTGTCATGAAAGTAAACGTTCCTCGTTTTTTGGTTTTGTACATGTTGGGCTCATCTACAGGTGGGTCCAAGGTGACTGATGAGGTTTATATGGAGGTGGTGGTAGGAGGTGAAGAGCCAGTAACTCACGACCGCTCGTATGACAGCGTGTCGCTAAGCAAGGACTTCATGCCTGTGGCCTGGGCAGCTGCTTATGGTCAGCACCCCTGTCTATTAAATTGCTATTATTGAAAAAAAACCACAACACTGGAAACCTGTGCATCAGCCACGTCTCTGAGTGTCTTGGCTTAAGCTTTACAGATGCTGGTTTTGTGTATTTTTGTCTATTTAAAGACCCTCTGTTGCTCCCACAGGTGCAGACGACAGCGAGAGTTGTGAAAACCGAAACGGTGCAGCCAGTGCACTCCTGCACATCGATGAATCGGATGGGGTTGATGACATCAGTAGACAGCGCAACAAGAGCAAGAGACGGTCGGAGCCTCGTCAGGTCCAGACAGGTAAGAGCAGCACAAACTTATTGGATGTTGCTGTTCCAGGCTGGTTTTTAATGCTCATTCTCTGATCACACCATGAAGAAGACCTGTAGATCATTACAGATTAAAGCTGCAACCACAATTGTCAATTGATCTATAACATATTCATTTTATGTGAACGTAAACCTAAAGAGATTTTAATTAGCAGTCTAACCAGCAGTTACAACTCCAACAAATTACATGTATATTAGGAAAAAGAACAGAAGGCGATTGTTTTGAATGGCAATTGACTTAACACAACTTGTTTAACCAACAGATTTAATACATTGATCTTTTAAGAAAGAGCCTGAATCAGAGCGTCAATATTGTCCATTAATTCATCATTTACCAGACTTGCATTTACTTATTGGATGATAAAGTGCAATCTCTCTCTTTCTCTCTCTATAAATCATAGACAAATGGTTTAATTATTGTGAGTTCTAAGTCTGAACCAGTATCAATGTGTTTGATTTGCACTTGAAAAGATGTCATGGGTTAAAATACAATAGTGTTTATCATTTTAGACTTCTTATTTGTATGTTGGCTCAGCAGCATTCAGTGATGTGGCCTGATCATGTCTGCTCAGAAATACTAACTCATAATTTTCCAATATAATAGCATTTATCTTACATCGGTGTGACTACCGTAAATTCCGGACTATAAGCCGCTACTTTTTTCCCACACTGAACACTGCGGCTTCTACTGCGGTGCGACTAATGCATGTTTTGTTTTTTTTTTCATGGGGCCAAAAACATTTTGTTGTTACGTACTTTATTATTTTTTCACTTTGCTTCATGTTTGATACACGTTGTTGTCCGCCTCGCTCATAGGAGAGAACGGGAGAGTTTGCTCAGTAGGCAAAGTAGGTAAATTTTAATTCAAAGTTTTCCAATACAAGATGTAATGACAGGTGCGAACGAGGTAGATTACTCTAGTAAAAGTAAGACTTAGTTTAATGACTTAGAAGTCGCCAAATGACTTACTTTAATGAATTTCGTTAGTTTATATAATGCAGATTTGTAAAATATTACTTTTATGAGGCAATCGCGATGGCTGTCAGGCATCGCCGGACCAACCCTAGGTAATATCTCATATTACAACATGGGACACCTACGGCTTAAAATCCGGTGCGGCTTGTACAAGTACAAAATTGATTTTCTTTCTAAAATTAGAGCATGCGGCTTTTAATCAGGTGCGCTCTGTAGTCCGGAATTTACGGTAATTATATAATGAGTGATGGAGATAATTCATTGATCTAACCTTGTGTCTAAATCTTCATACCAATCCTTTAAATTTAAACTGAGATTAAACATGTGCAATAAATATTTCAGTGCAGATCTGCTCTAACAAAGTGACAGCTGTCGCAGTGTTGTAACAGAGGCACATGCAGAGGTTTTATTCTGAGGGTGAATTCACGCTGTGTAATAGTTGAATGTGAGAGCAAAAATCACTGTTCAAAGAAATAACTGATGCATATGAAACTGGTAACTTTAGAAAGTCTTAGAGAAACAAACAGATACCTAACTCGGACTTCATTGTGACAGACAGTAACCCTCCACTATTTAATGCACTTTGATATGCATCTTGATTCAGGTTGAATGAATGAGGGAATGAAACTGCATGTCTGGCTCTTGAAGATGAAGGAGACAGAGAGAAACTCTGTTTGTTAAAGAAAACCTGCTTGTGAGCACATAATCAGGTGCTATGGTAACTGACCCACAGGTTTTGAGGTATCTCTGTGGTCTAAACTTTTCTGGTACTGAAAACCCAGAGCTTCCCACATCTAAGACTTGAAAAAGTTTTCACTAAACCCACTTTCTGAAGTACCACCCAGGGTTGTGTATTAGTGGCACAACATCTTACCCAGTTTCTTTCCAACGCCCTGCCCTTGGCTCCCCGTGGAGTGTCCTTTGCACAGGTTTATCAACAGTTTACAGTGTGTTGCGCTCTGATTGTTACATTAGCTTTGGACTTGTGGATAAGTAGTTTATAACTACTTTTTTACCTGTATGATGGCCCTCAACATGTTTAGGTCTACTCCCATAACAAAACATTCCCTAAAACTTGTTTTCAAATCGCCATTCAAGAGTTAATGAAAGAACTCTGCTAGCAAATAAAACACCAGGACTGTGTTAAACACTTTTTTAAAGAATAGGTTCACATTTTTTCGAGTATATCTTAAAAAGCTATACTATCATGCCCATATGTACATGGAGAGTTGCTAGTTGCTGTAATTGTTCCCATATTCCCTGATTCCAGATTGTGTTGATCTTGTACACGCTGAAGATATCTGCAGTCCTATTTATCGGAATTATCTCCTCAGTGTAGTGTCACACTTTTAATCTGTTATCTTACATCTGAACAGTGTTTATCTGTTTCCTTATCAAACATGTTTATGAACATGATTTCATTCAAATTTCCCTCTTGTAATTTTTCTCTCCAGCTATCATCATCGGTCCATATGGTCAACCCCTGACAGTTTACCCCTGCATGCTCTGTGGTAAAAAGTTCAAATCAAGAGGCTTCCTGAAACGCCACACGAAGAATCATCACCAGGATGTCCTGACAAGGAAAAAGTACCAATGTACAGACTGTGACTTCACCACCAACAAGAAAGCCAGCCTCCACAACCACATGGAGGTGCACGCTCTGAGCAGCAAGGCCCCCTTCGAGTGTGAAATGTGTGGCAAGGAGTTCCACCAGCAGGCTGCGCTGTTCTCTCACAGACTGCAGCACCACCACAGAGAGCCCAAGAGCCAGCCGCCGCCTACTCCCACCAAGATGCATAAATGCAAGTTCTGTGACTATGAAACTGCTGAGCAAGGACTGCTCAATCGTCACTTGTTGGCTGTTCACAGTAAAAGCTTCCCTCACATCTGTGTGGAATGTGGAAAAGGCTTCCGACACCCCTCGGAGTTGAAGAAACACATGCGCACACACACGGGCGAGAAGCCTTACTCCTGCTTGTACTGCGATTACAAGTCAGCCGATTCCTCTAATCTCAAGACGCACATCAAGACGAAGCATAGCAAAGAAATGCCATACAAATGTGAGCGCTGTTTCCAGACCTTTGCAGAGGAGGAGGAGTTAATGCAGCACGGACTGACACACGAGGAGAATAAGACCCACCATTGTGCCCACTGTGATCACAAAAGTTCCAACTCCAGTGACCTGAAACGCCATATCATATCCGTTCACACCAAGGACTACCCACACAAATGCGCTGTCTGTGGTAAAGGATTCCACCGGCCGTCTGAACTGAAGAAGCACTCAGTATCCCACCGCACCAAGAAACTCCATCAGTGCCGGCACTGCAACTTCAAAATTGCAGACCCTTTTGTTCTCAGTCGCCATATCTTGTCTGTCCACACGAAGGAGCAACAGGCCTCTCCTGAAAAGAGTGAGGCCAAGAGGACAGAGACGCATACTCCTGTTGTCACACCTAAAAAGTCTGCACCTAGTGGGTCCAGCAGCTCCGGCCCACCCGCTAGAGTGAGTGCAGCCAGCTTAGCCAGCAGTGTGACTGTAGTTATTGGTAAAGGACAAAAAGAGAGGAGAATTTATCAGTGCCAGTACTGTGACTACAGCACTGGGGACGCGTCAGGGTTCAAGCGGCACGTGATTTCCATTCACACAAAAGACTATCCTCACCGCTGCGAAATCTGTTCGAAAGGCTTCCGACGACCCTCGGAGAAGAACCAGCATATCATGCGCCACCACAAGGACGTGGTGCAGGCAGAGTGACTCTGACCGAGCCAAATACTGTGCCACAACCAAGAACAATGTTGAAACAACCATCACACCCCAATCACTGCACCCTCAGCACAACACCAGTCACATTTCAGCAATGTGGTGTGTGTGTGTGTGCTGCACTTAGTCTGTTCTGTTGTTTTGCTCTTTTTTTGGTCCTCAGCCTGTTTGTTCAGAAATGTATACACATGTACATAACATTAATGCTCTGTCAGAGTTGGCAAACAGAACCCTCCGTAGACTTGCACTTTTAACTGCATGTCCCTTGCTGGTGACAGTGTGCATGGCAGATTGTGCAGACGTCTCTTTGTAGATACACATTTTTTAATTTTGCAGGCAGCAATCACAATGGTCCTAATTATTTGTCTCGAAACAAAGTGTAATTTGCTGAAACGTTTGTGTCATTTTGTTAAAAAAATGTACTTAACACAGCAGTATGGATTAGCAACCTGTTCCCAGTAGCACTTGCCAACTTGGTAAAGATCATGATGAATGCAGTAATCAAGTCATGTATGGTAATTGTGTGTGAGAGTGAGTGTGAAAGAGAGAGAGAGAGAGAGAGAGAGTGTGAGTGTGTGAGAGTGTGACAAAAAAGCATCTGTTGTGCTTCCTGGTGCTCTGACCCCACCACTCTGTAACATAATGCTTTTTGTTGTGTCAACAAAACACAAGGCTGGCTGTGTACAGCACCCAGAGAAAAGAAACAATCATTCTTAGCTTTGTCCACATGCATCTACAATGATGAAATTAACACACAACACACAGTACAATAGTGGATGTGTCATGGTAGAGAGTTAAAGAACAGAAATGCACCCATACAGCGATGTGATCATTACCCCACATCAATCCATTATCACACACCTGTCTGATGTTTGTTTCAAGTCAGTAACTGTACTGTAGATTGTTCAGAATGAGCCCTGACTGACAGTATTTTTAACCCATTAATGCTACCTGGGGAGTGAAACCCTGCTCATCGTTCATTCAAATGTTTCTCATTTTCAACACTATCACTGATAACAAGCAGTTCACACAGATGGCTTCTTTGTTCATGATCAAACTGGTTTTTCATATGAATTGACATAATAGATAAATCACAGAAAAAGTATAATTATAATTGAGTATGAAACCAATATTAGTCTGGGTTTAAAAAAACAAACCTCCACATCAGTGTCCAAATATGACTGTCTGGCCTAAACAGGAATCATACAGTCTATCTGGTGCTGCTGTTATGAAGCTATGGATGAACACTTCGTTTTCTCTAACACAGATGTACTTTTGTCAGTAGAAAGGGAAAACGTATGTCTTTTTTTTCTTTCTTTTAGATGCAACTTCAGAAGACAGGTGCTGGTGGTGTACTTGTACTATGGCTTTTTACTCTTTTTTTTCACCTGTGATTATTTCTGTTTTTATATTTATTTCATTTACAAGTTGTTGTATAGTTAAGTGTAACTAGACTTCTATGGGACGTAAATTATTGTTTTGTATACAAATCTGTACAAAGCGTGTAGATGTAAACACTTGATAAAAAGGAAAATGTGTTGTTATGGATGTACTTCAGCGTATTTGTTAAAAAAGATAATAAAAGCAAAGTATTTTAGCCGTTTGTGTTTTATTTGCCCACATGAATAAAAATGGCTCTTGGTTACAACTGCAGGTAGATAAAAAGGAAAGTTCTGTATAATGGAAACATTTGAAAGAGCAGAGTTGGTTAAAAAAAAAAATCCATGCATAGAAGTGAACCCTTGATGGATGTAAAATGTTCACAAAGGACACTCAAGGTCTTCAAACGGCATAGCTGGCAGAGAATTAGGCAGCTGGGCACTCAGCTAAAGAAGGAAAAAACAAAAAGTTGATTGGTGTATAATGTCCCTCTTAATCATGAATTAGTTTACATAAAACCTCTACATATGATTGATAACATACCATTTTTGGGAAGGAAAGCAATATTTTCTGGCAGGATGCCCATCTCCAAGGAGAACTGTCTGAACTTCTCCAGCAGATCAGCGCTCAGGTCCACTGTTCTGCCTGTGAAACCACATGAACATTAATCTCAGCTCTACTCAACATTTTAACACACTTTTATGTATTAAATAGTGTAGAATGATGGTTAATGATGTTACCATATAGTTTGTTGACAACAGTAGGATCACCCCCCTTGGTCTTGATGGTGTGAGTCAGGGCATACTCATTGTACTTGACTTCGACCATGCGCATGTCATTCTCATTCCCCCAGCCTGACAGAGGGAGGACATTAAAATCATGTGAAAGCAGAAGTATGTGTATATTTACATTGTGAATGTCTCATGCTTCTATGTGTTTGTGCACTATGTGTGTGTGTGATTATCTGCACTCACGCTCACTTGTGTATGTGAACTTTCCAGGCATATCAGACTTCTTGGCCAGGTTGTTCATTCTCCAACAGGAGCCGTCGGAGCTGAAGAAAGAAAGAAACTAATACACGATTAGCACTGTCACCATTAATGCCCCCTTTTTTAATCTCCAGTCTGTCACACTTACTTGAGGCTGGAATATGACATGTCCAAGTCCCCGTCAGCAGTTGGGGTGAGCATGGCTGTGCCCATTTTCATGCTGGCTTTGCGGCTAACAAACCATTGGGCGTTAGTGGCAAATCCAACCAGGTACCACTTCCCTCCCATCTGTGGACGCACAAAACAGCAGAAATGAAACAAAAGCACAAATAATAAAGTATTAAACACTTGGGTGTGATTTATTTTAAAACTGCGTTTTAAGTAATAATCAGGTTCTTGTACTATGGAAGATTTGAAACAATAGAAAATGAGCCCAATCTCTAAAATAGAACTGGATCTTTCTAGTAATTGATATGATTAAAACACTATCAAACTGATTTAATAGAACAGGAAACATCTACAAAAACTCTTTAATGCCTTTAACCAAAGTTAAAATGTGAGCTTTGGTCTGTTCATCCACAATGTATTTTAAAATGTCATAGTAGGTTTGGAAAAGTTGATTGCTCACATTTTCTTAAATGTCACCTTACTCTTAGGAATGTGCCAAACACAGTTAATTCAGTTACACAGCTGTTTAAATGCAAAACATACATGGAATCAGTCTACAATATTTCATATCATACTTATTTTAGCAAACATCGTGCATGCCATTAAACACTACACCTTGATCAATAAAAGAATAAGTCATATTTGACACAGTTATGTGTCCTACCCCTTGTACATTGAAGTCACTTTGAGGTATGACTTCAGAAGAAACCGTCAAGGAGCAGAGCATGGCTCCCAGCACTGTCAGCAGTAAGGTCATAGCTTCTGAGGAGCACGATCAGTCCCAGGAATGATGATGGAGGAGAGCGTGGCTGAATATCTGCACATCTGTTGTTGAAGTTCTGCCTGTCACCCCTTTATATAGTGGAGGGTGAGACTACCCTTTCCCTCCCAGCAAGCACAAAAACACAGACACACACATACACACACACACAAACACGCAAGCCCTGGAGCTGGGATGGGTTCAAACACGTGAAGTTTCAGAACAGCCACAAGGTAACCTTTTAGCACTGCCAGTGCAGCATTCAATGAACCGTGTGAGAGCAACAGTGGACAGAAATATGCAGAGAAACAACATACATACCTTACATAACAAGTGGGTAGAGATTATATCCTGTGTTTCACATAGTTGAAGATAAAAAGCATGGTGTTTTTTAGGACCATTTTGCAGTTACCGAGTTGTGAGCATGAGCTTTAAAAAACAAAATAGCAAACAACCAACCAAAAGTGGTAAACAAAGCAGTAGCTGCCCTCCAGTGCTTTCTGTGGCAAAGACCACAGAATCAAAATCATCTGTCAGCAGTTGCAATAGTAAAACACACAGACCACACAAATGCCCTTGCAGATTGGATACCTAATCATGCACTGGCATGTAGTGAATTGAAATGCTTCCCTGTGTCTCTTGTAGGGGTTTATACAATTCTGTAAATGCTTTCTGCTCCTCATCCTTCCTCAAATTGTGAACTAAAACAATAATTGTTTCAATATGCAGCGTGTTGCTCTTTCACAGTAAACAAGAAAAATACTTGCACATTAAATTTTAAAATTCACTCTTTAACTTGAAAGCAGCAGTTTGCAAATAGTCTCACCTTTAGTAACTCTTCTGGAGCTTTTCATCCTATCACATGATCTTCATCAGTAGATTGACAGTATCACTGTATCAGTTTAGAAGACTGGAAGTAAAAATCCTTTCCAGCTGCTTATGAAAAAAAAACATATAATAATGATTGAAAACTCCAGAGCAGCTACTAAATGAACCCTGAGGTGAGATTGTTCCATCAACTGCTTTCATGTTGTTTGACATGCAGTAGCTGCAACATTATACAGTCAAATGATGATGTACTTATAGACTATTTAAATTGACTGTACCACAATAGTTTAGAGGTATGTATTGTATTTTTCACTTCACTATATTTATATTTTACTATATTTATTGACTTGTGCTAATATAGTAATACATATATAAAGTTTGTAAAATTAGCTCTACATGAATACATTGCATTTTTACTTTTGATACATTAAGTACATTTTGCTGATATTACTTCTGTACTTTACCTGTAATGGAGTATTTCTACAGTACAGTGTTGCTACTTTAATTTGACATGTTAAAACTTTGTTCATGATTGGGTACTAATTAACCTTATCACCACTTCAATACACTTTAACATACATTATTACTAATTGTTATTATACTAATCCTGTCTTGTGAAAATGTAAACATTAAAGGAAAGTTTGTTGGTTTTAAAATCTTTTAATTATTTACTACCTCTAGCTCTGTGGCTCGTGCCTAGCTCCTGTTTCTGCCGGCTGTCCTAGACCAGAACCATCGCTGATGAACTGCTGCAAAACAACAACTGAAACAAAAGGTGATGCTATCCATGATTCAAACACTGATATACTATTTCTGCCAGAACCCACACTAAACAGTGAATGTTGAGTCATTCAACTAATAACAGGAATACTGGGACTAAAGACTATAACTATATATTAACTAGGAGTTGTTTGTGGAAATTTACAAACGCATACAGCTCCATACAAAGAAAAAGGATCTTAATTTAATTGTACTGTTGGAGACCTTTCCAATACAATGCAATGTGTCTATAATTCTGATTTCATTGTCACTTTTAGTAGACTGGTCACAGGGCTGAGTGCTTGCATTTCTGCAGGATATTTTCTTCATATTTAAATATGAATCCAGGAGTGATGATTAGGAGATGAATTATTGTAATGAGTCTAAACTGTGATCCGGTGCAGGCAGATACAAGCCACTGTATGACTATTCCTTCAACCTACATACCTCACCAGTTTGAACAGGTACACCATTTGCCCAGAGAAAAGAAATAATTAAAGTGATGTGCCAGAAAAGTATTAGATTTATGAAGACAGTCTCACAGGTGCAGAAATCTATTTAGTAAAACATTATGTTACATAAGATAAAATTAACTGTGAAGGTCTGTGTTAGGTCTGTTAGTTATGAAAGTTGTAATGCTGCTTCTAGCCCTGCAATTACAATACACTCCATAAATCACCTAAATATGCAATTATGTCACATATTTGCAAAAGTTTTTCCCACTCTTGTTTGTGCCAACGTTGGCTTGACATTAATCTTGATCTGTGTAACTTTGGCTCAGCACCCAGAAATTAGGATTCATGAATTGCCTTTTCAACTTTTAAGGAATCACTGACACTCCCTATTGAACCACTTCAATATTAATTAAAGCTGCAAGCAGCAATAATCAGACCCTCACATCTTCTTGCATGTACGGGCATGCCGTAGTTGAGGTGGTGTTAATGCAGAGAAACTTGATGCAGTTATACATTTAAAGCATTGAAAAGAAATGATATCCAGGACGATGACAGCAATGATCCCAATTAATTTCATAAACATCAAAACAACTTTGTTCCACAGTGGTCCTGCATTTGGGGTGCTGCTGGCAATGCCTGAACTGAACCACTATACAACATATAATTTCACCTTACTTCTGACTCATGTACAATTTTTTGTAAGTTTTTGAGTACCTTTAGCTTTTTGCAGAAGAATGCAGAAGAATTCCTTCAGATACATTATCTCCATGCCGAGATCTCTCTTGTGTTGGCATGAATACACACACACACACACACACACATTGTATAGAACCACAGTTTATACTGTACATGCTTTGAGGGCAAGAGAAAATTTAAAAAATGATAGTAGTAGTTTAACAGAAATAAAGTTTATGGGATGATTAGCACAATGGCATAGAGATAGAAGATTGTGAAACATTTGTGAGGCATGATGAAGAGGATGAGCAGAATTCACTCTGTGTCTTTGCCATGCAATGTTTAGATCAATTATAAATCTTCATAAGGCACAAAACCTTTCCACAAGCATCATATACATATGCCAAAACAATGACAGCAATGTTGGCCAGACTTAAGGCCTTTGACTACAACCCAAGACAGCTGTGTGTTTGTATTCGGAGGACGATTTAATAACACAGTGAAGCAATGTAATATTCATTTCAACCCCCTAAATGATTAAAGTTGGCCTCAGGGTGGCAATAAATGAAAAGGCATGGAATAATTAAAGTAAAAAGAGTTCATTGTTTTGGTAGCATTATCTGTTTAGCTCATGAAATTTCTTGGTGATTTAAAACTTAGCATCATATATTATCGAAAGACAGTTTGCTGCTCTTATCGTAGCACCCTCAGCACTGTATGTGTTAAGAGAAAAGACATGCAAAGATTGGCCTCAGGGTGGCACCACAGGAGAGACCATTCATACAGTTCATCCAGACCAGCTCACTCCAGAGCCATCAGCATGGAAAGAAAGGTGGAACATAGACGCCTGATAAACCTTTCAGTTAATAGACTCAGTGATTAAATGCAAGAAATGTATTGATTTACACAATTTGATCGAATTCTCCATCCAAGATGTGCATTATGAGAACTGATAATGGGAAATAATGGGAGTGAATGAAATTATAACACTGAAGTCAAGACACTTTGCTTTGTTTATAAAATTAAATAAGAATGAAATGAACTACATCAAATTTTATACATTACAGTGGTGGGTGTGATAGTGGCCTTCATCTTAATATAAATGATGCGATATTTGCTGACTACAAACAATGAAAAAATTGAGGCACCAGCTACATTAAAAAATCAATAATTCAGAGTGCTTTTAGAAGAATATTTACTAAATACTGGAGAAACTATATGGCATCAGTCATAACAGTAAAAATGACTGAGGATGCTCCGGGAAGTTGTACGTCTCCCACTGACTGACTTTCTGGGGTCATATTTCAGTGCTCTATTATCTGCACCAGTTTGTTCATGCCTGTTTTGTTAATGTCTAGTGCAAAATGAACAGTCTAATAGGATGATTTATATAAGTGGTTGAACAGGATATATAATCTCTCCAGCATGTGCATGGGTCATCTCCCAGTTTAATGTAACCAGAATACACAGGGAGTGCCCTGGCATCGGATACCTGAACCAGCGATGGAACCAGCTGGCTCCATCATTTCAAACATGAATTAAAAGTATTTCAGTCAGAGTGAGCAGGAGACATAACAGTGTAAGAAACCTTAATATGCAGAATGGTGTTGTATGATCATAAACCCTAGGATACTGGGCTAAGAGCTGAGCTTGACAAGCTGAGTATTGAATTGTTATTGAAGAGAGGAACCCATCAGGATTGCTGTCACAATATGGTCTTTCCTCTGGCACCACCATCAGGCCAAACTCTGTGCACAAAAGAACAGCAAAGTTGTCTTTTCATGTTTGCATCCAATAATAACAATGTAATGACCATTACTTTCTCACAGAGCTTTAAGTGTGGTTGTTGTTCTTCTCTTACAGTGTCACCTCTCTTTTATTGCCAGGTTTAGATTTTTATTATGACATTAAGTCAAAAAACATTTGGATTTCAATCAGACAGCATACATTATTTTCACTTTCTGCAGGTATAGAAAATATGTACAGCATATGGCAGTGCCTGCAGCTTATTTCCATGCATACATCCATTTTTTAAAGCAGTCAACACTAGCACCTTGATATTGCCCTGAAAAGTATTTTTTAAATGTAAGTGTTGATATACTATAAATAAAGAGGCTGGAATGCAATAAGCATGGCAAGTCATCATTTGATAGATATCCATATGCAAAATTAAGTTTCAAAAAAAGAAAAGAATCTACCTGTAATCGATAAGAATAATTACAGCTGAAATACAGATGAAAGCTCTGCTGTTCTGTGTTCTGCTAGGAAACAAATGAGTAGTGATTCTTAAAACATGTACATACTGTTGATGTTATCAGAATGTATAAAGTGAAACTAGACCAAGTCAGTAATGCTAGAGCGAGGAGAAACAGAGGCATCTGCCATGGTGAGAAACTCAACCCAATTCTGGTAGAAGCCACGTGAATACTCTCCAGTGTGGATGGCAAGTCCACACAGGCGGCTCTGGCCTGTTTTGTTCCTCAGAGCCAGCTGAACCTCCCGCTCCGTCACATTGAAGCTGATATTCAGAACTTGTACCACCAACAGGTAAAGCAATCCCCCTGTGACGATGCTGCTGTACCAAGCACAGGTGAAGCAAAGTGCTGTGCTGTAAAATAGATTTTAAAAAATGGAAAATATTTTACAATGTTGATTTCACTTGTAATGTACATTTAGTTTTACAGTCACCTATGGAGACTGAATACAAAACAGTGCTGTACCTAGACTGACTGTAGACGCCAGGGCAGTAGAAGAGAGCCGTCATTAGATACGGTCGAGGACAGAGGCTGCACAGCACCAAACTGATCCCATACAGAGAGGTCAACACGAACACAGAAAGGGTCAGCACGAAACTCCGATGGTTTGCCAGTCCAACACAGCTGTTTATCCTACAACACCTCACAAAACACACACACAGACACAGACACAGACACAGGCACACATACACACACACACACACAACAATGTAACAGTCACACACAGCTTGATATTCTGACTCTGTACTCCTACTGTTCCTTATGTATGTGAGATAATGCAATATCAAGACCTAAAACATGTTTTCAACCACTGATGCTCGGACCCATTTTCATTTTTTTTTTTACCTTTGGAAGAAAATACTTCCAAATTAATACCCTAACCCTAAGATTAGTTGATTATCCTCAACAACTAGGACATTGTTTCTGTAAAGACACACTGCTTTGAAGAATTTCTAATGTAATTTCTCAGTGTTTTGGGGACAACAAGCTTAATTCCATTCACCTCTTTTGTTTCAGGCTGACAGCAGAAATTGCATCAGAAATTATCTCAATATCTGGCCAAATAAAACCAAAGATATCCGCATGATGTTAAAGTCCTGATAAATTCAGGGAGAATCAGCAGGCTCAGATTTAATATTAAATGTATGAACCTTACAAAGCAGCTACTTAATTGGCTAATGTGTGTGTGATGTAATGGTCAAATGGTAAATTTCAACTTTTCAAGTTTTTCTAGTGGAAGAAAACAGGAGGAGTTTTTGGTGAAGATATAATTATTGCTGTATAAGTCCACGACAGTTATCTAACTGTGAATGCCAAAGACTGAAATGTGTGTGACTCAGTTCCCACAAGAAATGTATAAATATTTTTGTTAAATCTGACCCACCAGATGCAGTGATGGTCCAGACGATGGACACAGGATCTACAGGTACGACAGTGTCCTGCCCGCGGGGGTCGCATTATTTTGCACACAGGACACCTGCTCCATTTAGCTGTCAGGGCCTCTTTTACTGTCTGTGATTCAGCCTCTGGTCCTGAAGAGAACACTGCTGATTGGATAGATCCATTAAGCTTTGGGGAGTCCTTGTTGGGCTTCTGACTGTCACTATGTGCTTTATGCTGGGTGGTCGTCACAAATCCGGGGCCCCTTTTGGTGTGAATAAGAGAGACAACAGTAAGAATCACTCCGGCTGTCACAGTGCACACCTGCAGCTGGCTGGTGTCCCCACGAGGTATAATCTCTGTGATGAAGATGTAATACATGTAGGCCAGAGAGTAGAGAGAAAGGGTGAGGAAGAAGAGGGTGCGCTTCTTTTTTCGGTGAGTGGCGTAGTAATACCAGAGCACCAGGCTGGGCATGGCTGTCAGGATGATGACACCCAGAGTGTAGTGCAGCGCTGCAATCCGCAGCAGGAGAGGCAGCAGCACCAGTGCCGGGATCATGGAGATCTCCAAGTTGTCAATCATGGCCCCAAGCACAGGAGACCGACATGCACTTTTAGGTGGTTTGTCTTTCAGCCACCTGTAGAGGACAGTGAACATCAAGTCACAATTACAAAAAAACTAATTTTCATGTACTTGAATACATAAAATCAGTGAGTCTGGTTTCACTTAATTAGATTTTTAATGACATTCTGCTTTTGCAAATTCAACAATAATACAATTCATACAGTTAGGAAATTATTCGGAAGATATTTGATTTAGATTCTCTTTTTTTACTTTGTGTGACAAAAGCTGTCTTATAAAGAAAAGATGGTAGATGGCAATGTTGCTTCTATGCAAATAACATTTGAGTCAAGTCAACGCTAGGCTTCTTCTACTTTCCAGTACTTCAATATACTCTAAGAGTACCCAGTACTTTTCCTCAAGCCCTCCATACCTGTTAAAGGCTTCATCCAGATCTTCACAGTCACAGCAACATCCGCACTGGTAGCAATCACACTCACAGCAACACATAGGATCATCTGGCTCTGGAGGCTTTAACTTCTCCCATTTCATAATGGCTTGCTAAAGATGGCTTTGATGTTTACAAGCTGTCATTTCAACACAAAAGGCCATTATTTTAAAACTTTGTATTCTTGAGCTATAAATGACACAATTCTAGTACAGTGAGATAAATATCTGAAATATGTACCTTAACATCTGTGTAATCAACAATTGATCTCCAAGTATTCTTAAATGGAAGCTCAATATCCTGCTATTAGTGTGTGAACATGCACTCATGTATGCTACAGCACACAACTACACAGCCATGACACACATGACAAAAACACACACTTATGACTAGAATGGTGAGTGGAAGCAGTGGCAGCAATAATGTACTAATACTTTTATTATTTTTAATCTCCTCCTCTAAAAACTGGTAGCAGATGTATACAGTATCATAGGGTTTACAGGATGATCGGTTAACTGTAAGATCTTCTGTTTGTGTTTTAAATAATCATTTAAAAAAAATGTCTATAATGAGAGGTCCTCACTCCTGTTACATCCCCAGGAGCTTCAAATGTGATTTGTTGAAACAAGGCCACAGTGTCTACAGGGACAAAGTATCTGGGCCACTGAACTTAAGTCCTCAACACTCAGAGATGTTCTTGAGTTATTGTCAAGTGTATGTTATTATTTTATTCCGACTTATGACTTGGGTTAAAGACTTGTAGCACAGTGCATAGATCCTGACCCTTTTTGATTAGTGCTCCCTAATTACCTTATTAACAGTATGAGTTTATGTCAAACTGCATTATCTTATAATCATCGCAATTATTCATCAACAGCTTATTAAACTCTTAATCAAAATTTCTAGTTGTGTTAATAGGTAAACCCACATTGACAAAGCCTAGATAAAGCTTTTCTATATTAACTTACCTTTTGTCTAAATAAAACAATCAAAATCAATACAGGCGGGCTGAGATGTCATATTTATGATTTCCAGGCAAAAGTTATGCAATCATCAGAAAATAATGAATAATAATAATGAAATGAATAATAATGAAAAGTAATTAAGAAAATGACCCCCTGTCACCAATTTCCTTCTATTAATGACTAAGAAGAAGAAAAAAGGAAAACAGCAGCCTAATTTCTCATCAGTCATTTGTATTGAAAAAGAAAATTGGCGTGTCCCTGCTCTGCTGGTTCTGCAGCGACCCCGTACCAGTGCAGTGAAATGGTTTTCATCTCTTGGATTCCCTCGGTGGAAGTGTCGCAATAGAAGATAACTTGGACTACTCTTGACAAGTGGTTTACGGCCCTAACCCTAACCCTTGATATTGTGTTGCATCTTCCAGCTCACTTTTCCAAAGACTCACAAGTTGTTCTCTTGCCTACTTTCTATCACTTTCCATTTTAGGGTTTAATACTGCCGTGCTGGGTAAATATAGGAGCCAGGAGTCTTTCATACCTCTGTCCACAGCTGAGGGGCTATGTTGAGGTATTCACTAACTGCAACAGTAGCCCTGATTATCCAGACTGATCTCCACAAAGGTGCACATGAGAAACATGACAAGCACTCATGAATGAATGACTGAGGGATGGTCCACAGGGCAGCCCTACCCTCTGGGATCATATTTCCTCCAACAGGCAACCTGACCCCACTGCTCACACATAGAAAACTCTGGAAGAGTGTGTGTGTGTATGTGATAAGAGGTAAATCCTCCAGTGTTGCTGTTAATAGGAGTCAGTTTCTACATTACACTCTGCATGACATGACTGACAACAATGGATTTGGATTTAGATTCTTGCCCAAGGACACATCAGGAGAGAGCCAGAGCCAAGACAGGAGGTTGAAACCAGTCTTTATGTGCTGCTATATTCAGTATGTCCAGTAAGCCCTTCATACCTGTTAAAGGCTTCATCCAGATCTTCAAAGTCACACAGTGGCACATATGAGGATATGAAGTCAAAATTTAAAATATGCAACTTAACTGCTGTGTAAAAATGTAACACAACCACCAGTAACAATCAACAAATCAACAATCGATCTCCAAGTATTCTTAAATGAACAGTCAATATCCTGCTATTAGTATCTTAACATGCACTCACTTCTTGCTGCAGCATAGACACACACATACACACACATACACATACACATACACGTACACACACACACACACACACACACACACACACACACACACACAAAGGTCCGACCCTACTTTAATCTATGATAACAAATTTGAAATTGAGAACCTGACTATTTTAATTCCAAGTGTAAGTTTGTATGTGCTCTTTTATCGGAGCAATGATCATCATCACAGAAGACTGAACATGCAAAAAAACACACATGAATGACTGTAATGGTGAGTGGAAACACTGGCAGTAATAATGTACTAATACTTTTACTACTTTTAAATGTATATTTTCTTTGTAATCCTCCTCTAAAACCTATAATAGGGGTTATGATGAGCAGAAATACTGTATAATTTTCTAGTGTCTATAGGATGACCAGCTAACTGTCAGATATTCTGTTTGTTTTTATTCATTTAAAAAAATCTACAATGAGAGGTCCTCACTCCTGTTACATCCCCAGGAGCTTCAAATGTGATTTGTTGAAACAAGGCCACAGTGTCTACAGGGACAAAGTATCTGGGCCACTGAACTCAAGTCCTCAACACTCGGAGATGTTCTTGAGTTATTGTCAAGTGTATGTTATTATTTTATTCCGACTTCTGACTTGGGTTTAAGACTTGTTGCACTGGTGTAGGAATTAACAGAAAAGAAATGTTTAAAAAAACAAAAAACAAACATACATTTTAGTATGTTTAGAAATAGAAAACACAACATGCATTAACATCAGTTATTGATTACAGGTATCTCCTCATTTCATGATTACCAGCATGCATTAGCTCATAATCATCACTATTATTTCCCAACAACTTATTAAACTCTACTAAAATGTTCTGATTGTGTTAATAGTTAAACCCACATTCATAAAGCTTTTCTATATTCACTTACCTTTTATCAAAAAAAAACCAAAAACACAGATTTAGGCTTTCCAGGCAAAAGTTATGCGATCTTCAGAACATTATGAAGAAGAAAATGATTAAGAAAATGACCCCTTGTCACCAAACTCCTTCTATGAATGACTAAGAATTTAAAAAGAGGAAACAGCAGCTTAGTTTCTCATCAGTCATTTGTGTTGAAAAAGAAAATTGGCGTGTCCCTGCTCTGCTGGTTCTGCAGCGACACCGTACCAGTGCAGTGAAATGGTTTTCATCTCTTGGATTCCCTCGGTGGAAGTGTCGCAATAGAAGATAACTTGGACTACTCTTGACAAGTGGTTTACGCCGCCTTGATATTGTGTTGCATCTGCCAGCTCACTTTTCCAAAGACTATCATCCTCATTAAATAGTTCACAAGTCGTTCTCTTGCATACTCAGCCTACTTTTGCGTTACAGCTTCTATCACTTTCCATTTTAGGGTTTAATACTGCCGTGCTGGGTAAATATAGGAGCCAGGAGTCTTTCATACCTCTGTCCACAGCTGAGGGGCTATGTTGAGGTATTCAAAAACTGCAACAGCAGCCCTGATTATCCAGACTGAGCTACAGTACACAAGGGTGCACATGAGAAACATGACAGGCACTCATGAATGAGAAACTGAGGGATGATCCACAGGGCAGCCCCACCCTCTGGGATCATATTTCCTCTAACAGTCAACCTGATCTCACTGCTCACACACAGAGAACTCTAGAAGAGTGTGTGTGTGTTAATGATCAGAGGTAAATCCTCCAGTGTTGCTGTTAATGAGTTAGTCTCTTCATTACACTGTGACAACAGCGGATTTGGATTCAGATTCTTGCAGTCAGTCTTAACCTTGCTGCTATATTTAGTAGGTCAATGTGTTGCTGTTGACCACAAGTGGGAGCTGAATTCACTTTTAATAACAGATGAACTTCAGCAAAACCTCCACAACAGATCAAACAACTTAGGTACAGTGTTATTGTGCTTTTGCAGGCGGACGTGAATCTTTAAAAAGATGGAACCTGCTCTCCTCCACTTTCACTTTGACATGTAAGCCTTATATACGGTTTCATTCATTTGTTCTTTGCACACACATACACATACACACACTGCCCATCAGTCATTACAAATCGAAGGATAAAAGAGAAGCAAGTGCATTATAAGCTACAGGCTGGGAGACCGCTTAAACCTTTTAACGTCCACACCAGTGTGAGTTTGGATGGACTGAATCAGTGGGGAGAAAAGATGCTGCTCTTGCTGCTGTGGGTTGTGCTTCCATTAGTCTTGATGGAGCCCGGAACCTGAGATACCGTCTCCATAATCTATTTTGGAGGAATGTTATGCTGCGCGTCCTCAACAGGCTGAACCAACAGCATGTGCTGTAGATTGCACTTCAGCAAATTGCAAAGATGCTGTAGTTGCACTATGTGATTATAGTGAAGAAGAGAAACTGTTTTTTGGTTGTCATGTTTCTGTGTCACCACTGAGGGGCCTCAGACACTATAATCTGTGTCTCAGCTGCAGGTTTTGAGCCAATCATACACATTACACACCATTCATAAGTGAACCAGTAGCCTATTACTCAAACTAACAAAACTTTATTTTAAACTCTAGATTTCAAAATGATCTGTCATGCTCAATTGTAGGGAAATAGACTTTAAAATTGATGACATTTAGAATATTTGCATCTGATGTAACAATAAAAATGTGGTTTATTGACACCTCAGTCAAGCAAGGAGGTGTTGAAGAAGACAAATACATAAATACTTGTTATATTGCGTATTCAGTATTTGCTGTTGCAATTTTCTGTGAGTCTGACAGCCCTGCCAGACCTACCTTAAATGCACTGATGTATACTGAGCCAGGAAACCAAAGCAAGCTGTTGGACAAGGCAGAGAGAGGGATGTAAAAATGACTTTGTCTCCATACGTTAAAACTACTTGAACAGCCTGCAGTATTAAAGCTATGTGTGTGCGCCATCTACAGTTGAGTCCTTTACTGAGTATACTGTGTTCATGAAGTTGCAACAGTGTATGGCAAATTTTACTCCCATGTAAAGCACTTTCAAATGGATGAGTCATAGAAAAAGAATGTTTTTTTTTGTTTTTCTTTTACATCATCTTCTTCCCCTTCTCCTTAAACCATGTAATGTGATTTAAGTAAATTATATTAAAAGGTAAATATGTGATGTAGGGGTGAGAAACACTTATTGAGCTTACTCACCATGAATTAAATACAAAAGCACATGACAATTCAATATTATTGACACAATGAATTTGAGTAATTTCTTTACATTTATTTCAGGAGACAGTTACATTACATGAATATAATAATGAGACATCTGTTACATCACAACTCTAACAGACTCATTCATTCACATTTTACACATAATATCAAGTATATATTCCACAACATCACTATCATCACACTTTAAGAGGTAAGAGGTGGAAGAATGCCTTAACCCCGCCCCCCTGATACAACACTGCATATGTCCCTTTATCCATGTGCATGTTCCCATTTGATTAATAATCTGTATTGATCACTCACATCAGAGAGAAAGAAACCCTGTCCACCCTTTGTTGCAGCTAGTAGTGAAGTGCATGTGCAGCATCTGATTGGGGCCCACTGATTTTCACCACAACATGATGGCGTAGTGATCAACAAGTGCTGCTGAGTGTTGAGTGAAGGTGTTGCTACATTGCCAGAGCGATCCGTTTTTTCAGGTGTCGTAAGGGATTCCAGCATGAGTTGTCCAAAATCAACAAAATGAAATGCAAATGTGTGCAGCCCATGGAATGTTTAAAGGGGATGTAAACACGGAGGAATAAAAGAGTTCACATGACTGAGGAAGACATTCAGAACACGGGCCATTCAATCCGCACTATGTTGCACTGCACTGGGGTTAGGATATTTGAGAAAGGGGCTTAGAGGTAAGAAACTCATTCCTCCAGGGTCCGGAAGGCGTTCTGCATGTCCTCCAGAAGCTGGGCGTTGTCTGCTTTGATCTTAGCTTCACCATCCTTAACAGGGTCCTGAATAATCCATCATAAGAGTTATTAAAAGAAATTATTAGACCAACTACAGAACAAAATGTCATAAATGAAGGCAGATAGAACTACAAGCCTGTTTAGTTATTTATCCTGAAGTCAGACAAAAAAAACCCAGATGAACCAACTGATCCCACTAAATATGATAACATGGAACAATCTTGTACCTTGAACTTCATTGAGCTGATCTTATACAGGATCTCTCCCAAGTGCTCTCTGATCATGGCCCAGGTGACTTTGTTGTCAGTCTGAGCTGTGGACTCTACCGCATGACGGGCCAAGTCGTAAAAAGCGATCATGTTTGAGAGGATGCCAACAGTTTTGTAGAAGGGGCAGAACCTGTGTGTGTGTGTATGTATGGACAGAAGAGACATTAAGACATCTGCAGTTTCTATCCACTTATGACTTGCTTTAGGTCAAACTAATGTAGCATAATAGATTTTCTGTTGTTACCACAAATATGATGGCCTAAAATTAATCACTAAACTGTATAGTGTCCAGACAGTTCCTCTAAATAGCACTAACTGGCTACTAAGATGATAACAAGATTGAATTTGTTCATTTTGTATTTAAAAAAGAAGAAGATAAAATGATTGTTTTCACCTGTCGTAGGGGGTGTAACCGTTCTGCTGCAGGAAGTCATCTTTGATGAGTTTAGCAACTTCTAGAGTTATCTTATCAGTCTCAGCAAGAGATGCCTGTGGAGAAATGAAGACGATGAAGACTGCTTTATTTTTTCAGAGTAGTAGATTAACCAGGTTAGCATGCTTACAATTGGATGATTAATTCACCAAACATTTTTTGCAATTCACAGGTATTGACTGAACATTAATTACTTTTGAGGAAATAGTTTGTTTTATATCATCTTAAGTGTCCTCACCTTGCCTACAAGCTGCACAATTTCAGCCAGGTCCTCCTCCTCCTGCAGAATCTCTTTGGCCTTTGTACGTAGAGGAACGAACTCAGGGAAATGTTTGTCATAATATTCATCCAGAGCTCGCGTGTACTTGCTGTAACTAATAAGCCAATTTACAGAAGGGAAATGCTTTCTCTGAGCCAGCTTCTTGTCCAATCCCCAGAACACCTGCAAATAAGAAAAAAAAACAAAACAAATTGACTTCAAGGTGAACTAAATCAAGAACAACTGCTGAGAGCTCACTTGCCATCACTTGCCTGAACAATGCCCAATGTGGCTGAAGTGACAGGATCTGAGAAGTCTCCACCAGGGGGCGACACACTGAAAGGAATTATTAAAGGAAAAGTCTGTTTAATAATTGATCATGTACTGTGCATGCCAGTGTTTATTTTGTTGGCCTTCTTTTCTCACTCTGATGAAAAAAGTTCATAGGAGAGAAAGCTAATCATGAAGCCGTCGGAGACCTTAATCAAGCTTAAAAAAAAAAATCATACAGAAATAAAAATACAACTTAGAAGAGGTAGCGATAGTAATCTCAACACAAAAAGGCAACTTCAGTACAAAATAGTATGTTGTTTGCATGGATTTGATTTCCAAACATCCATCAGTTTCTGTTGAGCATTTATAGTACTAGTAATTGTAGTAACAGGAATTCATAGGACAGGTATAGGGCTAAAACATGAAAAAACCACCAGTGTAGAGTTTTAATGTATTCACCCACCAAAAAACAAAGAGTTTGACATTAATCACTCTCCTTATATGAAAGCCAACTCACGCTCCTACGATGCTGACGCTGCCTTCTCTCTCTGGATTTCCCAGGCACTTCACACGTCCTGCACGCTCATAGAAGGAGGCGAGCCTGGCGCCCAGATAAGCAGGATATCCACTGTCTACACACAGCAACATATAGTACACAACACCTTGTTTACTGTCCGACACCATCTTTAGAAATACATATATAAACACCACATTGCAACATGAACTCACCAGCAGGCATTTCAGCCAATCTTCCAGAGATTTCTCTCAGAGCTTCGGCCCATCGAGAAGTCGAGTCGGCCATCATGCTCACATTATAACCCATATCTCTGAAGTATTCAGACAGTGTGATCCCTGCAGAGGCAAGAACATTTAATTTTCAACCTTTACTTTAACACAATCAACAGGCGGAGTCTGTCCCTGCTTTGCAACATGCAGTTGGATTTTTCCATGTATCCAGAATGGATTTTAGGATGTTATAAGTTTTCCCATTTTTTGTAAGAGACACTGATTTGTTTAGTTTTGAAATTTGAAATTAACAGGTGAAATGTTTAGGTACCTGTATAAATGGAAGCCTCTCGGGCAGCCACAGGCATGTTGGACGTATTAGCAACCAGTGCTGTTCTCTTCATGATGCTCTCAACTTTGCCGTCGACTTCCATAGTAAGCTGTTGGGCAAGAACAGTGCTAACATTAAATAATATGAAGACTGTACTGAACAGTTTTTTGCTCTAAACATTCATGCATCCCTCTCTTGCCTTTACTTATTGATTATGTTTAAAGTTACAATATATTTTGCAGAAATGACAGATATGACAAATCAAAAGCTTGATCTTCTTTCACTAACCTCGGGGAAATCTCGCAGTACTTCAGACATTTCATTTCCACGCTCTCCACAGCCGACATAGATAATGACATCACTGTTGGAGTACTTGGACAACGACTGAGAGATCACCGTCTTCCCGCATCCAAAGGCGCCTGGAATAGCAGTGGTGCCGCCCTGCACGCAACTATACAGAAGAGAGATTATGTAGTTTGATTAACATTTTACAGATTTTAGGGGAAAAAAGAGTAGTAAAATATCTAAAATACACAAATGAACAGTTCAAGACGATGTAAATTGTTTAGCTCAAATTAGGATTACTCACGGGAACAGGGCATCCAGGACTCTTTGACCAGTGAGCAGTGGAAAATTGGCAGGTAGCTTCTCTGTGACTGGTCGGATTTGTCGTACTGGCCACACCTGCACCATGGTGAACTTCTCCTTTACACCTTCAAAGTCAAGCTCCAGAACCACATCCTGAATGCAACACGACCAGAGAAGCACAGTCCGTCACAATCAAAGAAACACTGATTAAACAGAAGAACGGTTCTTCAGGTCAAACACTCACAGAAATGTCGTAGTTTCCGGGTGGAGCCACGTAGGAGACGGTGCCTCTGCTGCGAGGCGGAAGCATCAGCTTGTGCTTTATTAGGGAGTTTTCAAACACATTGCCATAGATATCTCCACCTGTAATGTGACTGCCAACCTGGAGAAAGGATCACTTATAATTAGTCAGAGCAGTTGGAGGGGAAAGACTGAGTTCACTTCCACAGTCAACACCTAAAATAAAATGTATTTTTCTTACCCGAAGACTCTGAACAGGAGTAAATTCCCATTTGAGGTCTCTGTTAAGGGCACCGATGTTTACTCCTCTTGGGATGTATATGCTCTGAGTGAGGTCATTGATGTCTTTAAGTGGACGCTGGATACCGTCAAAGATGGAGCCCATGACTCCTGGGCCCAACTCTACAGAGAGGGGTTTACCTGTGCGAAGGACAGGGTCACCGACAGACACACCAGCTGTGGCATCAAGTTAGGGAAATTGCAGGCACTTCGACACACTAAACAAACCTTAAAAGTCAGCGTCTTATATACTGACTCTCGACAAATGCTGAAATGTCAGAATTGAACATGAATTGTTTTATTTGAATTTAATCATAAGGTGACACAGTTTGTTAAATATTTGAATGTGGCAGCAACAAGGATACAAGTCTCCTCGTAGACCTGGATAGTTGCCATGTCTCCCTCTAAACGGATGATTTCTCCGACCAGCTCACTGTGGCCTACACGGACCAGCTCGTACATGGCGGCTCCAGCCATCGCTGTAGCTGTCACCACTGTTGATTAGACAAATTTGAAAAAAAAGGGAAAACATATAAAATTGATACGATGAACAAATCTGGTGTACAAGGAATGTGCTGAAAATCTTTTCTGGGGGTTATGATGTTTTATCTTGTTTACATTTTGAAATGTATATACTGTGTGTTTTTATCTATGTGACTATTGCAGTATAAGTAGACATATTTGTGATAGGGAATTTAGGCTACTTAATTTTGTGTATAATTTTGAACTTTATGCATCAAACACAAAGGTAAATTCCTATGTGCAAACAAATAATTCTGTTGCTGATTCTGAATGAATATCTTACTACAATTGTTTGAAAGGTGCTGGTTGCTTTTTTGCCTTGGTGCAGCGAGTCGTCCACTTATAGGAAGGTCAGCAGTTGGATCCTCTAGCCCACATGTCAAGACACTCAACTCCAAATTGCCATCAGTGTGTGTGTGTGTGTGTGAATGGTTAGAACCGCCTCCTGGTGAGCAGGTTGGCAAGGGGCATGACAGCCTCTGCCATCAGTGTATAAGTGTGTATGTGTGAATGTGACAGAGTAAAAGCATTTTTAGCGGTCAGAAGACTAAAGAGGCACTACATAAATGCAGTCCATTTAACATTTGTTGATCCTAGTTACAAAAACAACTGGTACATGTGAATTTTGCTACACAATGCAATCTATCCATTCAGTCCATTGAACGAAAAGGCTTAAAAACCAGACCTGGTCCAGAAACTCCATGAACATATCCAAACTGGCTTTCTCGGTCTTCATCCTGGATCTTAGGAAGTTTTGAGGTATCCATCTTGACAGTTCCTACCCTGAAAAATCCCTTGAGGAATGAATATGAGACATAGTTGCTGTCAAGTAATGTAAATTGTTATACAGCTAAGAAAACGTCAACACACACACATCATGCACAACCTATTCTTCAATAATGACAGCTAAGCTAAAGATACAGAGCAAAGGTGTCTTTTTTTCTCTATACTGTTTATACACACTACAGTGAGATGCACCAAACCACATAACAGATTACTGTCACTGTATGCATGCGATGCTGTGAAATGAATGGCCAATCCTCACAGCTTAAGGTCACTACTAGCTAACTCAGCTGAAGCTACTAAACCTTTCATGTATTCAGTCAGGGTCGAAGAAATGTTAACGTAAACTGGTTGCTACTGTTCATTGACGAATACACGTTTGCAAGTCATATAGTAACAATATGTTTGTTACTACACACTCAGTGTACAGGAGCAAAGCTGATTTGTGCGTGTGCACGTAGTAGTCAGGTGACTAGCTAGCAAACACAAGCTACCTTGATCATCATCACAGATAGGTTAAAGCTGAATTAACGATCATTCGTGTAGTATATAGGCCAAGACTGGCGAGAAATGGCAGTTTTCTACTACTAAAATCACCAAAAAATACATAAACAGCAAATGCGTTACCTTGTCCTGAGATGGAGATTTCCAGGTCTGTCTGTAACTTAGGAGGCTGAGGAGGAGCTTCACTGTGCTAATCACCTGCCAGGCACCGGACTGTCACGGGAAGAAAACATTTCCATTGTGGCTCAAGCGGCTTCCTCAGTCGGTTCATGTTGAGCTATCTGTGGAGCCAACATGGCGTCTGCTGCTCGCCAGTTTCCTAGTGAATGAGCTGTTCCGCTTGTCAACACACAGCCACCGGGCGCATTACTGACCTCTGCTGGGTGTAAGTAATATATCACCTGCAACAAAACAAATGTATGATTATGAAATGTATTCAAATTCTAGAGAGTGAAAAGAGTGAAAGAATCAGGAGGATCAGAATTGTTGCCAAGTAAGTTATCAGATTACATACAAGGAATGTGTCTCTGTGTTCTGTTGTTTTTTATTTGAGATATTATTAGTACAATGTACTTACATTTACTTCACATGTTCAAAGTGAAGGTTGTAATTCTTAAATAAATCTGGATAATTTAATCAGTAATAATGCATCATATTTTATTGGTTATTTTTTTGTAAGTAAAATCTGAATCTGCAACATAATCAGTAACATTATCAGTCAGGTAAATGCAATGGTACAGTGTTTTCCTCTGAAGTAGAATTAGAAGTGTACATTTGCATATTTTGGGGGCCTTTTGTAAATTATTTCAAGGTAAAATTACTTAAATTAGTAACACTATTTAATATTTGTCATATCTAAACATCATAATAAATCCATAGCTTTTTGGGGCCCTTTTAGTTGAGGGCCCCAGGTAGTTTCCTACCATGGCAGATTTTACTTAATGGTGTGTCGGACTCCTATGTGGTAATACTGCAGTATACTTCTGTACCAATAATGACTCATACTTATGTAGTACTTACATACCTAATAACATGAACTGTATAATAAATTGTTTAATACATTGTCTGAAATAACTAACTGAAAAATTCACAAGAGCTACACTTACAAGATAACGGTGTTTTCTGTAAGAAGGGGATTTACATGTCTCAAAATACCTTGTTGTTGTCATGTACATACTCACCCAATGAAAAGCCTCTGCACATGAACTAAAATACAAACACTGCATTATAGTTTTTAAAAATCTAAGAGAGTTTACGTTGCAGAAGAAAGGGTGAAGAGGAAGAAAGACAATGAGGTGTATATACAGGAGACTATCATAACATGATTTTCTGGATAATACTGAAGAATTTACTGACATGTCAGCATTTTCAGAGACACAAATAATGATTTATTTGCAGAAAAAAACAGTGCTCAGACTGCTCATGACACCTTATACACCACAGGACACACAGTGAGGTAGCGATTACATTTTGTAAAACATATAATGGAATCAAACACTGACATAACACAGGTAGGGCACATTTAGTTACAACATAAGGAATATACTCATATTTAATTCCATTAAACAATAAAAATAAATACTTAAACCTTTTCAGTATTTAAGATTGTAGTGCTGAACTCATTAATAAACAATAGAGCTTTTTCACAGCAGACATTTGTCATGGTAGGAAAAGCAAAGGTCTTATTAATAACAACAATGACTCGTTACATTCAAGTGTCCCAGACAGTTTGACAGTGAGCTATCATGTACAATAGCAGGATCCTAATACCAGAGCAGCTAAATGGATTTCAGCCATCATTCATTTTACTATTTACACTTGTGTTTTTCTTACTATGACATGTTAAAATGAAAAAAGGAACATATCTTCTAAAGACATTTCAGCTTCAAAAAACCAATGGCTTACAACACATCAGTGGTATAAAACTAAACATGTATTCATCATAAAAATAATCACTTTTTAAAAATCTGTATAGCACATCTGTTTCGGAGGAGTGGTGCTCACTCATGTAACTTCCTCATGAGAAATGTGGCAGCACAGTATTAATATAAGAGCAACTGAAGGTACTCAGTGGGTTGACATCCATTAGGTCGAGCCAAAGAGAGTGATTCACACTTTGGGTTTATTTTCACTGAAGAACCAGTGAAACAAATGTTCAGGCAGGAGCTACACTTTGTGTTTGGTCAGTCTGACCAATCATTTTCATCCAGCTCAGAGTCGTCTTCAGAGTCGCTGTACTCCACCGCAATACGCCGGGACAGGATGGTGGCCACATCGTTCCCCACCGGCTCACGCTTACTCTGCTGCTCTTGCTGCTCTTGGACTTTCTTCAGCTGGATGCCTAATGAGGCACATGTATATTTAACAATGAGATCAATCAAATATTGTACATTTGTCCGGGTCTTGTAAAGTGGAAGATCATTCTAAAACAGTTGTGTCTACTTTTATCTGACCAGCAGAAAACTATAATACATAATACATGTCTGACCGTGCTGATACTCACCCATACGGATGGCAGACAGCAAATCACTTCTCGCATCTCTCACAGTTTTAGTGTCAGCTCTGCTGCCTTCACTGTGTCCTGATAGGTGTGATGCTGCAGCTTGGGGAGGGGGAGGTGGAGGCGGGGGACCTGGGGGAGGAGGAACCATGCAAGGCCCCACAGGAGGCACAGGTGGGAGTGCATAACCAGGGCCTACATGCAAAACTCCATTATGAGGCGTTGGTGGTAGTGCGCCCAGAGGAAAACCAAAGGCTGTCTGTGCTGAGGGGATGGCTGGACCCAGGGCAGGAGGAGGAGGGACAGGGCTGGTGGACAATGAAAAAGAGAGGATTATGTTGCAGTTGCTGGAAAAGTGATATTTAATTCTTGATGTTGATTATGCAACAGTTGAGACTCAGTTTTTGAAACAAACATACTTGTAATCTGCAGGTGGACGAATTGAACTGTTCATTCGATCTGCAGCACGAGGCTCTGCCATGGAGTAGGTTACTCTCTTGTAGTTGACATCAATGCTGTGGTATTCATGCTCCACAGGTGGTGAGGGCTGTGCATTCCCAAGCACATAATCATGAGACTTGGCATAGTTACAAACAGCGTGGACAGGCACTGGAGGGATGGGGTAGTCTGGGATGTCGGGCCTGGATAAACAATGAAAGACAGAGAACTTCTCATGCAGATGCCTTCACATATCCAGATGGTGAGGCTTTACACAACAGACATATGGTGATTTGAGATGCAAGGTCTGAATCATGAAAATAGAATCTTACCCTATAATACCCCCAAATTTTGTTTTTCTTCACATCTGTCACTGACTTTTCTTCACCAACATTCCCTGAAATCTACCTTTAGTCTTGCTATCATGTTTTTGTATATAATACATGATCTTTTTAAAGGTTTAACTGTTAATTTTCTTGGATATTTAAAAGTAGAAAGTGACAGTAAATATGGATAGGGAATTAGAGGACATTTTTTGCCACCAGTCATGACTTTTCAGCGAAGATTAAATCTAGATCCAAACATTTTATGTAATCTTACTGCTACATTTCATGTGTAGCAGTAGGATTAGATGCTACATCAGGCATCATGGTGTCACGTGAACATGCAAACATTCACATACATGCGGAGAACTAAAATTGCACACAGATGCTTTAAAATTTAAATGCTTGGTGTTTGAATATGCTTAAAAGAACAAGCATCACTGCAGTTTCTCCAAAGCTGTGCCGTTCGAGGTGTCGATTCCATTTGAAAACACAAATTCCTTGATTCCAATCCTACCTTCTTTCAAAAAACACAAAAACAAACAAAAAACCAAGCGTGTGTGTGAAAGCACAAACCTGCCATCAGGGGAGAGCGAGCCTTCAGACGATGCCCTTCGCCGCAGTGTTTGCGGATGGCGATGATCTGGGCGAAGCTCTTTATCAAATGCCATCATGTTCCACTCTTGTCTGCGGTTTCGAGCCTTTCTCACCTTCTTCACTTCACGCTGAAGGGTGCTGCTTTCCACACATCGCTTCTGTTCCTGGGAAATGTGGATGGAGGGACAGAAAATTAGATGAAAACTCATATTATAAATACATATGTAAAAAATACAGAGAAAAGAAACATCAGCAGTTATTGGAGGTGTGCTCTCACCCTTTGCCTCCTCCTCTCTTTCCTCTTTTCCTCTGTGTCCTGAAGCATCTTCTCCTTCCACAAGTCGAAGAAGTATGACGGGTCAGAATAGTATTTCATGGCGTCAGTGGAATCCTCTCTGCATTAAAAAAAACAAGTTACAATATGAAATGACACAGTTAACTCAGAATCGAAGCTCATCTGATGTTACAACACATGCAGTACCTGTAGGCAGTGAGGGTGCTCAGAGGAGGAGGCCTGTCGCTGCTGTTGTACAGGTCAGACACAGAGTTTGGAGTGCTGCGTTTGGACAAAACCTGCTGGTTCTGGATGGTAGAGCTTTTAAAAGCCTTCCTCATGTTTATATCCTGAAGTGAGACTGCAAAACAGCAAGACAAGTTTCAGATTTAATGTAACACTTGTAAGAACGAGTTGAAAGTTAGGAATAAAATATCATCTGTTAATCCTATTGAGTGTTTTTGCAAAAAAAAATATGCAGGTCAACCTCAGCACAGTTAGATTGTCACTAACCCTCCTCCACACTGGAGTCCAGCTGGGTGACCTTGTCGGCCAAACGGTCGATACGGTCCTGGAGACCGTTGGCACGCACATAAAACGTATTGGCTTCATTAAAAAGTTCTCCAAACACATTTTCTGCATGTTTACCTGCAAAAACACCAAATTGAGAAGAGAAGGGGGTGGGGGTGGGGGGGGGGGTGTAAGATTTATTAAAGAAAGAATCACAACATTCAAAAACTAATAAACAGATATACATGCATTTCTGAATCCATAACATTTCTCTGGATTATGCACTGAGTGAGTGGTCCCTGCACATCACAGCATGAATGGAACACGCTGGACAGCTAAGATCCACTTAATGTGGATGCTATCATTAGACTGCCTCTGTTTATGCCTCCACCCACTCACTCACACTGTCTTATCTGCCTGTGATACAAAGCTTTACGGTAAGCTCTAAGCTCCTGTAACTTCACTAAATCCCAATGCGCGTGCACACACACACTATAATCAGAGCATCCATGGGCCAGATGTCCATGAGTAAATTTCCTCTTTCGCTCTACATTTTTCTTTCCTGTATATCTCTGTGACCCACACACAAAAACATACAGTTTATATAGACTTTGCAATACTTACATTTACCATTAAAACCACTCTTCTTCTGTACAAATTGGTTGATTACTCTGTATAGTAAAAAGATGTCACTATTGACTACCTCAAACAGTTTGCTTTGCTTTTAAAGTGACATTTGTGTTGTTTTATGTTTTGCTAACAGCCCCACAATCAAGTGACAATGAGGTATTCATTTTTAAAAACTATATAGCCTAGTAAAATACTGCCTGCTTTTTGTGCCAGTAATAGTTTCAATCTTTGTCCAAACAGATGGGGATGAAAGATTATTTTAAATGACACTGTATGATAAATAAATCATTTCTCCCAGTGAAAACCATTAAGTAATTTGGTGCTTTTGCTGTCATCATCTACCTGTCAATGTCTTTTAAAGACTTGTTTAAAGCTAATACAGGTGATGATTTTGCTCAAATGTTACTGCAGCTGAACTTGTGATTTACATGTTTTGATAGCAGTGATGACACTTGACCCTGACCTCACTTTGCCTCTGTGATGATCTCAGATGCATCTGAATAAGTTATGGTACAAACTTTTCTAAATGTGAGTAACTGTGATCTTACTCAGGCTACTGAGCTGGCGGATGATAGCAGACAGCGTGTTGTTGGTTACACATTCCAGCTCATTGTTGATTCCATCGGGTACAGCACTGTGGCACAGGTGACGAGGCTCAATGTTTCTCTTGACCAGAGGCATGACCCCTCCTCACATCTCGGCTGCACCGTCTGCTAGGAGACAGAGGACAGCATTGAGAGCTCAGCAGATAAGATCTGCAGAGTAAAACTGTCAATATTATTCATAAATATTTATTCATAAAGGGTGTTCAATGGGAATCAAGCGTGGTGTCTCCTCAAATGTCATATTTGTACAGCAACATGATCTTATACCACCTACACCTGTAATTCCTACCTCTGTTCATGGCAAAATTACTACTAAATATATCTATTTGCATAGCCTACATTAATGCATGGAACTGTGCAATTGATTTTCTCACTATTAAGTAGTATAATAATGATTCCCTAGGCACTATAGATATTATTATTTCTTCCAAATCTGTCGTAATTTTTCATTTTTATCTAATCTGAATTTTAGCAGTTGAAAAAACCTTAAAGTTTTCAATTTGTTGGCCTACTTTCCTTTTTTATTTTTATTATATTGTTTTAAAAAGAGTGTTAAAAAAGTATAATAGACAGCATCAACATCTAAATGAAAGTTTTTATGATTTTGTTATATTTGTTGTGTTGTGCATTGGGCAACTTGCTGTTGAATGTTAAATCTATCACCACCTCTCAAAGCGGTGTACCTATTGTGTGTTATTTGGCAGTTATTTAAAGGATTAAACATGCATAGCAATTGAATGTGATAAAAAGAGATGTGAAGACAACAGATGAGGCCATTTCTAAGTGAATTTGCAAGTCACTTTGCACTTTATTTTTATGAACTTGAGGGATGATTGCCAGTAATAACAGGTTGGAGGTGAGCCAGGGCTGTTGTAACAATAAGAGTATCAATTTACCATTATTAACATAATTATCGTATTCTGTGCACCACTGCAAACAAAGGTCACATTCTAGCATTTTAACATGTATGGAACAAAATATGAAGTCATATATCCAAAAGGTCACTTTTAGTTTTTTTCTTCTGTGCAATAATGTACGTTTATCTGAAGCTAATATGAAGCTTTAGCCATCCAAATGAGACAAATCCAGTAGATATTATTTGACATTACAGTATTTTTAGTGCTAAAGTCTCCTTTTTTGTTACTATACTTTCTACCGCAGCTCAACAGGGAACCACAAAGAGGGAATTTCATACTAAAAGGAACTAACTCAGAATGCTGAAGCCTCGTATAAGCTTAAGATCAACTTTTTAATTTATTTTTGAGTGATTGTGTGGACACATTGTGGATTTTGAACCCCTCACTTACATAGAAAGCACATTTGATTTAATAACCTCTATGAACAGCAGGAATGATTAAAGTGAGGAAAAGTCCCCGACTGTTGTTTTAAAACTGACTTAAAAAAATGTGAACCTATCGTTTATGATTGACTTGTCCTTTTACCTGAGGATGTTAGTACAAGAATAGAAGAAATATATAATACAAGAATGCTAAATCCAACATCTAACATGCAATTTCCATCAATATTTACCAGCAGCACCAGAGAACACTTAACAACACACCTATTTCACCATAGAGCAGCTGTGGGTTGACTCGGTTCAGCGTACGTTTGTTTTTCTCCACGTCAGCACGCTGAGACGGAGCAGTGAAGGTCGGGTCCAAGCTGTCTCATCCAAGTGAAACAAACTCTCTGATGGCCTGCTGTAGTTGTCTGCCGGACTGTGGCAGTAGTCATCTCTGCAGGCTGCAGTTCACTCTGAAAACAAATCTCTGGTCCAAATCACAGCTTGAGCCATGAGGGGATTTGGTCAGCAGATTTACTCCTGTCATCCAATCACAGTCGCCTTGCTAACCATTCCACACACAGTGTTGGTTTGACTTCAGGATGTATTAGTCCTATTTTTATGGATTCAAAGTCATAGCTGCCTTCTATGAATTTGATATTTATATGGTTTTATTATTAGGCTTACAAGTTGCAGACCTAATTTTGGCTTTATGGTGTATTATAATTAAGGCTGCACCTATTGTCATTATTGATGGATTGTTTATTAGGCCCTATTTTTCATAATTAATTGATTAACCATCAAGTTTAGTCAGAAGATAGTAAAAATACACATCACAAATTTTCCAGATCCCAAGGTGAGGTGAGAAGTGGTAAACAGCAAACGTTTGGCATTTTTCTTTCAAAATGACAATTATGAAAAAATGTGATAATTAATTTTCTGTTTACTGACTATTTGAGTAATCAGCTAATCGTTTTGGCACTAAAACCAAATGCTCTATAAATTTGTAAATTGTTCTCACTTTGTTAAGAAATATATGTACTCTCATCATTGTTTCTCATGTAATGCAACTGATCAGAAGTGTTTATTTTTACTTAACCTTCATCTTTTCTCAATCCTCTCTGATTATTGTTTCAAACCACCCACTCAGCATAAACAGCAGCATGTCAGTCCCAGTGGATCTATTTACATGTCAGTGGAGACAACCTGGATTAATAATGAAATGAGACACTCAGTACACACACACACACACACACACACACACACACACCCACGCTATGCTCTTTTTTCACAGATGGCATCATCTGGATCGTGGGTGGGGGCGATGTAACCCAGATATCAGGGCTTAAATCTTTGTAAGTAGTGCACCATAAAACTATAACCCACAGTTATTTAAACCAGCTATCTTGATGTAATCTGTGTCCGCGATGGGCTTAAAGGGCAAGTTAACTCATCAATTGTTTTTTCATGGGTGGCAAGAGTGAATTTTAATCAATTAAGGAAGCTTTTGTCACCTTTAGTTTTTAGCCTATAACCCTCCATAAAATCAGTGCTTCTTGTTTTTGCTTTTTTTGTCTGGATTAAACAAACAGGATATAATGTATTAATTATAGAGCTTTGGACGTCCTGGAATGCAGATTTACCTTTTAATTTTGGACTAAACTAACCATATCCTGGTTCTAACTTTATATTTAGCATACAGACATGAGAGTCATATCAAACTTCTTATCTCACACTCACACAAACAAACAGCAAGTGAAGTTCCCAAAAAGACAAACTATTCCTTTAAGTAAAGAGTTGACTGACTATGTTAAGTATGTCAGTATGCTTCCTCGCCATTGGTTCCCTGTCCAAAATGTGATGCTAAGCAAGCTAAACATGGAGCTTGACGACTTTCCGTTTTTATCTTGTGTGATTTATGTGCTCATCACATCCTATACTTATTATATTAGATTACTTATATATTAGATTACAAAATGCCAACATCATACAAGAACCAATAGACCCCACTGTCCAGAGTAGTTATGGGAGGAAAAATCCCAAATACTGGATGATACTTCATTAAATTAAAACATCCAGAAACCAGAAAATAACAATTCAAAACGTGTTGGAAAATGACTTTTAGGAAGAGAGGTTAATAAGAACTGCTTAATATCAAACATTTTGGAAATAAATACAGAAATGTTATCATATTTCATATCATATCATATCTTGTAGTACTTGTAGTCTACTCCTAATAGTGTCATGTTAAGCCTGGGAGGAGTTCACTTGGGGGTCTTCTGTATTTTAGACATTGCCATAATCTCTTGGCCAGCTCAGAAGTATTAACCCCAATACAGTACTTACCCTCCCCATTATCACCATAATTGACCCTGCTGGTCTCACCAACCACCAGCTTAGCCACTTACTGCACATACCAGCCCAAAACCCTAACACCTCTATCATCCATTACACACTGCCACACAAACTGCCTCTCCTCTGATATTTGTCCTCCTATTATGGCTTTCTAGTCCTACTCTATTGATCACTGCCAATGCCTTGCCACTTATTACCCAGAGTGAGAGCCACACACCTCTAACACTGAGCTGTGACATCATGAGCATCATTTTATAAACCTCACCATTCAGTTTACCCCTTTTGTTTTTGTATAGCTTTCACAGCAGGATAATAATCTTATTCCATGCTGTCTTTAATAAGTATATCTACTATCTAAAAGTAGCTTCCATCAAATTTAAATTCTAGATCTTGTGAATCATTTCCCAAGTGGAAGAGTGGAGAGGATGCTGGTGTTGTTTGTTCACTGCTTCTCCATCTAAGTTGTAACAGTTTACAATAGTATATTATTATATATTTTTTTATAATTTCTTTATTATATATAAAGTCAACTATATTATTGTAATCGCTTGCCAGTAACCTTTTGGATATTTTTTTTTTTTTTTTTTTTTTTTTTTTGCTGCTTTTATGCTCTTATTTTTATGATGGTTTATGTTCATTTGAAAAAACGTAAATCTGTCTTTTATATTGATGCTTTTACCTTTCAGCACTTTGAAATTTGCGTCAAATGTAAAGTGCGTTACAAATAAATGTATTATCGTTATTTATTTTTACTATTATTATTAGTTCTGTGTCTGAAAAGAGAAGCAAACCCGGAAGTGCCGTAAACCTACATTCTCTGTAATGGCCACCAGGGGGCGGTTCCACTGACTCCAGAACAGAACGAAGTCCGATTGCATGAAAGTCTATGAGAAAATTACTGTAGGCCTACTTCTCACTTGATTTAGTATCTCAGTAATCAGCTTCCTAATGATATTATGGTCTCAATCGCTGGTTACAAGTCTTCTTCAATACAGAATGATTTTCATTTTTTAAATTATGGTTTAATTTCATTTAAATTTGAGGATAAAGCAGAGTATGCCTTAGGGCGTGGCTACATTGTGATTGACAAGTCTCTATCACGGCGACGACAGTAAACATGGCGTAACCTCACCAGACTACAGGCCATTTCAGTATGCTTCCAGTTTATTAACCTATGTGCAGGATTTTTGTCGTCTTAAAAAAGTTATGTTCAGCATTTGGTTACACTGAAGCCATTCTAATAAGGATGTTCAGTTTTCCCCAGTAAGTACATTTTTAATGGTTTTAAAGGCGTTTTCTTTAGCGGTAATTAGCACCAGCAGTAGCATAATTACTTTTCACCATACACTGTAAGTACACCGTGTTAACCAAGCTAGCATGTAGCTAGCGGGTCGTTCAAATAGCTCACCTCTCATCACCCGTTTCTTCTGGCTCCAAATATCCATGATGGCGACGGTGAAAATGCCAAACTTGAAGCTTCGCAACGTGAGTCCATAAACATATTTTCACAATTGATGACATATCCCCCAAACTCAGTCTGACATACCTTTGGAAACAAAACTAGAGCATGACTTTATAAAACAGCCTTGTTGTTATGCAGTGTTTTTGTTATATAATAAATAATAATAATATTTACATTATTTTGGTTCAAGGTTCAGTGCTTTAAAAAATAAATAAACAAATTGGACCTCGGGTATTGTAGTTAACTCCTCTCCCAATTTTGTACATACACAGGCTTCCACCTTCAAGTTTTATTTAAATCAAAGAAGGCATCTTTTGTAGCTACTGATGATTCAATGAACCACAAGTGCTCCAACCAACACATGGAATACTGTCTACGTAAAAAAAAATAATGGGACATTTATTCTACTGGAACTTCGGATGCCCGAAATAGATGGAAGAAGATAGAAATAGCTTCCAGCAATTTTGAAGATTTACCCATACCAGAGTATTAAAGTAAGCCTATCTCTGACTATGCAGCTTCAATGTTGACGTCAAACAGAGCAGTCTCTCATGAGGAGTCCCTTAGCTTTATGTACTGCACATTCAATACTAAATCACTTGAGTACCCCATTGAAGTTAATTGAATAAGGAACTGCAATCAAAAATGACATAGGACTTTAGTGTTTGACATGCTGCTTCATCTCTAACTTGTTGAGTGCCAGTTTATAATGGCAGCTTGTTCTTTTTCATAAAATGTTTAACAGCCTTAAGTTTCCCAACAGTAACACGTTTAAGAAATGAATTCAATCTGCTTTTTGTTATGCATTTTTGGCAAAATACAGTGAAGTCCTGTGATGCTCATTCCCTCATCCTCACTTTTCATTTGGTGCCATCTGTTGGTTATTGTTGGTAGTGAATGAACAGTTAATCTATAGATCTAGTGTCTTTTTCTAAAATGTTAATTCTTGATGACTTTAAGAATTTCTTAATGTATTATTTAAGACAGCAGTATACAATTGCAGTCTAACAGGATTAATATTTTTCTAAATATTTTCTTTGAATAGATCCTGCTGCATGAGCAATGAATATGGTGTTAATAAGAAGAAGCAATGCGTAACTGTTGAGACCTCCTCCTTCTGAGTTGAAGCATTTCTCAGACAACCAGGAATCCCAGATGAGAGACCAACTTTCAAAAGAGAATAATCTATAGATGAACACGTGTAGATATATCATTACATCAATATGATGGAATTAAAAAACAAATTTTCCTTCAGTATGACCTATTGTATTTTGGGGGGTATGAAAAAACAATGACAAATCAAGGTGTATTTACTTGTCTTTTCAGAGCTTTCAACGATATCTTGTGGTCTTCATCGGAAGATGGACTCTTCTCAGTTGTCATGGAAATGCATTTGTTGACATGTAAGTTCATTAACTATAATATTTTAATACATAGGCCTTTCAGAATTTACCAACAAAGATCATTCTTGACCTTGTGTAAAATACAAATTGTAGTTTGTCAGATCAGTGCCATCTTAAGGTCCACTTAGAAACCTTTTTGAGAACTTTCAACCATATCAGATGTATTATTTTGGTGTTTGTATAAACTTAACTTATAAAAAACAATTCAAACTATTAGCCACACCTACTGCTGTTAGAATAGTTATTGCCTATATCTAATTTTGAGATTATAATTATAGTGTATGGTGATTGTTAATTTAACAGTACCAATTCTCTTTGGCATCAGCAAATTATTAAAATTCACCATACCTTATCATTTTAAAGCTATCATCAAGTAATTATCCAACAGTTTTCTTCTCATCTTGTTTACAATGGGCCTTTACAAAACACAAAACCTTAAATTTTCCCATAGCAAAGCGCAGCACATCACACGACAGTGGGAAAAATAATCAGCCAGAGCTTAAGGCTGAATCAAAAGCTTCACAGTTCCTGAGCAGCCGCCTTTAGAGGGGGTGACTCTTAGAATGCCTCAGCTTGTTTGTCTCATGGTTTAAGTGGTGCACATAGCCATGGAAAGATCATTAAATCACTGTTTTACCACTTGGCTTAATCCCCACAACAAAAGGGAAGATACAAAAAAAGAGAAAACGGAGAGAAAAAATGGTGGGTGAGATTAACTAGAAACTTGATGGATTTAAACTGACGGCTCTGTTTCCCAGCGTTGCTAAGGGGAGTTAAGAATCTTGATTCCACATCTCCCAGGCTGAAGACTGGCTGCTGATCGGACGTTCCCTATTACCCCAGCAGTGGCCAGCCGCACTCGTAGTGTCCGCTGCTGTGACCATCTGCCGGATTACCCAGCAGGATATATTTTTATAGAGAGCATCCTATTCATATCCTGCCTGCAAAGGTTTACATTAAGGTTGAACTCGGGTGCACTTACAATGGCAGATGAAGTAAGCTCTATCCTTCTTACAGCACCCCTCCCCATCTTCTCACTGTTTGGGAGACTGATAGCACTGGGTTGAAAGGGGCTGCTTTGCTGTGGCATGAAAGAGGATCTCATGCAATGCCACTGTCTGCTGCTGATTTTTTTTCAGGCGCTGACAATAAAGTGGTGCCCAGCATGAAAAAAAACATTTGTATGTGCCAAGTGCAATTGTTTCTTCTAATAGGCATCAATAGGCCAACTTCTCTGTGTTACCATACAGGTGAACTCATTCCTGGGAAAATGTTTTTTTCTTTCTCAGCCTCGTAGGCGCGATGGCGTCCCCCTTTTTCCTCGGCCTAAAGGGATTAGTCGTGCCAGTGCTACCCCGGCTGTCACGGTACTGTCTACTTCCCATCTCTCTTCTGGGCCTCTAATGTGATTAACCCATTCCCTGTGGTCCAAATGGTTCTGGAGGGTGGGTAGTTGGGGGGTGAGGAGGAGGGGGGCACCTCCTTGGCATGTTCCTCCCCATGCTTCACTCACTATCATTGGCAGGAAGGACCGAGGTCAAAGATCTTTCAAGATGCGGAGATGAGTCCAAGTGGCTGGACAAAGAATTAATACAATCTGACACTTAAAATTTGATTTTTTTTAAAAAGTCATCAGCTATTTTAACATTAGATTGATACATGTCTTGAAATCAATAATATGAATCCACATATCGTTTAGTTCATTGAAATTTTACGTCTCATTTTACCAGTCTGCTGTGTCTGCTCACAATCTATTCAAACACCTCAATCATTAATGACAATGTGTTCAGGCTGATTTGTATTATGGCATTTGCTTTCACAGACATCAGCACTGAATATTTACTGCTTGGTTAAGTGGAGACAATAATGATTGCCGACGCCCATCATCTTGTCAAATGTCAGTGTTGTGGGGCCTTGCCTGTTTAACACATGTCACGCTCATTTTCAACTCATCTGTCGCAAGTCGTCTTCAGGGCATCTGTTGCGTACAGAGGACCACATATGCCCTTTGCCACCACTCGAAGGGAGAAGCCTCTGAGCCACAGGGCTGCGTACAAAACCCAGAATTGAAATCACCTTTACAGTGGCAAACACTTGTCACTTCATGTTTTTATCTCTGTGGTGATGTGCAGTGCAACTGCAGCTTCTCTGTATAATGGGGGAAATTCATTAAAATGTGTATGTTAACTATTAATGTGTTAACAAGCCAGCCTCCTGGATCCTGTTCGCTGAAGGCAAAAGATGTTTTTAAATTCAATATTTTCTTGAAAAGCGAAAAAAAACATTTTTGCATAACCCTGAAACATCCTTTTGGATGAAAAGTTTGTAGAAACAAACTCCATATCACATAATGTGACATAATCTTGGTACCATTAGTACTAAATATCCTAAATAGTCACATATCTTATACAGCCAATAATATATTAGCTTAACTCATCTAAACCCTGTTTTGTTTTTGATGATTTCAGTTAAATTTTCTTCGCACCCTGCCGTGTGAAAGCCAGGAAAACCTATACAACAACTTCTACTGTCATGCTGTGTTCAGCAGCATTTCACGTGAGTGCACAGCATTGGTCAGGCGACGGCACGGAGAATTAGGAGTCTTAATTAAGATTTTTTACAACTCTGCATGTGCTGTTCATATGCGAGACAACGGGCTTGAATAGGGTGGGGTGTGGTGGATCCTTAAACAGCTGCCCGCTCTGAAACAAATGCCAAAGTTAACAAGAAGATCCACACGATGAAGCAGTGTGTGTCACTTTAGTTATTACTTCAAAGATCTGTTAATAAGATGGGTTGTATATCAGTGAAAACTTTCATAATGTTCATATATCTGTGTTAGCTTTATATATTTATATTTTAGGCATTAGTGAAAGAGCAAAGAGAAAACAATTCAACATTGTGGCTGAAAGACAATACCGTGCATGAGGGGGTAGCACCCCTTGTGTGGAGATTTGGTGGGTTTCCAATCCTGATATCCAACCCTGCACCATGTAATGGAAGGTGACACTTATTGTATTAGTATGGGCTAATGAGTGTCTAAAAGCCTGTGTGACTGTGTGCGCCAAGGAATCTCATCGTGTGTGTTGGGTGGTAAGAAGAAAGGACAATATCTCAGCAATGTAGACGAGGCCATGAAGTGCAGCCTAAAGGGGAAAAAAAGAGCATCCACACCATCACTGCAGATCTCATGAGGCACGTGAGGCCTTGGAGAGTTTCAAGCAATTCTAATAGACATATAAAGAGCAGAAAACAAGTAAGCAACATTATTTGATGTCCAATGCCTCAGCCTTTTGTCAAAGGGTCATTAAACAATTAAGTGTTTCTCCCCACTGAAGCAACACCAATTGGCTTTTTACAGCCAAAGACAATAGTAATCACAACATTTATAGGTGTCAGTAAAAGCAGCACCATAACCAACGTTACAAATAATTGACCAGTGTACATAAAACAAAAAAAAAAGAGATTGTTTCCTTTTAGCTAATTTTTTTGTATCTTTTCTTCTAATAAGAGAAATCCTTGCAGCGTTTTTATTTCAGATAGTTGCATGTGTTTCTGCTTCTTTGATGTGTAAAATCCACAAAATTTACATGTTGGACAAAAAAGTGTATAAAATCAGAAACAGGAGCCACCTCTTCGTCTTTATGTATGCCGCTCATGTTCATTTAATTTAAAATCTTCCTTATTAAATTGGGTATTTGGATTCATAGACCACAATATACAGACCACTGTTAAAAATGAGTGTTGGTATCAAAAGTGATTTTGACATTATTTTATTGGAAATATGCCTCTGAGTTTGTTGTAGTGATGGAGTTTTATAAAACTGATCAACATCAGCTGACTTATACATGCAGCTTAATAAAAAACAGTATAGATGTAGTACCACATACTAACCACAAGGTGGATATCTAACTAAATGAATTGGGTTTCATTTGGGGAATATATCCTTATTGTACAATTAGTTCTTGGCATCTTGTAATAGCTTTTGATCTGACTCAATGTTTTATCATTAAGAGTCAATACAATCCTCTTTTCTTTTTACAAGATACCCAAATTAATTGTGACACGTTCTTAAATTATTTTAGATTTGTGAGTACTGTTAATATCCTGCTTAAAGAATACACACATTTATTTAAGAGTCATACCCCAACGCTCTCTCTTAATCTTTTGTCATTTAAGATCATCTTTCTGTTTATGTGAGCCTCTACTGCGGGACACAGGAATTGAAATCGTCTGCAGTCATTCTGTAGTTTATGTGTTAAGGCTTAAAGTATGAACATGTGAACCATCATAATTATGTGTCTCCTACACCAGAGCAGTTTGGGGTTTAAGTGCATCACTGCAAAAGCAATGAGATGATATTTGTCACAGGTGTCCGCATTCCTCTCGTGTAAGGGACATGAACAGTGCCTGAAACTCAACTCTTACTGTTCATAGAATAGAATAGAATAGAAAGTCTTTATTGTTATTGTACAAAGTACAACAAAATTGAGATGCCATCCTTAAAGTGCAGAAACAAAATAAATAATTACTTATTTAAAAAAACCCCCAACCTATTATTTAATGCAGTTTAGTCCATTTATGGCTTTAGCGTAAAAGCTGTTTTGTAATCTATTTGGGCGTACTCTCAATGTCCTGTAGTGAGGGCAGCAGCTCAAAGAGCAAGTGTCCTGGGTGAGATAGGTAACTGATTGGTAACAGTGGCAACAGAATCATGAGGGAAAAGTCAAAATATGTTCTTATATACAGTCTATGGGTAGAAGTGTCAAATACATATGGGACTGTAATTATATCCGTTGTCTCACAACTTTGGTTACATTTTTGTTATTAGCATATAGTCTCATAGTGTGTGATGCCTAAATGCTGGTTATACAGGAAGTAGGACAGAGGTATTCTTGCCCATAACACCAAAACATTACAATTTTTACTCTTTATGTCACATTTTTCTTGACAGACGCTTTAGTAATGTTTGATAATGTGGTCACCACAAACTATTTTGAATGGGTAGTCGTGGCAGTATCAGGTAATATATTATAAAATATATATTTAAAAGGTGGCTTTAAAGTTATACATTAATATTAGGTCAAAAATAAAATAGATTTTAGATACTGCATGACATCATCTTTAAAAGCTGAGTTGCTGCAGCCCTGCAGTAGTAGTCATGAAATTAAGTTTGAACTCAATGTTCTGACGTTGAACTTTTAAATACTTTTTCGGTATTGTTCAACATTTTGAGAAAACCTATTATTTGATTTCTTGCGTTTTTTTTCTCTTTCTTGTGGATTTAGTTTTAGTTACAGATTTAGTTACAGTTTTGTTGTGTTTTTGTTACCTTTTTAGAATGAGCACTTTATATCTACGTAGGAATAGGTCCTCTTCCACTGAGCCAGCCTTGTTGCACTGCCGGGTTTCTACAGTAGCCCAGGGTGGACAAGTATAATACTGGCTGTAGAGAGGGCCTTTTAGCATTGGGGGTGAGGTATTCATTTGGTTGCAATCCTCACTGCTAGATGTCACTAAATCATACACATTGGTCCTTTTTAATGTATGTATTTCTAAAAATGTTGAACTTTTCCTTTAACTTGTATACATTTGATAGTAAGTTAAAATCTTTACTTATATTGTGCATGTGTGTTTTTTTATCCATTTTTAACTAATAATTTTGCTATCTTTCACTTAAAACATATCTGCCATCTCTTAAGATCAATAAATGATGCATCTCTGCCACAGAGCGCCCTGCCAAATATTCCAGGCAAATGGCCCTCATCTCCTCAGCTGAGTGTGTTTTTTATACATGCCACAGAATAATGAGATGTCAACAGTTTAATTATCTCATGTACAACCCCTGTCTGCAAGCCAGTGCTTTCAGTATACTTGGTATCTGTCATTTCACAGGTGTTTCTTTTATTTTTTCCAGCTGGATGTATTTTTAGTTAAAAACTGTTGTTTTAATATAGTTTTCTAACACATGAGAACCTTATTACATAATATTTTGATGTATGGTCTGACTGCAGTTAGACATACTGACAGACTGCAAGCACTAGTATAATTGGGAGGATGTGCTATTGGTGCATAAGATGTTTGTTTCAAGAAAAAAACATGAGTTTAAAATGCCTCTATTGTGGAATTAGTCATTTGAATTTCATTTTATTCTCTGCTGATATTAAAGATCTGTACTGATTGACCATTCAGTTTGAACTGCAACTTCAGTTGCACAATCCTTTTTCAGAAATTCAGTAAACTTTTATACAAAATATTGAAGTAACAAACTAAACAATTTCAAATCTTGTCTACATAAAGATGACAGTCTTTTGTGCCTTTGCTCCTTCACATAAACACACTAGTGAAAATTAAACACTGAATACTGGAATTCATGACATTGTTCTGAATTTATGAATGGTCTAATTTGTTGCCAGATCACAAATGTGCCCTTTCACAAATGCAGCCAATTTCTGAACACTTTCACTGATGGCTGGCTTTGAAAAAATAATGTCGTCAAACCAGGAGGCTGTCAACTATAAGCACATGGCCCACTGGAGATATAATGACATCAAGGAACTGAAACGAAAGCGGGCTTTTTAAACAGGCCGGTGCAGGCTTACACTTGGTACACAGGTCAACTTCAGTGCGCTCATCTGAACGTAACTCAGGTTGACACAATTTGACCTCCCTTGATACCCCCACTCTGCCAGCCTTTGTTTTCACTTTCTCTCCTGGGAATTTCAGTTAATACTATCCATACAGATTCTATCAAATTTTTTAGTCTTCTAAGCTCTCATTTCTCAACATTTGCTTTTCTATTATTTCTCAGAACTCCTTGTCTTTTCAGAAATAGTCCTTTGTAGGCGTTTACTGAGGCTGGGGGTCTGACAGAATTGTTTCTCTCAGCCTGGCCTTCAAAGGAAAGTCTCTTTAGAGGCTTGAATGAAGAGGCTATTGTTGTTAGTTTGAATTAGATGTTTCAAAATAACACAAGTTTAAAAACTATATCTCATTTAATCATTTAAAGATTACTGTAAAACACCAGATTGAGATTTTTGTCATGTCATATTGAATTCTGAATGTCTGTAAACTTCCCATGAAGGGGGTTAAATGATAAGCTCCTCTCATCTGTCTTTAGAACCAGTGATTCCAAAGATTTCACAGTCAGATGATCAGCAAAAGGTAAATATGTTTAATGCTGCTCGGCACAAAGAGAGACTAATCTTTTCTTTCTTCTGTGGGTTTAACCACCGCGTCAGTTACTTAGGAGTATAGTGTTTTAAATAACTGCGTTAAATAAAGCACCATCACCTGCTTCACACAGGTGTACACACAGTTTTCTCATAACGTTGTCCTCGTTTCTTTGCTTAATTTCTTTGTATAAAAAAGCAGGTTTGAGCAAGTTTGATTTTAAGCTTTGTTTACATGATGCACTCTGGCTTTTTTAAAAACTTAATTCCAATTTCCAGATATCTTTTTAAGTGGTGACTTGCGAGTATTGTTTAGTAACTGGAGGCTCTTTAATCTCAGAACACACTCTTGTTCCACGTTCACTATCAGTACTAAATAGTCTAGGTTTGTTAAGGTTAAAGTGACTTGAATTAAGAAGACACACTGTTTATTTTTTATACTGCCATGTTTCTGTGGCCCTCCAATTGTAACAGTCCAGCACCCCCGTGGCCTGGCTGTGCTTTCACTTCTTGCCAAGCACAAAGTGCATATGTTAGAAAACCCATTTAAATTCTTTTAGGAAGAATCTGAACAAAAACGTCCATCATTTAGAGGTAGCAGGTGGATGATTGTGCATGGTTGACTGATCAGAAATAAAAAGATGCCCGAAAGAACATTCAAGACGGGAAAGGCAATGTTCTTCATTTCCTAATTAGCCTTTGGATTCTGCTTCCTTGTGCAGTATCCAACATTGTTGCAGCAAACCAACAAAAAAGTTGAGTTAAGCCACAAAACCTTCTGTATCTTTTCAGAGGAAACGGTTCCTTTTTGGGAGCCAGCACAGCCGTGTTTATTTTCCAACAGTGAATGGGTGTGAGGTGTGAAGCTATGAATACTGCGAGGTCAATGCTCCGTGATGCTGTAAATACTAACAGGGCCTGTTGGTAATGAGTGAGGCCACAGCCCAGCTTTCTATTCAACCCTTTAATCAAAGAAATTAAACAGTGAACAGGATTGTTGCTGAACAAAGATGGCCATAAAAAAAGAAACTGTACATTTATAAGACACAAAATGAGACACTAATTGTCATTGATCTCACATTAATTTTCTCTGTTACCTCAAATGTTGGCCTTTCAAGGGAGGATTTTAAAAGTTTTTTGTTTTTTTTAGATACAGCAACGACAAACAGATGAACCCATCTAGATGAATTGAATAATTTAAAATATTCACAGCTAGTAAGACTACATTTTCAATAATAGATGTTGATGTAGCCCATAATCTCACCAAATAACTACATCTATCATTATATTTTGTGATAAAAAAATTTAAAAATATAGCTTATATTCAATAATTAGGCATTAAATCCATGCCTAATTAATTTCATTGAAATGTTTTTGTTTTTTTGAGGGTAGTAAATCTAGTAGACACTGACAACGCTTGGTCTTTTTAACATAAATGTTACAATTGTTCTTTACAATCTTTGGCTTGTGACATTACTAGTAATAATTTCACAATCAAGTCATTTGGTTCAATATTTATGAGAACTGTTGGGTGTGTTTAAAGTCATTTTAGTAGGTTTGTGGACTAATGATGACAATTTTTCCAACAACTTGAACCTCAGGAGTTGATAAGGACTAACATCCTAGATGAGCAGGACTTATCATAGCTATTGTGTATATATAGCTATATACAGTCTGATTTTGAATATGTATTATGTTATATTAAGATATCAAGATATTTTCCAGAACCACCTATGACAAAGAAATCTTACATGGTCAGAGTTTTGTCCCCATAACTAAGTGTCAGAGAAAGTTTTAGTATTTTTATTTCAAAATCTAGGTTGTCTTTCTGGGATGTGACTGAAGATAGTGAATGACTGTGTGGTTTTGACTGAAGGTTTCCACCTTTTTGTAGAGCCCCGGGTGAGAAGAAAACAACCCTGGTTGAAGTAATGATGATGGAGCAGTGGGGATTCCAGTTTGATGTGAGAAAGCATGGGCAGCCTGTGGAGGTGCAGCACTGATGTTAAATGAAGCATGAGGATCATTATGTATAAACACCTTCATATGCTAACGAAGCATACGTGTTGATTTTATTTAGATTGAGAAATGGCTCCGGATATACCTCATTAGCAGGTGTTTAGAGAAGACTAATGATATAGGTTGGTTGTGTCCCAGCTGAACCTCTCAGAGAGAGCTTAGATGTCATGCAGACAACAGGATTTAACCAGTAGGACAACCAGCTTAGTCTTGTCAAAAAAGAGCTTAACGTGGTGAGTACACATTCAGATTTCTGCAGTCACAAATTTAAAAACAACAGACTGGTAAATGACAAACAGATTATTCTGATCATGTTGGATAATGGTTTTAAAAGCATCTTTTGAAATACTAAACTGTGTATTTGCTTTTTGTTACATCATGATTGTTTTACTCACTGATTTGAGGTGCAGTTAAGTGAAGTGTGAGCAGTTTTTGCAGATGAAAACACAGCATCAGTGAGAAATGATTGTTAATCACACTGACAGACTGACAGCACCAGCAAAAAAAAAAGAAATCCCTGAGTAACTGCAGTTGCACATTTTGACCATAGGATGTCACTATATAGATGATTATTGTAGCACAGTGTGGTGTACAGTATGTGCAGTGATGATCAAACTTAGTTTTTTGTGTTTTTATTTAGAGGAAATCAAACTTTCTGCTTTTAGTGATAAATCAATGAGTCATTTCAAAACTATTTTCCACTTAATGAACTAGAACATCCTTTTCAGCTTTGGCTGGTTACATTTAAAAAAAGAACAATACTAAAATAAAATCACAAACAACTTTTGTATGTATGATAAGTGCAAGATGTATTTTATTAGTGGCAATGACAAAAAATGATGTGAGTCCTTTCTTCTAATTGCTACAAAGAAGACACATATTACATAACAGAACAGGTAGTAGGTTAAATACAATATCAATTAGTTAACACAAATATTGCAGTTACCAGTCTATGATAATGTGCTTTGCTTTTAAAACAAATATATAAAGCACATAATGAGAACTGCAATTAAATATGAGGGAAACAATTGAGCAAATGAACACATTTCTGAGATTCAAACTAATTCAAACATATACTGGACTGTTTAATAGTATTAAGTAGTGTGAGAGGAATCAGTCATGCATAATTTGGCACTGAAGGTGTTGTAGATAACAGATAGTAGTGATTTTGATGTACAGATGACACTGTGTGAGAATATTGTGAAGAAACAGGATAATGTGCTTTGTAGAAATTTTAAGTGCAGGCTATTGAAAACCAAGCTGTGTTGATAGACCTCCCCTTGTTCTCTTCAGTGCAGGGATAGCCTCCCAGCAGACTGCCCTTGATGCTGCTGAACTGCTGTCAGATTGCTTGGAAAGAGAAATTCAGAACTACTGTAGCATATTCTATATATTATAATTTGTGACATACCCACTACTGTAAAATATAAAATCATCAATTTAAATAATGATATATTCAAGCAAGAATAATCTTATCCTGGAGCCAGAGCTGCAGAGTTGCATCATAGTATGACCTTTATTATATCTACTGTTCCACATACAATAATTATGTTAAACTTAAGGGTAAAAAGAGTTTATATCCCTTGGGAACCTGCTCATTTGTGCTGACCTGCCTCTAGAATATGCTGCATACATCTTGTACTGGTTGTTAAACCTTTCTGCTTTTCATATAGATTCCTCAGTGTCTCCATCACAGACACAGTAGTGTTTAAGGTGAGGTATCTCTTCACTTCCTGTTTCTGCACTACTAATACATTATATTGTTGCCATGATGAAGTTAGATATGCGGTGGCGGCGCTTGAACAGTTTAATTCTGTCATTATCTATTGCATACTGTGTGCTGCCATGAATGTAAGCATGATGATCCAGTGATAGAAAAGTACTTGATGTTATGTTCAAAGACCCTCTTGTTATAGCAACAGGAAGAACTGGAAGTGATGAGTGCAGGAAAATATGAAGATCTTTGGTTCAGGGCCTTATAAGAGCAAGAATCCAGCCAGTTAAAGTGTCCTTGAGCAAGATACTGACCCTCCAGGGTTGTTTAGTAGCTGACCTCTGACCTCTGAGCAGTGTGTGGAGGAGGGGGCAGTAAAAACATTGTATGCCACTTACAGGCATTTGTCATGTAGAGATTAAGTAAAACAGGACTTTAACACATGAAATAGAACCAGAGTTATGTGGAAACCTTAAATATTTCCACTAAAATCTTGCCTCATCTGCTCCTTAGGGATTTAATGAAAAGAAAAAAAAACTTTCTCCTCTGATATTGTTTTAGCAGACACTGTAACCTTTAAATACCTATAGCTGTTTTTAATCCAAATAAAATCAAGGCTAATGCTTCATTACTCTGTATTTTTACATAATGATCCTCATGCTGCTGCTGTTAATTTTTTTTATTAACGCAATTACCAGGCTCTTAGTGGACGAGGTCAGAGAGGTCTAATTACCCTGCGTCATGCTGGTAAATAGTTGGAGGTGTCTCTGAGCAGGTGGCCCTGGAGGTAAGAGGGAGACATGGGGCATACCGAGGCGGGCAATTACTGGATGAATTTCACTTTAATAAATGTTGAGCTACATTTGGAAATTCAAATAACAGAGCTTTCTGCCTAATGGGTGCTGCACTGAGGCCACTTGAGCAAGAAAATGATCTGAAAGAGGGTTTAATTAACACAAGCTACATGATCCAGGGAGCGCGTGACAGAATGTTAAAGTGAGGGGGAGAGCACACAGCACAGGGATAATATGAAAATTAGTGAGGAGGAGTGTGAGATGGGGAAGGGGAGGGGGTGGGTTGGGGTGCCAACTTTTATTTCACAGATTTAAAGTCTAGAATTTTCCCCTGTTTTCGAACAATACTACAGATGCAGGACCGTCACTGTGTTGCCAGTCGAGGAATAAGTACCCAGATTATTTGCTTAAGTAAAAGTATCGATACAATCATGTAAAAAATAATCTGCGTTCCAAATTAAGTATTGGTCAAACAACAAATATGCTTTAAGTATGAAAAGTAAAAGTATTTGTTCAGCAGAAAAATGACCAATTATTACTAATACTAATGCACTGATGATGGCTGAGGTGGCACTAGTTTGAACTATTTTACAGTTATGTGGTTTAGTCCTGTGGTTCCCAACTTAGGTGTAGAGACCCCTACAAAGGGTCACAAGGTACATCTGAGAGGTTGGGAGATGATTAATGAGTGAGGAAAGATAAGAAAACAAAGACAAGCTACACAAATCTGTATTCAGGCTTTAAATGCTTTGAATTTTTCTCAAATGTTTTGCTTTATTGTGAATAATGTGATAATTTTTTGTATTTGAGACTCAAATAATTTTAAGTTTAAAGAGGCCCACAACACTTTTTTTGGGTAACTGGTTGAGCGTCTCTGTAGCCTGATAATCTGAATTTTCTACTTTGTTTCACTTGAATTTTCAGTCTCTCCAAACAGGCGTCATTTTTTTATTGACATGGACGCAGTAGCAGTTGCTGGGAGCAGCTAATTTAACGTTTTCATGTGTCAAACAAAGATACGTCAATGTTAGTTATATATGTCAATTAACAGCAATCTGTACAGCTGCTTTGTCCGACTATTGTGGCAATTTTTCTCTTGCTATTTTTCTGACTCTGGCACAGGAAGATGACATCCCCGTTTTAAACCCGACTAAGACAAAAATCTCCCCTGTTGATGTTTAACTGGATTGATATCTGCTCACTGAGAAGGCTAAAACATACTTAACATAGTTTTCATAGTCATCTAACCGTTCCTTGATAGGGAGGCATCTGCATTATATGTTCCTCCACTTATTTATTCAGGTTTTCCCTTAATCTATCTCCCATCTGAAGAGAGAGCCTATTCTGAGATTGCTGTAGATAGCAAAAACATTGCTGCAAATGACAGTTAAACTCTGAAATAAATCTTCTATAGGTTCCAGCTTTCTGATGATGCACCACACTTTTAAGTGGTTCCTACTGTTGACCCTGTAATTTCTATACACCAACTGCAACCCTGCTACCTCAGCCCAACCCCCCCAAAACTCAGTAGGGTTATACAGTAAGTACTCTCAGCTATTTATAGCTGGCAGTACTCAGATGAGATGTTGTTTGAAGGGAAACCTGGAAGGATGCATATGTACATGAGATAGCTTACCCTGCAGTGACATAATCACATGTTTGAAAAGTTGCAACACACATAATTCAGTGTTGCACCTGCATTATGTGCACAGATCACTGAAAGGACTCTGTTTTAGCCTGTAGCTGCTGTCACTTTTTATGTTTTTAGTGTTTGTTGCACGAGCTGCACTAAAGCTTCACCGTATAGGTCTGTGTTGTGTATAGAGGATGTGGGGTTTTGTTTTTGTTTAAACAGTGTATATGTGTGGTTTTGTGCATGTAAGGTCCTCATGGTTTTACACACCGCAGTCTCCCTCCACTCTCCACTGAAGCTAAAAGCCCCGAAACAGAACGGTAATTGCCCAATTAGGGCCCTCGCTCTGTGGGCCGCAGAGCACTATGCGCCTCCACATGCTCACAGAGTCAGATAATTGAGCTGAAAGCAAATGAACGGATGGCAGACAAACAAGCTACTAGAAAATAATTACTTGGAGTGTTTCTTTTCAGTACCTGTACAGCGAATTTCATTATTGTCAATAGCCTCTAAAGCTGCTCGAAACGGTGGTATTTGTCATTTTCATAGAGACTTGATAATGACATTAATTTGTCTTAATGGGTTGGTTCTATTGTTAAAAATAGTAAAATGAGCAGAAATTGTCCTTCCTCAGCAGGTAGAGAGGACTTCACCACACTCCCGCCAGGCATGAGGAGATAATTTGGTGTGCTTGTCAAATTTCCAATAATTTGTTATATGAAACATGAGTAATGCTAATACCATTAATGTCCATTTTCCTCTAAATTCATTACTGCCCTTTTTCCCTTTTATGTTTTTAATGCCTCTGCCATTTTTCTGTGCTTCAAGAGGTTATACCAGGACTGATTAAAAACATGCACATTTGGACTTTTGCCTCATACGCAGACCCGCATATATGCACGCATATGCACATCATCAAAAACATCTGTAAGATATGCCAGTCATCAGTTGTCCTCCCAAACAACTGAAGTGTCTGTTAAACATGAAATATCAGTTCAGTTTGTTGGAAAAGGTTACAGTCAAGCAATAATACTCTGACAGCAAATCAGCTTTAAATGAAATCGTTTGTAGTAGATTGTGGATTTGATGTTTTTATACATGTACAATATATTTTCTGCGTTAACCTGAGTATTCCCAGATATATATTGATATTGATATATCAATATTAATTTTTCCTCTATACACACAGCTGATTGCATGTGAATAATATTCAGAACATTTTACTCTCACACTGTCTATTCTTTAACATGTTAATTTTGAACTAAAAATATATTTGTACAGTATCTCTGAAAAAAAAAAGACTTGACTGTGATTAAATAATAGTATATATTAAAAGATTCAGTTACCCAAGACGTGTGTTTTGTTCTGAATAATATACTGAAAGATTATACTCTCAGAAAATATTAAAAAGCAGACCAAAGATTAATTGTCCAAAATACTCAAAATTTGAGAATATATATTTTAAACAAACACTATAATAACTATTGAGTTACAGCTCAGTCACTAAGATTTTGCATTTGTATTGAAAATTTTACTTGTCTTTATTCAAAATAGGGAGAAATAAATGAGAGCAGTCTGATTTTAGATAATCTATGTATATATTTTTAAATTATACAATGCAAATTAATGATTATTTCATGATTGTAAAATTGTTATAATCATTGTAGTGAAATTGTAATACTAATGTAGGAATGCGTGAACAATACAAAAGCTGTTGAAGGAAGAAATAAATCAAAACTAAGGTGAACTAAATCAAATGTATATGTCCCATTTTATTATTATTATTAATTAAAATTAAACATGAAAAAATATTTAAAATAAAATGTAATTTCACCCCACAAAAAAAAACAGAAAAGTGTTTAAACTTTGAAAAGAGGGACAGTGTTGCTAGAGGCAGCACTAAATCTGCCTGCCCTGCATATGACCCTCCAGCATCACTGTGACAAAAACATCAAGAGATGTCCTGAACTTGTGCAGACAGTGAATATTTTGTTGTTACTGTGTGGAAACGGCAAGATGAACAATTTCTCTTCATTCCTCCTCGTACTTCCAACAGTCAGTAGTGTTGTGCTCTGAAGTGGGAGCAAGAGGAGAATGGCGGTACAATTGTGCAGATATCATTTCATTTCTGCTTTATGATTTCAGTAAATGTAAAGGAGAAGATGTAAAACAGTGAGCTGTAATTGAGCTCTTGTTGGCACAATATTGCATTTAATAAAACAACTTTACCTTTCAGTACAGAAATGTTATTTGAGGAAATACAATAATGCGTCAATGCTGTAGGAACTTATTACTGATGAAAAAGATAAATGTGGCCACATATGGACATTTTTTATATGGAGATAAATCATGAGTCTGAGAATTTAATGAAAACTGTGATTTCATAATTATGAGAACAAAATGTAATATTGGTAATAGGAATTACTATAAAACTAAGACTTTTTTTCCTCATAATAATCCAAACACTTAATTTAAAAATAATAATAATTTAATTTACTTTAAATATAATTTAATGTGGCCACTTAATGCTCTGCCTGATTGTCAGATGAACTGCCCTTAACTGATCTTTCATACTTTCACATCACTGAACAACATTAAAATGTTTCTTTGATAATTACTTCTGAGAAAACCTTTGTTAAATACCTAAACTGTAAGGGACTTAAATGTAATTCCTTTCAATTGATAGTATTATATGCACTGCTCAGTATTTACTGTGTGAGTGATGTGAGTTTTCTTAAATGAGCAAACACTCAATCAGTAATTTTATCAGCCTGCAGAGGGCGCTAATAAAAACAATTAGTTAATTAAAGTTAGTTTTAAGTATTGGTCTGTAATAGGTTCAATGTAAGTATATATAAAAATCAGCTGATTTTTATTAATTGTCAACAAAAGTAAATGTAATGGTAAAGTACTGAAACAATACCAAGTTTCACTGATAAAGTGTAATTTTGCAATGAAAATAAAAAAAGGTTACCAGTGCTTCCAATCAGACATCTGAAGGTCAAGATAATAGAAAATGGGCAAGTCACAGCACAAGATGACTAGATTTCACTTCAACAACAAATTATTTTACTTCCTTTAAAACCTTCCATTAATAAATTAACAGAGTTAAAAATGACTTTTTTTAGCAGTTAGCATTCATGAGAATGCCAGTTTGTCTTTTTGAGCTCCTTGTCATATGTCACAGTGATATTTGGCATCCTGACATATTCATTTTCTGCAGTAGAGATGTCGGAAGACGTTTTGGACTTGTTTTCACCCATCATGAATTTGTTTCCTCCATGGCAGAAGTTCAAAAGAATATCTGATGATTACATATTGTTTACACCCTAAAATAAGATGACCCCAGTTTTTTAGACGTATTTCAGAAAAATAATACCCATCTTATATTCAGACCAATTTGGTAATCCCTGTGAGCAAAAAGGACCAGACTGCTCTGAACGCTTGTTTTCCCATGTTTTTTAAAACTCTCAGCCTGAGCTGACGTCGGCTTGTGACAGATATCTTTATATAGTCATGTGCTGCACACACAGCGCAAGTTTACTCCACTCCACTAACATTATGGCATTTTCGTGCCCAGCCATGACTCGAACTGAGCTGGCACGCTCTGAGTATTTTTCCATTACACAGCACAGCAAAATACAATAACCTGTGAGAGGTGTGCTGGTCGACTGCAGCTCTTCATAAAACATTGTCATCATTGTGGCTGTTTCTGTTTGTACTATTCTTCTCTGCATTATTTCTAACTGATCTGTCGATAGCTCTAAATTTTTCAGTATCTTGTTATGTTGACTGTATTTTGGTGCTGTTACCAAAACTTTGCTAATTTGGTAAGGAAGATTATTTTTGTCATTTAAATGCTTTTAATATGTAGCAGTAAAGCAGGGAATGTTGGATTTGCATCAGAGGTAGATTACCACGACTCTGATACTTCTGCCCCGTGGCAATCTTCCAGACAACTGGCCAATATGTTGCAGCCCACATTCTGGTGACTAGAAGATTTTCCATGTGGCTGATTTTTCAACTTTCAACTAAAGCTTAATTGTTCATGTGAAAATTTGCCACGTGATATGGACATGCTTTTTTGTTTGACTCAAGCTCACCTACATCAGAAAATGTACCAATATGCAGATGGATGTGGTTCATGACCATATAAAGCAGGGGTGTCAAACATACGGCCCGTGGGCCAGAAGCGGCCCGCTGAGGAGTCCAATCCGGCCCACTTTTCTTCCTGTGTTCTTTTCCTTCCATCTTTTCTTCCCTCCTTCCTTCCTCTTTTTTTCCCTTCCTTCTATCTGTCCTTCATCCCTTTCTTCCTTCTATCTCTCCTTCCTTCTGTCCTTCCATGTGTCCTTCCTTCCTTCATTCTGTCCGTCCTCTCTTCCTTGCTTACTTACTTCCTTCCATCCTCCCTCCCTTCCTTTCTTCCATTTTTCCTTTCTGTCTTCTTTTTGTTCCTCCCTTCCATCTTTTTAATGATCCGGCCCACATGAGATCAAATTGGGCTGCATGTGGCCCTTGAATGAAAATGAGTTTGACACCCCTGATATAAAATGATATGGATCGACCTTTCCTGCAGTTGTAGGCTTCTCCATCATAGTCCTTTTGTGGTTGTATAGTTTCCTTCTGATTGCAAACATCTCAAGAGCCAAAGTAACCCACATTTTTTTCTTGAACAATGCCTACATGTTGTGTGTACATTTTGCACCTACAGCTTCTTTTATGGCTTTTTTTAACACGCAGAGCTACAGTTGCAACTTAAAGCTTACTTCACTTTGAGGTGAAGCTGCTTTGTTTTATCCCAACATCCCAACAAAGAATTTTCCAAATTGGCACAGAAGGGAGATGTATCACCAATCTGTACGGCTACATTTGTTGAAATAATTTCAATATAATTTTGATTCTCTCCAAAGATTTCAAGGAAAAACATCAGAACTTCCTTTCATAATGCAGTCTGATCCATTACCACCACTAACTATGGCTTAAAAAATAAGTAAGAGTTTATTCAGCACCTGAGGAAACTTAACATAATGAAATGAACAAAGGTGTGATTCATATTTAGGATTGTATTAAACTGACCAAGTATGTGCAATAAACTGGTTTCATTTTCTGTGCTGGCAGGCCTCCTGGTGCTGGCAGGTCTCACCAGCCTGTTTAGATGAAAGTAGATGGCAGCATTTTCTGGAGTGACTTACCTCTCAAAACCCAGCAGCTGGCTGGATGCACCGGTTCAAAACATGAACAGAAACCACATCAGTCAAATAGAGTCTTCAGAGACAGATAATCATTTCATTTTTTAGCATTGCAGAAACCAAAGAAAACTATGCTACCAGTCTGTCTTTAACCTGTCTCATGTACGGTATCAGTTACCTTTCAAATTCTTGTCTGTGATAATGAAGATTTGCTGAAGTAGATGAAAATGTTTTAAAAATGTACCAATATATCATTCCAGCTTACAATGAGTGATTCTAAAGTCATCATATTATCTATGATACATGTTGAGTAACATTAAGTTTTTAGGTTTCATCTCTAATACATAGTGACAATTACTGCCATTAGTGTTGACATTTATGCATGTCCATACATAATGCTGAGAGTAAAATGTGTTAATATTCATCTAAGTGATACTTCTGCCTGTATTTAGGTGCGTATGAGTCTTTTTAGATTGTGTAAAATGTCATAAAGTGCTGTGAGTGCCAGAGGATCGACATGATGACTGAGCCGATGATTCATTTGCGAGGCCTGACTCCTGTTTGGAGCTTCTTATGTAACACTCTGTTGGATAATACTTTTTTAAATAGAGACACTCTTGATTTCCACAAGACCACTGATGGGAAATGATGTCTGAGTGTGCGGTATCTTCGGATGATGCTTTAAAAACAAGAAACAAATGAAAAATAATGGGAATACGGGATACAAAATACATACTAAACAATCAGTCAATCAATCAATCTTTATTTATAGAGCGCTAAATCGCAACAAAAGTCATCTCACCCCACTTTACATATAGAGCAAGATATGTGATATAGTTTTGTGCAATGATAGGGTTCTTATCCTTGCAGTGAATAAACATAATATATACCTTGATAAAACAAGAAGTGTTGTACTGGATCATAATGTATAAAACTACATGCTAAATATTTATCACATTGTGAAGTTTTAAGGAGAAAGTAAAAGAAAACTTCTGCTAAATTGTCTAAAATAACTTTATTTGCTGCATGTTTCTTCAGGTAATTATTTACCTGTGTAGTCATGTGGCCCATTCGGATGATCTGAGGAGTAGTTTAAAAAAATGTACACACTGATAATGTAACCCAAAAAAGGCTGTCATGAGATAAAATGTTATGACTGTATTGTCCTTAACCATACTGCAATAGAGGGTTTTTAATGTAATGACAGCCTGAGCTTTACTGCTGGAACTGAACAAATAAACGTATTAGACAGTCCTGGAGTGGTTCTGTAAATACTGTAGATATAAAGTAGTTCCTGTTAGTGTTAGATACACAAAGTTCTGGAGAGGCATAAAAATAAGGTCGGGTGATAATTCAATATGATCATTTATTTAATAGATTTTCTCCAGAACCATGATATTACAATTTTATTGAATTACTGTTTACATGCTTCTGTTGCCCAACTTAATGACTCTAAGCAAGCTGTAATTAAGAGCTAAAAATGTTTTTTATTTTTATTCCAGTTTGGTCCTCAACAGTGGAATACAGTATTAATATAATATAATATCTCAACATCACAATAATATTGGAATTAACTGAGAAAGTTATGGTAGTTAAGGTTATTTTATGTTTGTGTTTATTGGGCATCCTGGTTTTCATCTGTTCCTACAACAAAAAGAAAAAACGTGCGCTTCAATTGAAATTTCACTGTTCACTGATCAGTCTTGTCAGATGTGATCTGCGTTTAAGTTTGTACTTCTTTTTACTTGCATAAAATGTAGATAGCATAAAATGTTTTTGATAATGCTGTTAAAATTTTTTTTAGAGTAAACAAAAGTCTGATTATACGGAAGCGTATTGCATTCAATTGAATTAAAAAAAAGTAGTAATTTATTTTTTGATCTGTTTTTCGAGGTAATTATTTCTGTTTTTAAGATTTTAAAAAGTTAGTAATTTTTTCTCTCCTGTTTTTCTGACTAATCTTTTTTCCTGTTTTTCTGGCTATTTTTTCCCCTGTTTTTTGGAGTAATTTTTCCTGTTTTAAATGCATCATCTTGTATCCATGGAGCATGCCATATATGTCCAGCTGATCCTGGAGAAACATTGCTATGTCCAGGAGATCTGAATGAGCTTTCCATCTGAACAACCGCAAAGTCTTCAGGTGCCTGCACAAGGTCGACAAACTAATAGTAATAACATCTATATGACTTAAAGACAGGACAATCTCCCAGTGTCTTAAACCCAGGTCAAAGTAAAACTTTATTAAACTAAACAAGTAGGTCATGTCAATGTGTCCAATGTTTTGAACATGCCCTCTAAACTCCGAAAATGACTCCGAAAAACCAAGCAATGACTCTGGAAAACAGAAAAAAAAACGAAATAAGAAAAACAGAATAATTACCTCGAAAAGCCATCAAAAAGAAATTAGACAGAAAAACAAAATAATTACCTCGAAAAACAGACCAAAAAATAAATGACTCAGAAAAACTGGATTTTTTTTATTCAAGTGAATGCCATACGCTTCCATATGATTCCAATCTTTCTTGTTAAATCAATTTTCCTTAAATATATGTTTTATCTTTAATTTATTACTGGATGTTGTTCATTATATCACCCCCCTGTGCATATACGGCAATAGACACACACTAAACATTAACCAAGTATTTAAATTAAATTGAAAGGATATGCCCAGTGTCTCATTTGAATAATTCATTGATGGTGTATCTCCACCTGCTTCTGCCTCCCTGCCAGTGTCTGAATTTGTGTGACTGAGGGGCTGAACGGTGATGTGTGACACACTCCTGATGAAAAATAACAGTGGCCCTCAGATCTGCACAACGGCTGATGAAGAATCACTGACTTTTATTGGTGCCGAATAAAAGGATGTGATGAAAGAGTCAAAGGCTGAGGGAGAGAAAGAGGGATTCAGAGGGAGGGGCGGAGGAGTGCAAAACAAGGCCCCATCCATCACATGAGTTGAGAAGACACATTCCAGTGCCCTTAGCAAGAGGATACATTCACTCAAAGTCACAATGGAGGGGGAATCTGGGAGAAGCTGGGAGGGGCATCCATCAATACACAACCTCACCCTTGGGCTCTCTGTGCGCACAAACTCAATGCCCCTTCCAGTCCAATTCAGTTCCCTCTATAGGCATGACAAATGTACATTTTGCCGCCAATGAATGCGTTCATACTCAAAACAACAAAACAGATGAAAAACAAAATCACGGCATGGATGCTTATAGTTGAAATTTTGAACTACCCTTTTTCTCTCCCTCCCTCCCCTTCCCTCTTTCTGTCTGTCTCTCTTTCTCTCTCCGTCTCTCTCATTAATCGGAGTTGGAGAAATTTGAGCTGGGGTGGCAGGATATCTCTGTCTGGCAGAGTTAGTGGGGATTTTAGGGTGGAGGGAGCAGGTGATGGCTTTCTGGAGTGCACTCATTTACACTCCTCCCTTTCTCTCGCTGAGCAGCGTGAAGAGGTGGGAGAGATGAGGGGCCGCCTCCTCTCACTCCTGTGAGCTGCACCTGCCAGGGGTGAGAGGATCAATTGTGAACTCTGACCTTGTACCTTCCACAATGCCCATTTATTACCCATACAATGTAATATATACATCATACATCCAGGATGGACCAAGTTATGGAGCTATAGAAACAACCTTTCATAAGTGGAAGACAAGTAGATTTTAAACAAGGACTCAGATATACTTAAAAAAAGAAGCTTAAACAGCTTTCTTCATTAGAGACCCTAAACATTAATCAAGCCTGTTTTCCATCATAATATTAAAACGTCTGTAGTTTTACTTCACTGCTTCTCCCCATGTAAGTATCCAGTGTCAGTGTTTTAGCAATCTTGTGTTTATTATACAAAGTGTTAAAGTCGTCACATCTTCCACAATGTGCACATACTTACATGAAACTGAACTTTAAAAAAAAATTAAAATCAAATAGTTGTGCAGTGAGAGAGACGGCTTAAAACAGAAAAAAACTACACTGTTCTCTCCTTTGGAAAAGAAAAACGTTAACAGATATTGACCTGTTACTAGTATTTGAAGTTCTTACTTGACTGCTTCATTTCACATCAGTGGCCGATTGTGGGTGCTTATCCATCTTGTGTTCATTATAAAAAGTGAGGCCTCTTTATTTTTTGATGTCATGTGTGCAGGCAGGCTCTCATAGCATTTTTGCTGGCAGCTCATTTTATCTGTGAACTGGTTACAAATGGGTATTATTCAGTGCTGAGATCCATTTTGGGTTTTGTCAGGACGTAGAGTGTGAAAGTTTGTGTCAGTGGACCCCTGGCCTAGACCAGCTGAAAGCCAGTGTGTTAGTTTCTATGGTAATGGAGAAATAGTAACTACCTCCCAGCAGCGTCCCGCCGCGTGTCGCCTCCTCAATAGAGCGCATCTGCAGAAAACTGAGGGACCCCGTGAGATGGGCAGTGACCCGTCATCACATCGACTCTCACATATACGGTCATATATAGACATTGAATTAGCCTAAATCTCTTTCACACAGCTTACGTCATAACTCTTGAGAGAAAGTTGAGACTGAGCCATATATTCCCAGTTCTGTCAAAAGCAGAGTGTGAGACTAGGAGTAAAAAGCCGTCACAGAGGTCATTAGGATGAGGAGGGGGGAGAGAAGTAAAATGAAACAACCACAAAGTGGGGAAAAAAATCTAACAAAAGCTGACTCCAAATCACAATGCCGGCAATAGAAATTTGAGAAGAAAAGGGGATATTGGGTTATGAAAATCATAAAGGGGGTCTGGTCTTACTCATGCAAATGTCCCTTAATGTCTCTGATTCATTGCATTGAAAGTGTTGCTCTCACCCAGGAGACAAACCAATTCCTTTAAAGAGTGGGTACAGTTTAACATTTAGAAACATTTAAAACAAAAACCTCTGGACTTTGCTTTAAAATAATGCTTAATAACTTAACTAAGACTTTTTTTTAATGTGTCTCTAAAAAAGGGGAGAGAATGGTACAACAATGGTTTAATTTATTTAAAATGTCAGTTTGTGCTGACAATCAAACATTTGTGTCCTGAAAAATGAAAACAATGCCAAAACAATAGTGACTCCTGAAAAGACACTAATGTGACATGAATGGAGAGGAAATGGGGCAAACCGCAGGAGGTCATTAATGAGAAAACCATAAACTTTAAGGAGTCACAGTGGTTTTAGTGTCTCCTTCCTTTAAGACTCTGAAGTGTTACTCCTGAAGTTCATCCAGATTCTGTTGTTGAGAGAAACACACTGTGAATGACATTAAATTGAACTGCTGGGCTGAAAATTTGTAAGTAATGGCTACATTAGTAGTTTTTTGAGTGTTTATCTCCCCCTCCCTGCTGCTCTAACTCTATGACCTCCCTCTTCCCTAACCCTTACCCCCCTCGGTGGATTCCCATGGGCCTCCAATTGACTCAATTAAATGAACACACAAATACCATATGTTTAAAGATGTTTTTTCTCAACCAAGCACAAAACAACTTGGCAGCTGCATCAAGGCCTGGAGCGATACTTTTGAAAAAAATTCAATAATAAAACTTCAGATTGTTGGAAATCATTATTATTATTATTTTCCTTCGAGTCTCTGTTTGAATCAGCCGTTGAGGAAAGCCCACTGGATAGCATAAAAAATGAAAAGTGAGAGAGAAAAACAACAATCAAAGGAAGAGTAAGAGTGAATGAGGGAGAGGGATAGAGGGGAGGATCAGAGAAGTGAAGTGAAAAGGAGGGAGGAGTAGGGAGTCTCCATCAGAAGTTGTAATACTGCTTTGTTTTTCCCACAATAAAGTCTCCTACATGTTGGCCTACAGCACAACACTCGGTGGAGAGAAACGAGGCAAACAGAACATTGCAAAAGACGCTTTGCATTCTTTCGCTTTTGTACTTGGGGACTGTTCGTGAAAGAGCAACAGACACAAAATAGGGAACAAAGGTGGGGGCAGTGTGGACGAAGGCACTATTACTGACATCCCCAGCACTTTGAACAACTTGTCAGTGCAGACACTGAAGTGACTGCATTCTGTCACATTTGTGTACAAATCCCCTTGAAAGGGCTTGGTGACCTGCCCATATCCCTTTATTGGGGTTCAAACGGCAAGAGGCATTCATTGTGTCTGGGAGAGTTCATTAAATTCATTGGTTTGACCTGTTATTTCTAGGCCAAAAGTCTGCTGATTTGGAAAAATGTGAGTCAACCATACGTAATAGCCTACTGACCTTCGCAGGGTAACAAACCCCTTTGAAGGGCATTTCAAGGCTTTTATCTGAATAGAGTCAAAGGGAAAGTTTGAGACATATCTATACCAGAACCAATGGATTTACATCAAAAGGGAATTTGAAATAATCCAAAGATATTTAGACCTTTAATGGCTCTGTGGAGTTTTTCTGACAATATTTTGACCAAACCTCCAACATCAAATTATTTTACGTTCATGAGGAAAGTGTGAGGATTGATGTAATGTGTGTCAGAAGACACAGCTGGAGAATTGGGAGTTGACAAATGTATTGTGTTAGCATGATAGCTATTGAAGGGTAAATGGTACTGGTCTGTATTATTTGTCTCATTCTGAAGTCAAAAAAGTTCACAGAAAACAGACTTTACCATTTTAGTTCCCACAACATCACCACATTTAGATGTAAATTTCCTCATTAGGAGGGCTGGACTGTCACGTTTGCATCAATTTCCCATTCATTCTTGTCAAAAATCGGGCCAGCATCCCTTTTTCTGCTGAACTTCGGAATTTGAATTGGAGAAATTGAGTTTTCATCCTAAACTTCTTTAAACTTGGCAAATTCTATTGAGCTCAAAGTATAAAGTTAAGTTACAAAGTTATAAAAGGAATCGCAAATGCTTAAAGAGGAATGTCGATATTAGCAGACCAGTGATTTCTAGAGTTAGCTGTGTTCAAATTTACAACCACAAATGTGAGAAGCAAGTTGGCAATTCAAATGTTTAAATGTGTGTAGAAGTAACTCCAAGGTAGAGTTGTTGGGGTTTTTTCTGTAGTGTCGTCAAGGATGCCCATCATATAAATGTGGAAAAAAAATCAAAAATATTGATGGCAGAAAGGTCACGAATGTATCTAACAACACTAAAAACCAACTTGTATTACACTTGGTTGCTGTAGTTTTAGACCTGACAGCCACTCTGAGACTGTAAGGCCGGTCTCAGAGACAGGCATAGCTATGAGGATGCACCTAGCAACTACACTTGGCCTGGACTCAAACACATCAGAAAGATCTACATGTCAGACTGAGCCATCTATTCAGCCTCCAGATTAACTGTTAGGGGAGAAAAAATGTAGAAAAATATTAACTTTTATAATATAACTTTTATAATATAACTTTTGTCAGTCACAGCCATCCGATTGCTTGTTACTATGTTTTAGGAACAGTTTTATTATTTGCAAAAACTCTCTGCATGTTTTGTATGTGCTGTTTTTAATTCTGTTTTATTTTGTTAATTACCATTTGCATGTAATTTTAAACACAGAATTGTTGCATGCAAACTTCAGTGAATATGGTCGAATACAAAAATATGTGTTACAGTTTTGTAAAAGTTACATTTTTAAACATAGCTGACCGCAGAAATTACATTTCTGTGGGTCCATCACGACGGAGGTTGCTAGGAAACTTTTTATGAGCCATCTCAGTGAGACACGGCTCAAATTTGGCAAGTGTCAGCATGACGTATAATGCATCATTTGTCATATTCACAGCGCAGAGATGTTTCAATAATGCAGTGTGGCCTCTTGATTTTCATTGGAAGTGTTATTTGGTTTAAGTGTGTGCGCTGATTGTGTGTCAAATGTAATTTAACATTCCCAACAGAATTAATTCTACAAATTCAATATAATAAAGCCTTTATGTGAGTGAATATATTAACACAAAAAAATTAGGTGACAAAGAGCAACTCAACCTCACTGGCTTTGTGTTTACGATTTATTCTTATATCTGTATCTTGCAGTATTTAAAGATGTTAGTTTGTGATATCTGCCTGTTAAAAATGATGAGGACAGTCCGTCACTGATGATTGAAGGGTTTATTATTAGGTGGCTGTTTGAATTATTCATGTGGTCCCAGCATAAGGAGTTGAGTGAAAGCTTAGTAAAAAGTGAAAATCAACAAAAAGCACATGACATAAAACGCAAAAACTACCAAAAAAATGATCATGGAAGAGAAAGAGTTATGTTAACCCTGGAAGTTTTATTGCATCCTATCAAAATGACTAACATTGTTTTGGCTCAGTTATCTTTGCTTTGAGTTTGATTGACACTTGTGGAGGAAGCAGAGGATAACAAGTGATTCAGTCATGTTGTCTGACATTTAAAAAGAAGAAGGAGCACCAGTTTGTGACCTCCATTAGACATAATGAGTTTATTTTGTCCACATCCTCCTACATGCTTATTTTCACCACTTTCAGTAATTGTTGTTATCGCTGTAGTTTGCTCCCTTTTTTTAAAATTTGCTGGTCTCAGCTTAATCATCAATGTCCCTGGACTGAACTGAACTACACATGAACCCAAGAAGAAAGAATGATTGCTATAACTTCTAAAAAGAGTCTTCAGAGTGGTGTGAAGCTATTATTGCCTGCATTATGATTTCAAGATAGTAAGTAGCACTCTGGATTAAAGCAACGTTACTGCTGAAAACAAGATATTTGATGTGCAAAGCTATGTTTTCTTAAGTTTAATGAAATATAAAAGCCATATCTCCGGTGGACCATCTTAGTAACTGTAATTTTCTGAAAATGTTTTTCAGCCACTTAAATTCAGTCATAATACTCAAAGTGTGCCTCCAGGTTTTAAATCTCGTCCGTGATTTGTGGCTTTTAAAGAGAGTCATTCCTATATAGTCAGAAATCAAATAACTAGTCCAGGACTGTTTAAACAAGTCAACATCCTAAAAAAACACCCACTTTATTGTGCACAAGCCAGAAAATGACTTACCCAGTTTAATATGGTTTCTGTTCTTGAATACTGTCATGATCCTACTCTCAGATGAATCTAGAGAGTGAACTAAATGTACAGATGTGTGTTTTTCCTCACATATTCTCTTAAAATTCTTACTGTTTTGTATGCACTCTTGTCACAAAAAAGTCATCGTTGTCACTGAGATTTGGATCATAAAACGTTTCATAGAGCTGGAATTGTGAGAGTTCGGGCTTTTGAATGGTGTCTACGTAAAGATTCAACTGGTTGTTAATCAAACTATGGTAACAAGCCTCTAGGCTGTTGCATCAATGAAACACTGAATTGAACCATGTTTGAAAACCACATTATTGAAAACAATACAAAAAATGTAAAAACAATTTATTGTGCAGTGGAAAGAGTCTGTTTTTATTTGCTTGATGATTTGGTGTTTTTTGTAATTTAACTTAAAAGTAAAAACATTTGAGACAAGTTTAATTGCGAGGCCTTAATGAAATGGTCTCTTAAATATCTCCCCACCATATAATATTTGTATATTTATTATGAGATAGCTCCAGTTTCAAGATGCTATTAGTCACTTTTCATCATATTATAGATACAAAATACAGGATATCTTGTTCTTAAATTCCTTTTATTTACAACTTTAACAAAACTTTTTTGTGTTCATTCTAGTCCGTGTTCACCTGTGGAGCCCTTATTGCTGTCACATTATACCATCTCAACTGCATGCATCTCTTTGTCAGTCTCCCTCTCTCTTAAGGATTCATTAGTCCCTATAGACTCCAGCAGCCTAAACATATTGCACCATTCAGCCGGTACTTATGTGTCATCTGTTATCTATTGGACTGGTGTTTGTGGTGAGCATATGAATGATAATCAGGCCTTTGTGTGTCCATAGAGGTGCAGCAGGATCTGCAGTCTGTGATGTTGCCTCAGGGGGAGATTAGGAGGGGCAGCCGGCCCTCTGTGTCACGTCGACAGTCACAGCGCCCATCCACGGCTGGGCCAAACCCCACTGGGACCTTAAATCCTGTTACACTGTCAGCTAAAACCATCATTTGTATTAGAGATGTGTGGGTGTTTAAGTGTGTGTACATATTAAGCGAGGGGGGATAGTATCTTAAACTATGAATTATTCATACTAAAAGAAAAGGAGATATTGACTACATCTCCATAAACAGACTGCTCTCTTTATGTCATCAGGCACGAGATCTTTGGGTATAATTGCATAAAAGCCCCTGAAAATGTGCTTCTCCAACAGGCACAGCAGGCACTGGTCAGCGTTATCATCAGGGGCGAATTTGAGTGATGGCAATTGTTCCAACTTAATATCTTATAAATAATTTACTATTTCAGGGGCATTTACTTTGCCCCCCTATCAAACATTAACGTTAAGAAGCTTTACCAACCCACAGCTGTATGCTAGTTACAGAACACATGAAGCTATGCTGAATTAGTTTGGCACTCTGCTTTGGGAGGGAAAACACAGATGTGATGATGCATGATCATAAGTGGCTATAGATGTACTATATTTTTGTAGCTTGGAAGCAGTGCAAAAAAATGTAATACAGCCTTTATAATGTGAGTGGGCTATTTCCCTCGATTATTTATCTATCTCAGTAACAAGTGATTATGGAGAATGAGATTCTTTGCACTTCTGGCCCGCGCCTCCAGAGGGAGGTCAAAACTATTTGTCAGTCTCCAGTTGGGATTGCAAATTAGGATGAGCCTCCCTGCGTGACGACCCATGAAACCTCTATTCCTATCCACAGGGTGACTTCTGTACATAATTTGAAAATTAGAGCCTTTGATAACATCTTTATGTCGAGCAATACATCAAGCTGCCAACAGCCATCCAGCCTGTCTGCGGCGGTGAAAAAAAAGAAAAAAAGCTGCGTTTGTGTTTAAGCCAAATTACGCATTTAGTGTGTTTTATTCAATTTGGCAAACTCTTGAGGATGAGATAGTGCTTTACCATATGATAAACACAATGCTGTTTTTAATGGTTTGTTTTTAAACAGGTCATTAACTCATTAGCTAACTAATTAAGAATCTGATAGGATTGTATTTACAGGTTTCAGACATTGCAACATGAATACTAAATGGCAAAAAATGCTGGCAGTGAAAGAAAAGAAAATGGCTCTAGCAGATATAACAGGTTTTTTTGTCTGAATGACTAGATATCGTTAAAGGGTTTAACTGCTCCTAATTTGTACCTACTTTAATGGCGCACCCTTATTACAGGTCGTGCCTTTATGGAAGATTAGTGGTGTGAAGCTGAGCACATTAGGCCTCTTTTATGAGGAGATAAACAGATAGCATCACACCGTCATGTGTTTTGGGAGCTGAAGAGCTCATTCCCCGGACATGACAATTTATGGGTAATGATGCAGATGACATGTAAAGCAACAGCTGACTAAAATCAACCTAAACAGACAAGGGAACAGTGGACTGTGATATTTAATGAATTATCCCTCCAAAATAAAATTAATACTACAGATATTTTGTCCTCATAACGTCCCGCGAAGCTTTAGCTCGACCTTATAGCCCAGTTTAGGATGTAGTTAATGTATTTATCACTCATTTTAAGATATGAACAGATTGTTGGTTCGTGGTCCCTTACATAAGAGAGAGAAATATAAGCTCGGAGGAAGAGAAATCACATTCCACTATTTACTCACACATTACGGGTCCCGTCCCTTTGAAAGTCTTGTTCAGAGAGCCTTAAAGTGAAAGAAAATGTTTTCCTATTACTTAATTCAATCAGAGCGCGAGGCGGGGGCTTCACGCGCCGCGCATTGGGCTCCTCTATGACAGAGTCGCCTTTGTTGCGTCTATCCGCCGCTGTCACACACTTTAATTCGACTCTCTTTCTCTCTCATTGAAAACCCTCCACAATGACATTCAATAAGGGCCACAGAGTGAAAACCTGGTTATTTTTACATATTCTTTCCCCCGACTCGGCAGGGGCCCGAGCAAAGGAATTAATCACTGCTCTTTAACAGCACTGCCTTCAGGCAATGACTTGTCCCTTTTTTTGTGCCCAGAAATGACACATTAACCTTAAAATGGATATGCATAAACTTTACATTCAGCTGTTGCATTTTATGTTTGCGCTCAACGCTGTCAGTAAAGTAACCACACATGTACATGAGACCTGACAGGCTACACATAACGAATAATCACATACACAATTTGGATGGTGGGTGTTTATTCATAAAAAAGACATGAAAGAGTTATGTTTATACTGGTTTACTTTACCTTGTCGTGATCTCACCAGATAATACAGACATAATGAACATATCATTTTATAAGACATAGGGAAGGATTCTGTAATTTCCCTGCTGTTGTAAATTATCTGAAAGTTTTCACGAGTTTGAAGACTATAATATATAGTAACGTATACGTATACAAATATCTAATATGCTGCTTTAATGTCTAAGACAAAACATGAATATATACACTGGCTTTCCGAAAGTGAGAGGAACGTTTTCTCTCGCAAATTTAAGCTGTGCTCTATGATAAAATGAGAGTGATGATAAAAGGGAGAATGGGCAGTGCCGCCTCTTGCGGCGTGGGTGGGGCTGACAAGAATAGACTACATTATGCAGTTCATTTAGTTAACAAGTGAAATAATGGGGAAGCGTGCAGTGGGAATGCCGAGAGAAAGGCACAAAACCCTATTGAGAGCTCTTGGCCGCTTACAGCGTAACCGTCACATGGCCGAACCGAGTCCATGGCGGCTATTTAAGGAGCAGTCGGTGCGCCTTCAGCACCACTTCGCTGTCCACCGTCCCGAGGAGAGCACGCACACACCACTACGCTCCGGGCTTCAACTTTAACCACGCTGAGCAACAAGTCTGCAAACATGCCGAGGTCTTTTCTCGTGGATTCCTTGATTTTAAGGGAGGCCAGCGACAAAGGAAACGAGAACAACCCACCTTTATTTCCTTACGCCGTGCACTCGCCTCACCACCCGCACGGGCTGGCCGGCGCCTGCCACTCCAGGAAAGCCGGACTGCTGTGCTTCTGCCCGCTGTGCATGACCGCGCCCCAGCTCCACCCGTCCCCACCGACACTGCCGCTCCTAAAGGCATCTTTTCCTCCCTTCACCTCACAGTATTGCCACTCAGCTCTGTCGAGACAACACTCTTCATCTAACAGCGTCAACCTCAGCCACGGACCGGGGATATATCAAGCTGCGTACTCAGTCCCAGACCCGCGACAGTTCCACTGCATCTCTATCGGTGAGTAGTTTGACTTAAGGAGAGCTGATAAGTAAACAAGGCCACATGTTACCTGCTTTTATTGTTATATCTGTGTGGCTGACCATCTCATTCATCTTATTTTCACAGAAAACAGCAACAGCAAACTTCAGAGCAGCAAGCGCATGCGCACCGCCTTCACCAGCACGCAACTTTTGGAGCTGGAGCGAGAGTTCACCTCCAACATGTACCTGTCCAGACTGAGGCGCATCGAGATCGCCACATACCTGAACTTGTCCGAGAAACAGGTGAAAATCTGGTTCCAGAATCGCAGAGTGAAGCACAAAAAGGAAGGCAAGAGCAGCGGCCAAAGGACTGGATCACATAACTGCAAATGCTCGTCCCTGTCAACTGCGAGATGCTCGGAGGAAGAGGAGGATGACATTCCCATATCTCCTTCCTCCTCAGAAAAGGACGACGTGGACCTGTCCGTCTCTCCCTGAACTCCATCCTGCCTCCCCACTGAAAGATTTTGGTCCTCATGGTTTTGAATACAGCCAAAAAAAGACTGTTCCTCTTGCGTTCAGTCGTCTGTACATAGAAAGAGAATATTTAATCAGGGAATTGCCCTGAATTATTGTATAGCTGTATACATGTTGTACGTTTTGTATGTAGTTTTTTTCTGAAAACGGTCCATTTGTTGTTGCCAATCCTATGAGTATGATAGGCACATTTGTAAAGACAAACCCAAAAGACAAAAAAACAATAGCAACATTGTTTCTTAGTACTTTGGGGAAGACAGTATTTTGTATACATGATGAATACTGGTTAGATTCATTCTGTGTGGATGGAACTGTGACTTTAAAACTTGGAAAGCTGGAGAGAAATCCTCTCACTGTCACATCGCTGAGATCACCCTGAAATTATATCTTCAGTGTAATTGAAAAATATTTATTTATTTAAAAATGTTGATACTTAAATAAAAATATTTCTGAGCGGTATATTCTATGTTGTCGTGTGAGTTAAATGTGTTGGTCTTTACGCGCCACTGAGCGCGCACAGTGGAGCTCCATAAGACTCCAGACAGGTTGATATGAACTTTACTGGCTTCAGAAATTCAAAGGAGGGGAAATGTTGGTGTTGTGAATGTAAGATAATGACAACACTGTGTGATAGGCTTTGGTTAAAAATGCTAACATTAATTACAACCTCTACATATTTAAACTGCCTGCATTGTATGTGGCAATGATGTGCAGTGCACTATTAGATATCTTCAGACTTTCTTTTCAATTTTAAAACATATATTTCACCTTACATTAAGGTAAAGCTGCGGTGCAAAATGAGTGTTTGGGGTTGATGTTGTGAGAAGATTAAAAAAGAGGTTTATATTTTTCGCTAAGAGTGCCAAAAAGAAATTGGGCAATAGTAATGTTTCTGAGATTCTTAGCCTGTCTTGCAAACTGCAGACAAATAAAATGTGCTTGTGTATTTTGGGTACATTAGGCCATATAAGCTGAACTACATCCTGAACGAGTAAATTAAATGCTCGGTAATCTTTATCACGCAGAGGTGATAAAGACATTGTTAAGAGGTCTTCTTATGGGCTTTCCCTGGGGGACACTCAACCCAGATATATCTGCCTGGTCCTTTTCAAGTTTCATCCCGGCTGAAATGATCTGTCTCGTGTGACTGAGTTAATAATCACCGTGGGTGTATAATGATGCATCAAGAGTGTGCATATCTTAAGATATCGATCTAACATGAAAATAAATGAGGAAAAGACACAGTTTGGTGTCCATGGCCCACATTGTTCTATTGTTAACGCACCAGTGTGCTTAAGTTAATTGTCGCTTTTATGAGGTCCAGGTGCGTTTTATTTCTAATACAAACCTCTTCTATAAGCCTATATTATTTTTTAGATAAGAAAACAAAATTAGTTAATAAGCATATCATTTGATTTTTCTTGTAGAAAATAATTAAAACCACCAAATGAAATATTGTGCCAAGTTAAATAAAACGCAGCATCGTCATACATAAATCCAGTATTTTAGGCAAAATACTTCTGTAGGCTACTCTGGTTAAATTAGTATAAAAAAGGATGCTTTTTTTTATTACTGGAGCTTAAAATGTTGATAAATATCATGTCCAAAAAGTTAGTTTAGCGTAAAGTTCCAGTGTTGTTCGCCTATTTTACGCACCGCTACAGCTGCTCTGTTTCTGAATCTTTGCTTCTTAAAAATGTATTTATTATGTTGAATAGGCTTTAAATTATATTTGCTTCCTTAGAAACGTATCTGTGGTCTTTTTCAAAGGGAGAAAAACTGTTCTTAAATTGCGTACAGCACGTTATCTGCATCAGTGTGCCTTTTTTGGACGTGAAGTTTCACTTGTAAACTTTCATTTAATTGTTCACTTAACCATTTTAACAAAACTCTAATATTTGCATTTGTTAAGATATAGGATTAGACTATTTTGTTAATTGCACCATACAGCCCCATTTTGCTCACAACGTCCTCTGCAAAGCGCCCTTTATCCATTCAATAGCCCGGGGGTATGCGCCCTGGGGGAGCTTATACGCTCGGTGCTCCAAATGCTCAATTTATTTATTCTTAATTTTGTGCCGATCAATTCATTGAAGCAAAAAGGACTACGGTGTCTTTTTAAAAAGAAGAAAAGGGAATTGTGGACGTAACCTTGACGGAGCTGAGGAGAGGGCTCCCCTGACGCTGGAGAGCCGCTTGAGTCAACAGGCGCCCATCTAGCAGACTCGCCCCTGTCTTTATTCTGGCTAATTTTTTATTTACGGCTTTTCTTTGACATGTCTCTTATCTATCAGATTAAAAGAACAGCTTGTAACAAATCAGTCTGCACGATTTACAACAGCATTAAAAGGGGACAAAGGGAGCAGGCAGTCAGTACCTGAGAGTCTGGTAGACGGCGCGGCGCTGCAGCTGATTCGATGGTTTGAAAATACGCACGAAACAAAATACTTGAATCCTGAAAAAGAGCCTTTGTACGTTTCTTTAGAAATCAAGCAATTCTGCATGACAAAGGACAATTAATAAGCCGTCTTTTCACGACCAGCAGCTGGTTTCCCCGTCAAGGAAAGTTGGAAAAAATTCAGACTGAATGCGCGCAAAAGCCCTTTGCGCGCAGACAGCAACCCAAGGTGACCCATTTGGCACAGTTAAAATAACCAAGCCGAGGTAAAAGCGAGGGAACTGTCAAAAACATTTAAGCTGAAATATCTTGAAATTGCAAATCCCTTTATGTGGAGGGACGCTGCCGATGTGGGTTAGTCGTACAAAGGAGGTGGTTAAGTTGGAGAGGCTTTGGAAACGGACACGTGGCTTCTCAATGAGAGCTCTTTTGGACCCGCGTGGCTTGCTGTGGCACTGCACATTCAACTACTTTAAACTTATCCAGCCTAGTAAATGTGTGTAGTGAAGCCAACATGTTAACCTGCTAACTTTAACAAAATACTTTGTAAACCTTTAAACACTTTAACACATTTATAACGTGTTTGTTTACTCGTTTTTAGGGGACAAACGCCTGCTGCTCCGCTTGAAACCTCGCTTGTAAAAGTGGAGTACTGAGTTATTGTTGGGAGAGGGAAGTCTATTTTCAAGTGGATACTTTAAAAAAAAGTATCTAATGCTTTAAATGCGTTTCTATCTTCATATGTCATTACTTTATATGAGTGCTGCTGGCACCTTTTCTTTTGCGTACACCTGCTTTTTTGCCAATAAATAGAAATAGTTTACGGATATAAATATAGATATCTGAGCATGTTTAATTGATCTAAAATGGCAAAAGATTTACTTTTGCATTACTACAAAGAAGGCAGCTAAATATAAAATATTTGACAGGTACTTTTTCCTATATTGTGGCACAATTTCACCCAAGCAACTCGACATGGGTCGGTGCACTGGTAGCGGTTTAATTTCCTCTGAATGTTTTTTTCTTTTCAAATGACTGGTTAAAGCTGGGAAATTCAACACAACATGTGTCATTATGGAGCTGTTAGTGGTGACAAAGTGTGGGAATGCTGCTCAAGTGGCAGGGAAGGAAACCGCTCGTGATTGCCTTGAACTCCCAAGTGTTTTCTGCTGCAACATTTGAACCCATTCAGCTGTACATAATCTGTTTAACAGCTAATCAGTAATGTAAGATGAAGGACTGGCACGCAGCTTCACTTTTACTTAATTCGCCCCTCTAATTGAATATTCAACGCGCGCACCGAGCTGCTGCCTTTTTCAGGGTGTTGAGAATACGCCTTTTTAATTCTCGCTCTATACACAAGCAGTGTCAAAGGTCGAGAAATAATGAACTGCGCAGACATGGAAGTGACCTCTGCAAGCGCCACAGCTCGCCCAGAATGAATGCTTCTGAGCGGGATTTTGTACAAAATATTATGGTGACATTTGGGTAAAATTACATTTGGCTTTTTCTGCCATTGTAACGCGTTGGACTGCTGTCACCTTCAGCCAGAGAACAGAGACTCAGCAAGAAGCAGGTGCTCTTCAATGATACTCTAACACAGGTAAAAAATGAATAAAACAAAAAACAAAACTTTACTATATTTACCTACGTAAATTAAAAAATAAGGATACTGTATGTGATGTTGTTGCAGCGGGCACTCTGTATCAATAGGATATTGATCAGGCCTAAAAAAAAAATCATACAAGTACAACTGTACATGTGAGTCCGCAGATTAGAATGGAAAGCCTGAGAATACTGTAGTTTGTCTGCATTATCTCGGTCTGCACCTTCACTCTAATTGAGGAGACAGCCGAAAGGTTACTCTGCAGTGTTACAGACTGGACTTAGTTGTGGTTTAGCAATATGGAAGCATACGGTTTAAAGTAAGAAGTTCTTTTTAAAAAGACGTCACAGGGGAAAGTGCAAGTCGTCCTCCGTGCGCAAAACAATAATTGGTGTTTGGGTCGATAAGAGATGGCATTTTCGACTTTGGAAGTGGGTTGACCGCTGTCACTTTTCAGTCACAGTATTTGTCAGTAGTTGAGACTTTTATGAATCTTCAGCACACGCCTTCGTGTCTGTCAGTATGCTTTCAGCAGCAGCTCAGTTCATCCTGCAGGTCAGTGACTGTTCAGTCCTACAGTGCGATGCAGGAGCGGCATCTGGTGGTAAAGACAAGACACTGTTTGGTGATTTTGTTCATTACCAATACATTATGCCAACCTGTATGTGCCTTTATGTGCCTTTATGTTATATTGATAATTAGAGTAATTTTATTATTTTTGTAAAATGCCAAAAAATAGGTCATATGGAACTGGTGGGGAGTCTAAACCGCTCACTGCATTTGGCACACCACACCATGAATGTTTGACTTATTCAAAGCAGGCGCCATGCTCAATATTTTCACAGTAGTCAACAGTCTTGTTTTTGTATAATATAGGAACAAAAAGGCAGGAGTGCTGCTAGGTTTCAGCCACACACCACTTGTAACTGGGTGCAGTATCACCTCTGATCTCCAGTGGGCCCCATCCATCTCGGGGGCCCCTTGAATACTTCTCATTCACACAGTAGCACAGTCTCTTTTATGTTGCCCCTCTCTGTGAACTGCTTTCTGGAGGACTGTATGAAATTCACAAACTTCTAAAGAAAAAATAGAAGTAAGTACACCCATGTAATATATTCAATACCTCAGTTATCACAGTTACTAACTGGACTTAATAAATCATAATAAATCTGATAAGTGTATGAACTATGTGCTAATAGTAAAATTGATTCTCAGAGATGTTTTTTGACAACATCTTTGAATATGCATGACTTGTGTGACTATATTCCCATATGTGATTGCCCATTTAAAAGGTGAGGGAAGAAGCAAAATATATGTATGTGCTTAACTTTAGTCCTACTGACTGAGGTAACCATAGACCTCAGAGGTTTACTTTTTGTCACATCTCAAAGGTGCTTTATTCCGCTATTCCGATTTTTCATTGCTTTGTTAATCAATTTGTTCATAATGAATTCATATAATAGTTTCTGTTTCTATTTTAATTGGGGCTTTTAAAAAATACCAATATGTCTCTAAGGACCCCTCAGGTCAAAAGCACCCAATTCTGCCCATGCAGATTTAATAAGTGGAACTATTTACTGAGTTCATGTTTGCCATGGGTCATGCTTTTAAAGTAACACATGTTCAATGGGGGCAGGGGCACTCTGTCAGTCATTTTGAGGAAGGCATACACAGATTTCCTCATGTGCTTTATCAACAACCCTAAATACTAAATACTCTTCCCAGGGGTGTACTGGACAAGGGTTAACTCTAACACTAACATAATGTTGTTTTTTTCAAATGACATTAATTACATAACTACTAATATTTTGCAAATAAATAATTTAACATTTTGATATGATGGTTGTCTCTTGCAGTAGTTTATTCAGTTGGTACTCCTTGTATGTTAAATATGTTGGTAGGATGAGGATTAAGTAAATATTTGAAGGGAGGGAGATAGAAGAGGAGGAAAAGAGAAATGCTTAATAACCCTATAACTGTTAATCTCTGTGGGGTTAACAAGGTGCAAAGTGTAAATCATACAACATCTGTTTTTTTTGTGACACAAATCTTTTTCCTTCTTAAATGGACTTGCTTTATTGTGGCTCAGTTTCCCAAATTATAAATCTCAAGTAACGTTAAATAAAAATCAGGTGAGTTGAATTTGAACCGTTTGTTTGGTCACAGCTCAACACTGCATGTTTTAATGAATGCTTCACATCAGCAGAACCACTGATTGATGTGATTTTCAGAACTTTTTATTCTCATAACTTTTTGTCTTAACAAAACTCACCAGGCGTCTTACATTATGTACACACTATGTCAGGTGCCAACATCGCGTGGAAATTAAGGCAAAAACTCTCCTTCTCAAAATCACTTGTTCTTATTCCTGTGAATACAGACAGTGATTTTCAATATCAACAAGTATACAAAGTTAAAAAAACAATAAAAAACACTGATATCCCCATTAACATACACATGTTTTTTGAATAAACACTATAATCATTTGTCCAATCCATTCAAACTATAGTATAAAATACACTGCAAATTCTCTCAACATCCAAACTATGTTACATGCAGGGTGCCCATCCACAAAGCGCACAACTGGTAATCATATCAGATCCCGTGTTTGTAAAATGCAAAGAAAAGAAACAAAACCCTGTTTTCAGATGCTAACATTAGACTTTGACTCAAAGCACCATCAAGGTCCAAACACATTGAATACAGTCAGTGTGCACACAGTCAACCTCCAGTTTACAGTCAGGGGAGCAGCTCCAGGATTTTACTTCACATAGATACTTTTTTTCTACAATGCTGGTTTCTCATTATTGTCAAAAACAACACATTTAAAAACTGCCATAAAATACAAAGCTTACAGAAAATAAAGATACAAATGAATTAAAGTCTTTCTGTGGGTAAATACTGTTATGTTTCTGATATATGCATATCAGAAATAGGAATTTCCTCTTAAATATCAGCTAAAAATCACATTGACCTCAGCCTATCACAGAGCCAAAAGTTACATACAGTATATTGTTAACTTTTGCTCAAGTTTATGTGTAAGTTAATAAAGGAATAAATAAATACATCTTCCTGCAAACTGCATGAGATCCATGGCTGTTAAACTGTTTAACAGTTTAATTGTCAATTCTTCAGTTTACCTTTTTACTTTACTTCTCGTTAACCTTTACTGTACACTTCCTATATTCAGAGCCCTCGCTGTATACTTCATGCATGTGTATTTATGTGAAGATGTAATAATCTGATACATTATGAACTTAATACGATGACCAAAATTAGTCCGACAGCATGTCATAACATTATAGACACAAAGAAATGGAACCTCAAAGCTTCATGAAGATGGTGGAACTGCACCATACCAGAATACCATCTATTGAAACACTTTCTGGTGCTCACAAAACTGAATCCTGGACAAAAATGACAAGTTTAAGCAACTAATCTTCATGAATTTTGAGTGTGATGTGCATTAACCTTTATTCAGCTGTAATTTGTAAGTTAACGGATGTGATTTTTAACAGTCAAAGGCTCTGTGTTTGGCTGTGTGTGAGCTCTAAACCTTCTGAGTAGATCTGGCCGTGATACACTGTTACTGATATATTCTAACTTGTGAATGAAATTAGAGCTGCAACAATTAGTTGATCGACAGGAAATTAAGCTCCAAATATTTCAATTACAGTCATTTTTTAAGCAAAAATAAAGAATATTGCTGGTTTTGGCTTCTGAAATGTTAAGATGTAATTCTTTCCTTTGACATACATGATAACAAACTTGCTTTGGGTTTTGGTCTGACAAAACAAAACATCTAAAAAGTGTCATCTTTGATTGGCATTGTTAAAATTCTTTTATTTTTTTTAATACTGTCATTTTAAAGACTAAATTATGTAGTTGCAGCCTTACTATGTCTATCATTCTTAAGCACCTTTGAAAACATTTCCTTCATGTCATGTATTACGAGTGCTCGCATACATCATGGCTTCATAAAATCTCTCTCAAATACTTCATGGTTTTGCAAAAAGGAATGATATGGAATCACAAATAAGAAATACTTATATCAAACAAAATACAATGATTTACAACAGGTTATCATATCTCCTCTTTCTTTCAGTTTCTATAAAATTTTCCTTATATACTGTATCTATGTACAAACACCCAGTCTCATAGTCAGTGACTGCGCCTCCAGTCACTCTATCTGCCGGTGGCTCCTGCTGTCAAATATCATGGATCTCCTCTGCGGCTGGTAGAAGCAGCTGGTTGACGTTTCCAGTCTCTGACCACTTTTTGGAATAGTCATTTTGTTTTGAAGACCGATCCCCTCGGGCGTCTTGAAATTCTCAGCCATCTCTTTAGAAAACACATTCACAGCTGACGTGTCGTTCAGGCTCTTGATGGAGGACAGAAGCTTGCCGTCGTCACCTGATGGTGGATAGTCCATGATGGGAAAAGGAGGGCTGAGCAGGATGAGACTCTGGGGTCTCTGTCTGTTCCTGAATGATGGTCTTTGCAAAATGTTCGCTCTGTTTGGTCTGGGACAATCTACAAAGACTTCAAGACTGGGAGTGTGTCGCCTTGTTATGACTGGCAGTTCTGGAGTAGATGTGGTCCTCGCAGACTCAGCAGATTTCTCTACATGTGGGTGTCTTTGGTGTTTGGGAACCGGCTCTTTATTCTCCAGCTCTTCCTTTAGATCTGACATCATTGGGGGAGGTGCAGAGTTGCTTTTCTCAGCAGTCATTTTAGGATATTCCTTTTCTGGTTCCTTTGCTGCATCTGAGTCATTCTCGTGTCTGGAGTGAGGTATCTGACTATACTGCACCTTTGGAGGAACGACAGGCACGGCTTTAGCCTGGCATGTCTTTATCATGAAGGCGGTACGGACTGATGACACGCTGACCGGGGCTGAATTTCTGCGCAGAGGCGCCTGGCGATCATTAAGAAACAATTCCAACTCTGAGGGTAGCCCGTTGTTTACAGCTCCAGTTGAGGACAGTAAGCCTCTCTGACATGAGGAAAACTCTGATGAATTACGGTTTTGCTGATTAGAAATGTCTCTAATGCATCTGTGCCCCAGATCCAGATTCAGAGAATATGGCCTGTGTTGTTTAGAAAAGCTGTGTTCCTCTCTTCTCTCTGAAGAAGCTGCATCGTAAGAAATCTGTCTGTAAAACCTCTGAGATGACTTCTGTTTTGTTGTGCTGCTTTTCCCTGTCTGAGCTTGTGTTGTATTACTGCTGTTCACACCGACCCGTGTAGATACTGCAGGCAAATATGTCCATTTAGTGTCTGGTTTGCAACTGGAAGTTTGAGAAATGTTTCCTGATACGCGTTCACTGCTCTTAACCAGAGATGTTTTATTAGATTGTTTATTATCAAACGAAGGAGATGACATCTTTCCCTCTTCTGAGCTCAAAGTCTCCTCCACACAGCTGAAGGGTGACAGCTGCTTGAACAGTTCCTCCACATCGGGTGAGTGCAGAGGGCTGGTCACCCACTGCTTGTTGGAGCTAAGATCCTCCCAGGGCTCCACCAAGTCCAGCTCCTCTGAGTTTCCTCCACATCCTCCTTCGTCATCATCAAGGTTTGGCAGCCACAAGGTCTTACGTCTCTCCTCCAAACATATTGAAAGCCTCTGAATGATTTCCAACTCAGGAATTACAGTCTTCTTCACTCCAACACAGGAGACGTTTTTGTCTCCTTCAGGAATTTCATGTTTCTCTGATTTTTTGTGAGGAACATCTGCTGCTGGGAAGCCTCCAACTGTTGGAGCATCCCCTAATGTCAAATGATTTTTAACTTGAGTTAAAGAAATAGGAAGTTGGCTATCAAATGGATCATCTTTCTTCAGGGATGTAATATTTGTGGAGATCTGATGCAGTTTCTTATCTTTTTTATCCATCACGGCAGCAGAGTAGACATTTTCTGTGTTTCCACTGACAACTACATCAAGGTTTTTGTGAAGAGAAAATGGGATGTCTGACTCTGAGGGCTGCTTCTTTGCCGAGCCTGATCCAGTGGTGAGAACATGATCACTCAGAGAGGTATTTGAAGACTGCTCCCTACATAACAAAGTCAGAGACGGAGAGCTGCGGCTTCTTTTCGATTTCACATCCATTGTTAACTTCATGCTTTCACAAGTGCTCTTGGAGGTGGGAACAGGTTTAAAAGTCTCATCCAGCAGGTCAAGTTCAGGTTCAGTTATCTTCAGTTCGTGGTGGAGGTCAGGCCACAGCTCTTTCCCAATAGAGGATCTCTTCTCCTAAGAATTTATGAATGACAAAAACAGAGAGGATTAAAAATAATAATTTCTTTTAAAAAAACACACCGAAAAAACACAAATCGTCCCTTAAGATCTCTTATTTTAACAAAGGATATTTACATACAGAATATAATGCTAGTATTTCACCATTAAACCCCATTAATTTTTACTTTTGAGAATTGCAAGGACCAGTGATGATTTTAAAGGCACTGGCAATAAGTCAGTGCTGATATCACGTGGTCTGCAGTTTTCAGACTCTGACTTTTCTTTTTTTGTTTGTTTTAAATCTCTACAAATTTTGCAATTTATCATAAATCAATTGCACCAATGAATGATAATGCTTGTAATTCTGCTCTAGTAGAAGTTTCACTAACTACAATTCAACAGCAAATGTACCTGTTGCATAGCTGTACGCTGGTTGTGCAGTTGTTTCCCAGGAGATGGCGCTGCATCTTTGCCTTCTCTTGCAATTGCAATGGTCGGCTGTTCCAGTTCAGATTTGTTGATCCCTTCTTGACCTTCTTGCACCACTTCTTTGCTTGTATCTAAGGGGGAACATGTTTTCAATTACATTTTATGAAATTAGTTTAATTTGAATATGAAACATAACAAAAAGCATTTTAAAATGTTATAAAGGAAGAAGCCCTCACCCTCTGGAGGTTTTTGAGATGCCGGCTCCTGCGTGTTTTTCTTCTCTGTTCCTTCCTGCTTCTTGGGTTCCAGTTGGGGGAATGTGTTGCTCTTTCCACTGTTGCTGCTCTGCTCCGTGGTCTCCTTGCAGGGTTTCAGAGCGGCTGCAGCTGCTTTTTCCTTGGCATGCCCTCTGCATGGTGTGCTGTTGGAGCTGATAACAGCTGACACGCGCAGTGGCACGGACACAGCAAAGGGCTCGGATATGTTGACAGCTCTGCGCTGATGCCTCGGTGAGGACTCCAGGGGGAAAAAGCTTCCTGGGAAGGAGGGCCGAGACGAGCTGTTGTTGGAGGAGCCTGAGTACAACATCCTCCTATTTTTCGGAGACGTGGGCTTGTAGCCGCCAATGTCATCACCTTTAAACACTTTTAGTTGCTCTGGTACTGTTTTTTGGGGGGGAGAAGAAGCACCTGGTGACCCCTTTTGGTTCATGCTCCAGCCTCCTGTTGCCCCGCTGGCTTTCGTCCCTTTAAACTCCCAGTTTTGTTCATGTTCACTCAGGTCATACAGCGAGTCAGATCCCAGCGTTCTGGATTTTACCTCTGGGGCATAAATGCTGCCCGGTCCACTAGCTGGACTGTTGTTTCCTGTTCTGTCATCATCTGTGCAGTAACAATAACATAACAGATCAATAAAAACTGTAAAACTATCCTGTCACTGTAACAATTTCAACAACACCATTTTATAAAGAGGATATAAAGTTTTTTCATGGAAATGAATATATTAAGGATTTACCTGTTGGTAAGGAACACAAGGACTCCATGCTCCTGGATGGACGAAGAGCTGCCTTTTCTGTTGAAAAATAACTAATATTATCACACATTCACTGAACATCATAGGAACAGTGTTTTAGCCTGGAAAATTGAAGTGTCTTTACCCGTGAACTGAGTTAAACTTCTGACTATTATGGAAATGGTTTTCGATATTGCCTGTGGACTTTTTTGGCTTGTGATGTCTTAATACACAGTTATATTAACACTGCTTCATGATAATTTATGTCTACAACCAAAAAATGATCCATCCCCCCCTCCACCCACCCCCACCCCACAGCTGGTGTAATTTGGATTTTTTCAAATTAAAATTGTCTATAGGCTGAAGAGGTGACACAATGTTGTATTTCATTAGAAAAAAGGATAAAAACTCTAAAAATGTGTATGGCTGAGCATTGTTTACATTCCTGTTGAACACTCACCTGTCATCCCCTGTGCCCTTATGAACACGCTGCCGTTTCGGCTCAGTTTTCCCTTTGAGTCCACAGACCTTCCCAGGTTGAAGATGGACTTCCACTTCTTAGATTTCCCAGAAAACTTTCTCCTAACAGATACAGAGAGATTATTAAGCACCAGACAGCTTGTGTTCAATAAAAACACATTGATTTACATGAATTAGGCACTTAGATGAACCTAAAACCAAACACTCTGAAGCATACAGCTGGTAAATTACACTCATAATGACTTAATAGACTGAACTCAAATCCATCATACTTGCTGTCTGATATGTCTATGACAGTGTGGTAGAGCGTGGCAGTGCTGGTATCAGGCAGACTGTTCTCTCGCTGACGTTCTCTATGTACAGGATGGTTTGGACTTAAGGAGCGAGCCTGGGCTTCTTCAAGGCTCATCAGTTTCATCGGCCCACACTGACCACTGATCGGGAGTGTGGCATACTTCTTCTCCCCACACATCACAGTTGGCCCTGGAGGAGTATAATGAGTCAGTTCTTCCCAATACAATTTGAAAGGTTCAGCAGTGAATATTTATCTTATGAATGTCATACCTTCTGTGGGTTTGATTTCCACAGAATCATCGCTGAAGATCTGCTCTGTGTGGTTTAGAATAAACTCAACCACTGACTGTTGTATCCGCACCTCCTGGAAAGCCATGTCTCCATTACCAGAAGAAGCCTCAATATCTTTAGATCTGAGAAAAATCAGAGAAAATAACGAAGGCTGAAATCTTTTGAAGTAAATAAGGTCATTTTGGTGGATTGCAAAGTGTCTGTACATTTCCTTTTGTATTTACAACAACATAAAGCATACATTTTTTAAATCTATTTCTGAAAATCACCTTAGCAGATTTGGAGCCCAAACCAGGGCCAGGTTGCGTGTATGCATGTTCGTCTCGGTGCTTAAGGTTGCAAGGTGGGCCAAGTGCTTAGTAAGGTACTCCAGAGTCCTGAGGACAGTTGACAGTTCTTGTTATAAATAAAACTGAACAAACAGGACTATCAGTTGTACAATTGTCTTGACCGTTGAGAGTGAAAAGGGCTCAAGCTCACTTGAAGTGAGGGGTCGGTAGTTCTCTGATGACCCTCTGAATGTGAAGAAGTCTTTCATGATCTCCCCGGACCGAGGCCGCTTCCTGAATGTGAAATAGGCAAATGTCATGTCAACCTCAGGGATTGGTAAAAAAAATTAAATAAAATTGACGGTTTGATCCTTGTTGTCTTTTCAGTTTATGAAACACAGTAAAGTAGATCGCTACTCCACCCAGAATCTGTGTTGAATTCCCAAGTATGTGGTCTCAGCAGCTCTCTTAAAATCCAGCCTGTGAATTATCTTCAATTTGTCCACAAAACCTCCATACATACCCTTAAACCAACATAACCTCTAACATTTGGTTTTTCTTAGTGAACAGGATCAATGCATTGATGAACTGCTGATAAAGCTATGATCTCACTGTATGGTTTACCTGACCTGCACATTCACCTAAGCTTTCTCTGCTGAACTCATGTAAACAAACAAATGCTGAAGAGCGTGCAGTCAGACTAATGTGATTGAGGCCCGAACAGCTGAACAAGTTAGCTGCATTTTTTAGTCATGTGTGAGTTCGTAAACATAAGTAGCTCTTCAAACGTGCTCTTGTCTTGTGGCAGAAACACAATTCTCCCAAAGATGGATAATAAACATGTCAACCATGTATCTGAATGTTTGTGAGAATGAATGGAAAACACTGCAATTAACTTCAAATTAATTACACTGAAAAGAGGCCACATCAAACTCATGTGAAAATAAATATCTCAATGTTTTACTCAATAACGCACATAACATCAAGATTGCAGACCATCTGAAACCCGAGGAAACCAGAAAGACACTCATGAGAACGACAATAGTCTTTCCAATAAAACTTGAGAGAAAAAAAGTTTTACAACAAGGCTCTTGTGTGTTTTTACACCACGTGAGAAACTGATTTTTCCTAAAACACTGGAGTTTTCAGGCAAGAAGCAAACACAAGCAGCACGAGATGTATGAATGCCAAGTTATGCAAATGTCTCGGCGAGGTACACAGAAAGCTACACAGATGGTATGAACCAGGCCTTACAGTTTGGTATTTCTGTTCACTTCCCTTCTACTCCTCTCTAAAGTCTCTTTCACACAGTACATCCAGAAAACGCTGCCATCAAGTTTCTCTCTGGTGCTAAATGTAGTGATCACCACAATTTTGGCCACACTGGTTGTCATGTGTGGAATTGACTTTCAGATCTCAGTATGCTATTGCTCTTGTTTCAATACAAAACCTAAACCCTCATGTGACCCAAACAAGGATCAGAAACAAAATGTTTTCAATTTGAAGTCAAGCTCTGAAGTCATATACATCTATGTGCAAAAGAGAACAATATTTGCAAAGGTATCAGCCCACAAAAATCACAAACATAAACAATAAAACAGACCGCAAACGTTCAGTCTCATATTGTACAGTCTGTCATATGTGCAGGGACATCTTTCCATGATTATGTGGCAGAAAAGCTTTTAAATGATAAAGATGGTGACAATAATAACTCATGCTGTGGTAGAGGGAATATTATACATGTTAGATGCTTTTCTTACATTTCAGTTGACATCTGCTAATGGTACTATTTTCCCCAGGGAAGAGATTTATGATCAATAGTAAGCAGTTGTGAAAAATGGTTATAAATAAGGTCGACACAAATATACTGAGGGACTATGTGGAATAAATAGTATTTATTGACATCTGCTGTTTTGGTTATTCTGCCAGTTAATAATTACTTCTTTGTATTGTCAAACCACTTCTGGGTCACACAGATTTTTCTTTTCTCCCTTTAGCAAAAAACAAAAGTGTGATCTGAATGTGATTTGTACTTACAGTGAATTTGCCGTATAGCTCATATGTAAGCAGGGGATTGGGTAGCTCCCTGAAGTACAGCTTACATAAGGAACCCACACAGTGGATGTCCTGGAGGTACACTTCCTTTGTAAGGTCAGGGCACGCCTCAGAGCTGAATTCCTGCCTGCATGCACACACACACACACACACAGTGAGCTGAATGCTTTGATTGTTTAACACCCCTGCTAACTACCGTTGCAGTATGCTAGATTCAAGTGTATCCAGTCGACTAATGTTGTTATCAGAAAAAAACTGAAAGTTCAATGATCATCTGCGAAAACAATATTATAAATATACCATAACTATATTTTGGACCCAGTAGATCAATAATTAGCTGAACCAACACTTACGAGATAATATTTGATGCAGCATAGCAACAATTATTTGTGATTTAACTGAGGATAATTGGAGCTGTTCCAAACAGGATGTATACACCAGTAATTAGAGGCGATGAGTAAAGCAGTAGTAATGGCCTGAAGAACATACATAACATCACTGAACATTTAATTTTTTCTATGATTCTAGATTTTGGATGTACAGTTATATAAATAGACTTTGAGAAAAGCCTCACTACACTAGTCGCACATTACATGAAGTTAGTACCTGAGACGCTGGATATTTGAGGTGACCCCCGACAGCCTGTAGATCCCGTCCACAATCCCATGCTCTTCAATAAACTCTGCACATTTCTTCAGAACCTGAGGAACTTAAGTTAAAAGATTGTGTTAGTCATTTCTGCAAACACTGTAACATATAAACACTGTTGGAGAATCACGTTAGAGAACTCTAAACACATTTTTTCCCTCCTGTTTCAGCACCTAACTTTGGATATGAGGGTGATTCAGGCCACAAATAATCTTAAAAGCAGAAGGAAATAACTGTCGGTGTAATGTTTCAACAGTAACAATACACATAATGTGTATTTCATGGTATGGGGTTTGTTCCACCGTGGCCGTTTTCTATTCCTTAGGGCCACTGATTGTAGGTGGACTTTGACAGGAAGTTAAAAATGGTTTGTTTGTTTCAGAGGAAGGTTGACACACCCAGTCCTTGTAGCTGGTATTACTTACGACATTTCCTCTAATAGAAAACTGCTTTTGAAATGTTACCACTGACCTACACGGCTTTCTGGACTACAGGACTGTACATCACATTCTGTACACAACCTTGTTTGGATGCACTTTTTTATAATCACCAGACTTAGCTGTGGCTGTTAAATCACATGCCCTGATTCAGTGTAAACCACAACTTCCCTTTTAGCTAATAGAAAAAATAACAAATGATTGCTAATCAGTACATTTGAAAAAAAAAAGATTCTGATCACGTTGGGATTTAAAGATAAAGATCAGCAGTCTTGACTAGTTTCGTTATGCATGTGCAGTCTGGTGCATATGAGAGAAAATCAAATGTGGATTACTCACTTTTCAAATATAAAGAATAAACGTTAACTGGATCAAATTTAGTATTTCACATTAACCAACAAGTCATTTCTAAATATTTTGGTTTTACAAATGAGTGACATTTTATTTCATGATGCTCATGTAGTGGTTGTTTTATTGTTTTTCTGCCCATTATAGACTATTCCAGTATTTAACTACACTCTTATGTTAGATATCTCATGGTGGTAAGTGCACACTGATCATCCTGCAAACAAAATGCAGAATCCATCCTCCACAAAATGAATGTGAATGAATATTTTCAGCAATGGCTAATTTCTTGGTAATCACTGTGGACACCAAGAATCTGCTGGTTACATTCTCATGGGTTAGACTTAATTGGACTTTCAATTACATGCTTGTGGTCAAAAGCTGGATGATGAACAACTCTGGAGCCTTCATTTAGTGCTTCTCAATCTGCACTGAAGGAAGATGTCTGCCCCTTGTAGTGGCAACAAAATACAGTTTGACTTTCAACTGATTTTGAAATTCACTTTATGACTCAGTTTCAGTCTCGAAACAGAGTCAACAGAGGCAAGTTGTTTGTTTCTGCAATAATGTTCAATGTTCCACCAAATGCTGAAACTGCAGCTGCTTGTCAGTGGTTGGTTTTACAAAAATGCTTCCCAGTCCTTTTTGTCATGTTTTATAATTCTGTCTATACTACAGCACAAGAAACATTTTATGGTAACATTGTTCTATGATGGCTAAAGCATGTTTAAAAGGTTCACGACCAGGTTCACAAAACCTTTGTGTATAGTCATTTGTAACGTTTCCCTACACCAGCGGTCATCTGTGTGGCTGATGGTGGTTTTGCAATAGTGACGTGACACAGTATGGTCTAAACAAAATGCAGAGCTTAACAAGTTTTACCTTTGTCTGCATGACACAGGACATTTGAGCTTTATGCTTCTTTTTTTCAACTTAGCATATGAAATCACTCAGATGCTTATTTTTATTGCCAAGTTGTTTTGGGTTGTTTTTTTTTTATCTATTTGAAAAATGTGTTATATTTTACCACTGAAAGAGTGTGTTTTTAGCTGTCAGGTTCTATTATATTATATTACAAATAAATGGGGATATATTAATAATCATCTTGTCAGAGGGGTGGACTTTATCATCTCTGGCTGTATGTAAAGATCCTCAATAATACCAACAGCATGCAACTCAACATTGTCCTGGATTTTCAGTGCAGCTGGAATGCTAAAAAGGGATCCAACACTGTGTACACACACTGAGGTAGAGCTATACAGGCAACATTGAGGCAATACTACACTGTTCACAAATGAAATTTAAAATAAACGTTGAACTCTTTTTTTAATGGTCACTAATATCTAAACTTACTTTATGACTGTGTTAGGAAATCAGTGTCTTCCAGTGATAGGTTATTCATCATTAAAATGCAGCAACAAACTAATGCTCCAACAATTTAAAAAACACAATACGTCTGACGGATATCTATGACGGAGGGGTACCCAAACCTCCTCCCTCACTTCCTGCCTTGAATGCCCCGCCTTGCATTGTGGATATGTCCACCCCAGCAGGTCTTCCTCAAAGTTATCCTCAACACAGCCATCCATATGCCTGAGTTGACTCTGCACGTGGTAGACTTCTTGTTCACTCTTTTCATGACATCATATCACTGCCAAAAAAAACTAACAGATGATGGTTGTAAGAAAAGAACAAAGCATATGTTCTGAAGAAGGAAACAACCAAATAAAAGTAAAGTGTATAAACATCTACAGCAAACTTGAGTCCATATTTGAATATGCTGTAAACCTCTGTTCTTTTTTTCTCTCCTTGGCTCATTATTTTCTCTCCTCTATAGGCAGCAGCACCGCCCAGTCTTTTGTCAGACACAAAAACTCGTCATAGGAACTATAGTCACTGTCGGAAATTGACACAAAAAAATTATAGAGCCACACCCAAAGTCACAAATGGCCATTAAATACAGCCAATAGCTGAATGGGTGGCCTTATTAAATGTAAATCACATGTATATTCACAGTTCATAGTCTATATGAAACACTTAAGCAAAGCCTATATTATGTAAAGACACTTTTTTGTCTTTACTTTGTTCATTTCAACACATTATCTGTATATATAGACTATACTAATTAAGGAAATTACTAATAAAACTCAATCTTAATTATAAATGTTATCCTCTCTGTATGAGTTGAGTAGCTGATGTAAGAAACAGAAGGTACTTTGATGATAACTGCTTGTAAAGGAGTGTTAAATTTCAAAGAAAGCTAAATAAAAAGTTTACCATCTTGTCCTGAGATCTGGAGATGTTCTATCAGGTCACAGCCGAACGCATTTTCACTTCCTTTCTTTTTGGACTTCTGCTTAGTCCCTTTATTCTTCATGTGGTTCCAGTTAGTAGTCCAGTTGATTAAAACAAACAGATCCTTGGAAGGGCAGCGATCGATCCATAGGACCCTGAGAAAGGTTGAGTTTCTAG